>NC_057823.1:109098014-109703014 GCF_910594005.1 Cervus elaphus | reverse complement strand
GCTATGTTGCCATGACACCTGGTTTCACCTGAAGCTAACTACTCTCAAACCTTGAGTTAACCAACACATTCCTTTTTCTTATGGAAATGTTGTCTTAAGCTATGTTAATGTACCCCAGACTCTATTTTCAAGTTGGTTCTGCCAAATGGCCCAATCTACTTACTCAGGTATTGTTCCTCTAATCCATGTAAATGAAACTATTTGTTGGTATTCTGCCCTTCTACAAGATTCAAGTCAATCATTTTATGGTCAGAATGAATTATCTGGTGCCATTATAAATTCTATGACACTCCTTTCTTTTCATTAACAGACTGTGAGTGACTATATAACATAGAGCTAAAGACTAGGAGGGGGGTACTCTTTTGCCCCCTTCTGATGCCTATATCAGAAGCTTTCTCCATCTCCTTTATACTTTAATAAAACTTTATTACACAAAAGCTCTGAGCGATCTAGCCTCGTCTCTGGCCCTGGATTGAATTCGTCTCCTCCAGAGGTCAAGAATTCTGGCGTCTTATCGTTCAGCAACAACCTTTCAGCTGGATCTCCTTGCAGTCCAAGGGACTCTCAATTGTATCCTCCAATACCATAGCTCAAAAGCATCAATTCTTCAGTGCTCAGTTTTCTTTATAGTCCAACTCTTACATCCATACATGACTACTGGAAAAACAATTCCCTTGACTACACGGATCTTTGTTTGCAAAGTACTGTCTCTGCTTTTTAACAGGCTGTCTAAGTTGGTCATAACTTTTCTTAAAAGGAATAAGCGTCGTTTTATTTCATGGCTGCAATCACCATCTCCAGTGATTTTGGAGCACAAGAAAATAAAGTCAGTCACTGTTTCCACTATTTCTCCATCTATTTGCCATTAACTGATGGGACCAGAAACCATGATCTTAGTTTTCTGAATGTTGCAGATGCTGCTGCTAAGTCACTTCAGTCATGTCTGACTCTGTGTGACCCCGTAAACATAAGGAAAGACTAAGAGCCCTACTGCAGCACTGACCCCTGAGAGGGCCATGGAACCCCACTCAGAGGAGGGCACATTACCCAGAGAAGCCCACCTCAGCTCCAGGCCCCAGACCTCTGAGCACTGACATTCAGACACAGGCACGGAGTTTTCCAGGACGGAGGCCAGGCCCAGTCCGCACCCAGGTCTCCACGTCCTCGTGCACACAGACCATGGTCAGGTGTCAATATTCTCATTGCAGAAAGCAAGCAGTCTTGTCTAAACATAATCAGTGCAGACAGGATTGAAAAGTCAAAGTGTTCATCCTTCAGACATGTCTGACTGTTTATAACCACATGGATTGTAGCCCTCCAGCCTCCTCTGTCCATGGGATTCTGGCGGCAAGAATACTGGATTCAGTTGCCATTCCCTTCTCCAGGGGATCTTCCCAATCCAGAGATGAACCCAATTCTCCTGCACTGCATGCAGATTCTTTACCATCTAAGCCACCAGGGAAAATGCCAGACAAGACAGAGAGGTCTAAATCTACTATGCAGACAGAACTTGGCCAGGTTTAAACTAGCATAAAGTTGCTCTCCCTGGAGGCACAGGTCTCTCATCATTGGACAGGGGCCTCACCCTCATGTGGGAACTAGCAAGTAAGTTTCTTAAAGAAAAAGTCATCACTGGGACCCACGTGTCACCCACATCAGGAAACCGAAAGAATCTTTGCCATTAAACACTTTAACAGGCAAAACAAAACTGTTACCAGTATCTTTGGCCATGTGGCGGTCAGGATCCAGGGAAGATCCAGGGATTTCTTAGAGTTGAGTCCAGTGTCTTGTAAAGACAGACAGACAGTGCCCTGATTCCTTCTCCCATGCTTCTAGCAGGAGGCAGCCACACTGGAAGCCTTCTAGAAAAGGATATTCTGTATCAGAATAAAAATTGTTGAAATGGAAAGCATACTAGTTAGTATTTGCCAACCTAAAATATTCTTAAAAGCTTGGCCCCCAGATCTTTGCAGTTCCCACTGGTTCCTTGGTGTTCAGATTGTCAGGGTAGAAACAATGCGTTGTTTCAAATTGGTTTCCTCTAATTCTGTTATTTGCTATTATATGAATTAAAGGTCACACTTGAAAAAATACATAAGAAAATTCTTGTAAAAAAAAATTGAGTCAAGGAGCCCATAAGCTGTATGAATTCTGCCTTCTAACAATTTAAATTTCAAAGACTGAGGGCAGGAGGAGAAACGGATGACAGAGGACGAGATGGTTGGATAGCATCACCAACATAATGAACATGAGTTTGAGCAAACTCTGGTAGATGGTGAAGGACAGGGAAGCCCAGCATGCTGCAATCTATGCGGTTGCAAAGAGTTGGACACAACTGAGCAACTGAACAAAATTAAGCTTCAGTTTTCTGCCTGGAGAAACCTGATAAAATAGGCACCCTGATTTTGTCACTTCTGTTGAAACTCTCCTAAAATGAAACTGACAGTCATATCAACATGTAAGAGTTTCTGAGTTTTGAGATGTCACACCAAGGTAAGAGGTGCTGGTGAGAATAGAACGCTGCTGGTGGCAAAACGTTCTTCAAATAAAGCTGTGTTTCAAACTGGATTTAAATACAACACTGCATGGGTACATGAAGTATGAACCAAGAGCCTAAATATAGCAGGCAATATGCAAAAACAAATTTGATATCCCATGTGTGAGAGTAAAAGCTACTGGTTTTTGAAGTAGTCATGTGTGGACGTGAGAGTAGGACCACAAAGAAGGCAGAGCACTGAAGAACTAACGTTTTTGAACTGTGGAGCTAGAGAAGACTCTTGAGAGTCCCTGGGTCTGTGAGGAAATCAAACCAGTCAATCCTAAAGGAAATCAGTCCTGATCATTCATAGGAAGGACTGATGCTGAAACCAAAGCTCCAATCCTTTGGCCACCTGATGCAAAGAGCTGACCCACTGGAAAAGACCCTGATGCTGGGAAAGACTGAAGGCAAATGGAGAAGGGGATGACAGAGGAAGAGATGGTTGGATGGCATCACTGATTCAACGGACAGCAGTTTGAACAATCTCCAGGAGGTGGTGATGGGCAGGGATTCCTGGCATGCTGCAGTCCATGGGGTCACAAAGAGTCAGACACAACTTAGCCACTGAACAGCAACTACAACAACATGAGAGTGAGTGTTTCTTGTCAGACCTGCAGCTGATACACACACATTGGTTTAGAACACTCTCCAACACAGATTGTCTCTAAGTCTGATTAAGTCCGTCACAAGTGCATGAACCAAAAGGTAATGGATTCATTCTGGGATGGAACAGAATGTAACTATGAACAGTCTGTAAAACTTACAGAGTCTGTAATCCACTCAAGATTTCAAATAATAAAACATTCACCTGAAATTTAAAGCCTCTTGGAAAGTTGCATCCTATCTATGAAAACATTCCATAGATTTCTTTTCATAATCAATTTTCACAGTGATAACACTTTAACTCTTCAGTTGCTGATATTATTACCAAGATGAACTTGTCCTCATGGGTGTGGGAGATGAAGTGGATCCATTGTGATTGCTCTCTGGTCAAATGACTCTCGCAATTTCTAATTATGTTCTATATCCACAATATTTACTTTTACATCCATCGAAGTCTACTTCTCAGAACTTTATGTACACCAAACAATAGATACCTGGTGAGTTCAGATTATATTAAACACTCTTTCCATAACTTTTCCAATGTCAACTGAATCAGAACAAGGTGAAGCAGGGACAAGTGTGGAAATTTTAAATGATCTCTAAGGACCCAAAAAAAAAAAAAAAAAAAAAAAACATTAGACAGAAATCCTAACAATCACTGGTCTATACAAAAGAATCACAATGTGTCTTTTTCATGAAACTGCAACAATTGACTAACTAGAGTTGCAACAAGTTGGAGTTATGCTTGATTTGAGTTGAAACAGTTTGGATGTGGGCATATGAGGATATATAGGTGATACATACTTAAGGAGGTAACAAGTATGAATCCAAAAATGTATAAGGTATACTTTGTAAACAAAGGTGAAACATTTAACTTGTTTTCACTGTCTCACCCTTCCAGACTTTGCCTTCATCTACTGACCCGCTGTGGACTTGTTGGTTTAGTGCCCTCAGATTAAAACTAGTCACATGCATCTTGCTTAGCTGTGTTCTCTTTGTTTGAAATTGTTTATGTTTCTCTCTCCTAGTATGCTCTTACAAATGCCACTATCTGTATCACTTATGTTGTCTATAAGGTAGTCTCCTTCATTGTCCACTGTGTAACCATCCTCCGTGTATACAGATATTTACATGTCTATGTATATAGATATCTATGTCTATATGTATCTATAATAGATATTTATATCTCTATATACATAGATAGTTATGTCTATATGTACATATATATTTATATGTCTATGTATATAGATATTTATGTCTCTATGAACCTAGGTATTTATACATCTATGTACCTAGAATGTATATTTCTTTTTTTTGTCCATTTAGTTTTATTAGTTGGAGGCTAATTACTTTATAATACTGTAGTGGTTTTTGTCATACATTGACATGAATCAGCCATGGATTTACATGTGTTCCCCAACCCGATTCCCCCTCCCACCTCCCTCTCCACCCAATTCCTCTGGGTCTTCCCAGTGCACCAGGCCTGAGCACTTTTCTCATGCATCCAGCCTGGGCTGCTGATCTCTTTAACCCTAGATGATATACATGTTTCGATGCTGTTCTCTCAAAACAGCCCACCCTCGCCTTCTCCCACAGAGTCAAAAAGTCTGTTCTGTACATCTGTGTCTCTTTTTCTGTTTTGCATATAGGGTTATTGTTACCATCTTTCTAAATTCCATATATATGTGTTAGTATACTGTATTGGTCTTTATCTTTCCGGCTTACTTCACTCTGTATGATGGGCTCCAGTTTCATTCATCTCATTAGAACTGATTCAAATGAATTCTTTTTAATGGCTGAGTAATATTCCATGGTGTATATGTACCGCAGCTTCCTTATCCATTCATCTGCTGATGGGCATCTAGGTTGCTTCCATGTCCTGGCTATTGTAAACCGTGCTGTGATGAACATTGGGTTGCACATGTCTCTTTCAGATCTGGTTTCCTCAGTGTGTATGCCCAGACGTGGGATTGCTGGGTCATATGGCAGTTCTAATTCCACTTTCTTAAGAAATTTCCACACTGTTCTCCATAGTGGCTCTACTAGTTTGCATTCCCACCAACAGTGTAAGAGGGTTCCCTTTCCAAGGTGACTTTAAAAAACAGCCACTGAGGTTCTAAAATTTCATGTGCATCACAATCAACTGAAAATCTTGCTTAGAAAACATGAATTGCAGGGCCCCACTTCAAAATTTTCTGATTAATTGGGTTTGGGTGGGGCCCATGGTTTAAAACAAATTGAATACTTCTTTTCTTTTTTTTTCATTTTTTTTTTTTAATTAGTTGGAGGCTATTACTCTACAATATTGTAGTGGTTTTTGTCATACATTGACATGAATCAGCCATGGATTTACATGTATTTCCCATCCCGATCCCCCCTCCTACCTCCCTCTCTACCCGCTCCCTCTGGGTCTTCCCAGTGCACCAGGCCCGAGCACTTGTCTCATGCATCCAACCTGGGCTGGTGATCTGTTTCACCCTAGATAATATACATGTTTCGATGCTGTTCTCTCGAAACATCCCACCCTCGCCTTCTCCCACAGAGTCCAAAAGTCTGTTCTGTACATCTGTGTCTCTTTTTCTGTTTTCCATAGATAGTTATGTCGATATGTACATATATATTTATATGTCTATGTGTATAGATATTTATGCCTCTATGAACCTTGGTATTTATACATCTATGTACCTAGAATGTATATTTCTATGCATATAGACATTTGTATATCTATAAACGTAGACATTTATATCTCTCTCTGGACATTTACATATCTATGTACCTAGATATTTACATTAATGTACACTTATGTATATACAAATAGATGTCTTACCAGTATAACAGGGCCTGTAGAAAAAGGAACGCTCCTACAAAAAGATCTGACTCTGCAACTGGACAACAACAAAAATAGAAAATACATTCGGTTCACCTGCCACCAACAACACGTGATATATCAATGTTACTACAATATGAAATAAAGGTTACTTTAAAAAAATAATGCTTAGTGGGACTTCCCTGCAGTCCAGTGGTGAAGATTCTGTGCTTCAAATGCAGGGGGCGAGGGTTCGACACTTGGTCAAGGAACTAAAAACCCCACATGCCACATGGACCTGCCAGTAAATTTTAAAAATTATTACAATAAATAAATAAGAAAGTTCAGAAAGAACACACAAGCTTTTGGTTGTTTCTTCCGGTACATTCCATATTGAATTACAGTCTTGAGTTAAAACTTGAAAGTTTTCACTTTCAAGGTAATCACAACTGGGCATGATAAAGTCCTGACGCCTTGTGGCCATTCCCTGCAATAGCAACCTTAAAACTTATGCTTATGAGAACATTTCACGCAAAGATGGGCTCAGTAAAGGACAGAAATTGTATGGACCTAACAGAAGCAGAAGATATTAAGAAGGGGTGGCAAGAAAACACAGAAGAACTATACAAAAAAGATCTTCATGAACCAGATAATCACGATGGTGTGATCACTCATCTAGAGCCAGACATCCTGGAATGTGAAGTCAAGTGGGCCTTAGGAGACATCACTACAAACAAAGCTAGTAGAGGTGATGGAATTCCAGTTGAGCTATTTCAGATCCTAAAAGATGATGCTGTGAAAGTGCTGCACTCAATCTATCAGCAAATTTGGAAAACTCAGAGGTGGCCACAGGACTGGAAAAGGTCAGTTTTCATTCCAATCCCAAAGAAAGGCAATGCCAAATATTGCTCAAACTACTGCATAATTGCACTCATCTCATACACTAGCAAAGTAATGCTCAAAATTCTCCAAGCCAGGCTTGAGCAATACATGCACGGTGAACTTCCAGATCTTCAAGCTGGTTTTAGAAAAGGCAGAGAAATCAGAGATCAAATTGCCAACATCCACTGGATCATCAAAAAAGCAAGAGAGTTCCAGAAAAAATATCTGTTTCTGCTTTATAGATTATACCAAAGCCTTTGATTCTGTGAGTCACAATAAACTGGAAAATTAAAAAAAGATGGGAATACCAGACCACCTGACCTGCCTCTTGAGAAATCTGTATGCAGGTCAAGAAGCAACAGTCAGAACCAGACATGGAACAACGGACTGGTTCCAAATTGGGAAAGGAGCATATCAAGGCAATATATTGTCACCCTGCTTATTTAACTTCTATGCAGAGTACATCATGAGAAATGATGTAGTACACGGATTAAGCACAAGCTAGATTCAAGATTGCCGGGAGAAATATCAGCAATGCAGATGGCACAATCCTTTTGGCAGAAAGTGAAGAAGAAATAAAGAGCCTCCTGATGAAAGTGAAAGCTGAGAGTGAAAATGTTGGCTTAAAGCTCAACATTCAGAAAACTAAGATCATGGCATCTGGTCCCATCACTTCATGGCAAATAGATGGGGAAACAGTGGCTGACTTTATTTTGGGGGGCTCCAAAATCACTGTAGATGGTGACTGCAGCCATGAAATTAAAAGACACTTATTCCTTGGAAGAAAAGTTATTACCAACCTAGACATTATATTAAAAAGCAGAGATGTTACTTTGCTAACAAATGTCTCTCTAGTCAAGGCTATGGTTTTTCCAGTGGTCGTGTATGGATGGGAGAGTTGGACTATAAAGAAAACTGAGTGCTGAAGAATGGATGCTTTTGAACTGTGGTGTTGGAGAAGACTTGAGAGTCCCTTGGACTGCAAGGGGATCCAACCAGTCCATTCTAAATGAGATTAGACCTGAGTCTTCATTGGAAAGACTGATGTTGAAGCTGAAACTCCAACGCTTTGGCCACCTGATGTGAAGAGTTGACTCATTTGAAAAGACCCTGATGCTGAGAAAGATTGAGGGCAGGAGGAGAAGGGGACGACAGAGGATGAGAAGTTTGGATGGCATCACTGAATCAATGGACACGAGTTTCGGTAAACTCCGGGAGTTACTGATAGACAAGGAGGCCTGGCGTGCTACACTCCATGGGGCTGCAAAGAGTCAGACGTGATTTAGAGACTGAATTGAACTGATAAGGGGAAAGAATATGAAGAGGAATAGATATCTATATCTATATCAAGAATAGATATCTATATATATACCAGACCAGCTGCAATGTAAGGGATGCTGATGGTGACTGCTTCTGACTCTCAAGACTTTAATCGACTGAAGCTTGGAGTCTCCCACAGCCCAAGACCCTTAATGAACATGCCTGGAAAGTTAAAGTGTTCATCACTGACTCATGTCTGAATCTTTGCAACCCCATGGACCACCAGCCTCCTCTGTCCATGGGATTCTCCAGGCAAGAATACTGGAGTGGACTGCCCCGCCCTCCTCTTGGGATCTTCCTCACATAGGGGTTGAACCCAGGTCTTCTGCTATGCACAGATTGTTTACCATCTGAGTCACCACAGAAGCTGGAACATGCCTGTACTCATAGATTAAAGCTTACCCAACTTTGTGGTTTACAAAGACCCTGCTCTGGAAAGCTCCATGGTGTTCTCTATAGTTCTGCAAGTAATACACTTTTCCTTCCCATGAGCTTTGGCTGGGTTGTACCTTCTGGTTCTACACCCACCAAGAGGTAAACTCACTTTTCTGGTAACATTTCTCCATCCAGACTCCCAACCACCACTTGACACTAATTCTACAGCCAGTCGCTTTGCTTCCAATACATGGAAATCACATTAATTTTCTGTGAGCAAAGCTACCTAAGGGCCAGGAACAGTGTCCCTGTTTTATCTTGTGAAGCCAGTAGGTGTCAGGCAATCTCAGCTCAGTGGATCCACAGTCCTCCAGATCAATGCCTCGGCTTACAGAAAACACTTGCAAGGCTTTGAGGTTTTATTTATACCTCATTTCTGAAGGCTGCTCATACCTACATTAAATATACAGATGGCTCATCAGTGCCACTTCTACTTTCAGGTTAAAAATCCTCCAAGTTTTTTCTAACATCCTTATTCCATGCGTTGTGTTTAAATCTTTGACCATACCGGCGTTTATACTGTGTCTCATCAGAATGTAGCTAATTACACCGTTTTCCCTTGAATAATGAAGTACTCACCACATAAGAGTTCTTGCCAAAACTCGATTTGATAGGGTAGGGCACAGGGGGACCTAGGATACACTCCGGGAGCACAGTTACAGTCTGGTGGAGCCGATATACCAGTTGAGGGCACTGGAAAGAAACATTCAGCCTGAGGACAACCCGCCCACTTGAGGACCCAGGCCTAAGCGGCCATGCCTGAAAACAAAGAAACCAGCCACGATGCGCCTGCGCACTGGAGGCTTGACAGACACGCCCACAGAGCAGCCAATCCCCGAGAGGTGGGGCGGGGCCTCCATCGAGCTCCCCACCCTCCGGGCACCTATTGGCCAGACTGCCTCAGTCACAACGCCGATTGGTCTCTTGTGCCTGACAGGGTACAGGCAGGCTGCTGGCCCTTCACTTCACCTCAGCGCCGAAGGACTGGACGCCGCTGAACCTCTCCCGCTCCTGGGGACAGGGTGGGCAGCGTGGCAGGACAGCAGGGAGGCTGACGGGAACGCGCCCTGCGCAGCCCTCATAAACCCTTAGCCTGATGGTTTCAAATTCCAGGGTGGGAGGCCCGAAATCCTGTCAACTTTGAGCAACCTGAGTCCTAATCTGAAGGGGGCTTGGTCTCGTCAGCTTCAGGGATTACAAGTCCCTTCACCCACAGAAACACCAAATCCCCTAGTGCTGCAACCCTCAAATACCTAGATTAACCCCAGTTCCCCTCAGCCTGAGGCACCCTAAAAATATCACCGCAGAGACACCAAATTTCCTCAACCTCGCAGACCCTGAATCCCTCCGCCTGCAAGCTCTTAAAACTCTTCCTCCTCAAGACCCTAACAGTCCTGCCTGTCAGAGACTTAAAGTCCCTTAATAAGAAACACCCGATTTCCTCAGCCTCACAGATCCCAAAATTTCTCACCCTGCGCATTCTACATCAGCCAAAAGATCCCCAGTCCCCTCTGTCTGAGGACCCCAGTTACTTCAGCCTGTGGGACGCAGATCTCCTCTAGAATCCCTCCATCACCCCAGACACATCCCTCCCAGTGCCTTCCCTCAGAGGGGCTGAATTGTAGGGAACCAAAGAAACCAAATCTAGTTCACATTAGGCTGATCTGTCATATCTAGTCAGGATCCATCCATCCCACCAATACCCTCACCCTGACTTTCCCCTCACCTTCCTGCCCTGGACACTCCACCCAAGGCAGACAGACCAGGCTCTGGACACTGGTCTGGGCTATCTCAGCACCTTCTTCTTCCACAGGCACCTTGGCCTTGAGCACTCCAATGGCCATGAGGCCGAACAGGTCTCCAGAGGAGAGCACTGAGGGAGATGCCAGGAGAACAGAGCGGAAGCCCACGGTGAGAGGTGGAGGCGGCAAAGTTGGGCTCTAAGCCAGCTCTATAGGAAGGACATGGCGCTGGTCCCTGAAGCACCACAGACTGCTTGCCTGGGCAACTGAGTGAACTCCCCTGTGACTGTACACAGGATGGGAAGGCCTGGTCCTGTCTGAGATGGGGGGGTGGAGTGGGACAAAACAGGACACTAGCTTCGTCAACTGCTCTGTGTCCAGGGAGAGTTAGGAAAATGCTCAGTGTTTGTTCAGGTAAGCAGGACACAGTCGGGAAGGAAAGTCTTCATCCCTGTCTCACACAGACCATCCAGTAGCTTCAGGCTACTCCTGCACAAAAGGTGGAGGAGAAGGCCCAGCTCTAAGGTCTGACTTAGATTAGTAAATCACTGATGAAATCTATTATTTTCCTTAGGCCAAAGATGCTTTCAAAGACATCTCTGTATACTTCTCCAAGGAAGATTGGGAAGAGATGGGAGAATGGGAAAAAATCCGATATAGGAATGTGAAAAGAAACTACGAAGCGCTGATTGCTATAGGTAACAGGAAGTGCTGGGCGCCTGTGAGCCTGGGAAACATGAAGCAGGTCTTCACCCTCAGTGTTCACTTGGCCCGCTCTTAGGTGGCTTCATCTGCTCACAGGTCCCTTTTGTGTGGAGACTAAGCTGGAGGAAATGTTTACCAGTTCTGCACCAAAGGGAGGTTGACCCTGCAGTGCAGAGCTCACCTCTTGCCTTATTCTAGATTCCCCCAGCCCATCCTACAAATTTCCTTGACTTTGTGATACTTCCCATTGCTTCTGTGCTTTGTTTTTCCTTCTTAGGACAAATGTTTTGCTTCTTTCCAGGTTTCAGAGCCACTCGACCAACTTTCATGCATCACCGCAGGCAGGTCATCAAGCCCCAGGTAGATGACACTGAGGATTCTGATGAAGGATGGACACCAAGGCAGCAAGGTGAGAGCCCAGGAGGATGTGGAGGTGTCTTCCTGAAACCAGCCTAGGCTTAGGTCTCAACTACATCTCAGCCATTAGCAAGGAAAACATAATTTTCAGCATTCCAAAGAGGCTGTGGCTGAATATTGACATTAGCCTGAATGAAGGTGAATGTATAGGTTTTCCAGTGTAATTCTCAAAAGTTTTATGGTTAAAATTTATCACTCTTTTAAAAAAGAATTATCTTGATAAACATTCTTAGTGAAAGGCAGTTAAACAAACCTTAGAAATAAATTCACCAAACAGATTAATACTAATCTCATTGGTTATTGGATTAAATCTCTTCAAAGAGGAAATGATTAACATATTATATCAAGATACATTATTTATGTATGTATATAAAACAAAACCTGTGATCTTCTTACCCTAAGGTTAAACTAATTCTTTATTTTGATTCTGGGAAAGGGTTGGAAATAACTATTTATTCTCCATGATCTTTCCGACAGTTCACTGACCAGAGATGGCATAAGGTAAATAAAATGAATTGCACTTATTATAAAATAGAAGTGAGCAGCTCACTTCCTCTTCTGCTTCTCAAAGAGTTTAGAAGAGTTAATGTGCCTAGACTGGAGAAAACAATTTAGATAGTCCTATGATTCTCCATCTATGGATTTCTGTTCTCCCAGATTTTTAAAAATTATTTATTTAGTTTTGACTGCACTGGGTCTTTGTTGCTGTGAACGGGCTTTCTCTGGTTGCGGTGAGTGTCTTCTCACTGCAGAACACATGCAGGCTCTGTAGTTTCTGACACACAGGCTTAGCTGCCCCGCAGAAAGTGGCATCTCCCTGGACCAGCCATCGAACCTGTGTCCTCTGCATTGGCAGGCAGATTCTCATCCACTGATCACAGGGAAGTCCCTCTGTTCCCTGAGGTTATTAAAATTAGTGAAAGGGACATGAAAAACAAACACTTGGTTGTCTGCAAAGCTTTTGACATAGGGAGAGATTCTTCACAGGGAATACATACGCCTCGGTTCACCATACACCTGCACGTCCTTATTTACCTTTTTAACAATTTCTGAGTGTATGGCACACTGTTGCTAACTATGTGCACGTTAGTGTTAGTGGCCATAGTGCTAATCGCTCAGTCATGTCTGACTCTGCGTACCCATAGACTGTAGCCCACCAGGCTCCTCTGTCCATGGGATTCTCTAGGCAAGAATCCTGGAGTGGATTGCCATCTCCTGCTCCAGGTGATCTTCCCAACCCAGGAACTGGGCCCGCATCTGTTGCATCTCCTGCATTGCAGGTGGATATTTTACCGCTGAGTCACCGGGGATATATATACACATTGCTGTACCACAAATCTGTAGAAATGTTACATCTTGCTTGACTGAAGCCCTAACCCACTGAGTAACAATTCTCCAATCCTTCCTCCTCACAGCCCTTGGCAACCATGATTTTATTTTCTGTTTCCATGGATTTGATTAATTTAGATGCCTCATAGAAGTGGAATCGGGCAATATTTCTCTTTTTTGATTGGTTCATTTCACTTAGTAAAATATCATCAAGGCCCATCCATGATGTAGCATATGACAGAATTCTTTTTTAAGGCTTCAAAACATTCTGTTGTGTGCATGTGGATATAAGAGCTATAATATATATCTCATATATAATCTTTATCTTTTATCCACCAATGAACATTTAGGTTGCTTACACATCTTGCCCATTGGGAATAATGCAGAAAGGACCATACATGTGCCCACTATTTATTCAATAACTTGCTTTCAATTTTTTATGGAAATACACTTTTGAGTGGGATTGCTAGATCATACAGCAGTTCTAATTTTCTGTGGAAACTCCATACTGTTTTCTAGAAAGCTTGCAACATTTTACATTGCCAACAGTAGTGTATAAGGGTTCCAATTTATCCATATCCTTACCAAGCTTGCTATTGTCTTCTTATACATATTGCCCATCACAGAAGGTTTCAATTTGTATTTCCCTATTGATTAGTAATATTGAGCATCTTTTCATATGTTTGTTGGCCATTTGTGTATTTTCTCTGGAGAAATGTCTATTCAATTCCTTCTCTCACTGTTAGTCAGCTCAGACTGCCATAACAAAGCAGACTGCATTCCTTAAACCAGAGAAATTTGTTTTCTTCCAATGCTGGAGTGTGGAAATTTGATATCAAGGTGCCATCATGGTCAATCAGGGTCTCTTTCTGGCTTATAGGTAGGCTTCATACTGGTGTATGCTTAGTAACCCCTTATCAGATGCATATTTTACAAATATTTTCTACCATCCTGTAGGTGGCCTTTTCAACTCTGTTCAGTGTCCTTTGCTGCACAGAGGTTTTAAGATTAATCTCATTTGTCTATTTTTACTTTGGTACTAATACTTGTGCACTTGGCACCATATCTAAGAAATCATTGCTATTTCAGTGTCGTGAAGCTTCACCCTTGTTTTCTTCTAAGAGTCTTATCAAGTCTTGCATTTAGGTCTTTAATCCATTCTGAACTGATTTGTCTTCAAGATGTAAGATGTTCATTATTTTGCATATGGTTATTTTGTTTCCCCAGCACCATTCATTATAGGGATTAAAGTTTCTCCATTATCCTGACACCCTAGATGAGGATCATTAGACCATGTATCCAAGAGTTTATTTCTGGCTGTCTATTCTGTTCCATTGATTGACATATCTGTCTTTATGCCAGCCAGCTTCCTCAGTGGCTCAGCAGGTGAAGAATTTGCCCTCAGTGCAGGGGACACCAGAGATGCGGGTTCAATCCATGGTTTAAGATGACCCCCTGGAGAAGGAAATTGCAACACTGTCCAGTGTTCTTGCCTGAGATATCCCCTGGACAGAGGAGCCTGGTGGGCTACAGTCCAAAAGGTCACAAAAAGTCAAGAAGATTGAGCGACTAAGCATACATTTTTTGCTAAATCTACCTTCTTTTGGTTCCTGTACCTTTGTAGTATGTTCGGAAATCAGAGGCTTCCAGCTTTGCTGTTCTTTCTAAGATTGCTTTGCCTATTTGGGGTGCTCTGAGATTCCGTGTTAACTGTTGGATGGATTTTCTATATCTGAAAAAAATTCCATTGGGATTTTAATAGGAATTGCATTGAATCTTTAAATTGCTTTCGGTAGTATGAACAGCTTAATAATATTAAGCCTCTAAATCCATAAACATGAGACATCTATCTATTTATTTACATCAGATTCCTTTCAGCAGTATTTTGTAGTTTTCAACATATAAGTCTCTCATCTCCTTAAGTTTACTCCTAATTACTTCATTCTTTTCAATGCTATTATAAATAAGATTATTTGTCCAGTGGCTAAGACTCCACACTCCCAGTGCAGAGAACTTGGGTTCAGTCCCTAGTCAGGGAACTAGATCCCACATGCCGCAACAAAGACCTGGCACAAACAAATAAATAAAAATAAATATATTGTTTTTTAATTTAGCTGTTCAGTATAGCTTTAAAAAAATAAAAAAAATAAATAGGACTGTTTTCTTATTTTCCTTTCTGGAATAGTCATTCTTCATGCATGGAAATATATCTGAATGTTGATTTTGTACAGTGCAACTTTCTGTGCAGGATTTTTGTGTGTGTGGATTTAAAGATATTTCTGCACATAAAACCATGCCCCTGTGAACAGACATAATTTTACCTCTTTCTTTCCAAATGGAAGCCTTTTGTTTCCATTTCTAACCTAAAGCCCTGGCTAGGAGTTCTAATATTATGGTGAACAGAAATGTAGATATCAGGCATCCTTGCCTTTTTTCCTTGATCGTAGAAGTTTTCAGCTTTTCACTGATGACTATGATATTAGAGGTAGACTTTCAATATATGACCTTTATTATATTGCAGTCACTTCTTCGTATTTCTACATTGATGAGTACTTTTGTCATGAAAGGCTACTAAATTTATTAGATACTTTATGAACATCAGATGAGTCACAGATGAAGTTTCATAATTTTTTTTTAATTTTAAGAAAATTATGTAATGCTCCTAGTGAAACCATGGGAGTTGATGATACAGGAATCATCTTCCATTCCTCCTTTGGTAATCCTTGTCCTTGTCACTCTCTGGCTCAGGATTATGTGTCCTTAATTAGAATACCCAGAGTTTGGAAACATTTCCCAACCAAAACACTGATTCTCATCATTTTTTAGGTAAACCTTCTTCTTTGGCCTTCAGAGTGGAGCACAGTAAACACCAGAAGGTGAGTATTTCCCAAATCCTGTTGCCAAAATATCCTCCTCATGGATCCAGGCACAGGTGAGAATAGGAGAAAACACAGAGATCCTGGAGACGGCTGCCTTCCTGCCCTGGATCTTTAGCACACTGTCTGACATCATCACAATCTTTACAGTTAGTAAGAACAACAGCAGTAGTAGGCTGTTCTGTTGCTACATTATTTTCATAATATTTCAGACTTTAAGCATTTTATGTGAATAAACTTGCTTAACCTTAAATCAATCCTATAGTACCTATAAGTAGGTATATAGCTATCAGCATTATAGATCACAAAACTGAGGTAAAAAAAAAAAAATGATTGATCATATGCTCAAGATCACCATATCATTGGTAGTGCAATCTAAAGCAAAGGACTTTTTCTAAACTACTTAAAAAATGATTAAAGCTTCCATGGTTCTATGAAGCTTATTCATACATCTTTATATCATTCATCTGAGAAATGTTTTCAACCTCAGTTCTTTTGTGCTGTGCTAGGGAGGGATATGCTAAGACATCTGACTAAGGGAAGCTTAAGGACATGCTGGGCAGTTTGTAGAGTGGATGGTCCAGGATGAAGAAGGAGACAGGATCTCTACCTCAGGGCCTCCCACTCCAATAAGATGAAGCAACTCGCAACCCTGAGAAGCCTCAGGTTTATGACTGAAAAGCAACAAATAAGAAAATAACAGAAGGACGTCACATAGATTACCCACTTTTGAGTAGAAACTCATCATCTGGGCATCATTTCAAATGCTCCTTCTTGCGGGAGGAGTAACAGCTCCTCCTCTGAGCTCTAATAGGCAACTCTCCTGTTTGGTATCATTTGTTTAGCCTACCCCTGTGTTGTGAGCTTTGAGAGCCTAGCCCACCCACATTCATTCTCAGAAGTCCAGGCCCAGCTCAAAGCCCCTGAGGGCCCCCTGAATGTTTTGTGAATGAGTGACTCCACATTTAAGCATTCATCTAGGAGCAGAAAGGTCAAAGAATGCTGAAGATAATATCTGTGAGCTAGATTTCAAATATAGATGCAGTTTAGGGAATAAATTGATACCAGGGATGTACGCTCATGTTCTTACTGTATTAAATAGCTCACAAAACAATTTGGTGAAGGTTATTAAATTTCATGTCCCTATAATATTAGGAATTAGCCTGTATACCAATTAATGGATCAGGAAACTGAGCAGAACCAGCTAGTCATACAGCCTTATTCAAGGAGAACTGATGAGACCAGCTACTTTAATTCCAAATATTGTCTCTAGGACATGGCAACCTGCAACTTTCATCTCATTTTCTTTATTGTCTAAATGTGTTTCTGCCGATCGTCTTTTCTCTTCTTAATCTCACTGCTTTGTCACCTTATTTTCCAGATGTGGTTTTTCCCCTCTGTAATTTTCCATACTTCCTCGTCCATCAAAGGGCCACTAATTAATAGAAACCCCGATTCTCTCTACGAGTTCTTACCCTCTTCTTTCCCTGACCTCCAGCTATTCTCCCTGCCTTGCTCTCAATTTTATGCAGAAAGTTGAAGGGGAAGAACCTTAAGAAATGGATTCTAGTTTTGATTCACTATCCACCTAGGTCCTTTTGTTACACTCCAGTGTTCAGACCCACCCCCCTCCAAATCAGGTATTTCTAAGAATTGTCAAAGTATTAACTAAAGTCATGCATGTGAAAACACTTCACAAAGTCCTAAAGAACTAAAGAACTGCATGTTGTCTCTTACTCACATGGAAGAGAATGTCCAGGGCACCATTAAGTAAGGAATCTAGTTTGAAAGAATTGCCGGGAGCAGCAAAATCGCTGAAGACAAGTGGCTCCAAGCAGGCTCAGAAACCAGTGCCCCATCACAGAAAAGCAAGGACCCCTGGACAGCACCCCAGACAAAAAGTCGGTAAGAGAAATTTGGGGGACTTCCTCTAATTAGTTCCTCTAATCCCTGTAGAAAAACTAATAAGTGTGACCTAGGTGTGTGGCATGGACTTTGGGTAGGCATGGGTTTAAGCTGGACTGATCTGAGACATGAAGTTAGCACTGGGGCCTTGGGAAAATCTTATACATTTTCTGAGGTCCCGATTGCTATCTGGAAAGTGAAGATACGGATACATAACTCATATGATGCTTGAAAGTCTTACATTAAATGCAAAAGTCTGACATCTACAAGTAGTTCAATAAATCCAGCTGTGATGATGGGAACCGTGCTTTGTTAGTGTTTATGCCCAGATCTCTGCTCATGTGCCCTTACATGTCATGTGCCCTTGACATATGTTTTCTGAGTAGATGTGTCGGTGAACTATTTCCTAAGTAGGAAGGTTTGGAAGTTAAACCTACTAACGGGAAGTGCAGGATGCTATCACTGAACTGGGCATCTGTGGTCAGTGGAGCCTCAGTCTCCTGAACCTGTAGTTAAAGGGAGAAGAAAGAAAGTATAGAGAAGGGACTTCTTGGGGGTGAAGTGGTTAAGGCTCCACACTCCCACTGCAGGAGGTGTGGGTTCCATTCCTGGTCGGGGAACTAAGATCCCACAAGCCATGCAGTGTGGCCAAGAAATAAACAATGTAACATCAAAACATAAAATTACAAAAGTAAAAGTTTGAAAAATACATGTAAGAAAGTTTTAACAAAGTGTATAGATGGACAGGTAGGAGAACTCACACTTTCTGATAAAACAGGGACTAACTCCCCAGACCCCATCAGCCTTGCTTAGCTTCTGTTCTCCATCTTAGAACTCAGAAGAAAGGAGACTGGAGTGAGGAGGTACAGTCTACGGGAAAGAAAGGGCCACGTGTACCAAGAGGTCAGCGAGCCCCAGGATGACGACTACCTCTGTGAGTGACCCTGCTGGCCCACTCACGGAGAAGGGGCTACGAGGCCTTGGTCCACTAACCTCACCTCACCATCTGGTCCCCCGGTCATCCCCTTCCTCTATGACTTGGGGTGCAGGATCGAGGCCAAATGCCATTGTTGCAGGAAGGGGAACCCCTTCCAGGGCCCGAAACTGGGCTCTTGTCTAACACTCGGAAATGAATTGTCCAAGGAGACACATGCTGACAAAGCAAGAGATTTTATTGGGAAGGGCACCCAGGTGGAGAGCACTAGGTAAGAGAACCCAGGAGAACTGCTCTGCCTCCTGGCTCACAGTCTCAGGTTTTATGGTGATGGGATTATTTTCCGGGTGGTCTTTGGCGAATCATTTTAATTCAGAGTCTTTCCTGGTGGCGCACGAATCTCTCAGCCAGGATGGATGCTAGCGAGAGGGATTCTGGGAAGTGGACAGACATGCGGTGTCTCCTTTTGACCTTTCCCGAACTCTTCCGGTTGGTGGTGGCTTATTAGTTCTGTATTCCTTATCAGGATCTCCTGTCATAAAACAACTCATGCAAATGGTTACTGTGGTGCCTGGCCAGGGTGGGCAGTTTCAATCAGTGTGCTTCCCCTAACAACTCCCCCCCGAGAGACTTTATACTCAAGATGCTTCTTGGGAATTGGGGTGGAGGTCTCTTTCTTCTGTAAATTTTTCCTGTTGTGCCTGGGTATAGGCCTGCCTAGCAGAGCAGAAGTCTCTCTCTCCCTGATCTAAGATGGGGTGTTCTATATCTGAAACCAGCTTTTACTCTTGTAATAACAGCAATTTAGTTTGAAACTGTTGGCGCCTCTCAGAGATGAAATAGACAGGGGCCAAACAGGAGACCTTACAGGATGGTCATCACTGGTCCCCAGAAATAGGAGGCAACATTTGGAGTGAGGGCTGCAGGGTTTGTGACTTTTTTTTTTTTTTTTTTTTTTTGGTTGGCTGGTGGTGAAGGAACAGAGCTGTGCTCCAGGAATCTTGTGTTTAGTCTGAAGTTACCATCTTCCACCTGGGTGTTGGCTCCAGTTCTGTAGAAGAGCTCAAAAGACATTGTTATGCGTATTTCTTTGAGTAGGAACCAGGACCCTGTCTCAAGGCTGTACCACCATTTGATTGTTTCTCCTGTTTCTGTATTCTCTCCCTTCCCTGATTTGCAATCGTTTGAATCCACCCTTTGGAACTCAGGGAAGGTCAAGGAGGCTGAATGAAGCCTGTATCTTACAGATAAGAAATGGAGAACCCACAGCAGATCTGTACTCCAGAGTCGACACCCACAGAGTCCTGCTCAGTTTTAATTTAGGGAACAGGGCAACTATGACTGTGATAAGTTTTTGTCAAAATGGGGCATAGGACCGCCTCAGCTTGGAGAAGAGACACTGACTTGGAAGTATTCCTGAGTTCTAAGTCCTAGATCTGAGCCTTGTATGATTAAAATCTCAATCTTTTGGTCTGCCAGTTTTTTGTAACAGACCCAATTAGTAGTAGCTGGAGGAGGGATAACTGGAATTTTAATAGACAAAATAAATCTCTTTTTTTTAAGAATAGGCCTGAAACCCAGTCTAGTCCTGGCACTTCAGGGAGACTTTTAGCCAGGTGGCCAGTTGTCTAGTTTTATAAAAAGTAAGGTAGAAGCTATTAGCATCCAGCAGACATTGTTTTGAGAATGGTGGCATCTAAGCCTGACATGACTCAGAAAACTCAAGCAATATAACGTCTAATCTGAAATTACACCCATAGCAACACCAGGTTATTTTCCAGGATGTCTGAACCATAGCTGAGTACTCTATTTTGACTTTTAGTTGTAAAATTTTCCTTAATAGCCAAAGCAGATGGCACCATTACTGACGTCAGTGTTTCTCTAGGTATGAGAAGATGCAAGAATTGGGACTCATAAAATCTCTTGAAAAGATCTAACTATCTGAAGGCCTGTTCTGCCAGTTTTTTTTCAGAGCACCGAGTGCCTCATTCCTGATTTTCACCCTGAACTCCTTTCAGGGCTGTTGAAAGTCAGCAGTTGCACAGGCCGTGATTTAATCTCTGTAGATGTAGATGGCAAGTGTCAATCTTAAGTTGGCAGAGCCCCTTTTTGCTCATAAACTTGACCATGATTTTGAGGGGGGCATTTCATGACCATTTTACCCCATGGTGCTGAGAATGTCCATTTTCAGGTTTGGCAAAGATTTTGTTAACAGGCCACTCAATGTGCTGTTACTGGACTAGGCCATTAAACAGTATCCAAAATTCTCTGGACCACCTGTCTTACTAGCCTCTTGGTCCAGGAAGACATTCCCTCTTGTTGCTTTTTTTCATATCTAGAGTTACACTGTTATCATCATCGATCTCATAGGGAACTATATATTATTTTATCAGAGGCCTCAGTCACACATTTGGCAGTGTAAGAAATAGCAGTTTTGTAAAACAGGTGAAATACAAAGAGCATAGCCAGCAGTATTAGTAAAGTCACAAGTAAGACTTAAGAGCTTCCATTAGATGTAGCCCAGTATATCCCAGGTCGTCTGACTTAGTCTACTCTGCACGAATCTTTATCTTGCACGGAAATTATCCATTGGCACCACCATCTATAAGGCACATAGCCCAGTATAACTCAGGTCGTCTGACTTAGTCTACTCTGTACAAATCTTTATCTTTCAGGGAAATTATACATTGGCACCACCGTCTATAAGGCACATAGCCCAGTTTTTTAGTGTTACTAGACAGATTATCCTTAGTATGATTGAATTGTTTCCAACACAGAGGAGACTTTAAACCTAAATTACCATAGCATGGTGTTATCTATATAAATCCTTCTCATAATTGTGGGAGATTTTTTTTTTTTTTTTTTTGCTGAAACTTTTCTTGTTGCTCTGATTAAGCCTGAGTGATAGAAAAAAGCTCAAATTTATGGCCAGAGTCAGAGCAGGCATTATTAATTGGCCCAGTGAGGGGATCCCGTCTAGTAGCATCACAGTGACCTGAATATGACTATAATTTTTTTTTTAAAGTAAATTTTTTCAGGGCCAACCAGTTAGAGTCTTATAGTAGAGAAATTTACCAAGGTAACCCAGAATTGGATACAGGTAATTGGCCACAAACCCAACAATTGGATTGATTTCTAAAACTAGCATAGGATCAGGCCTATGAAAGAAAAGCATTTGATTTATATGCAAAGGTCTAAGAAGTCAAGAAAACATTACAAATGATCATACGAAGCAGATCCAGCATCTTGGGCAAGCTGCCTACCTCTGATGTAGTTGTCTTTTCATCCTGGTGTAGTGTAGTTTTTCCTGTTTGAGCATCATTTGAAGGTGAGATCAGGTCGGCTGTCTTTTCTATAGACCAATCCAGTGTAGGGGCCTTTGGAAGTGGGAATTAATCTAAGAGTTAATTTTCCTTCAGTTTCATTGTGCATGAGCTAGTTAAGAGTACCTGATAAAAAGCCCTTCTATCCAGGTTGGAGACAGTCTCCTAAATTATGTCTTTTTCTAGTCCTGGTTGCAGGTCATGAGGCATCTGATCTTCATCCAAAGATAGATTACTGAGATAAGCTTCAGAAACAAACTTAGGGTGTTCTTTAAGAATTCAATTAAATTTTACATTAATATCACAGAACAGCAAAGAACTATCTAAGAAATGAGTCTTACTACATGCAGACCTCCATTAACTGAGATTTAACATTTTTTGAAATATCTTTTTTTTTTTCCTAAAGTTACCCTCATTTTTATCAAATATAACCAAATTAAGGCTAGTTTGTTTGCAAAACAGGTCTGTTCTCACTAATTTTGGTCTAATGATTTATATAACCATAAATGTTAATAGACTTTTTATTTTGCTGAAACATTTATAGAATCTCAGACTGAACTTTTAATATAAAACAGGGCTGGGAAACTCACACCAAAGGCTTATCACAGATTTTGTCTAACAAATTTAGGTGAACTCTTCCCTTTTTAAGGTCTCAAAAATTCCTTGATATTTTTCTACCTGTTAGTGAGATAACCTTCCTAGCTCATTTGATAAACTTACTGGAAACCTAAGAGTTCCAAATTTCTGGAGGAGTCAGATAGAGAGAAAATATAATTGTTTTGTTCATAACGTATAATTTTACCAAATTATTTTCATAATTAGTTTGAGAGGAAGGTTTTCCTTACTCCCAGAAAACACAAGATTCAAACCTGTAATTTTTTTAGATAGAAACCATAAGTTATAAGCATATTCACTGGTTCATTCAGTCCTTTGTTAACTTTTCTGAAGTCATCAGGTTTCTAATTAGAACACCAAGACATATCAAAAGGTTAAGAACTCCATATAATTTCTAGGATATCTGTATTAGTAATTTTATCATACATTATAACATGAGCAGATTTATTACTCATTTGATAATCTTTTTCATGTAATTTAACCAACCAAATAAACACAGTTTAATATCTCTCTTTGGGATGTTTCAGGGGCCCTCTGAAGCACCCCAAAGTTAGCTAGATGTCAAAGGAACTTCAAAAGAATTCGATTTAGGAAGTTTCATTGAAAAGATCAATTAAAAGCGTTTAGAACATTTGGTCAGATTTAGTCAATGTTGATGGGTGTATCATTTAGCTTGTTGATATGTCGCAATGGGCGTAAATACCAAGGCTCAAGGTCTAGTGAAAGTCAGCTCCGCCATCTTGGACCTAAGTGGCTCTAACCAGTTTTCTTATGACCCTGTCATTCCTAACAAAATCCATTTATCTAACTAATTGTAATCCAATTTTAGAAAATCCTGATCATGCATAACTCTTTTTAGTATTTTTTCATACTTTTTTACTGAAAGCACACTTCCTGCTTTCCTTTAGCAACCAAGAGCTAACTTTTATATTAGCATTTTATAGATTGGTGAGCATAAATACCAGTGATAATTTCTAAAACCCTTGCTTTCTTAAAACATTTTAGGATGGCATCAAACATTATTCATTTATAGTCCCAAATCTCTTTAGTTTTTCTGTAAAAGGAAATCAGTGTTTAGTAGTAAATGTTTCAAAATTTTATTTCATTTGGAAATGACATAATTATTTAATAGACTTCCAATACTTAGTTTAGCACGACACATAGAAATTCAAGTTACTCCAATCTGGAGAGACTATTGTAGACAGATATTTTTAAAGAATAATTATTCTTAATAGAGTTTATATACAAACTCATACCTCATTTACATTTTTTAGAAGTTTTTTCACTCGAGGTAATTTCCTTGTTGACAAACTTGTAACAGGTATAATATTTAACTTATATTAAACCTAGGTACAATGAAAATATTCTACTTGATGTTAATTACTCTAAGACATGTCTATATTAGATAGGTCAACAAAAAACATTAATATCAGGTATTTAGTACTGAATATTTCCCAGTTCACCTAAACCTGGAATTTATTGTTTAATTTAGAATTATTTGATTTGTAAGCACTTACCTTTTTTTAAGCCAATTAAATAGAGCTAATTTACAAATAAACCTAAAAAAATATTACCCAGAGACAAAGACATACCAAAACATATTTAGACAGACACAGTGCAAGATCTAGCTTCATTTTCTAAGTTAGGTCATGAATTAGATATTACAATATAAAATTTACTAGTTTATAAAAAAGTTGAAATAAATAACATTTTTAAAGGCTTTTTTCCTTTTTCTCTCAGTCTCATGAGTTAGAGATGGTCTATATAAGTGTTCCTGAGAGCCCTGGTCTTAAGGCACAGGGAAAGAAAATCAAATTCTAACAAAATGGCAGCAGGTCTAAATGGTGGCCAGACAAAGCAAAATGGCCATCACAAATCACAACACAGAGCAGAGTTAAAACACACACATATAAACCTGGCAGTCCTCATCAGACACTCCCTTAAATACAAGAATACAGTCTCTCAGAAAACTTTCCATAGAGACACCAAACTTCAGATGTCTTCAAAGATTTCAAAAGGAGGAAAGGAAGCCAGGTTGAAAGAAGAAGGAGGAGGAGGCGGGAAAGGGGGACAAAAGGGGTGGCCTTACAGACGTCTCCTGCCACCTACAGACACCCAGGCATTACGGGACTTTTCCCTGGGCTTCCAGAAAAGGGAGGACTGGAACCCGGCCCTACCAGAAACCAGACCAGAAAATTCGAGTTCTCTGCCAAGAGGAGGTGATAGGTCTCCAATCCTCAGCTCAAGCTGAGGCCCTTCAACCAGATTCCTGCGTCCAGGACCAGGGGACTAGAAAAAATGGGAAGGATAGGAAGGGCTAGGGAGAGGAAAGAGAGAGGGAAGGGGAGAGGTCAACAAAGTCTCTTGTTCCTTACCGGTTGGGGCACTCTGGCCAGTTGTCTGCATCAGGAGAAGACCAGGGACAAAAAGGTCCCAGTTGCAGCCGCTGGGTCTGGCCCATTGGCAGGCAAGCTGGTGGGCCCTGAGTACCCCGAGTGGTAAGGATATCAGTCTCAGCGAAGAAGAGTCCCACCAGAGTCGCCATTTGTTGCAAGAAGGGGGACCCCTTCCAGGGCCCAAAACTGGGCTCTTGTCTAACACTCGGAAATGAATTGTCCAAGGAGACACATGCTGACAAAGCAAGAGATTTTGTTGGGAAAGGGCACCTGAGCGGAGAGCAGGAGGTAAGGGAACCCAGGAGAACTGCTCTGCCTCGTGGCTCACAGTCTCAGGTTTTATGGTGATGGATTAGTTTCCGGGTGATCTTTGGTGAATCATTTTAATTCAGAGCCTTTCCTGATGGCTGACGCATCCCACAGCCAAGGTGGATGCTAGCGAGAGGGATTCCGGGAAGTGGACAGACATGCGGTGTCTCCTTTTGATCTTTCCCGAACTCTTCCGGTTGGTGGTGGCTTATTAGTTCCGTATTCCTTATCAGGATCTCCTGTCATAAAACAACTCATGCAAATGGTTACTATGGTGCCTGACCAGGGTGGGCGGTCTCAACCAGTGTGCTTCCCCTAACACCATGAGTGCCCCAGTTCTTTCGAGGAGGTCGTTACGACCAGCAACATCACTATAACTCCTCTCATCCCTGTTCTCACCTCCAGATTGTGAGGAGTGTCAGAACTTCTTCATCAACAGCTGTGCTGCCCATGGGCCCCCAACCTTTGTAAAGGACTGTGCAGTGGAAAAGGGGCATGCCAACCGCTCAGCCCTCACTCTGCCCCCTGGGTTGAGCATCAGACTGTCGGGCATTCCTGATGCTGGGCTTGGAGTGTGGAACGAGGCGTCCGATCTGCCGCTGGGCCTGCACTTTGGGCCCTATGAGGGCCAGATCACAGACGGTGAAGAGGCCGCCAACAGTGGATACGCCTGGCTGGTGAGAAGCACCCCTTTCCCTGTCCTCTGGCCTCTAATGGCTTGTATGTGGTGGGGGGTACTTCATGTCTACATGCAAGGACGCACATGGTGATAACATGGTCAGCAATGACACAGTCAGCCCTGGGTACTGTGTGCCCTGGGCGTCAACAGAAGACTTCCCTCTAAAGGTCAGAGGAGAGGTGGGACCACAGTGTAGAGACACTCAGGACCTCTATCTAAAGGTCAGAGGAGAAGTGGGACCACAGTGTACAGAGACAGAGGACCTCTATCTAAGGATCAGGGGAGAAGTGGGAACACAGTGTACAGACACTCAGGACCTCTATCTAAAGATGAGAGGAGAGATGGGACCACAGTGTACAGACACTCAGGACCTCTATCCAAAGGTCAGAGGAGAGGTGGGACCACAGTGTACAGACACTCAGGACCTCTATCTAAAGGTCAGAGGAGAGGTGGGAACACAGTGTACAGACACTCAGGAACTCTATTAAAAGGTCAGAGGAGAGGTGGGACCACAGTGTAGAGACACTCAGGACCTCTATCTAAAGGCCAGAGGAGAGGTGGGACCACAGTGTACAGACACTCAGGACCTCTATCTAAAGGTCACAGGAGAGGTGGGAACACAGTGTACAGACACTCAGGACCTCTATCTAAAGGTCAGAGGAGAGGTGGGACCACAGTGTACAGACACTCAGGACCTCTATCTAAAGATGAGAGGAGATATGGGACCACAGTGTACAGACACTCAGGGCCTCTATCCAAAGGTCAGAAGAGAGGTGGGACCACAGTGTACAGACACTCAGGAACTCTATCTAAAGGTCAGAGGAGAGGTGGGAACACAGTGTAGAGACACTCAGGACCTCTATCTAAAGGCCAGAGGAGAGGTGGGACCACAGTGTACAGACACTCAGGACCTCTATCTAAAGGTCAGAGGAGAGGTGGGAACACAGTGTACAGACACTCAGGACCTCTAAAGGTCAGAGGAGAGGTGGGACCACTGTGTACACACACTCAGGACCTGTATCTAAATGTCTGAGGAGAGGTGGGAACACAGTAGTACAGACACACAGAAGTGACTCCTCCCTTGTGGAGCCCTTGCCTTCAATGAACCAAGAGACTCAGACTTCCAATGATGAGTAAGGGGCTTACCTTGTGGTCCGACTGGCAGGTGAATCCATGCAGGCTGAAAAGCACCAATGACTACACAGGGAAATAGCTCTTCTATATCTTCCTACCAAGAAAAAATAAAAGAAAGAGGAAAGCTTGTAACTCTTTCTCTGACACTCAGATCACCAAAGGGAGGAACTGCTATGAGTATGTGGATGGAAAGGAGACGTCTTGGGCCAACTGGATGAGGTGAGGGCAGTGAGTCTGCAGTGTGTAGACAGTGAGACTCCCTCCATCCCACGCCCCTTTCCTTCTCAACCCGGCTCCCTCAACAGCTTTCACATCTTCCTTCCTCTTTTCCTTCCATATCATGCTCTCTCATTTCAAAAGACACTAGAAAGAAGGAAATAAAAATATGGCATGTGCCGTCAAGATACAAGTCTATATGCTGAACAAAACTGGTGTAGTTGAAAACAACTTGAGGAGTCTAGATTCACCAGGGACACTTTAACTCACTTAATGGACACTTACCACGCACTTTATGTTTCAGTTTAGACAGTGAACTTCGTTACTGAAGCAGATCACACAACCCATGTCCTTTTGGAGAACATACTGCAGACAGATATTAGCCAATTGATTTCAGGAACAGTAACCTTAATTTTTCTTTCTTTGAGTAACTACACAGTGCCAGGATAACCGAATACAGGAGACCTTGACTCTATGTGTGCAACAACCTCCTCAGGCTTGGTTCCAGTGAGAAGTGGGCCCTGAGGCCTCGGAAGGAATGGGGGGCAGGATGGCCCTGAATGGGGCCATTCTCTCAGGGCCTCTCCTTTCATCAGGGCAGGCAGACAGTGAACAAACAATTACTGTTCCGTATCTCAAGCTATATCAGCGCTCTCTCCAAGTTTCCGTGGGAGGGGATGGGCAAGCAAATAGGACCCTGGATACACGTGGGGAGAGAAGCCTCGGGAGAGAAGGCAGGCTGGGGTGACTGCTGAGGGCTGCGTGTTAGCCAAGGAGCACCAAGTCCTGTGGATGGAAGAGAACTTAATTCAGAGTTTAGAGGAGCTGGATGTCACCAGCCTCAAGGACAGTTCAGGTGGAGATGAATCTGGAACTGGGCTCTGGAAAAATGGCTAATTAGGTAAGAAGAAAAAGCATGGGAATTCACATGGCTTGGCCGAAGGTGTGAACAGAAGGTCCACATGAGGGGCGGCCTCAGAGGTGGAAGGCAAGGAGCTGGGCATGGTCGGAGAGTGGAGGGCACTCATCACCTGAGGTTTCTTTCCCTTTCCCCGTCTCGACCCCAGGTATGTGAACTGTGCCCGGGACGACGAGGAGCAGAACCTGGTGGCCTTCCAGTATCACGGGCAGATCTTCTACCGAACCTGCCAGGTGGTCAGGCCGGGCTGTGAGCTGCTGGTCTGGTACGGGGATGAGTGTGGTCAGGACCTTGGCATCAAGCGGAACAGCAGGGGGAAGAGTGAGCTCGCGGCCGAGAGAGGTGAGTGTCAGCCCTCTTCCAGCACCACACCCCATCCTGGGAGCCTCCGTGGTCCGATTTCGGAGCAGAGTACAATCCAGTCCAAAGTCAGTTGAATTGCAATTAAAATGCCTCAGAATTTTATTCTTGTCATATGATTGTTAGGAAAAATTACTATATTAAAAATGCTAGTTCTAATTTTTAATATTTCATGCAAAAAAATGTGTCACATCACCTTCTGCTGAAAGGCTTAGCAGCAAAAAGCAACATTTCCAGCACTTACCAGCTTTCTGCCCTTTACCTATTTCTTCCTCATTTCCTCCCATTTCTAAGCAACACATGTACAGTGATGTGCATTCAGTTACTGTTCCAGTTTGTTGTCATGTGAGTTCATACTCTGTGCCAGATGGGGCTCCACGCACCGAAACAGACAGAACCACTGCCCTGGGGCAGCACAGGCTTCATACCAGACAGGGGCTGGTGCTCTGAGGGAAACCAGCGCAGGGAACGTGCCTCGGGTCAGCGTGAGCAGAGGGTGGGGTGTGGTGCAGGATGGTGGGGCAGGGTCTGTGCAGAGATAACACCCGTGGGAAAGGATTCCAGACAGGGGAGCAGCCAGTGCCTCAGCCCCAGGGCCGGGAAGAGAGGCCATGCCAGGGGTCGCGGGAGGAAGCACAGAGGGAGAAGAAGGAGGTTGGATGGGCCACGGAAGCCTCAGGGCCTGTGTCCACGTGCAGGCCCCAGGGGTCCTCCTGGGTGACACAGAACAACCGCACGTCTTTCAGCTGCAAGCATCATGTTCTCTCTGCTAAGACGATGCTTTGGTTCATTTTTGGGAAGAGACAGCAGCGGTGAGTCCCCTCAGAGGTCAGTTCATTGCCAGACATGAGGGGAGAGTGGGCTAGCTTAATATGCTTGGGAGTGAGGATGTGAAGACTCTGGCTGGAGATGTATTTTTAAATAGGGCTTCCTAGTGCACGTTAAATGGACTAAGCCTGAATGAAATAAATGAGGTATGAGTACTGCTGAGGCTTGAGAAAGGATATGCCTTTATTTTATGATCTATGGGAAACTGAGAGAGGAATAATTTGTGAACCAGTTTGGGCAGCAGGAGCCAGAGACCTGTAGTCAGTGGGACCTGGGCCGCTCAGTCTCGTCCAGTCTCAAACCCACTTCCTGCAGAGATCGGCACAAAGGCTGCTCTTTGAACAAGGAGCCACAAAGTCAGATTTACCCACACCTGCTGTAACCACCCCCTGTGCTGCCTCCCATATGCAGAGAACTCCAGGCCAGGCGCCCCTAACTTAATAGACCCTTTTCCCTCACAGGGAGCCACTCAGGAGATTCCACCTAAGTCATCAAGCCTTATCCCTCAGTAGGGTAAATATCTGTGGCCACTGTGACGTGACATTTCAGACACTTACACACAGGGAAATTCCCTACAGATCCACCTTTATCAGGAGAGACGCTGCCTCTGATGTTGCTGGAAGGTCCCTATCTGGGTGATATGTAGAAAAGGCCCCTGAGACCAATTTCCTGGATTTCTGTAGATGTAGAGAATAAGAGTGGAGTGGAAAAAGGGACTATAAAGACACACACGATGGGAGACAAATCGTGCACTGTCAACACTTAAATGATTAGTGGGGAGGGCCTGACCACGGCAAACCAGCTACCTGACCAAAAGCTTCCTCTTTCAGCAGAACCGAAGCCCAAGATCCACCCATGTGCCTCCTGCTCTCTGGCCTTCTCCAGTCAGAAATTCCTCAGCCAACACGCCCAACGCAGTCACCCCTCTCAGACCCTCCTGAGACCATCTGAAAGAGACCTCCTCCAACCAGAGGATCCCTGCCAGGGCAATCAAAATCAGCGATATTCAGATCCACACAGCCCAAGCGACAAACCTGAGAGTCAGGAGGCCAAGGACAGGCGCCAACATTTGCTGAAAAGCATAAGGCTGAAGAGGATTTCAAGGGCCTCTTCCTACTCATGCAGAGGACAAATGGTGTTTCTGGGGTGCATGAGAGAATGAAAGACGAGCCCAGCACAAGCCAGAATCTGAATCCAGAGGACACAGGCACATTGCTCACGGGGGCAGGGGTATCAGGGAATATGAGGGTCACGTACGGAGAGTGTGGGCCAGCCTCCAAGGACAGGTCAAGTCTCACCACACACGAGAGGACACACACAGGGGAGAAGCCCTATGTTTGTGGGGAGTGTGGGCGAAGCTTCAGTCAGAAGTCAGCCCTCATCAGACACCAGAGGACACACACAGGGGAGAAGCCCTATGTTTGCGGGGAGTGTGGGCGAAGCTTCATTCAGAAGTCTGCCCTCATCACCCACCAGAGGACACACACAGGGGAGAAGCCCTATGTTTGCGGGGAGTGTGGGCGAACCTTCAGTCGGAAGTCCGTCCTCATCAGACACCAGAGGACACACACAGGGGAGAAGCCCTATGTTTGTGGGGAGTGTGGGCGAAGCTTCAGTCAGAAGCCCCATCTCATCTCACACCAGAGGACACACACAGGGGAGAAGCCCTATGTTTGCGGGGAGTGTGGGAGAAGCTTCAGTCAGAAGCCCCATCTCATCTCACACAAGAGGACACACACAGGGGAGAAGCCCTATGTTTGTGGGGAGTGTGGAAGAAGCTTCAGTCACAAGTCCGTCCTCATCACCCACCAGAGGACACACACAGGGGAGAAGCCCCATGTTTGCAGGGAGTGTGGGCGAAGCTTCAGTCAGAAGTCCGTCCTCATCAGACACCAGAGGACACACACAGGAGAGTAGCCCTATGTTTGCGGGGAGTGTGGGCGAACCTTCAGTCGGAAGTCCGTCCTCATCAGACACCAGAGGACACACACAGGAGAGTAGCCCTATGTTTGTAGGGAGTGTGAGTGAGTCATGACCAACAAACCACACCTTAGCCACAGGAGGATTACTGCAGCCACCCCATGCCTCAGCTCTAAGGGGGCCTCAGAGGAGGCCTGTGACCCGTTACTGTCCCCAGGAATATGAGGAGAGACTTCCCAGGTGGTCCAGGGGTCAAGACTCCAATGCAGAGACCCACGTTCAATACCTGATTGGGGAACTAGCTCCCACACGCTGCAACTAAGACACAGCACAGCCGAATAAATAAATATATGATAAATATTTTAAAGAAAGAGTGTGATAAGCAAGAATTACTTGTTAAATAGACCTTCCACTTTCGTGACAGGAGAGAAGGTAGATAAACAGCAGAGGGTTTCTTAAGTGTTCTGGAGATGTTCATGACAATTGCCTTCGTGGTTTTTTTAGTACTCCTCTTCTAATAAATTTTGTCTCCAAACAAATCTGAAGCCCAGACTATGTACTCAATCCCTGCTTATCACTGACAGTAGAGGAGTCCAGTCATAGCTTAACCCCTGGGAAGGCATGATTGTGGAGCCAAGTCAGTTAGGTCACTGGACAGTCAATCCTGGGTCCAGGGAGAGGAATGCAGACTGGAGTCAGACTCACCAGGAAAGGGATTCCCCGGCCTCCTGGGAAGTGGGGCCTCTCCTCCTTATAGTCCCCGACTCTCCTTTGGCCTCTCCTAGTGGCCCTCTGGTTCCCTCTGACTTCTGTAGCCGCAAAGGTGAAGGCCATGTGCACGTGTGTGTGTGCGCGCGCGCCTGTCTCAGCATGGGCCATCTGGTCTCTGCCGCCCACTCCGGGTCATCACAGCATCTGGACTCCAGATGCGACCACAGGGGTCCAGTTCTCAGCCCTGCTCCCAGCAGCTCTGTGAGCTGGGGCAAGATCCTCAACCTCTCTGTATCTCTATTCTCATCTGTGATATGAGGTGGGAGCACCAGCATTTTGGTCTGATGCGTAAGCACAGGCGGAATCTGGCAGAGGCTGGCTGAGAATGCAAGCCACACCTTTGCTTTCCTTTATGTTTTTTTATTCAATCGTTTTTTATTTTTTAATAGAAGGATAATTGCTTTACAGAATTTGTTTCCTGCATGTCCTCCAGCCCCTACACCTTCCAGGTCTTCAGAGCTAGATGAGGAAGGGGCTGTTTAGGCACTGGGCTGCCCTGATGAGCGGGTGTGAGGTCAGGGGTGCTAAGAGAGGCCGACCTCCCTTCCCACCCCTGCCGCTCCTGCTGAGCTGGGCAGCCCCAGGGCCCCTCCGCAGACAGGCAGTGCCCACAGTCATCCCCCTGCCGAGAACAGAGCCTGGAGCCGCGTTTGCAGGAAATCCCTGTCCGCCCCATCCCACCCCCACACGGAGGGTCCTTGAAGCCCACACCGTGGCTTCTCTCTGCATGGGCCTCGTACCTGTGCCTGTGAGCTCTGGGCAACGCTGTCGCGACCTTGAAATTCTTAACCATGGAATAGTTCATCCTTACACTTCCCTGTCATGAGTCAAGTCTGATGGGCCCCGGGGTGCGCTGTGAGCCGAGCAGATGCACACACATCACGGGTCCCGGGGTGACCAGGCTGCACGAGGGGACAAGGTGGACACAAAGCCCCCCCACCCTGGGTGAGTGAGGGTGGGGACAGCACGAGGAAGCCACGCTTGCTCAGACCCGGAACTCAGCTCCGACAGAGTGGGGGCAATGGGGTTCTTAAGGTCGACCACACCTTCCCCTCTGTGAATGACCTCTGCCCTAGCCTGATCCTTCCAGAAGGGGCTCAGGAGCCTGAAGTCCGCCCGGCCACCAGAAGACACCAAGGGGAGAGTGGGCCACGGGGCGGGGGACGGAGGGTGCGAAGTCTAGGACTGGGGGCAACGGCCCTCAGTTCCCTCCATGTGCCAGGCTTGTGAAGCGTCTCTACATGAACCACGTCAGTAATAACCACCCACTATTATTTTCGGGTTTCTATGCTTTCTTAAAGGATCGTGTTTCTCTGTGGCTTGGCTTCCCTACAGGAAGGGAAGCCACGTAAACTCCCCATCTTCTGTGGCTTCAGGCCGGGGCCATGGGAGGGAGAGATAGGGGTGGGGCAGGCAGAGCGGCTTCAACTGAAAAACGGTAGGGATCCAGAAACCTGCAGGGGCTTCTCACCTGCACCTCCCACCAGAGCTGGGCCTGGAATCCCCTGGAAGGCTGAGCAGGTCAAACCTTCTCCCTCCCCTCCCCTCCACTCCCCTCCCCTCAAAAAGCTGCCTCCTCGGGCCAGCGCACAACACCCCCAAATCCCCCATCACCCACAGCCCCACACAGGCCCTCCCTCACAGAAGTGGGATGACCTGGATGGTGGCACAGATGCTGTGTGAGCCCAGAGCTGGGCGTCTCAGCTGACCTTGAGCAAGGGGGTTGATGCTTTACACAGACTCCCAGCCCAGGGAGCTGCCAGCAGCCACAAGCCATGATCTGAAGCGGAGCTGGGAGATGGGGAGTGGGGATGCGAGCTCTCTGAGGTCCCATCCTGTCCCCAGGACAGCGGCCAGGCCCCACCTGACACCGTGACTGCCCTGCACGGTCAGACAGGACACCAGCAGTCACGGGACGGACAGGCAGCTGCCTCCGCCGCACGCTCCACCCTGACCACGGCGGCCCCGGGGCTGTATCAGCCCCACCTGCGCGCGGCTCTGCTTGGCTGCCGGGGCTCGGGGACCCTGGGTGAGTCGGTGAGGGCAGAGCTCCAGAGGCCAAGCCTGTCTTCAGCCACTAGACCTGCCCTGCTTACTGGACTCATGAGCCCAGCCAGTATCTGAAGCCAAGATGCCTCTGGGAGAATGACACCACAGACGCTGACCTCAGAGCTCCGACTTCTGAAAACTTACTAAACAGACTATTTACAGCCTTTTTTTAAAAATGGGATGTTGGCAGGAATCCGGGAGGGGAATGACTCCCTTGGTGCTGTGGTTAAGAATCCACCTGCCAGTGCAGGAGACACGGTTCAATCCCTGATCTGGGAAGACCCCACGTGCCGTGGAGCAACTAAGTCCGTTCACAACTACTGCAGCCCAAGAGCCTAGAGTCTCTGCTTCCCAACCAGAGCAGCCACCACAGGGAGACGTTCAGCGCAGAAACGAGAGAGCAGCCCCCACGCCCGACAGCCAGAGACAAGCCCGCACAGCAGCGAAGACCCAGCAAGCCAAATTAAACAAATAACCTTCCTTTAAGTAGGAGATCGCAGCATTCTCTGCTGGTCCAGAGGCTAGGACTCTGAGCTCCCAACACAGGCGGCCACGTTCAATCCCTGGGCAGGGCACTAGATCCCACATGCTGCAACTGAAGGCCCTGCATGCCACAGCTAAGACCCAGCGCAGCCAATTAAATGAATACTTAAAAGTAAGAGGCGGTTCATCTGTCACCATAAAAAACTGCGACATTTTAGGAAAAGGAAAAAAAATAAGAGCTTATTTTGCAAGTGCTCATGGTTGATTGCAAAAATTTTCTCATAATATGCAGCTGTTTAAAAAAAAAAGAAATTTAGAAAATACAGAAACTAAAACCCACCCATAATTGTGTGGGGAACACCAATTACTGCAGCATGCGGCCACCACACACGGGAACACAGGTCCGTGTTTTTCTTCTACAAAGAAGTTTGCAGCCTCCACCCCTCTTCCCACCGGCCTCTGATCTGCTCACCAAGAAGACTGCGCTTTGGCCTTGTGACCGGGGGGTTTCTGTTGAACTCAGGAAGGCGGAGGAGCAGGGCTGTGTGGTTGGGGGCACCGTCTGGCCTGCAGTGAGGAGAGAAGCGCGAGTGCTCCCCCTCTGGGTCCAGTAACTCCAGGGGCCTTGGGGAGCCGCCCGGGAAGAAGCCTCTCAAACACCTTCCCTGCAGTCTCCACAGTTACAGCACGTCCCACGTCTCGGGGTTCAGCTGTGGGTTAACAAGTCCTCTCTTGTTGGACAGAAAAGTGTTTCCACAGAGAATCTGCCTGGATCTGGCCTCGGTTGGTACAGATGTAACAGGCAGTACGTTCAGGGCTCAGGGAAGTTAGTTCTCAAGCTCCCTGGGTTTAGGGCTACAGCACCTCCTCACCTCCATCCCTTCCACGGTCATGGAGCCTTCTCTTCCAGAGGAAGGTGTTTGGGAACATCAGCCACAAAGACACGTACTGAAGAGGAGAAAGCCCACGGCAGGCGGGGCTGGGTGTTCCTGGGGGAGCAGAGGGGCCTTGGACACTCCATGCTGGACCCCTGCCCCACCGGCTTCTCCTCCTTCTCGCTGGACATGCAGCTTTCACCTGCTGGGTGCCCGCCAGTGAGGGGCCCCCAAGACACCAAGCTGGGGTTGGTGATGGGGGACCTGGATGCCAGGGAACCCGAGACCCTGCAGCAGGTCAGTGCACTGTGGACGATGACCGGCCTCACTGACCGGTTAGGCCCTGTGCACTCAGGACACCCTCTCTGGATGCCAGGTAGAGCGCTGCTTCCCCTGGTGCCCACCTGGGTCTCAGGAGGTAGAAGAGAGACCCTGTTGACCTTCCCACCTCCTGCCCAGAGAATGGCAAATGCTAGTTCCCAAAAGTCAGAGCAGGGTGGGCAGAGTGAGTCTTGGGTCTCACAGGGTCCCTGTGAAGAGGGGTTCACTGCTCCCTGGATCCCTCTTGGCTGGTTCTCCTTTTGTGTTGTCTTCACACCAAATCTCACAAGGATGAGGCAGTCCAGGTGCCCACAGCATCACTTTCCCAGGTGCTGACAACCTTCCTTATTTATTATGGACAGGGAGACAGGGTGGCTAATATGATGCTCCCCTGGACCACAGAGGAGACCCCATAGGTTGTGTTTCTTCTACTCCTGAGACCCAGGAGGGCATTGGGGGCAGAGCACCTCCAGCTGGGGTCTGGAGAGGGTGTCCTGAATGAACAGGGCCTAACTGTCTACTGTGGCTTCAGGGGATATTGGAAGAGGGGTACTAAATCCTTTCTAAATATTTCAGACAACCACTGAGTTCCTTTCGGTTTTTGGTTTCAGATCTTTTTATATGGTCCATTTTCAGAGTCTTTATTGAATCTCTTACAATATTGCTTCCATTTTATGTTTTGATTTTTTGACTGCAAGGTATGTGGGGTTGTTACCAAGTCCAAGCTCACTCTGCATGCCTCACAACAGGGCGATAAATCAGAGGCGAGGTGCTGAGGCAAGGAATATGACTTTACTTGGAAAGCTGGCAGACTGAGAAGATAGCAGACTAATATCTCTAAGAAACCATTTTATCAGTGTCTGGATGCCAGTGTCTTTCATAGAACACAGAGCTGGGAGGTGGGGAAATAAAGTAAAAAGGCCACAAATCTGGCAAATATCTGGAATGGCCAGCCTCTGAGGGAGATGTGTTACTTTCTCCCTCCTATAGCCATCCACAGGTGGACAGGTCCTGGATGGAGGTAGAGGGCCGGGGTTTCCTGAGGCAGGCCATTATGTATAGACAGCATCCCTGTAGCAAACAGACCGGCAGGAAGCAAAGGTTAAAGTAAAACATTCAACATGGAGTCAGATTTTGTTCTTCCCCATAACAATTCCCCAGTGTCAGCGTGCATTCCACAATCTTATGGGAAAAGGGGTGATGAGGTTTCTAATTGCCCCACTAGTTGCATCTTTTCGGGAGTGCCCACCACTGGTGCGAGTGTGCTGAATGTTGAGATTTGTCTTTGATGTCCTTTGGAAAGTCTCTACTTCATATGGATAGACATAATAATATTATAATACAGGTGTTGAGAGTTGTTTTATACAGTACAAAACTTTTAGGACTTCAAAACCAGGGGGCAGCAGCTAAAGTTAAGGAACTTAGCACTTTTCTATGTGTGGGAAGATGCACCAGCCATCTCACTGAAATCATCCCCTTTGATACACACCTCACCACCTAGGACCAGCATCCTGACTTCTCCTTTCTGAGTTTCCTTGGGGATCACAGTGGGGAGTGGCTGCAGTCTGATGGCTGCTGGAAAGCAGGTATTCTTCTCTTTCCTGAGGTTCCTCAGAGCTCATCATGAGGAGTGGCTTCAGTTTGATAGCTTCTAGAGAGTAAGAGGGGGAACCTGGGTCCCCATTGAGATCATCTCAGCAGAGAGAGCAAGCACGTCCTGTGACTCCAGACAATCTTCCAACGTTCAGGACTCAGCGTTCAGCCTGTAGGATCCACATTCGTCAGCTCAGCCACCATGCTCTGCACTTAGTTGCTATTTAGCCCTGAAACCTACACTGCAGGAGGCCCTCTAAATGTGGCGTCCTGTCCAGCAAACTCTCGGTCACATCCTCCAAGCCTCACCCAGGCCCAGCTTTGCTGAGAGGGTCCCACTGGAGACCCAGGTACCCCCTCCTGCTCTGCCACATTCCATACCTGAGTGGGGAGAAGGCAGGGGCTGGGGGCACAGTGCCTCCAAGCAGGTAGGGCAGACGTTCTCCCATCACCCCTTGTGGTCCATCCCTGGGAGCACAGTCTAATGTCAGCTTTAGCAGCAGAGGACATGTGTCCCCAGAGCCGGCCCACTCTCTAGGGGATGTGAGCTGTGAGCACTAACACAGGAAACCCCGAGTGACCTGCTTAGGCTGGAAGACTAGTTCCTGGGATGTGAGCTGAAGTCTGAAAGTAGCTTCTCATTGGGGTTTAGCCTTCTCCAGACGTAGCTTGGGGGCAGCAAGAGTGCAATAAGTGGCCCCCAGCTGGGGCAGCCACACAGTGCCTCTCGACAGCCCTGTGGAAACTGTGCACCAGAGTGACCAGGAGCCCACATTCACCCTGCAGATGGCTTCTGAGAGGTCCGTGACAGACTAAAGCAACCATGAGTCTGTACTCACAGCAGACAGTGTCTGAGAGGTCTGTGACAGACCAGAATGACCACGAGCCTGCACTCACCCAGCAGACAGCCTCTGAGAGGTCTGAGACAGGTCAGAGTGACCACAAGCCTGCACTCACCCAGTGGTGAATTCTTGCTTGGAGAGTCCCATGGACAGAAGACTCTGGTGGGCTACAGTCCATGGGGTCACAAAGAGTCAGACACAAATGAACACCTGAGCACACACACATGAAACAGAAATGGACTCGGGGACAGAGGGAACAGACTGGCGCTCTCCGAGGAGGAGGGAGCGGTGCAGGGATGGAGTGGGAGGCTGGGGTCAGCAGATGCAGCTTTTGTAAGTAGAGTGGATAAAGACGGCCCTGCTGCATAGCAGAGAATAATATTCAGTATCCAATGATAAACTAAAAAAATATTTTTAAAAAGAATGTATATATGTGTTTAAGTGTATCCCTGAGCTATGCAGCAGAAATTAACACATTGTAAAGCAGCTATACTTCAAAAAAAAAAATACTGATGAAAAAAATAAATAAATAAAACAGACCCTAGCCAATTACAATAGACACTCAACCCAGGAGCACCAAGTCCCGAGCAGTCAGAACATGGGCCAAGCAGTCAGAAGAGGGGCCGACAGGAGACGGGGTCCCACGGCGGCCCACAGGCTGGCTGGGAGCCCTGGGAGCTGTAAGCCACAAGTGTCGCTGGAGGAAATGAGAACTCTACCCACACGACTCCTCCTCTAGCTCAAAACAAAGCAGCTCTGCTTCCCCTGACCCCTTAACTGAGGGGCCCCGGGACGCCCTGGCTTGGTGCTGGGACCAGGAATGTACTGGTCGGACCCCAATGCAGGGGAGGTCTGTGAGGGCAGCTCTGGAGCTGGTGGGCCAGGATGAGCGCAGCACCTCCGCCCGTTCCTCGAAGGTCGGACAAAACAGAGCCCAGGAGGCCAGAAAGTGTCCAAATGGAGGGCAGGCCCCACGTCGGTGCCTCCGCTCTCTGGCTGAGGCCCAGCGCTGGCCCCCTGGGCCGGTCTGCAGACGTTCTGCACACGCTATGATGGCTCAGCCGCTGAGCCCCAAGGAGAAGGCTTGTGATGGCAGCCAGGCCCACAGGCACCAGCAGCAATGACCATCTGGCTCCCGGCCCAACAGAGAGGTCCAGCTGAGACCGGTGGACACATGGTCAGCGGTGCTCCAGGGTGGGCCCCGTCTCACCAGTAAATGGCAGTGTCACGATGCAGGCCAGCAGGACTCAGCCTGGCGGATTGCTAGACTTAGCGGGGACACACCGACCCATGAACACTCCCGGCCCTGGGTCAGGCAGAGACCCGAACAGGCAGACAACTGCAGAGAGCAGAGCCCACGGCACAGACAAGGTGCACTCTTCCCCGGGCAGGGAAGGGGCCCCATCTCAGGGGGCGCCCTTGGGATCCCCCAGCTTAAGCATAAAGAGGCTTCAGGCACAGGTGGGAGGAACAGACTTGGAGCTGCTTTTAAGTCATGCAGGGCAGGACACACAGGTGAGTGAAGGCCAGAGGGAATGTACCGTAGAAAACAGAGTGTCTGGGGAACAGACGGGCTTGGGTGGAGCTGAGCCCAATGCGGCTGGGAGTCCAGACTCAGAAACCCTGTACGCCTCTCTCCAGTCTCGGCCTCCTAATCTACTTAACCCCCACTCTGCAGCCTGACGCCGCCTGTCCTGCGCATCTCCACACTCGGACCGTCCACTTAGTCACAGATATTTGCTTAGCACCTGCCTCTGTCCAGGTCGTGTTCCAGGCATGGGACAGCCATGAGGAGAGAGACAATAACCCCAGTCCTTGGGGAGCAGAAATTCTACCAGCGGTCAGATGCACCGCTCCTGTGTCCGAGCCCCGGCCTTGCCCCCCTCAGCCACCGGCCGGCCCGCTGGAGCTCCAGGCCCAGATGCAGTTCAGTTTGAGCATCCCCCCTCCTCCAAGAAGGTGCCTCTCTGGACCCGCCGCCCCTCACCCCCTGCCTCCCCGTGTCCTGTGTCCTTCTCAGCACAGACCACCATCTGAAACGGCCTCCCCACCACCTGCGTGACCTCAGTGTACCTGGCGATGTCATGTCCTCAGTGACGGAAGGTCCCAGCTGCCCTCACGGCTTTTTGCTGAGTTCCCACCACAGATCCCTGTCATGGTAGCCTGGAAGGACTCTCCACATGGGTGTGGGGCAGGGTCTCGGTGGGGCCCGAAAGAGTGGGGCCCCTGGGCCGCTCCAGTGGTCAGGGTAGACAGGGACCTCCCAGCAGTGTTTCGGACCAGCCTGCAGGCTGATCAGCTTCCTTCTCCCTGGGACCACGAGGGGGCGAGGCTCTCATCGCTGCTCAGGGTCCTGGCTGCCCAGGAAGGGCTGTCAGTTCCACAGTCCTGAGCACCCTGTGAGCTGTTACACGTTTTACCTGTGTGATCTCAACTCCCTCAGGCAGAACGCTCTGGGCTACACACTTGGAAGAATCTACTGGAGTGGTTTCAGTTCAGTTCAGACGCTCAGTCATGTCCAACTCTTCGCGACCCCATGGACTGCAGCACACCAGGCCTCCCTGTCCATCACCAGCTCCTGGAGTTTACTCAAACCCATGTCCTTGGGGAGCAGAGTCGGTGAGGCCATCCAACCATCTCATCCTCTGTCGTCCCCTTCTCCTCCCGCCTTCAGTCTTTCCCATCTTCAGTCAGACATGACTGAGCAACTGAACTGACCTGATGAGACTGTGAATAAATGCAAGAGGAAGAAATCAAAGTCCCATCCCCTTTGTTCATCACACTGCCTCCTGACTGTGAGCCCTTCCTTCTATGAGCCCCTAGACTCCTCAAGGGGGGAGGCACAAGTCTTGAGGCATGAGCCTGCTGGGTTACCTTCTCTGCTGGCTGAGAATTGAAGCCAGCTTTCTATTTCCTCCAGACTCATTCTCCATGTTCTTTTATTCAGCTTCAGCAGGCAGAGAAGGCCAAGATTTTGGTCAGCAACAATACCACTAACCTGATCACCAGGTTAATCTGAATTAACACCACCACGCATAGCCTACTAATTAGACTCACAAGCCTACTCCTCCTTAATCAATGATAACAGCCTCATTTTCTCAATAGTTTTCTCCCACTCCCTATGGACACCACCACTGATTTTAACTACATGGTTATGACCCCTTATACTAATAGTCAAACCACGTATTAAAAGAATCTCTACCAGAAAAAAAAATATTATCACTGCTAGTCATATTATAATTACTTTAATTATAACATTTACTACCATAAAATTAATTCTTTTATATATTCTATTTGGAGCAACACTAGTTTCAACACTCATTATCATTACCCAAAGAGGAAATCAAACAGAACACGTTAACGCAGGTCTCTATTTATTTTATACGCTAGTTAGTTTTCTCCCCCTCTTAGGAATACTTGTCTACATTCAAAGTACAGTAAGATCTTTAAATATTCTAATGCTGAGCCCAATCAGTATCCAACTCTTGATCCAATGGTTTCATATGGCTAGTATGCATAGTTGCCTTTATAGTAAAAATACCATTTTATGGCCTCCACCTTTGACTACCTAACGCACATGAAGAGGCCCCTATTGCAGGCTTCATAGTTCTGGCTATGCTGCCAGCACTACTAAACTTTGGATGCTATGGTATAGTACGAATCACGAATTACAATAATTTGAAACCCACTAACAGACTTCACAGGGTATCCACTCATTCTATTGTTCTTATGAGGCATAATTATAAGCAGCTCCATTTGCTTATGCCAGACAGACCTAAAATCACTCACTGCATACTCTTCTGTCAGCCACTTAGCACTTTGCTATCCTTACACGAACACCTTGAAGTTGTATAAGAGCCACAGCCCTAATAATTGCCCATAGTCTTACATCCTCTGTATTGTTCTGCCTGGCAAATTCAAATTACCAGATCCATCGCCAAACAATGATCCTAGCCTAAAGCCTATAAATGTTCCTCCTACTAATAGCAACCTGATGATTACCAGCAAGTTAAATAAACCTAGCTCCACCCCCAACTATTAACTTGATTGGAGAGCTATTTGTAGTAATATCCTTCTCGTGATCAAACATTGCAATTATTTTAATAGGAATTCATATAGTACTTGCTGCCCTATACTCTTTATATACACTCATTACAACACAGTGAGGCAAATACACACACCACATAAACAGTATCTCTCCATCTTTTACATGAGAAAATGCTCTCATATCATTAACCATCCTACCTCTTCTACTCCTATCCTTAAACCCAAAAATCATTCTAGGCCCCTATACTGTATATATAGTTTAGAAACAAACACTTGATTGTGAATCTAGGAAGAGAAGACAATACCTTCTTATTTACCACAGAAGTAGATAAGAATTGCTTATTCTATATTCCCACGACTAACAGCATGGCTTTTTCAAACTTTTATCCATTGGTGTTAGAACAAAATAATTGGTGCAACTCCAAATAAAAGTAATAAATTAAGTTTCCTCTTTCACTCTAGCCTCACTATGTATATCATCGATCATAATAACAAGCACTAACATTTATAAAACCACCACATACCCTCTATATGTAAGATTATCTCATATGCCTTCACCATTAGCTTAGTTCCAACAATAATATTCATGTATACAGACCAAGAGATAATTATCTCAAACTGGCACTGAATCACACTACAAACCCTTCAGCTATCATTCAGTTCTAAAATAGATTATTTCTCAATAATGTGTGCTGGTGGCCCTATTTGTCATATGATCAACTATAGACTTCTCAATATGATCCATTCACTCAGACCCCAACATTAACTGATTCTTCAAACACTCCTTTTCCTTGTTACAATACTAATTCTTGTTACCACTAATAATCTCTTCCAATGACTTACTGGCTGAGAAGGAGCCGGGATTATATCTTTCCTGCTCATTGGATGATGGTGTGGACAGCAGATGCAAACACAGCGGCACTACAGACAATTTTGTATAACACCTCAGTCTCTCCGCTGTGTCCGACTCTTTGCGACCCCATGGACTGGAGCCCACCAGGCCCCTCAGTCCATGGGATGTTCCAGGCAAGAATCCTGGAGTGGGTTGCCATTTCCTTCCCCAGGGCCAAAACACTTCAGCGAAGCCCAAAGACTGACTGGAAAGAGGAGGCAGACTGCTGGCTTGCGCTGCGTGGATGTGGGGATGCAGGGCACGGGGGCGTGGATGTGAGAAAGCGGGGCCAGGGGGGCGGGGACCTGTTTTGTATGACCCTGCGCTGCTGCTGCTGGTGCTAAGTCACTTCAGTCGTGTCCGACTCTGTGCAACCCCATAGATCGCAGCCCACCAGGCTCCTCCGTCCCTGGGATTCCTCGGGCAACAACACTGGAGTGGGTTGCCATTTCCTTCTCCAATGCATGAAAGAGGAAAGTGAAAGTGAAGTCACTCCATCATGTCTGATTCTTCCCGACCCCATGGACCAAGGCCCACCAGGCTCCTCCATTCATGGGATTTTCCAGGCAAGAGTCCTAGAGTGGGGTGACATTGCCTTCTCCAAACCCTATGCTGATACAGGTTTTATTAAAACAACAGCATGATTCTTACTTAACTTCAATGCATGACACAACAAATTTTTATCCTCAGCTCAGTTCAGTTGCTCAGTTGTCTCCAACTTTTTGCGACCCGAGGAACCTCAGCACGCCAGGCCTCCTCGTCCATCACCAACTCCTGGAGCTTACCCAAACTCACATCCATTGTGTTGGTGATGCCATCCAACCATCTCATCCTTTGCCGTCCTCTTCTCCTCCTGCCCCGAATCCCTCCCAGCATCAGGGTCTTTACCAATGAGTCAGCTCTTCGCATCAGGTGGCCAAAGTATGGGAGTTTCAGCTTTAACATCAGTCCTTCCAATGAACATCCAGGACTGATCTCCTTTAAGATGGACTGGGTGGATCTCCTTGCAGTCCAAGGGACTCTTCAAGAGTCTTCTCCAACACCACAGTTCAAAAGCATCAATTCTTTGGTGCTCAGCTTTCATTATAGTCCAACTCTCACATCCATAGATGACTACTGAGAAAACCATAGCCTTGACTAGATGGACCTTTGTTGGCAAAGTGATATCTCTGCTTTTTAGTATGCTGTCTTCGTTGCGCGTAACTTTCCTTCCAAGGAGCAAGTGTCTTTTAATTTCATGCCTGCAATCACCATCTGCAGTGATTTTAGAGCCCTGCTTCCACTGTTTCCCCAACTATTTGCCATGAAGTGATAGGACCAGATGCCATGATCTTAGTCTCCTGAAAGTTGAGTTTTAAGCCAACTTGTTCACTCTCCTCTTTCACTTTCATCAAGAGGCTCTTTAGTTCTACTTCACTTCCTGCCATAAGGGTGCTGTCATCTGCATATCTGAGGTTATTGATATTTCTCCCAGTAATCTTGATTCCAGACTGTAATTCCTCCAGCCCAGCATTTCTCATGATGTACTCTGCATATAAGTTAAATAAGCAGGCTGAAAATATACAGCCTTGACATACTTCTTTTCCTATTTGGAACCAGTCTGTTGTTCCATATCCAGTTCTAACAGTTGCTTCCTGACCTGCATACAGGTTTCTCAAGAGGCAGGTCAGGTGGTCTGTTATTCCCATCTCTTTCAGAATTTTGCACAGTTTATTGTGATCCACACAGTCAAAGGCTTTGGTATAGTCAATAAAGCAGAAATAGATGTGTCTCTGGAACTCTCTTGCTCAACTTAATTCAGGTTTATCTATATTAGGTTTAGTATTAGCTGCAACGGGAAAATTTGCCAAATTGGGTTACACCCATAATTACCCTCAGCAATAGAGGGCCCACATCAGTCTCAGCCCTACTCCACTCAAGCACAATAGTAGTAGCAGGTATGTTCCTACTTATCCACCTCTAGCCTCTGACAGAAAGCTATAAATGTACCCCATCAGTTACATTATGCCTAGGGGCTATCACAACATTTATAGCAATATGTGCCATTACCCAGAACGATATAAAAAAAATCATTGCTTTCTCCACCTCTAGTCAATTAGGCCTCATGATAGTAACAATTGGCATCAACCAACTCTACCCAGCATTCCTCTTTCTCCAAAAAAAATGCTCTTGACTTTTTCAAAGCCATTCTATTTATGTAATCCAGATTATTCACAACCTAAATGATGAACAAGATATTCAAAAAATAGGAGGTCTGTTTAAAGCTATGCCTTTTACTACAACCGCCCTTATCATTGGCAGCTTAGCATTGACAGGAATGCCTTTCCTCACTGGATTCTACTCTAAAGACCTAAATATTGAAACTGTGAATATGCCTTATACCAATGCCTGGTCCCCTCCACAAACTGCCACCTCACTCACAGCCGTCTTCAGCATCCTCACTATCTTCTTCATCCTACTAGGACGGCCTCAGTTTTCTACTCTGATTATCATTAACAAGAACAACACCCTCCTCATCAATTAAATGCCTACTAGTTGGAAGGATTTTTGCTGGCTTTATTATCTCCAACAATATTCCCCCAACAGCAGTTCCACAGATAACTATACCTCACTACCTCCAAATAACTGCCCTGGCCCTGAATATTCTAGTATTCATCTTGGCACTCAAAACTAGCAATAACACAAAACCTGAAGTACAACCATTCAAATGTATTCAAGGATACTTTTCCACTATCATACACCGCCTGACCCCTTATTTAAACTTAACCAGCCAAAAGTCAGCATCCCCCTTCTAGACTGAATCTGAGGAGAGGATATTTTGCCAAAAACCACCTCCCTTATTCAAATACAAATGTCTATATTGGTATCAGATGGAAAGGGGCTAATCACACTGTATTTCCTCTTTCCTTATCACCTTACTCATCAGCATAATGTAAATTTCCACAAGTAATTTCTCTAATAACAATTAATTATGACCAACTAGTATCATGGTTGGTTCCCCTTCTCTACAAGCTCATTTATTGCAGCACTTACTATAGTCCACTTACTATCTCTCCATGAAACAGGATCAAATAACTCAGTAGGAATTTCATCTGATAAAGACAAGATCCCATTTCATCTATATTATACATTTAAAGACATCTTGGGCGCCTTGCTACTAGTTCTGGGGTTAAAAACACTAGCCCTATTTTCACCTGACCTACTAGGAGACCCAGATAGCTACACCCCGGCAAACCTCTCAACACACCTTCACACATCAAGCCAGAATGATACTTCTTATTCACATATGCAGTCCTACGATCAAGCCCTAACAAACTAGGCAGAATTTTAGCCCGAATCTTCTCTATCCTAATCTTAGTATTAATGCCATTACTTCATACATGCAAACAACAAAGCATGACATTCTGACCATTCAGCCACTGCCTTTTCTGAATTCTAGTAGAGAACATCTTAACACTCGCATGAATTGGAGGACAACCAGTAGAACATCCCTTTATCATCACTGGACAACTAGCATCTATTATATGTATTTCCTTATCCTACTATCAATGCCAGTAACTAGCATTACCTAAAATAATCTAAAATGAAGTGAAGTCTTCCTAGTATATCCATGCTTCTGGTCTTGTAAACCTGAAAAGGAAAACAATAAAACTCCCTAAGACTCCTTGCACAAGTTTGTGTCAGCAACTAGTATTACTCCTTGACGGTGAACGGTAAATAAAAATAATCTAATATCAGATTATTAATTGCACTGTTAACCCAACGAGGCATTCCCTCAAGCAAAGAAGAAAAGAGAAAAAAGAACTCAGCAAACATAAACCCCGCCTGTTTACCAAAAATATCATCTCTCGCATCACTAGTATTAGAGGCACTGCGTGCCCAGTGACAATCGTTAAACAGCTGTGGTGTCCTGACCGTGCAAATGTAGCCTAATCATTGGTTCTCTAAATAAGGACTTGCATAAATGGCTGCACAAGGGTTTTACTCTTACTTCTCATCAGTGAAACTGCCCTTCCCATGAAGTCAGGGGACAAAACCAATGAGACGAGAAGACCCTATGGAACTTCAATTAATTAGCCCCCCAAATAAAGTTAAACCATTAAAGGATAACAGAACTTTTAATGAGCTAATGATTTTCATTGGGATGACCTTGGAGAACAAAAGATCCTCCAAGTGACTTTTAAAGCCAAGACCTCCCAGTCAAATCAAATTATCATTTATTGATCCAAGAAATTGATCAATGGAACAAGGAACCCAAGGATAATAGCACAGTCCTATTTTAGAGTTCGTATTAACAACAGTGTTTACAACCTTGATGTTGGATCAGCAAACCTGAGTGGTGTGACCAGTATTAAAGATTTGTTTTGTTCAACAATTAAAGTTCTACATGATCTGAGTTCAGACCAGAGTCATTCAGGTCGGTTTCCATCTATTATACAATTTTCCCAGTATGAAAGAACAAGAGAAATAAGGCCAACGTTAAATAAGTGCCTTAAAATAATGAATAATTTTATCTTAATGGATAAGTAAACATTTCCATCCAAAAACAGGCCTTATTTAAGGTGGCAGAACCTGATAACTGCATAAAACTTGAACCTGTATGATCAGATATTTAAATCCTATCCTTAACAAACTGTTCATAAGATTCTAATAGTAATTATGCCCATCCTCCTAGCTATAGCATTCTTTAACACTAGTAGAATGAAAAGTTCTTGGCTATACACAATTCTGAAAAGGCCCAAATGTTGTAGGGCCATACAGCCTACTCCAAACTATTGACAATGCAGTCAAACTATTTATCAAGGAAGCCCTATGACCAGCCACATCCTCAGTTTCTGTATGTATCCTTGAACCTATCTTTGCCTTGAGCCTAGTTTAACCATATGAATTCCTCTACTCAAACCATCAGTTAAGTCGTTCAGTCATGTCTGACTCTTTGTGACCATGGACCACAACACGCCAGGACTCCCTGTCCTCCACCAACTCTGGGAGTTTGCTCAAACTCATGTCAATAGAGTCCGTGATGCCGTCTAACCCTCTCTTCCTCTGTCGCCCCTTTCTCCTCCCACATTCAATCATTCCCAGCATCAGGGTCTTTTCCAATGAGTCAGTTCCTCACATCAGGTGGCCAAAGTATTGGAGTTTCAGCTTTAGCATCAGTCCTTCCAGTGAATATTCAGGACTGATTTCCTTTAGGATGGACTGGTTGGATCTCTCTGCTGTCCAAGGGACTCTCAAGAGTCTTCTCCAACACCACAGTTCAAAAGCATCAATTCTTCAGCTCTCAGCTTTCTTTATAGTCCAATTCTTATAGCCATACATGACTACTCTGTACTCCAACTTGCAAACCCATAATGCATGAAAAACCATAGTTTTGACTAGACGGACCTTTGTTAGCAAAGTAATATTTCTGCTTTTTAATATGCCATCTACGTATTCTTTTCTTCTTTTCTTTCCTTTCTTATCTTCCAAGGAGCAAGCGTCTCTGAATTTCATGGCTGCACTCACCATCTACAGTGATTTTGGAGCCCAAAAATATAAAGTCAGCCACTGTTTCCACTGTTTACCAATCTACTTGCCATGAAATGATGGGACCAGATGCCATGATGTTAGTTTTCTGAATGTTGAGTTTTAAGCCAACTTTTTCACTCTCTTCATTCACTTTCATCAAGAGGTTCCTTAGTTTTTCACTTCCTGCCATAAGGGTGATGTCATCTGCATAGCTGAGGTTATTGATATTTCTCCCAGCAATCTCGATTCCAGCTTGTGCTTCATCCAGTCCAGCATTTCCCATGATGTACTCTGCATATAAGTTAAATAAGCAGGGTGACAGTATATAGCCTTGACGTACTCCTTTTTCTATTTAGAACCAGTCTGTTATTCCATGTCCAGTTATTTCCGTTGCTTCCTAACCTGCATACAGATTTATCACGAGGCAGGTCAGGTAGTCTGGTATTCTCATCTCTTGAAGAATTTTCCACACTTTGTTGTAATCCACACAGTCAAAAGTTTTGGCACAATCAATAAAGCAGAAGTAAATATTTTTTCTGGAATTCTCTTCCATTTTTGATGATCCAATGGTTGCTGGTAATTTCATCTCTGGTTCCTCTGCCTTTTCTAAATCCAGCCTGAACATCTGGAAGTTCATGGTTCATGCTCTGTTGAAGCCTGACTTGGAGAATTTTGAGCATTAATTTGCCAGCATGTGGATGAGTGCAGTTGTACCATACTTTGAGCATTCTTTGGCATTGTCTGTCTTTGGGATTGGAATGAAAACTGACCTTTCCAGTCCTGTGGCCACTCCTAAGTTTTATAAATTGGCTGCTACATTGAGTGCAGCACTTTCAGAGCATCATCTTTTAAGGGTTGAAATAGCTCAACTGGAATTTCATCACCTCCACCAGCTTTGTTCATAGTGATGCTTCCTAAGGCCCACTTGATTTCACATTCCAGGATGTCTGGCTCTAGGTGAGTAATCACAACATCGTGATTATCTGGGTCGGGAAGATATTTTGTGTACAGTTCTTCTGTGTATTCTTGCCATCTCTTCTTAATATCTTCTGCTTCTGTTAGGTCCCTACCATTCCTCTCCTTTATTGTGCCCATCTTTGCATGAAATGTTCCCTTGGTATCTCTAATTTTTTGAAGAGATCTCTAATCTTTCCCATTCTATTGTTTTGTCTATTTCTTTGTGCTGATCACTGAGAAAGGCTTTCTTATCTCTCCTGGCTCTTCTTTGGAACTCTGCATTCAAATGGGTATCTCTTTCGTTTTCTCCCTTGCCTTTCACGTCTCTTCTTTTCAGAGCTATTTGTAAGGCCTCCTCAGACATCCATTTTGCTATTTGCATTTCTTTCTCTTGGGGATGGTCTTGATCACTACCTCCTGTTCAATGTCACAAAGCTCCATCCATAGTTATTCAGGCACACTGTCTAGCAGATATAATCCCTGGAATCTATTTGTCACTTCTACTATATATTCATAAGGGTTTTGATTTAGGTCATACCTGAATGGTCTAGTGGTTTTCCCGATTTTCTTCTACTTAAGTCTGAATTTGGCAATAAGGAGTTCATGGTCTGAGCCACAGTCAGCTCCCAGTCTTCTTTTTGCTGACTGTATAGAGCTTCTCCATCTTTGGCTACAAAGAATATAATCAACCTGATTTCAGTATTGACCATCTGGTGATGTCCATGTGTAGAGTCTTCTGTTGTGTTGTTGGAAGAGGGTGTTTGCTATGATGAATGCATTCTTTTGGCAAAACTCTATTAGGGTTTGCCCTGCTTCATTCTGTACTCCAAGGCCAAATTTGCCCATTACTCCAGGTATTTCTTGATTTCCTACTTTTGCATTCCAGTTCCCTTTAATGAAAAGGACACATTTTTTGGGTGTTAGTTCTAGAAGGTCTTGTAGGTCTTCATAGAACCATTCAATTTCAGCTTCTTCAGCCTTAATGGTGGGGGTATAAACTTGGATTACTGTGATATTGAATGGTTCGCCTTGGAAATGAACAGAGATCATTCTGTCATTTTTGAGATTGCATCCAAGTACTCCATTGGACTCTTTTGTTGACTATCAGGGCTACTCCATTTCTTCTAAGAATTCTTGCCCAAAAGACATAATGGACATCTGAATTATATTCACCCATTCTAGTTCATTTTATTTCACTGATTCCTGAAATATCAATGTTCACTCTTGCCATCTCCTATTTGACCATTTCTAATTTGCCTTGATTCATGGACCTAACATTCCAGGTTCTTATGCAATACTGCTCTTTACAGCATCGGACTTTACTTCCATCACCAGTCACATCCACAACTGGGTGTTGCTTTTGCTTTGGCTCTGTCTCTTCATTCTTTCTGGAGTTATTTCTCCACTGATCTCCAGGAGCATATTGGGCACCTACCGACCTGGGGAGCTTATCTTTCAGTGCCCTATCTTTTTGCCTGTTCATACTGCTCATGGGGTTCTCAAAGCAAAAATACTGAAGTGGTTTGCCATTCCCTTCTCCAGTGGCCCATGTTTTGTCAGAAATTTCCACCATGACCCGTTCGTCTTGACTGGCTCTACACAGCATGGTTCATAGTTCCATTGAGTTAGACAAGGCTGTGGTCCATGTGATCAGATTGCTTAGCTTTCTGTGATTGTGGTTTTCAGTCTCTCTGCCCTCTGATGGAAATCCAATTTTCTGTTGAAGGCCGAGGTTGTGTTCCCTCTCTGTTTTTTGACCTGACGCCAAACTATGGTGGAGGTGATGAAGATCACAGCGACCTCCTTCAAAAGATGCCATGCGGGCCCTGCTACAGTCAGTGTCCGCAAACCTGCATCAGGCCGCCACCAACCCATGCCTCCAGCAGAGACTCCTGGACACTCACGGGCACGTCTTGGTCAGTCTCCTGTGGGTCACTGCTCCTTTCTCCTGGGTCCTGGTGTGCACTAGGTTCTGTTGTGCCCTCCAAGAGTCTGCTTCCCCAGTCCTGTGGACGTCCTGGCGGCTCTGTGGTGGGTTAACGGTGAACTTCTCCAAGAGGGCTTATGCCATACCCAGGTCTACTGCACCCAGAGTCCCTGTTCCTGCGACAGTCCACTGCTGACCTGTATCTCCTCAGGACACACCCAGACACAGTTCTGTCTCAGTCTCCGTGTGGCTAAGGCCCTGGTGTGCACAGGGTACGTTTGAGCCTCTGAGTGTCTCTGGCAGGTGTGGGGTTTGATTCTGAATGTGACTGTGACCCTCGTACCATCTTTCTGGGGCTTCTCCTTTGCCCCTGGACGTGGGGTATCTCCTCAGAGTCACTCGAGTGTGACGCAATTGCTGATCCAGCATATGATAGAAACATCAGTCAGTCAGTTCAGTCGCTCAGTAGTGTCCAACTCTTTGCGACCCCATGGACTCTAGCACACCAGGCCTCCCTGTCCATCATCAACTCCTGGAGTTTACTCAGATTCATGTCCATTGAGTCGGTGATGCCATCCAACCATCATACAGCCTACTCCAAACTATTGGTGATGCACTCAAACTATTTATTAAAGAAGCCCTATGACCAGCCACATCCTCAGTTTCTGTACTTATCCTTGAACCTATCTTTGCCTTGAGCCTAGCTTTAACCATATGTATTCCTCTACCCAAACCATCAGTTAAGTCGTTCAGTCATGTCTGACTCTTTGTGACCCCATGGGCTGCAGCACGCCAGGCCTCCCTGTCCACCACCAACTCCTGGAGTTTGCTCAAACTCATGTCAATAGAGTCCGTGATGCTGTCTAACCCTCTCATCCTCTGTTGGCCCTTTCTCCTCCCACCTTCAATCATTCCCAGCATCAGGATCTTTTCCAATGAGTCAGTTCCTCACATCAGGTGGCCAAAGTATTGGAGGTTCAGCTTTAGCATCCGTCCTTCCAGTGAATATTCAGGACTGATTTCCTTTAGGATGGACTGGTTGGATCTCTCTGCTGTCCAAGGGACTCTCAAGAGTCTTCTCTAACACCACAGTTCAAAAACATCAATTCTTCAGCTCTCAGCTTTCTTTACAGTCCAATTCTTACATCCATACATGACTACTCTATAGTCCAACTCGCACACCCATACATACATGAAAAACCATAGTTTTGACTAGACGGACCTTTGTTAGCAAAGTAATGTCTCTGCTTTGTAATATGCCATCTAGGGATTCTTTTTTCTTTTCTTTACTTTCTTTTCTTCCAAGGAGCAAGTGTCTCTGAATTTCATGGCTGCACTCACCATCTACAGTGATTTAGGAGTCCGAAAATGTAAAGTCAGCCTATGTTTCCATAGTTTCCCCATCTACTTGCCATGAAATGATGGGACCAGATGCCATGATGTTAGTTTTCTGAATGTAGAGTTTAAAGCCAGCTTTTTCTCTCTCCTCTTTCACTTTCATCAAGAGGTTCTTTAGTTCTTCTTCACTTTTGGCCATAAGGGTGGTGTCATCTGCATATCTGAGGTTACTGAAATTTCTCCCAGCAATCTCGATTCCAGCTTGTGCTTCATCCAGTCCACTATTTCTCATGATGTACTCTGCATATAAGTTAAATAAGCAGGGTGATAATATACAGTCTTGACATACTCCTTTTCCTATTTGAAACCAGTCTGTTATTCCATGTCCAGTTATAACTGTTGCTTCCTAACCTGCATACAGATTTCTCAGGAGGCAGGTCAGGTGGTCTGGTATTCCCATCTCTTGAAGAATATTCCACACTTTGTTGTAATCCACACAGTGAAAAGCTTTGGCAGAGTCAATAAAGCAGAAGTAAATATTTTTCTGAAATTCTCTTGCTTTTTCGATGATCCAATGGTGTTGGCAATTTCATCTCTGGTTCCTCTGCCTTTTGTAAATCCAGCTTGAACATCTGGAAGTTCATGGTTCATGCTCCGTTGAAGCCTGACTTGGAGAATTTTGAGCATTAATTTGCCAGCATGTGGATGAGTGCAGTTGTACCGTAGTTTGTGCATTCTCTGGCATTGTCTTTCTTTGGGATTGGAATGAAAACTGACCTTTCCAGTCCTGTGACCACTCCTAAGTTTTATAAATTGGCTGGAACATTGAGTGCAGCACTTTCACAGCATCATCTTTTAAGACTTGAAATAGCTCAACTGGAATTTCATCACCTCCACTAGCTTTGTTCATAGTGATGCTTCCTAAGGCCCACTTGATTTCACATTCCAGGATGTCTGGCTCTAGGAGAGTGATCACACCATCGTGATTATCTGGGTCAGGAAGATCTTTTTTGTACAGTTCCTCTGTGTATTCTTGCCATCTCTTCTTAATATCTTCTCCTTCTCGTAGGTCCCTACAATTCCTGTCCTTTACTGTGACAATTTTTGCATGAAATGTTCCCTTAGTATCTCTAATTTTCATGAAGAGATCTCTAGGCTTTCCCATTCTATTGTTTTCCTCTATTTCTTTGCACTGATCACTGAGAAAGGCTTTCTTATCTCTCCTTGCTCTTCTTTGGAACTCTGCATTCAAATGGGTATATCTTTTTCTTTCTCCTTTGCCTTTCACTTCTCTTCTTTTCAGAGCTATTTGTAAGGTCTCCTCAGACATCCATTTTGCCTTTTTGGCATTTCTTTTTCTTGGGGATGGTCTTGATCACTGCCTCCTCTACAATGTCACAAAGCTCCATTCATAGTTATTCAGGCACTCTTTCTGGCAGATAAAATCCCTTGAATCTATCTGTCACTTCCACAATATAGTCAAAAGGGTTTTGATTTAGGTCATACCTGAATGGTCTAGTGGTTTTTCTTATTTTCTTCTATTTAAGTCTGAATTTGGCAATAAGGAGTTCATGGTCTGAGCCACAGTCATCTCCCAGTCTTCTTTTTGCTGACTGTATAGAGCTTCTCCATCTTTGGCTGCAAAGAATATAATCAACCTGATTTCGGTTTTGACCATCTGGTGATGTCCATGTGTAGAGTCTTCTCTTGTGTTGTTGGAAGAGGGCGTTTGCTATGATGAATGTATTCTTTTGGCAAAACTCTATTAGGGTTTGCCCTGCCTCATTCTGTACTCCAAGGCCAAATTTGCCCGTTACTCCAGGTATTTCTTGATTTCCTACTTTTGCATTCCAGTTCCCTTTAATGAAAAGGACACCTTTTTTGGGTGTTAGTTCTTGAAGGTCTTGTAGGTCTTCATAGAACCATTCAATTTCAGCTTCTTCAGCCTTATTGCTTGGGGCAGATACTTGGATTACTGTGATATTGAATAGTTCACCTTGGAAATGAACAGAGATCATTCTGTCATTTTTGAGATTGCATCCAAGTACTGCATCGGATTCTTTTGTTGACTATCAAGGCTTCTTCATTTCTTCTAAGGAATTCTTGCCCAAAAGACATAATGGTCATCTGAATTATATTCACCCATTGTAGTACATTTCATTTCGCTGATTCCTGAAATATCAATGTTCACTCTTGCCATCTCCTGTTTAACCACTTCTAATTTGCCTTGATTCATGGACCTAACATTCCAGGTTCCTATGCTATATTGCTCTTTACAGCATCGGACTTTACTTCCATCATCAGTCACATCTACAACTGGGTGTTGCTTTTGCTTTGGCTCTGTCTCTTCATTCTTTCTGGAGTTATTTCTCCACTGATCTCTAGAAGCATATTGGGCACCTACCGACCTGGGGAGCTTATCTTTCAGTGTCCTATCTTTTTGCCTTTTCATACTGCTCATGGGGTTCTCAAAGCAAGAATACTAAAGTGGTTTGCCATTCCCTTCTCCAGTGGCCCATGTTTTGTCAGAAATCTCCACCATGACCCATTCGTCTTGGCTGGCTCTACACAGCATGGTTCATAGTTTCACTGAGTTAGACAAGGCTGTGGTCCATGTGATCAGATTGGTTAGTTTTCTGTCATTGTGGTTTTCAGTCTCTCTGCCTTCTGATGGAAATCCAATTTTCTGTTGAAGGGTGAGGCTGTGTTCCCTCTCTGTTTTTTGACCTGACACCAAACTATGGTGGAGGTGATGAAGATAATGGCGGCCTCCTTCAAATGATGCCATGCAGGCCCTGCTATAGTCAGTGTCCCCAACCCTGCAGCAGGCCGCCATCAACCCACGCCTCCAGCAGAGACTCCTGGACACTCACGGGCACGTCTTGGTCAGTCTCCTGTGGGTCACTGCTCCTTTCTCCTGGGTCCTGGTGTGCACTAGGTTCTGTTGTGCCCTCCAAGAGTCTGTTTCCCCAGTCCTGTGGACGTCCTGGCGGCTCTGTGGTGGGTTAATGGTGAACTTCTCCCAGAGGGCTTATGCCATACCCAGGTCTACTGCACCCAGAGTCCCTGGTCCTGCGGCAGTCCACTGCTGACCCGTGTCTCCTCAGGACACACCCAGACACAATTCTGTCTCAGTCTCCATGTGGCTGAGGTCCTGGTGTGCACAGGGTACGTTTGAGCCCTCTGAGTGTCTCTGGCAAGTGTGGGGTTTGATTCTGAATGTGACTGTGCCCCTCGTACCATCTTTCTGGGGCTTCTCCTTTGCCCCTGGACGTGGGGTATCTCCGCAGAGTCACTCGAGTGTGACACAATTGCTGCCCCAGCATATGACAGAAACATCAGTCAGTCAGTTCAGTTGCTCAGTCGTGTCCGACTCTTTGCGACCCCATGGACTCTAGCACACCAGGCCTCCCTGTCCATCACCAACTCCCGGAGTTTACTCAAACTCATGTCCATTGAGTCGGTATGCCATCCAACCATCTCATCCTCTATCGTCCCCTTTTGCTCCTGCCTTCAATCTTTCCCAGCACCAGGGTCTTTTCCAGTGAGTCAGTTCTTCACATCAGGTGGTCAAAGTATGGGAGTTTCAGCTTCAACATCAGTCCATCCAATGAACATTCACGACTGACTATGTTTAGGATGGACTGGTTGGATCTCCTTGCAGTCCAAGGGACTCTCAAGAGTCTTCTCCAACACCACGGTTCAAAAGCATCAATTCTTCGGTACTCAGCTTTCTTTATAGTCCAACTCTCCCATCCATGCAGGATTACTAGAAAAACAATACCCTTGACTAGACGGATCTTTGTTGGCAAAGTAATGTCTCTGCTTTTTAATATGCTGTCTAGGTTGGTCATAACTTTTCTTAAAAGCAGTAAGCGTCATTTTATTTCATGGCTGCCATCACCATCTGCAGTGATTTTGGAGCACAAGAAAATAGTCAGCCACTGTTTCCACTGTTTCTCCATCTATGTGCCATGAAGTGATGTGACCAGATGCCATGATCTTAGTTTTCTGAATGCTGCTGATGCTGCTGCTAAGTCGCTTCAGTCGTGTCCGACTCTGTGCACCTGAGTACCCCATCGACTGAAGCCCACCAGGCTCCCCCATCCCTGGGATTCTCCAAGCAAGAACACTGGAGTGGGTTGCCATTTCCTTCTCCAATCAATGAAAGTGAAAAGTGAAAGTGAAGTTGCTCAGTCGTGTCCGACTCTTCTCAACCCCATGGACTACAGCCTACCAGGCTCCTCCAACCATGGGATTTTCAGGGAAGAGTACTGCAGTGGGGTGCCATTACCTTCTCCTCTAAATATTGAGCTTTAAGCAAACTTTTTCACTCTCCTCTTTCAGTTTCATCAAGAGGCTCTTTAGTTCTTCTTCACTTCCTGCCATAAGGGTGGTGTCATCCACATCTCTGAGGTTATTGATATTGCTTCCAGCAATCTCGATTCCAGCTTGTGCTTCCTCCAGCCCAGCGTTTCTCATGATGTACTCTGAATATAAGTTAAATAAGCAGGCTGACAATATACAGCCTTGACATACTCCTTTCAAATTTGGAACCAGTCTGTTGTTCCATGTCCAGTTCTAACAGTTGCTTTCTGGCCTGCATACAGGTTTCTCAAGAGGCAGGTCAGGTGGTCTGGCATTCCGAACTCTTTCAGAAATTTCCACAATTTATTGTGATCCACAGTCAAAGGCTTTGGCATAGTCAATAAAGCAGAAATATATCTTTTTCTGGAACTCTCTTGCTTTTTCAATGCTCCAGTGGATGTTTGAAATCTGATCTCTGGTTCCTCTGCCTTTTCTAAAACCAGCTTGAACATCTCGATGTTCACAGTTGACGTACTATGGAAACCATTATATCTACTACTGTGGGCAAGAATCCCTCAGAAGAAATGGAGGAGCCATCATAGTCAACAAGAGAGTCTGAAATGCAGTACTTGGATGAAGTCTCAAAAACGACAGAAGGATTTCTGTTCATTTCCAAGGCGAACCATTCAATATCACAGTAATCCAAGGCTATGCCCTGACCAGTATTGGTGAAGAAGCTGAAGTTGAACAGTTCTATGAAGACCTGCAAGACTGGAATTCAAAAGAAGGAAGTCAAGAAACACCTGGAGTACTAGGCAAATTTGGCCTTGGAGTACAGAATGAAGCAAGGCAAAGGCTAATAGAGTTCTGCCAAGTGAATGCACTGGTAAAAGCAAACACCCTCTTTGGAAAAAAGTGTACTTAAAACTCAACAATCAGAAAACTAAGGTCGTGGTTTCTAGTCCTATCACTTCATGGCAAATAGATGGGAAAACAATGGAAACAGTGACAGAATTTATTGGGGGGTGGGGCTCTGCCAGGCTTTAGCAGGTCATAAACTGTGAACTTCGAGATGTTCAAGCTGGTTTTAGAAAAGGCAGAGGAACCAGAGTTCAAGTTGCCAACATCCGCTGGATCATCAAAAAAGCAACACAGTCCAGAAAAAGGTCTAGTTCTGTTTTATTGACTATGCCAAAGCCTTTAACTATGTGGATCACAATAAACTATGGAAAATCCTGAAAGAGATGGGAATACCAGACCACTTGACCTGCCTCCTGAGAAACCTATATGCAGGTCAGGAAGCAACAGTTACAACTGGACATAGAACAAAAGACTGGTTCCAAACACGAAATGGAGTACATCAAGGCTGTATATTATCACCCTGCTTATTTAACTAATATGCAGAGTACATCATGACTAATGCTGGGCTGGAGGAAGCATAAGCTGGAATCGAGATTGCCAGGAGCAATAACAATAACCTCAGATAGGCAGATGACACCACCCTTATGGCAGAAAGTGAAGTAGAACTAAAGAGCCTCTTGAAGAGAGTGAAAGAGGAGAATGAAAAAGCTGGCTTAAAACTCAACATTCAGAAAACTAAGATCATGGCATCTGGTCCCATCACTTCATGGCAAATAGATGGGGAAACATTGGAAACAGTGACAGGCTATTTTGGGGGGCTCCAAAATCACTACAGATGGTGACTGCAGCCATGAAATTAAAAGATGCTTACTATTTGGAAAAAAAAAAAAACTATGACACACCTAGACAGCATATTAAAAAGCAGTGACATTACTTTGCCAACAAAGGTCTCTCTAGTCAAAGCTATGGTTTTTCAGGTAGTCATGTATGGATGTGAGAGTTGGACTATAAGGAAAGCTGAGTGCCGAAGAATGGATGCTTTTGAACTGTGGTGTTGGAGAAGACTCTTGACAGTCCCTTGAACTGCAAGGAGATCTAACCAGTCCATCCTAAAGGAGATCAGCCCTGGATGTTCATTGGAAGGACTGATGATGAAGCTGAAACTCCAGTACTTTTGTCACCTGATGTGAAGAGCTGACTCATTTGAAAAGACCCTGATGCTGGGAAAGACTGAGGGCAGGAGGAGAAGAGGATGACAGATTATGAGATGGTTGGATGGCATCACTGACTCGATGGACATGGGTTGGGTAAACTCAGGGAGTTGGTGACAGACAGGGAGGCCTGGTGTGCTGCACTTCATGGGGTCACAAACAGTCAGACACGACTGAACAACTGAACTGTACTGAACTGAAAATCACTGCAGATGGGGACTGCAGTCATGAAATTAAAATAGGCCTGCTCCTTGGAAGAAAAGTTATGACTAACATAGACAGCATATTAAAAAGCACAGACATTATTTGTCGACAAAGATATGTCTAGTTAAAGCTATGATTTTTCCAGTAGTCATGTATAGATGTGAATATTGGACTATAAAGAAAGCTGAGCACTGAAGAATGGATGCTTTTGAACTGTGGTCTTGGAGAAGTCTTGAGAATCCCTTCGACTCCAAGGAACTCCAACCAGTCCATGCTAAAGGAAATCAGTCCTGAATATTCATTGGTATTCATTGGAAGGACTGATGCTAAAGCTGAAACTCCAATACTTTGGCCACCTGCTGCGAAGAGTTGACTTATTTGAAAAGACCCTGGTGCTGGGACAGATTGAAGGCGGGAGGAGAAAGGGGCGACAGTGGATGAGAGGGTGAGATGGCATCACTGACTCAATGGACATGGGTGTGGGTCGACTCCAGGAGTTAGTGATGGACAAGGAGGCCTGGCGTGCTGCAGTCCATGGGGTCACAAAGAGTCAGACAGGACTGAGCAACTGAACTGAACCAAATCACTATTATTAACAGTCTCTTTCCTATCAATTTGAGCATTATACCCCTGATTCCAATATGACCAATGAATACATTTACTCTCAGATATTTTCTATCCCTAACACTAAGCCCTATACATATGACACATATGCTTATCCATCCTATTATCAAGTACTCTTCCACAAGCATAAGAAATGTGTCTGACTAGAGTTACTTTGAGACAGTAAATAATAGAGGTTTAAATCCTCTTATATCTAGAATTACAGGAATTGAACATACCCCTAAGAATCCAAAGTTCTTTGTGCTACCAATTTACACCACATTCTATAAGTAAGGTCAACTAATTAAACTATTGAGCCTGTACCCCTAAAATGTTCATTTATACCCTTTCTGTACTAATAAGTCCCATCATCTTTATCATTATTCTATCAACTATTTTCTCAGGATTTATTGTCATTATAATTATCTCCATTGATTACTTATCCGATTTGGCTTTGAAACAAATACATTAGGCATGATCCCATTCATAATAAATAATTCAACCCAGGAACAACAGAAGCATCAACTAAATACTTGACACAATCCACCACATCAATATTACTCATGATAACTGTCATTGTTTATTATTCTCAGGCCACTGGACTGCCGCAAAACTATTTAATCCAACAGCATCCATATTAATAACAATAGCCTTATGAATAAAACTGGAAATATCTGCATTTCACATTGGAGTACCAGAAGGTATACAAGACATTTTACTAACATCTGGCTTAACCCTATGAACATGACAAAAACTTGCACCCATGTCTGTGCTATACCAAACTTCACCATCAGTTAATTTAATAGTGAATTGTGTGCTGTGCGGAGTCTCTCAGCCGTGTCCAACTCTTTGCAACCCCATGGACTGTAGGCTGCCAGGACAAAGCATGCCCATGGGATTCTCCAGGCAAGAATATTGGAGTGGTTTGCCATTTCCTTCTTCAGGGAATCTTCCCAACCCAGGGATCGACCCCAGGTCTCCTGAAAGTCTCCTGCATTGCAGGTGGATTCTTTTACCACTGAGTGAGCAGGGAAGCCATAAAACAGGTGCTGAAGGGCTCTAAATAGTCACAAGTTTGACAGGGCCTTAAATGACATCTGCCCTCAAGAAATGTCCTGGGGTATTTCATCAGAAAAGAATTCCAAACAAGGCCAAGTTGCAAGAGGCCAGTTTCAAGAGATAAATTGTACTCACAAAGTATAAAATAATAAAGCACATGGATAGATAGTCCACACCAATAATTATTAAATCAATGCCAATCAAAACTGCACTAAGGTATCACCTCACGCTGGTCACAGTGGCCATCATCAAAATGATCTACAAAGAATAAAGATTAAATAAATAAATAAAATAAAACATCTGCAGAGAATATGCGGAAAATGAAATCCTCCTACAATCTTTTTCGGAATGTAAATGGTGAAGGCACTATGGAAAACAGCATGGAGCTTCCAAGAAGTACAAGACATAGAGGTAACATATGACCCTGCAATCCCACTCTTGGGCCTAGGTCCTGAGAATGTGAAGTGAAAGTCACTCAGCCGTGTTCAACACTTTGCAACACTATGGACTATACGGTCCATGGAATTCTCTAGCCAGAACACTGGAGTGGGTAGCCTCTCCCTTCACCAGGGGATCTTCCCAACCCAGGGATCAAGCCCAAGTCTCCCACATTGCAGGCAGATTCTTTACCAGCTGAGCCACAAAGGAAGCCCAAGAATACTGGAGTGGGCAGTCCATCCCTTCTCCAGCGGATCTTCCTGTCCCAGGAATCGAACTGGGGTCTCGTGCATGGCAGGCGGATTCTTTACCAACTGAGCTATAAAGGAAGCGTGGTCCACAGAAAATCACCATTCAAAATGACACGTGCACCTTGATTTTCAGGGCAGCACTCTTTCAATAGGCAAGACATGGAATCCACCAAAAGGTCCAGTGGAAGAAAAGTGAGGACAAGGCGGTACATCTACACAGGAACACCACTCAACCATAAAACAGAGTGAAACAAGGATGCTGTCAGCAGCATGGGTGTGCTAAGAAATCATCACACCAGGTGAGGGAACTCAGAGACAGAAAGAAAAATATCATGAGATATCACTTATGGGCACAATTTATAAATTCATACCAATGACCTAATGTACAAAACGGACTTCACAGCCTGTGAAAATCAAATTATGAGCATCAAAAGAAAGAAAGAACGGATAACGAGTTTAAGATTTACATACACACTAAGATCTAACAAATTGATGAGCAAATAGGACCTAGTGAAAAGAACAGGGAACTCTACTAGAGAGACTGTAATAATCTATACGAGGAAAAAAATGGAAAAAGAATAGATTCACTTCTATGTAAAATCAAATTCAGCTCCTGTACAGCTAAAACTAATAAAACAATGGAAATCAACCTGACTCCAATAGAAAATCAAAATTAAATTACAGAAAATCCATCTAGGGGACCCCAGACAGTGGCGACCCTACAGATTAGGTCTGTGATACACTATGATGTTAATATGACACCGCCAAAGGTTTTCACCCAGCAGAACACAGAGCAGCAACCCATTCAAAGGTGCCTGACCTCATGTGAATGTCACAAGATGAAGCGAAGAAAGACCACAGGTTAATCAGGGCAATATCCTCCATTCAGATGTTGGGGATCTCCAAGGGGCAAGACACACAGAGGTGAAGAGCAGACACGGGGTCTCTGGGCACAGGATCCGGACCTGTGTGGATGGGGTGAGACCCACACGGTCCCCAAACCCTGCATCTGGGGCTGCGTGACTCTTGGTTAGGACACCAGGTCCCTGATGGCTGGGCCCTAAAGGCGGAAACGAGTCGGGGGTTCCTAGAAACTTCTCTCATCCCAGAGAAGTCCCCCTCTTCTGCCCTTTCGTTCTGTCTGATACTGTTTTGACAGCTGTCACGATAATGTTGAACACACTGCCTTGGTTCCAGCAAGCTTCGTTCTTTGTTTTCCCACTGAGGTGTTGAGAAAACACACCAGGCGCGGGGCTAGAAGACGAGGGGCAGGCCTGGTCTCTGCTAAGCAGGGACGGCCAACGGGAAGGCGATCACATAGCAACCTCACCTGCTGCCCATCTGTTTTTTGCCTGATCCTTGTACCCTGGAATCAATTAGCCAGGTGAACCTGCCTCCCTACTCAAACTGAATGCGCTGAAAAACTGGAATAATTACCAAGTAGCCCACCTGAGGAGTCTCCATGAGCCTCAGGGCAGGTGAGCCTGGCAGGAGGAAAGACTAAGAGCCCTAAGGCAGCACTGACCCTGGGAGGGCCATGGAACCCCACTCAGAGGAGGGCACATTACCCAGAGAAGCCCACCTCAGCTCCAGGCCCCAGACCTCTGAGCACTGACATTCAGACACAGGCACGGAGTTTGCCAGGACGGAGGCCAGGCCCAGTCCGCACCCAGGTCTCCACGTCCTCGTGCACACAGAACATGGTCAGGTGTCAATATTCTCATTGCAGAAAGCAAGCAGTCTTGTCTAAACATAATCAGTGCAGACAGGATTGAAAAGTCAAAGTGTTCATCGTTCAGACATGTCTGACTGTTTGTGACCACATGGACTGTAGCCCTCCAGCCTCCTCTGTCCATGGGATTCTGGCGGCAAGAATACTGGATTCAGTTGCCATTCCCTTCTCCAGGGGATCTTCCTGATCCAGAGATGAATCCAGTTCACCTGCACTGCATGCAGATTCTTTTACCATCTAAGCCACCAGGGAAAATCCCAGACAAGACAGAGAGGTCTAAATCTACCATGCAGACAGAACTTGGTCAGGTTTAAACTAGAGTAAAATTGCTCTCCTGGAGGCACAGGTCATACACAAGCAGGGTCTCTCATCCCTGGACAGGGGCCTCACCCTCATGTGGGAACTAGCAAGTAAGTCTCTTAAAGAAAAAAATCACCACTGGGTCCCACATGTCACCCACATCAGGAAACCGAAAGAATCTTTGCCATTAAACACTTTAACAGGCAAAACAAAACTGTTACCAGTATCTCTGGCTTGTGGTGGTCAGGATCCAGGGAAGATCCAGGGATTTCTTAGAGTTGAGTCCAGTGTCTTGTAAAGACAGACAGAAAGTGCCCTGATTCCTTCTCCCATGCTTCTAGCAGGAGGCAGCCACACTAGAGGTCTTCTAGAAAAAGATATTCTTGATCAGAATAAGAATTGTTGAAATGGAAAGCATACTAGTTAGTATTTGCCAACCTAAAATATTCTTAAAAGCTTTGCCCCCAGATCTCTGCAGTTCCCACTGGTTCCTTTGTGTTCAGATTGTCAGGGTAGAAACAATCTGTTGTTTCAAATTGATTTCTTTCAATTCTGTTATTTGCTATTATATGAATGAAAGATCACACTTGAAAAAATACATAAGAAAATTCTTGTAAAAACAAAATTGAGTCAAGGAGCCCATAAGCTGTATGAACTCTGCCTTCTAACAATTTAAATTTCAAAGACTGAGGGCAGGAAGAGAAGGGGATGACAGAGGATGAGATGGTTGGATAGCATCACCAACATAATGAACAGGACTTTGAGCAAACTCTGGTAGATGGTGAAGGACAGGGAAGTCCAGCATGCTGCAGTCTATGGCGTTGCAAAGAGTTGGACACGACTGAGCAACTGAACAACATCAAGCTTCAATTTTCTGCCTGGAGAAACCTGATAAAATAGGCACCCTGATTTTGTCACTTCTCTGTTTAAACTCTGCTAAAATGAAATTGATATTGATATAACATGTAAGAATTTCTGAGTTTTGAGATGTCACAGCAAGGTAAGAGGTGCTGGTGAGAATAGAACGCTGCTGGTGGGCAAAGCATTCTTCAAATAAAGCTCTGTTTCAAACTGGATTGAAATACAACACTACATGGGTACATGAAGTATGAACCAAGAGCCTAAACATAGCAGGAAATATGTAAAAACAAATTTGATATCCCATATGTGAGAGTAAAAGCTACTGGTTTTTGCAGTAGTCATGTACGGACGTGAGAGTAGGACCACAAAGAAGGCAGAGCACTGACGAACTAACGCTTTTGACCTGTGGTGCTAGAGAAGACTCTTGAGAGTCCCTGGGTCTGCGAGGAGATCAAACCAGTCAATCCTAAAGGAAATCAGTCCTGAACATACATAGGAAGGACTGACGCTGAAACCAAAGCTCCAATTCTTTGTTCCCCTGATGTGAAGAGCCGACCCACTGGAAAACACCCTGATGCTGGGAAAGACTGAAGGCAAATGGAGAAGGGGATGACAGAGGAAGAGATGGTTGGATGGCATCACTGACTCAACTGTCATGAATTTGAGTAAGCTTCGGAGGTGGTGATGGGCAGGGATTCCTGGCGTGCTGCAGTCCATGGGGTCACAAAGAGTCAGACACAACTTAGCAACTGAACAGCAACTACAACAACATGAGAGTGAATGTTTCTTGTCAGACCTGCAGCTGGTACGCACACATTGGTTTAGAACACTCTCCAACTCAGATTGTCTCTAAGCTGATGAAGTGTGTCACAAGTGCATGGACCAAAAGGTAATGGATTCAGTCCAGGATGGAAGAGAATGTAACTTTGAACAGTCTATGAAACTTACAGAGTCTGTAATCCACTCAAGATTTCAAATAATAAAACATTCACCTGAAATTTAAAGCCTCTTGGAAAGTTGCAGTCTATATATGAAAACGTTCCATAGATTTCTTTTCATAATCATTTTTCCCAGTGATAACACTTTAACTCTTCAGTTGCTGATATTTTTACCAAGATAAACTTGTCCTCATGGGTGTGGGAGATGAAGTGGATCCATTGTGATTGCTCTCTGGTCAAGTGACTCTCGCTATTTCTAATTATGTTCTATATCCACAATGTTTATTTTTACATCCATCGAAGTCTACTTCTCAGATCTTTATGTACACCAAACAATAGATACCTGGTGAGTTCAGATTATATTAAACACTCTTTCCATAACTTTTCCAATGTCAACTGAATCAGAACAAGTTGAAGCAGGGAGAAGTGTTAAAATTTTAAATGATCTCTAAGGACCCTAAAAAAAAAAACTTTAGACAGAAATCCTAATCATCACTGGTCTATACAAAAGAATCACAATGTGTCTTTTTCATGAAACTCCAACAACTGACTAAATAGAGTTGAAACAAGTTGGAGTTATGCTTGATTTGAGTTGAAACAGTATGGATGTGGGCATAGGAGGATATATAGGTGATACATACTTAAGGAGGTAACAAGTATGAATCCAAAAATGTATAAGGTATACTTTGTAAACAAAGATGAAACATTTAACTTGTTTTCACTAACTCACCCTTCAAGACTTTGCCGTCATCTACCGACCCCCTGTGGACTTGTTGGTTTAGTGCCCTCAGATTAAAACTAGTCACATGCATCTTGCTTAGCTGTGTTCTCTTTGTTTGAAATTGTTTATGTTTCTCTCTCCTAGTATGCTCTTATAAATGCCACTATCTGTATCACTTATTTTGTCTATAAGGTGGTCTCCTTCATTGTCCACTGTGTAACCATCCTCCGTGTATACAGATATTTACATGTCTATGTATATAGATATCTATGTCTATATGTATCTATAATAGATATTTATATCTGTATATACATAGATAGTTATGTCTATATGTACATATACATTTATATGTCTATGTATATAGATATTTATGTCTCTATGAACCTAAGTATTTATACATCTATGTACCTACAATGTGTATTTCTATGCATATAGACATTTGTATATCTACATACCTAGACATTTATATCTCTATCTGGATATTTACATATCGATGTACCTAGATATTTACATTTATGTACACTTATCTATATACAAATAGATGTCTTACCAGTATAACAGGGCCTGTAGCAAAGGGAGCACTCCTACAAAAAGACCTGACTTGGCAACTGAACAAAAACAAAATAGAAAATACACTCGGTTCACCTGCCACCAACAACACATGGTATATCAATGTTACTACAATATGAAATAAAGCTTACTTTAAAAAAATAATGCTTAGGGGGACTTCCCTGCAGTCCAGTGGTTAAGATTCTGTGCTTCAAATGCAGGGGGTGAGGGTTCGACACTTGGTCAGGGAACTAAAAACCCCACATGCCACATGGACCTGCCAGTAAATTTTTAAAAATTTAAAATAAATAAATAAGAATGCTCAGAAAGAACACACAAGGTTTTGGGTGTTTCTTCAGGTACATTCCATATTGAATTACACTCTTGGGTTAAAACTTGAAAGTTTTCACTTTCAAGGCAATCACAACTGGGAATGAAAAAGTCCTGACGCCTTGTGGCCACTTCCTGCAATAGCACCCTTAAAACTTATGCTTAAGATTTGCATTTCTCTGATAATGAGTGATGTTGAGCATCTTTTCATGTGTTTGTTAGCCATCTGTATTTCTTCTTTGGAGAAACCCACTACAATATTGTCAAGTAATTAGCCTCCAACTAATAAAAATAAATGGGGAAAAAAAAAAAAACTTATGCTTATGAGAACATTTCACGCAAAGATGGGCTCAGTAAAGGACAGAAATGGCATGGACCTAACAGAAGCAGAAGATATTAAGAAGGGGTGGCAAGAAAACACAGAAGAACTGTACAAAAAAGATCTTCATGAACCAGATAATCATGATAGCATGATCACTCATCTAGAGCCAGACATCCTGGAATGTGAAGTCAAGTGGGCCTTAGGAGACATCACTACAAACAAAGCTAGTAGAGGTGATGGAATTCCAGTTGAGCTATTTCAGATCCTAAAAGATGATGCTGTGAAAGTGCTGCACTCAATATGCCAGCAAATTTGGAAAACTCAGCAGTGGCCACAGGACTGGAAAAGGTCAGTTTTCATTCCAATCCCAAAGAAAGGCAATGCCAAAGAATGCTCCAACTACTGCACAATTGCACTCATCTCATACACTAGCAAAATAATGCTCAAAATTCTCCAAGACAGGCTTGAACAATACGTGAACTGTGAACTTCCAGATCTTCAAGCTGGCTTTAGAAAAGGCAGAGAAACCAGAGATCAAATTGCCAACATCCACTGAATCATTGAAAAAGCAAGAGAGTTCCAGAAAAAATATCTATTTCTGCTTTATTGACTATGCCAAAGCCTTTGACTATGTGGGTCACAATAAACTGTGGAAAATTCCCAAACAATGGGAATACCAGACCACCTGACCTGCCTCTTGAGAAATCTGTATGGAGGTCAAGAAGCAACAGTCAGAACCAGACATGGAACAACAGACTGGTTCCAAATCGGGAAAGGAGCATATCAAGGCTATATATTGTCACCCTGCTTATTTAACTTCTATGCAGAGTACATCATGAGAAATACCGCGCTGGATGAAGCACAATCTAGATTCAAGATTGCTGGGAGAAATATCAGCAATGCAGATGGCACAACCCTTATGGAAGAAAGTGAAGAGCCTCCTGATGAAAGTGAAAGACGAGAGTGAAAATGTTGGCTTAAAGCTCAACATTCAGAAAACTAAGATCATGGCATCTGGTCCCATCACTTCATGGAAAATAGATGGGGAAACAGTGGCTGACGTTATTTCGGGGGGCTCCAAAATCACTGCAGATGGTGACTGCAGCCATGAAATTAAAAGACACTTACTCCTTGGAAGAAAAGTTATTACGAACCTAGACAGTATATTAAAAAGCAGAGATGTTACTTTGCTGACAAAGGTCTGTCTAGTCAAGGCTATGGTTATTCCAGTGGTCATGTATGGATGGGAGAGTTGGACTGTCAAGAAAGCTGACTGCTGAAGAATGGATGCTTTTGAACTGTGGTGTTGGAGAAGACTCGAGAGTCCCTTGGACTGCAAGGGGATCCAACCAGTCCATTCTAAATGAGATCAGACCTGAGTGTTCATTGAAAAGACTGATGTTGAAGCTGAAACTCCAAAGCTTTGGCCACCTTATGTGAAGAGCTGACTCATTTCAAAGGACCCTGATGCTGAGAAAGATTGAGGGCAGGAGGAGAAGGGGACGACAGAGGATGAGATGGTTGGATGGCATCACCAACTCAATGGACATGAGTTTGGGTAAACTCCGGGAGTTACTGATAGACAGGGAGGCCTGGCGTGCTACAGTCTATACGGCTGCAGAGTCAGACACGACTGAGTGACTGAATTGAACTGATAAGGGGAAAGAATATGAAGAAGAATAGATATCTATATCTATATCAAGAATAGATATCTATATGTATACCAGACAAGCTGGAATGTAAGGGATGGTGATGGTGACTGGTTCTGACTCTCAAGACTTTAATCAACTGAAGCTTAGAGTCTCCCACAGCCCAAGACCCTTAATGAACATGCCTGTAAAGTTAAAGTGTTAGTCACTCACTCATGTCTGACTCCTTGCAACCCCATGGACCACCAGCCTCCTCTGTCCATGGGATTCTCCAGGCAAGAATCCTGGAGTGGACTGCCCCGCCCTCCTCTTGGGATCTTCCTCATTTAGAGGTTGAACCCGGGTCTTCTGCTATGCAGAGATTGTTTACCATCTGAGTCACCACAGAAGCCGGAACATGCCTGTACTCATAGATTAAAGCTTACCCAACTTTGTGGTTTACAAAGACCCTGCTCTGGAAAGCTCCATGGTGTTCTCCATGGTTCTGCAAGTAATATACTTTTCCTTCCCATGAGCTTTGGCTGGGTTGTACCTTCTGGCTCTACACTCACCAAGAGGTAAACTCGCTTTTCTGGTAACATTTCTCCATACAGACTCCCAACCACCACTTCATACTAATTCTACAGTCAGTCGCTTTGCTTCCAATACATGGAAATCACATTATTTTTCTGTGAGCAAAGCTACCTAAGGGCCAGAAACAGTGTCCCTATTTTATCTTGTGAAGCCAGTAGGTGTCACGCAATCTCAGCTCAGTGGATCCACAGTCCTCCAGATCTATGCCTCGGCTTACAGAAAACACTTTCAGGGCTTTGAGATTTTACTTATACCTCATTTCTGAAGGCTTTTCATACCTACATTACATATACAGATGGCTCATCAGTGACACTTCCACTTTCAGGTTAAAAATCCTCCAAGTTTTTTCTAACATCCTTATTCCACGCGTTGTGTTTAAATCTTTGATCATACGGCGTTTATCTTGTGTCTTATCAGAATGTAGCTAATTACACCGTTTCCCTTGAATAATGCAGTACTCACCACATAAGAGTTCTTGCCAAAACTGGATTTGACAAGGTAGGGCACAGGTGGGCCTAGGATACACTCCGGGAGCACGGTTACTGTCTGGTGGAGCCTATATACCAGTTGAGGGCACTGGAAAGAAACATTCAGCCTGAGGACAACCCGCCGACTTGATGATCCAGGCCTAAGCGGCCATGCATGAAAACAAAGAAACCAGCCACGATGCGCATGCGCGCAGGAGGCTTGACAGACACGCCCACAGAGAAGCCAATCCCCGAGCGGTGGGGCGGGGCCTCCATCGCGCTCCGCACCCTCCGGGTGCCTATTGGCCAGACTGCCTCAGTCACAAGGCCGATTGGTCGCTTGTGCCTGACAGGGTACAGGCAGGCTGCTGGCCCTTCACTTCACCTCAGCGCGGAAGGACTGGACTTCGCTGAACCTCTCCCGCTCCTGGGGACAGGGTGGGCAGCGCGGCAGGACAGCGGGGAGTCTGACGGGAACACGCTCTGCGCAGCCCTCATAAACCCTTAGCATGACGGCTTCAAATTCCAGGGTGGGAAGCCCGAAATCCTGTCAACTTTGAGTAACCTGAGTCTCGATCGGAAGGGGACTTGAGTCTCGTCAGCTTCAGGGATTACAAGTCCCTTCACCCACAGAAACACCAAACCCCTTAGTGCTGCGACCCTCAAATACCTAGATTAACCCCAGTTCCCCTCAGCCTGAGGCACCCTAAAAATACCACCCGCAGAGAGACCCGATTTCCTCAACCTCGGAGACCCTGAACCCCTCCGCCTGGGAGCTCTTAAAACTCTTCCTCCTCAAGACCCTAACTGTTCTGCCTGTCGGAGACCTAAAGTCCCTTACTAAGAAACCCCCGATTTCCTCAGCCTCACAGATCCCAAGTTTTCTCACCCTGCACATTCTACATCAGACAAAAGATCCCCAGTCCCCTCTGTCTGAGGACCCCAGTTACTTCAGCCCGTGGGACCCAGATCTCCTCAAGCTGAGCGACTTCTCCCTTAGACGTAGAACCTAAGTTATGCCCAGATTTTTCTGAGTGTCCAGGAGGAGATCCTCAAAACCCTTCTTGGAGAAACATTCCCTCTGCTGTACTGGAACAGAGCCCTGATTTCACCCTGACCCCAGCCCAGCAGTTAGGGGTTTCCGGGTCTCCTCAAGAATCCCTCCGTCACCCCAGACACATCCCTCCCAGTGCCTTCCCTCAGAGGGGCTGAATTGTAGGGGGACCAAAGAAACCAAATCTAGTTCACATTAGGCTGATCTGTCATATCTAGTCAGGATCCGTCCATCCCACCAATACCCTCACCCTGACTTTCCCCTCACCTTCCTGCCCTGGATACTCCACCCAAGGAAGACAGACCAGGCTCTGGACACTGGTCTGGGCTAACTCAGCACCTTCTTCTTCCACAGGCACCTTGGCCTTGAGCACTCCAATGGCCATGAGGCCGAACAGGTCTCCAGAGGAGAGCACTGAGGGAGATGCCGGGAGAACAGAGCGGAAGCCCACGGTGAGAGGTGGAGGCGGCAAAGCTGGGCTCTAAGCCAGCTCTATAGGAAGGACCTGGCGCTGGTCCCTGAAGCACAACAGACTGCTTGCCTGGGCAGCTGAGTGAAGTTCCCTGTGACCGTACACAGGATGGGAATGCCTGGTCCTGTTTGAGATGGTGGGGGGTGGAGTGGGACAAAACAGGACACTAGCTTCGTCAACTGCTCTGTGTCCAGGGAGAGTTAGGAAAATGCTCAGCGTTTGTTCAGTTAAGCAGGACACAGTCAGGAAGGAAAGTCTTCATCCCTGTCTCACACCGACCGTCCTGCAGCTTCAGGCTACTCCTGCACAAAAGGTGGACTCCAGCTCTAAGGTCTGACTTAGATTAGTAAATCATTAATGAAATCTATTATTTTCCTTAGGACAAAGATGCTTTCAAAGACATCTCCGTATACTTCTCCAAGGAACAATGGGAAGAGATGGGAGAATGGGAAAAAATCCGATATAGGAATATGAAAAGAAACTACGAAGCGCTGATTGCTATAGGTAACAGGAAGTGCTGGGTGCCTGTGAGCTTGGGAAACATGAAACAGGTCTTCACCCTCAGTGTTCACTTGGCCAGCTCTTAGGTAGCTTCATCTGCTCACAGTTCCCTTTTGTGTGGAGACTAAGGAAATGTTTACAGTTTTGTACCAAAGGGAGGTTGACCCTGCAGTGCAGAGCTCACTTCTTGCCTTATTCTAGATTCCCCCAGCCCATCCTACAGATTTCCTTGACTTTGTGACACTTCCCATTGCTTCTATGCTTTGTTTCTCCTTCTTAGAACAAATGTTTTGCTTCTTTCCAGGTTTCAGAGCCACTCGACCGGATTTCATGCATCACCGCAGGCAGGTCATCAAGCCCCAGGTAGATGACCCTGAGGATTCTGATGAAGAATGGACACCAAAGCAGCAAGGTGAGAGGCCAGGAGGATTTGGAGGTGTCTTCCTGAAACCAGCCTAGGCTTAGGTCTCAACTACATCTCAGCCAATAGTAGGGAAAACATAATTTTCAGCATTCCGAAGTGGTTGTGGCTGAATGTTGACATTAGCCTGAATGAAGATGAATGTATAGGTTTTCCTGTGTAATTCTCAAAAGTTTTATGGTTAAAATTTATCATTCTTTTTACAAAGAATTATTTTTGCTAAACATTCTTAGTGAAAGGCAGTTAAAGAAACCTTAGAAATAAATTCACCAAACAGATTTAATACTAATCTCATTGGTTATTGGATTAAATCTCTTCGAAGAAGAAATGATTAACATATTATGTCAAGATACATTATTTATGTATGTATATAAAACAAAACCTGTGATCTTCTTACCCTAAGGTTAAACTAATTCTATATTTTGATTCTGGGAAAGGGTTGGAGAGAACTATTTATTCTCCATGATCTTTCCCACATTTCACTGACCAGAGATGGCATCAGGTAAATAAAATGAAGTCAAGTTATTATAAAATAGAAGTGAGCACTCACTTCCTCTTCAGCTGCTCAAAGAGTTTAGAAGAGTTAATCTGCCTAGACTGGAGAAAACAATTTAGATAGTTCTATGATTCTCCATCTATGGATTTCTGTTCTCCCAGATTTTTAAAAATTATTTATTTAGTTTTGGCTGCACTGGGTCTTCATTGCTGTCCATGGGCTTTCTCTGGTTGCTGTGAGTGTCTTCTTGTTGCAGGGCATATGCAGGCTCTGTAGTTTGTGACACACAGGCTTAGCTGCCCCGCAGAAAGTGGAATCTCCCTGGACCAGCCATCAAACCTTTGTCCTCTGCATTGGCAGGCAGATTCTCATCCACTGTGCACCAGGGAAGTCCCTCTGTTCCCTGAGGTTATTAAAACTAGTGAAAGGGACATGAAAAGCAAACATTTGGTTGTCTGCAAAGGTTTTGACATAAGGAGAGATTCTTCATAGGGAATACATACGCCTCGGTTCACCATACGCCTGCACGTCTTTATTTACCTTTTTAACAATTTCTGAGTGTATGGCACACTGTTGCTAACTATGTGCACGTTAGTGTTAGTGGCCATAGTGCTAATCGCTCAGTCGTGTCTGACTCTGCGTACCCATAGACTGTAGCCCACCAGGCTCCTCTGTCTGTGGGATACTCTAGGCAAGAATCCTGGAGTGGGTTGCCATCTCCTGCTCCAGGTGATCTTCCCAACCCAGGGATTGAGCCTGCATCTGTTGCATCTCCTGCATTGCAGGTGGATTTTTTACCGCTGAGCCACCGGGGATATACATACACATGGTTGTACAACAAATCTGTAGAAATGTTACTTCTTGCGTGACTGAAGTCCTAACCCACTGAGTAACAATTCTCCAACCGTTCCTCCTCACAGCCCTTGGCAACCACGATTATATTTTCTGTTTCTATGGATTTGATTAATTTAGATACCTCATCGAAGTGGAATCAGGCAATATTTCTCTTTTTTGATTGGTTCATTTCACTTAGTATAATATCATCGAGGCCCATCCATGATGTAGCATATGACAGAATTCGTTTTTAAGGCTTCAAAGCATTCCATTGTGTGCATGTGGATATAAGAGCTATAACATATATCGTATATATAATCTTTATCTTTTATCCACCAATGAACATTTAGATTGCTTACACATCTTGCCCATTGGGAATAATGCAGCAATGACCATACATGTGCCCACTATTTATTCAATGACTTGCTTTCAATTTTGTATGGAAATACACTTTTGAGTGGGACTGCTAGATCATACAGCAGTTCTAATTTTCTGTGGAAACTCCATAATGTTTTCTAGAAAGCTTGCAACATTTTACATTGCCATCAATAGTGTATAAGTGTTCCAATTTATCCATATCCTTACCAAGCTTGCTATTGTCTTCTTATACATATTGCCCATCACAGAAGGTTTCACTTTGTACTTCCCTATTGATTAGTAATATTGAGCATCTTTTCATATGTTTGTTGGCCATTTGTGTATTTTCTCTGGAGAAATGTCTATTCAATTCCTTCTCTCACTGTTAGTCAGCTCAGACTGCCATAACAAAGCAGACTGCCTTCCTTAAACCAGAGAAATTTGTTTTCTTCCAATGCTGGAGTGTGGAAATTTGATATCAAGGTGCCATCATGGTCAATCAGGGTCTCTTTCTGGCTTATAGGTAGGCTTCATACTGGTGTATGCTTAGTAACCCCTTATCAGATGCAAATTTTACAAATATTTTCTACCATCCTGTAGGTGGCCTTCTCAACTCTGTTCAGTGCCCTTTGCTGCACAGAGGTTTTAAGATTAATCTCATTTGTCTATTTGTACTTTGTTACTAATACTTGTGCACTTGGTACCATATCTAAGAAATCATTGCTGTTTCAATGTCGTGAAGCTTCACCCTTGTTTACTTCTAAGAGTCTTATCAAGTCTTGCATTTAGGTCTTTAATCCATTCTGAGTTGATTTTTCTTCAAGATGTACGATGTTCATTATTTTGCATATGGTTATTTTGTTTCCCCAGCACCATTCATTACAGGGATTAAACTTTCCCCATTATCTTGACACCCTAGATGAAGATCATTAGACCATGTATCCAAGAGTTTATTGCTGGCTGTCTATTCTGTTCCATTGTTTGACATATCTGTCTTTATGCCAGCCAGCTTCCTCAGTGGCTCAGCAGGTGAAGAAACTGCCTTCAGTGCAGGAGACACAGGAGATGCGGGTTCAATCCATGGGTTAAGAAGATCCCCTGGAGAAGGAAATGGCAACCCTGTCCAGTGTTCTTGACTGAGAAATCCCCTGGACAGAGGAGCCTAGTGGGCAACAGTCCAAAAGGTCACAAAAAGTCAAGAAGACTGAGCGACTAAGCACACATTTTTTGCCAAATCTACCTTCTTTTGGTTCCTGTACCTTTGTAGTATGTTCGGAAATCAGAGGCCTCCAGCTTTGCTGTTCTTTCTAAGATTACTTTGCCTATTTGTGGTGCTCTGAGATTCCGTGTTAACTGTTGGATGGATTTTCTATATCTGAAAAAATTCCATTGGGATTTTAATAGGAATTGCATTGAATCTTTAAATTGCTTTCGGTAGTATGAACAGCTTAATAATATTAAGCCTCCTAATCCATAAACATGAGACACCTATTTATTTATGTCAGATTCCTTTCAGCAATGTTTTGCAGTTTTCACCATATAAGTCTTTCATCTCCTTAAGTTTATTTCTAATTACTTCATTCTTTTCAATGCTATTATAAATAAGATTATTTGTCCAGTGGCTAAGACTCCACACTCCCAGTGCGGAGAACTTGGGTTCAGTCCCTAGTCAGGGAACTAGATCACACATGCCACAACAAAGACCTGGTACAAACAAATAAATAAAGATAAATATATATTTTTTAATTTAGCTGTTCAGTATAGCTTTAAAAAAATAAAAAATAAATAGGACTGTTTTCTTATTTTCCTTTCTGGAATGGTCATTCTTCATGCATGGAAATATATCTGAATGCTGATTTTGTACCGTGCAACTTTCTATGCCGGATTTGTGTGTGTGTGTATTTAAAGATTCTTCTGCACATGAAACCATGGCCCTGTGAACAGACATAATTTTACCTCTTTCTTTCCAAATGGAAGCCTTTTGTTTCCATTTCTAACCTAAAGCCCTGGCTAGGAGTTCTAATATTATGGTGAACAGAAATGTTGATAATGGGCATCCTAGGCTTTTTTACTTAATCGTAGAAGTTTTCAGCTTTTCACTGATGACTATGATGTTAGAGGTAGACTTTCAGTATATGACCTTTATTATATTGCAGTCACGTCCTCCTATTTCTACACTGATGAGTACTTTTGTCATGAAAGGCTACTAAATTTATTAGATACTTTATGAACATCAGATGGGGCACAGATGAAGTTTCATAATTTTTTTTAATTTTAAGAAAATTATGTAATGCTCCTAGTGAAACCATGGGAGTTGATGATACAGAAATCATCTTCCATTCCTCCTTTGGTAATCCTTGTCACTCTCTGGCTCAGGATTATGTGTCCTTAATTAGAATACCCAGAGTTTGGAAACATTTCCCAACCAAAACACTGATTCTCATCATTTTTTAGGTAAACCTTCTTCTTTGGCCTTCAGAGTGGAGCACAGTAAACACCAGAAGGTGAGTATTTCCCAAATCCTGTTGCCAAAATATCCTCCTCATGGATCCAGGCACAGGTGAGAATAGGAGAAAACACAGAGATCCTTGAGACGGCTGTCTTCCTGCCCTGAATCTTTAGTACACTGCCTGATATCATCACCATCTTTACAGTTAGTAAGAAAAACAACCATAGTATCCTGTTCTATTGTTACATTATTTTCATAATATTTCAGACTTTAAGCATTTTATGTGAATAAACTTACTTAAACCTTAAATCAATCCTACAGTACCTATAAGTAGATATATAGCTATCACCATTATAGATCCAAAAAAATGAGGTAAAAAACATTTGATTGTATGCCTGAGATCACAGTATCACTGGTAGTGCAATCTAAACCAATGCACATTCTCTAAACCACTTACAAACTGGCTAAAACTTCCATAGTTCTATGAAGCTTATTCATACATCTTTATATCATTCATCTGAGAGATGTTTTCAACCTCAGTTCTTTTGTGCTGTGCTAGGGAGGGATATGCTAAGACATCTGACTAAGAGAAGCTTAAGGACATGCTGGGCAGTTTGTAGAGGGGACAGTCCAAGATGAAGAAGGAGACAGGATCCCTACCTCAGAGCCTCCCACTCCAATAAGAGGAAGCAACTCGCACCCTTGAGAAGCCTCAGGTTTATGACTGAAAAGCAACAAATAAGAAAATAACAGAAGGACTTCACATAGATTACCCACTTTTGAGTAGAAACTCATCATCTGGGCATCATGTCAAATTCTCCTTCTTGCAGGAGGGAGTAACAGCTCCTCCTCTGAGCTCTAATAGGCAACTCTCCTGTTTGGAATCATTTGTTTAGCCTGCCCCTGTGTTGTGAGCTTTGAGATCCTAGCCAACACCCATTCATTCTCAGAAGTCCAGGCCCAGCTCAAAGCCCCTGAGGGCCCCCTGAATGTTTTGTGAATGAGTGACTCCACATTTGGGCATTCATCTAGGAGTAGAAAGGTCAAAGAATGCTGAAGATAGTATCTGTGAGCTAGACTTCAATTATAGATGCAGTTTAGGGAATAAATTGATACCAGGGATGTACGCTCACGTTCTTACTGTATTAAATAGCTCAGACAACAATTTGTTGAAGGTTATTAAATTTCATATCCAGTATAATATTAAGAATTAGCCTGTATACCAATGAATGGATCAGGAAAATGAGCAGAACCAGCTAGTCATACAGCCTTGTTCAAGGAGAACTGATGAGACCAGCTACTTTAATTCCAAACATTGTCTATAGGACATGGCAACCTGCAACTTTCATCTCATTTTCTTTATTGTCTAAATGTGTTTCTGCCGATCGTCTTTTCTCTTCTCAATCTCACTGCTTTGTCACCTTATTTTCCAGATGTGTTTTGTCCCCTCTGTAATTTTCCATACTTCCTCATCCATCAAAGGGCCACTAATTAATACAACCCCCCCGGATCTCTCTACGAGCTCTTACCCTCTTCTTTCCCTGACCTCCAGCTATTCTTCCTCCCTTGCTCTCACTTTTATGCAGAAAGTTGAAGGGGAAGAACCTTAAGATATGAATTCTAGCTTTGATTCACTATCCACCTAGGTCCTTTTGTTACACTCCAATGTTCAGACCCCCCCCCTCCAAATCAGGTATTTCTAAGAATTGTCAAAGTATTAACTAAAATCATGCATGTGAAAACACTTCACAAAGTCCTAAAGAACTAAAGAACTGCATGTTGTCTCTTACTCACATGGAAGAGAATGTCCAGGGCACCATTAAGTAAGGAATCTAGTTTGAAGGAATTGCCGGGAGCAGCAAAATCGCTGAAGACAAGTGGCTCCAAGCAGGCTCAGAAACCAGTGCCCCATCACAGAAAAGCAAGGACCCCTGAACAGCACCCCAGACAAAATGTCGGTAAGAGAAATTTGGGGGACTTCCTCTAATTAGTTCCTCTAATCCCTGTAGAAAAACCAGTAAGTATGGCCTAGGTGTGTGGCATGGACTTTGGGTAGGCATGGGTTTAAGCTGGACTGATCTGAGACATGAAGTTAGCACTGGGGCCTTGGGAAAATCTTATACATTTTCTGAGGTCCCGATTGCTATCTGGAAAGTGAAGATACGGATACATAACTCATATGATGCTTGAAAGTCTTACATTAAATGCAAAAATCTGACACCTACAAGTAGTTCAATAAATCCAGCTGTGATGATGGGAACCATGCTTTGTTAGTATTTATGCCCAGACCTCTGCTCATATGCCCTTACATGTCATGTGCCTTTAACATATATTTTCTAAGTAGATGTGTCGGTGAACTATTTCCTAAGTAAGAAGGTTGGGAAGTTAAACCTACTAACGGGAAGTGAAGGACACTATCACTGAACTGGGCATCGGTGGTCAGTGGAGCCTCAGTATCCTGAACCAGTAGTTAAAAGGAGAAGAATCAAAGTATAGAGGAGGGACTTCCTGGTGGTGAAGTGTTTAAGGCTCCACGCTTCCACTGCAGGAGGTGTGGGTTCCATTCCTGGTCGGGAAACTAAGATCCCACAAGCCATGCAGTGTTGCCAAGAAATAAATAATGTAACATTAAAGCATAAAAGTACGAAAGTAAAAGTTTGAAAAATACATGTAAGAAAGTTTTAACAAAGTGTATAGATGGACAGGTAGGAGACCTCACACTATCTGATAAAAGAGGGACTAACTCCCCAGACCCCACCAGCCTTGCACAGCTTCTGTTCTCCATCTTAGAACTGAGAGGAAAGGAGACTGGAGTGAAGAGGTACAGTCTACGAGAAAGAAAGGGCCACGTGTACCAAGAGGTCAGCGAGCCCCAGGATGACGACTACCTCTGTGAGTGACCCCGCTGGCCCACTCATGGAGAAGCAGCTATGAGGCCTTGGTCCACTAACCTCACCTCACCATTTGGTCCCCTGGCCATCCCCTTCCTCTATGACTTGGGGTGCAGGATCGAGGCCAAATGCCATGAGTGCCCCAGTTCTTTCTGAAGGGCATTACAACCAGCAACATCACTATACCTCCTCTCATCCCTGTTCTCACCTCCAGATTGTGAGGAGTGTCAGAACTTCTTCATCGACAGCTGTGCTGCCCATGGGCCCCCAACCTTTGTAAAGGACTGTGCAGTGGAAAAGGGGCATGCCAACCACTCAGCCCTCACGCTGCCCCCTGGCTTAAGCATCAGACTGTCGGGCATCCCTGACGCTGGGCTTGGAGTGTGGAACGAGGCGTCCGATCTGCCGCTGGGCCTGCACTTTGGGCCCTATGAGGGCCAGATCACAGACGATGAAGAGGCCGCCAACAGTGGATACGCCTGGCAGGTGAGAAGCACCTGTTTCCCGGTCCTCTGGCCTCTAATCGCTTCTATGTGTTGGGGGGTACTTCATGTCTACATGCGAGGACGGAGATGGAGATAACATGGTCGGCAATGACACAGTCAGCCCTGTGTACTGTCTGCCCTGGGCGTGAACACAGGACTTCCATCTAAAGGTCAGAGGAGAGGTGGGACCACAGTCTACAGACACTCAGGATTGCTATCTAAAGGTCAGAGGAGAGGTGGGAACACAGTCTACAGACACTCAGGACCTCCATCTAAAGGTCAGAGGAGAGGTGGGAACACAGTCTACAGACACTCAGGACCTCTATCTAAAGGTCAGAGAAGAGGTGGGAACACAGTGTACAGACACTCAGGACCTCTATCTAAAGGTCAGAGGAGAGGTGGGGCCACAGTGTACAGACACTCAGGACCTCTATCTAAAGGTCAGAGAAGAGGTGGGAACACAGTGTACAGACACTCAGGACCTCTATCTAAAGGTCAGAGGAGAGGTGGGGCCACAGTGTACAGACACACAGAACCTTTATCTAAATATCAGAGGAGAGGTGGGAACACAGTGTACAGACACTCAGGACTTCCATCTAAAGGTCAGAGGAGGAGTGGGAACACAGTGTACAGACACTCAGGACTTCCATCTAAAGGTCAGAAGAGAGATGGGAACAACTTGGTACACATTCACAGGACTTCTATCTAAAGGTCAGAGGAGAGGTGGGATCACAGTGTAGAGACACACAGAAGTGCCTCCTCCCTTGTGGAGCCCTTGCCTTCAATGAGCCAAGGAATCAGACTTGGAATGATGAGTAAGGGGCTTACCGTGGGGTCCGACTGGCAGGTGAATCCATGCAGGCTGAAAAGCACCAATGACTACACAGGGAAATAGCTCTTCTATATCTTCCTATCAAGAAAAAATAAAAGAAAGAGGAAAGCTTGTAACTCTTTCTCTGACACTCAGATCACCAAAGGGAGGAACTGCTACGAGTATGTGGATGGAAAGGACACGTCTTGGGCCAACTGGATGAGGTGAGTGCAGTGAGGCTGCAGTGTGTAGACATTGAGACTCCCTCCATCCCACGCCCCTTTCGTTCTCAACCCGGCTCCCTCAACAGTTTTCACATCTTCCTTCCTCTTTTCCCTCCATATCATGCTCTTTCATTTCAACAGACACTAGAAAGAAGGAAATAAAAATATGGCATGTGCCGTCAAGATACAAGTCTATATGCTGAACAAAACTAGTGGACTTGAAAGCAACTTGAGGAGTCTAGATTCACCAGGGACACTTTAACTGACTTAATGGACACTTACCACACACTTTATGTTTCAGTTTAGACAATGAACTTCGTTACTGAAGCAGATCACACAACCCATGTCCTTTTGGAGAACATACTGCAAACAAACATTAGCCAATTGATTTTAGGAACAGTAACCTTATTTTTTCTATCTTTGAGTAACTGCACAGCGCCAGGAAAACCTAATACAGGAGACCTTGACTCTTTGTGGCCAACAACATCCTCAGGCTTGGTTCCAGTGAGAAGTGGGCCCTGAGGCCTCAGAAGGAATGAGGGGCAGCATTGCCCTGAGCAGGGCAATTCTCTGAGGGCCTCTCCTTTCATCAGGGCAGGCAAACAGTGAACAAACTATTACTGTTCCTTGTCTCAAGCTATATCAGTGCTCTCTCCAAGTTTCCGCGGAAGAGGGTGGGCAAGCGAATAGGACCCTGGATACACGTGGGGAGATGGGAGAACGCTCGAGAGAGAAGCCAGGCTGGGGTGAGTGCTGAGGGCTGCGTGTTAGCCAAGGAGCACCAAGTCCTGTGGATGGAAGAGAACTTAATTCAGAGTTTAGAGGGGCTGGAGGTCACCAGCCTCACGGACAGTCCAGGTGGAGACGAGTCTGGAACTGGGCTCTAGAAAAATGGCTAATTAGGTAAGGAGAGAAAAGCATGGGAATTCACATGGCCTGGTTGCAGGTGTGAACAGAAGGTCCACATGAGGGGCGGCCTCAGAGGCGGAAGGCAAGGAGCTGGGCATGGTCGGAGAGTGGAGGGCACTCATCACCTGAGGTTTCTTTCCCTTTCCCGGCCTCGCCCCCAGGTATGTGAACTGTGCCCGGGACGACGAGGAGCAGAACCTGGTGGCCTTCCAGTATCACGGGCAGATCTTCTACCGAACCTGCCAGGTGGTCAGGCCGGGCTGTGAGCTGCTGGTCTGGTACGGGGACGAGTATGGTCAGGACCTTGGCATCACGCGGGACAGCCGGGGGAAGAGTGAGCTCGCGACCGGGAGAGGTGAGTGTCAGCCCTCTTCCAGCACCCGACCCCATCCTGGGAGCCTCCATGGTCCGATTTCGAAGCAGAGTACAATCCAGTCCAAAGGCAGTTGAGTTGCAATAAAAATGCCTCAGAATTTGATTCTTTTCATATGATTGTTAGGAAAAATTTTTATATTAAAAATGTTAGTTCTAATTTTTAATATTTCATGCAAAATAATATGTAACATCACCTTCTGCTGAAAGGCTTAGAAGCAAAAAGCAAGTTTTCTAGCACCTACCAGCTCTCTGCCCTTTACCTCTTTCTTCCTTAATTCCTCCCATTTCTTTTTATTTTTTTTAACTAAAATAAAGACATTTTATTTTAAAATATTAATAGGACAAAGATATTTAAAGAGTCACACTAGGAAATTTATAAATGACATCTGCCAATTTAAAGAAAGTAAATGGAATTCCTTAGTCATCAGTATTTTATTCATTTATTTATTTATTTCATTTACTTTTATTAGTTGGAGGCTAATTACTTTGCAATATTGTAGTGGTTTTTGTCATACATTGACATGAATTAGCCATGGATTTACATTTATTCCCCATCCCGATCCCCCCTCCCACCTCCCTCTCTACACGATCACTCTGGGTCTTCCCAGTGCACCCGGCCCGAGCACTTGTCTCATGCATCCAACCTGGGCTGGTGATCTCTTTCACCCTAGATAATATACATCTTTTGATGCTGTTCTCTTGAAACATCCCACCCTCGCCTTCTCCCACAGAGTCCAAAATTCTGTTCTGTACATCTGTGTCTCTTTTTCTGTTTTGCATATATTGTTATCATTACCATCTTTTTAAATTCCACATATATGTATTAGTATGCTGTAATGGTCTTTATCTTTCTGGCTTACTTCACTTTGTATAATGGGCTCCAGTTTCATCCATCTCATTAGAACTGATTCAGATGAATTCTTTTTAATGGTTGAGTAATATTCCATGGTGTATATGCCCCACAGCTTCCTTATCCATTCGTCTGCTGATGGGCATCTAGGTTGCTTCCATGCCCTGGCTACTATAAACAGTGCTGTGATGAACATTGGGGTGCACACATGTGCAGTGATGTTCATTCAGATACTGTTCCAGTTTCTTGTCATGTGAGTTCACACTCTGGGCCAGACAGGGCTCCATGCACCAAAACAGACAGAACCACTGCCCTGGGTCAGCAGGGGCTTCATACCAGACAGGGGCTGGTGCTCTGAGGAAAACCAGCGCAGGGAACGTACCTCGGTTCAGCGAGAACAGAGGGTGGGGTGTGGTGCAGGACGGTGCGACAGGGTCTGTGCAGAGATAACACCCGTGGGGAAGGATTCCAGGCAGGGGAGCAGCCAGTGCCTCAGACCCAGGGCCGGGAACTGAGGCCATGCCAGGGGTCGCGGGAGGAAGCACAGAGGGAGAGGAAGGAGGCTGGATGGGACACGAAAGCTTCAGGGCCTGTGTCCACGTGCAGGCCCCAGGGGTCCCCCTGGGTGACACAGAACAACCGCGCAGCTTTCAGCTGCAAGCGGCATGTTCTCTGTGCTAAGACGATGCTTTGGTTCATTTTTGGGAAGAGACAGCAGCGGGGAGTCCCCTCAGAGATTAGTTCATTGCCAGACATGAGGGGAGAGTGGGCTGGCTGAAGATGCTTGGGGGTGAGAGTGTGAAAAGTCTGGCTGGAGATGCATTTTTAAATAGGGCTTCCTAATGCATGTTAAATGGACTAAGCCTGAATGAAATAAATAAGGTATGGATACTGGTGAGGTTTGAGAAAGGATATGCCTTTATTTTATGATTTATGGGAAACTGAGACAGGAGCAATTTATGAACCAGTTTGGGCCGCAGGAGCCAGAGATCGGTGGTCAGTGGGACCTGGGCCGCTTGGTCTCAAACCCACTTCCTGCAGAGATCGGCACAAAGGCTGCTTTTTGAACAAGGAGCCACAAAGTCAGATTTACTCACACCTGATCTAACCACCCCCTGTGCTGCCTCCCATATGTAGAGAGCTCCAGGCCAGAAGCCCCTAACTAAATAGGCCCTTTCCCCTCACAGGGAGCCACTCAGGAGATTCCACCTAAGTCATCGAGTCTTATCCCTCAGTAGGGTAAATATCTGTGGCCACTGTGACATGACTTTTCCGATACTTACACGCAGGGAAAGTCCCTGCAGATCCACCCGTATCAGGAGAGATGCTGCCTCTGATACTGCTGGAAGGTCCCTATCTGGGTGATATGTAGAAAAGGCCCTTGACAACAGCTTCCTGGATTTCTGTAGATGTAGAGAATAAGAGTGGAATGGAAAAGTGGACTGTAAAGACACTTGATGGGAGACAATTTGTGCACTGTCAACACTTAGGTGATTAGTGGGGAGGGCCTGACCATGGCAAACCAGCTACCTGACCAAAAGCTTCCTCTTTCAGCAGAACCGAAGCCCAAGATCCACCCATGTGCCTTCTGCTCTCTGGCCTTCTCCAGTCAGAAATTCCTCAGCCAACACACCCAACGCAGTCACCCCTCTCAGACCCTCCTGAGACCATCTGAAAGAGACCTCCTCCAACCAGAGGATCCCTGCCCAGGCAATCAAAATCAGCGATATTCAGATCCACACAGCCCAAGCGACAAACCTGAGGGTCAGGAGGCCAAGGACAGGCCCCAACCTTTGCTGAAAAGCATAAGACTGAAGAGGATATCAAGGGCCTCTTCCTACTCAACCGGAGGACAAATAGGGGGTTCTGGGGTGCATGAGAGAATGAAAGATGAGCCCAGCACAAGCCAGAAACTGAATCCAGAGGACACAGGCCCATTGCTCACGGGGGCAGGGGTCTCGGGGATTATGAGAGTCACGTACGGAGAGTGTGGGCAAGGCTCCAAGGACAGGTCAAGTCTCAGCACACACGAGAGGACACACACAGGGGAGAAGCCCTATGTTTGTGGGGAGTGTGGGCGAAGCTTCCATCGGAAGTCAGCCCTCATCAGACACCAGAGGACACACACAGGGGAGAAGCCCTATGTTTGCGGGGAGTGTGGGCGAAGCTTCAGTCGGAATTCCCTCCTCATCAGACACCAGAGGACACACACAGGGGAGAAGCCCTATGTTTGCGGGGAGTGTGGGCGAACCTTCAGGCAGAAGTCAGCCCTCATCAGACACCAGAGGACACACACAGGGGAGAAGCCCTATGTTTGCAGGGAGTGTGGGCGACGCTTCAGTCAGAAGACCCATCTCATCTCACACAAGAGGACACACACAGGGGAGAAGCCCTATGTTTGTGGGGAGTGTGGAAGAAGCTTCAGTCACAAGTCCGTCCTCATCACCCACCAGAGGACACACACAGGGGAGAAGCCCTATGTTTGTGGGGAGTGTGGGCGTAGCTTCAGTTGGAATTCCCTCCTCATCAGACACCAGAGGACACACACAGGGGAGAAGCCCTATGTTTGCGGGGAGTGTGGGCAAAGCTTCAGTCAGAAGACCCATCTCATCAGACACCAGAGGACACACACAGGGTAGAAGCCCTATGTTTGCAGGGAGTGTGAGTCATGACCAAAGTACCACACCTTAGCCACAGGAGGATTACTGCAGCCACCCCATGCCTCAGCTCTAAGGGGGCCTCAGAGGAGGCCTGTGACCCATTACTGTCCCCAGGAATATGAGGAGAGACTTCCCAGGTGGTCCAGTTGCCAAGACTCCAATGCAGAGACCCACGTTCAATACCTGATTGGGGAACTAGCTCCCATAGGCTGCTACTAAGACACAGCACAGCCAAATAAATAAATATATGATAAATATTTTAAAGAAAGAGTGTGATAAGCACAGAATTACTTGTTAAATAGACCTTCCACTTTCATGACAGGAGAGGCGGTAGATAAACAGCAGAGGGTTTCTTAAGTGTTCTGGAGATGTTCATGCCAATTGCCTTTGTGGTTTTTTAGTACTCCTCTTCTAATAAATTTTGTCTCCAAACAAATCTGAAGCCCAGACTATGTACTCATTCCACCCTTATCACTGACAGTAGTGGGGTCCAGTCGTAGCTGAACCCCTGGGAAGGCATAATTCTGGAGCCAAGTCCGTTAGGTCACTGGACATTCAGTTCCTGGGTCCAGGGAGAGGAATCTAGGGTTTGAGACAGACTCACCAGAGAAGGGATTCCCTGGCCTCCTAAGAAGTGGGGCCTCTCCTCCTTATAGACCCCGACTCTCCTTTGGCCTCTCCTCGTTGCCCTCTGGTTCCCTCTGACTTCTGTAGACTCAAAGGTGAAGGCCACATGCACGTATGTGTTTGTGCGCCCCTGTCTCAGCATGTGCCATCTGGTCTCTGCCACTCCCTCAGGGTCATCACAGCATCTGGGCTCCAGATTCGACCACAGGGGTCCAGTTCTCAGCCCTGCCCTCAGCAGCTGTGTGAGCTGGGGCAAGATGCTCAACCTCTCTGTGTCTCTAATCTCATCTGTGATACAAGGTGGGAGCACCAGCATTTTGGTCTGATGCATAAGCACAGGCGGAATCTGCCAGAGGCTGGCTGAGAACGCAAGCCCCACCATTGGTGTCCTTTGTGGGGTTTTTTTTTACTCTTTTTTAATTTTTTAATAAAAGGATAATTGCTTTACAGAATTTGTTTTCTGCATGTTTTCTGCAAGCCAAAAATAAATAAATAACCTTTTTTAAAGTAGGAGATCACAGCATTCTCTGCTGATCCAGAGGCTAGGACTCTGAGCTCCCAACACAGGGGGCCACGTTCAATCCCTGGTCAGGGCACTATTTCCCACATGCTGCAACTGAAGGCCCTGCATGCCACAGCTAAGACACAGCGCAGCCAATTAAATGAATACTTAAAAGTAGGAGGCGGTTCATCTGTCACCATAGAAAACTGTGACATTTTAGGAAAAGAAAAAAAAAAATCTTATTTTGCAAGTGCTTATGGTTGATTGCAAAAATTTTCTCATAATATGCAGCTGTTAAAAGAAAAGAAATTTAGAAAATACAGAAACTAAAACCCACCCATAAATGTGTGGGGAACATCAATTACTGCAGCATCCAGCCACCACACACGGGAAAACACGTCCGTGTTTTTCCTCTACAAAGAAGTTTTCAGCCTCCACCCCCCTTCCCACCGGCTTCCGCTCTGCTCACCAAGAAGACTGTGCTTTGGCCTCGTGACCGAGGGTTTCTGTTGAACTCAGGGAGGTGGAGGAGCAGGGCTGTGTGGTTGGGGGCACCGTCTGGCCTGCAGTGAGGAGAGAAGCGTGAGTGCTCCCCCTCTGGGCCCAGTAACTCCAGGGGCCTCGGGGAGCCGCCCGGGAAGAAGCCTCTCAAACACCTTCCCTGCAGTCTCCACAGTTACAGCACATCGAACGTCTCGGAGTTCAGCTGTGGGTTAACAAGTCCTCTCTTGTTGGACAGAAAAGTGTTTCCACAGAGAATCTGCCTGGATCTTGGCCTCGGTTGGTACAGATGTAACAGGCAGTACGTTCAGGGCTCAGGGAAGTTAGTTCTGAAGCTCTCTGGGTTTAGGGCTACAGCACCTCCTCACCTCCACCCCTTCCATGGTCATGGAGCCTTCTCTTCCAGAGGAAGGTGTTTGGCAACATCAGCCACAAAGACACATACTGAAGAGGAGAAAGCCCACGGCAGGCGGGCTGGGTGTTCCTGGGGGAGCAGAGGGGCCTTGGACACTCCATGAAGGACTCCTGCCCCACCAGCTTCTCCTTCTCGCTGGGCATGCAGCTTTCACCTGCTGGGTGCCCGCCAGTGAGGGGCCCCAAGACACCAAGCTGGGGTTGGCGATGGGTGAGCTGGATGCCAGGGAACCCAAGACCCTGCAGCAGGTCAGTGCACTGTGGACGAGGGCCGGGCTCGCTGACTGGTTAGGCCCTGTGCATTCAGGACACCCTCTCTGGACCCCAGGTGGAGGGCTGATGCCCCCAGTGCCCACCTGGGTCTCAGGAGGTGGAAGAGAGACCGGGTTGTCCTTCCCACCTCCTGCCCAGAGAATGACAAAGGCCAGTTCCCAAAAGTGGGAGCAGGGAGGGCAGAGTGAGTCTTGGGTCTCACAGGGTCCCTGTGAAGAGGGGTTCACTCCTGCCTGGATCCCTCTTGGCTGGTTCTGCTTCTGTATTGTCTTCACATCAAATCACAAGGACGAGGCAGTCCAGTGCCCACAGCATCACTTGCCCAGGTGCTGACAACCCTCCTTATTTATTATGGACAGGGAGACAGGGTGCTGGTGTCACGCTCCCCTGGACCAGACAGGAGACCCCCCAGGGTGTGTCCCTGCCACGTACTGAGACGCAGGTGGGCATTGGGTGCAGAGCACCTCCAGCTGGGATCTGGAAAGGGTGTCCTGAATCGACAGGGCCTAACTGTCCAGTGTGGCTTCATGGGGTACGGGCAAGAGAGGTTCTAACTGCTTTCTAAATATTTCAGACAACCACTGAGCTCCTTCTGGTTTTTGGTTTCAGATCTTTTTATATGGTCCATTTTCAGAGTCTTTATTGAATCTGTTACAATATTGCTTCCATTTTAAGTTTTGATTTTTTGACTGCAATGCATGTGGGATTGTTACCAAGTCCAAGCTCACTCTGCATGCCTCACAACAGGGCGATAAATCAGAAGTGAGGTGCTGAGGCAAGGAATATGACTTTACTTGGAAAGCCAGCAGATTGAGAAAATAGCAGACTAGTATTTCAAAGCAACCATCTTGTCAGGGTCTGGATGCCAGTGTCTTTTATAGAACACAGAGCTGGGAGGTGAGGAAATAAAGTAAAAAGGTCATTTATCTGGCAAATATCTCCTGGAATGGCCAGCCTCGGAGGGAGATGTGTTACTTTCTCCCTCCTGTAGCCATCCACAGGTGGACAGGTCCTGGACAGAGGCAGAGGGGCAGGGTTTCCTGAGGCCAGCCATTATGTATGGACAGCATCCCTGTAGCAAACAGATCAACAGGAAGCAAAGGTTAGAGTAAAACATTCAACATGGAGTCAGATTTTGTTCTTCCCTGTAACAATTCCCCAGTGTCAGTGTCCATTCCACAATCTTATGGGAAAGGGGGTGATGAGTTTTCTAATTGCTCCACTAGTTGCAACTTTTGGGAAGTGCTCACCACTGGTGCCAGTGTGCTGAACATTGAGATTTGTCTTCGTTGTTCTTTGGAAAGTCTCTACTTCATATGTATAGACATAATAATGTTATAATACAGGTGTTGAGAGTTGTTTTATACAGTACAAAACTTTTAGGACTTCAAAACCAGGGGGCAGCAGCTAAAGTTAAGGAACTTAGCACTTTTCTATGTGTGGGAAGATGCACCAGCCATCTCACTGAAATCATCCCCTTTGATACACACCTTACCACCTGGGACCAGCATCCTGTCTACTTCCTGAGTTTCCTTGGGGATCACAGTGGGGAGTGGCTGCAGTCTGATGGCTGCTGGAAAGCAGGTATTCTTCTCTTTCCTGAGTTTCCTCAGAGCTCACCATGAGAAGCGGCTTCAGTTTGATAGCTTCTAGAGAGTAGGAGGGGGAACCTGGGTCCCCATTGAGATCATCTCAGCAGAGAGAGCAAGCACGTCCTGTGACTCCAGACAACCTTCCAATGTTCAGGGCTCAGCGTTCAGCCTGCAGGATCCACATTCGTCAGCTCAGCCACCATGCTCTGCACTTAGTTGCTATGTAGCCCTGAAACCTACACTGCAGGAGGCCCTCTAAATGTGCCGTCCTGTCCAGGAAACTCTCAGTCACACCCTCCAAGCCTGACCCAGGCCCAGCTCTGCTGAGAGGGTCTCACTGGGGACCCAGGTTCCCCCTCCTGCTCTCCCACATTCCATACCTGAGTGGGGAGAAGGCAGGGGCTGGGGGCACAGTGCCTCCAAGCAGGTAGGGCAGACGTTCTCCCATCACTCCTTGTGGTCCATCCCTGGGAGCACAGTCTAATGTCACTTTTAGCAGCAGAGGACATGTGTCCCCAGATCCGGCCCACTCTCTAGGGGGTGTGAGCTGTGAGCACTAACACAGGAAACCCCGAGTGACCTGCTTAGGATGGAAGACTAGTTCCTGGGATGTGAGCTGAAGTCTGAAAGTAGCTTCTCATTGGGATTAGCCTTCTCCAGATGTAGCTTGGGGGCAGCAAGAGCGCAATAAGTGGCCCCCAGCTGGGGCAGCCACACAGTGCCTCTCGACAGCCCTGTGGAAACTGTGCACCAGAGTGACCACGAGCTTGCACTCACCCAGCGGATGGCCTCTGAGAGGTCTGTGACAGACCAGAGTGACCACGAGCCTGCACTCACTCAGCAGTGAATTCTTGCTTGGAGAATCCCATGGACAGAAGAGCCTGGTGGGCTACAGTCCATGTGGTTGCAAAGAGTCAGACACAACTGAACACCTGAGCACACACACATATGAAACAGAAATGGACTCAGGGACAGAGGGAACAGACTGGCGCTCTCCGAGGAGGAGGGGGTGGTGGAGGGATGGAGTGGAAGGCTGGGGTCAGCAGATGTAGCTTTTGTAAGTAGAATAGATAAAGAAGGCCCTGGTGCATAGCAGAGAACAATATGCAGTATCCAATGATGAACTACAAAAGAATATTTTTAAAAAGAATGTATATGTGTGTATAAGTGTATCTCTGAGCTATGAGCAGAAATTAACACATTGTAAACCAGCTATACTAAAAAAAAAAAAAAAAAAACTGACAAAACAAAAAAAAAAAAAAAAAAAACAGACCCTAGCCAACTACAATAGACACTCAACCCAGAAGCACCAAGTCCCGAGCAGTCAGAACATGGACAAACCAGTCAGAAGAGGGGCCGACAGGAGACGGTGTCCCACGGCGGCCCACAGGCTGGCTGGGAGCCCTGGGCGCCGTAAGCCACAAGTGTCGCTGGAGGAAATGAGAACTCTACCCACACGACTCCCCCTCTAGCTCAAAACAAAGCGGCTCTGCTTCCCTGATCCCTTAACTGAGGGGCCCCGGGACGCCCTGGCTTGGTGCTGGGACCAGGAATGTACTGGTCAGATCCCGATGCAGGGGAGGTCTGTGAGGGGAGCTCTGGAGCTGGTGGGCCAGGATGAGCGCAGCAGCTCCGCCCGTTCCTCGAAGGTAGGACAAAACAGAGCCCAGGAGGCCGGAAAGTGTCCTAATGGAGGGCAGGCCCCCGCGTCGGTGCCTCCGCTCTCTGGCTGAGGCCCAGCGCTGACCCCCTGTGCTGGTCTGCAGCGCGTTCTGCACACGCCCTGACGGCTCAGCCGCTGATCCCCAAGGAGAAGGCTTGTGATGGCAGCCATGCCCACAGGCACCAGCAGCTCTGACCATCTGGCTCCCGGCCCAACAGCGAGGTCCAGCTGAGACCAGTGGGCACCTTGTCAGCGGTGCTCTAGGGTGGGCCCCGTGTCACCAGTAAATGGCAGTGTCACGATGCAGGCCAGCAGGACTCAGCCTGGTGGATTGCTAGATTAAGCGGGGACACACCGACCCATGAACACTCCCGGCCCTGGGTCAGGCAGAGACCCGAACAGGCAGACAACTGCAGAGAGCAGAGCCCACGGCACAGACAAGGTGCACCCGTCCCCGGGCAGGGAAGGGGCCCCATCTGCAGGGGCGCCTTTGGGATCCCCCAGCTTAAGCATAAAGAGGCTTCAGGCACAGGTGGGAGGAACAGACTTGGAGCTGCTTTTAAGTCATGCAGGGCAGGACACGCAGGTGAGTGAAGGCCAGAGGGAATGTACCGTAGAAAACAGAGTGTCTGGGGAACAGACGGGCTTGGGTGGAGCTGAGCCCAAAGGGGCTGGGAGTCCGGACTCATAAACCCTGTACAGCTCTCTCCCATCTCGGCCTCCTAATCTACTTAACCCCCACTCTGCAGCCTGACGCCGCCTGTCCTGCCCATCTCCACACTCGGATCGTCCACTCATCCACAGATATTTGCTTAGCACCTGCCTCTGGCCAGGTCGTGTTCCAGGCACGGGACAGCCATGAGGAGACAGACAATAACCCCAGTCCTTGGGGAGCAGAAACTCTACCAGAGGCCAGATGCACCGCTCCTGTGGCCGAACCCCAGCCTTGCCCTCCTCAGCCACCGGCCGGCCCGCTGGAGCTCCGAGCCCAGATGCAGTTCTGTCTGAGCATCCCCCCTCCTCCAAGAAGGCGCCTCTCTAGACTCGCCACCCGTCAGCCCCTGCCTCCCCGAGTCCTGTGTCCCTCTCAGCACAGACCACCATCTGAAACGGCCTCCCCGCCACCTGCGTGACCTCAGTGTACCTGGCGATCTCACGTCCTGGTGAAGGAAGGTCCCAGCTGCCCTCACGCCCTTTCTGCTGAGTTCCCACCACAGATTCCCATCACGACAGCCTGGAAGTACTCTCCAGACGGGTGTGGAGCAGGGGCTCGGTGGGGCCCGAGAGGGTGGGCCCCCTGGGCCGCTCCAGTGGTCAGGGTAGACAGGAACCTCCCAGCAGTGTTTCGGACCAGCCAGCAGGCCGATCAGCTTCCTTCTTCCTGGGACCACGAGAGGGCAAGGCTCTCATCACTGCTCACGGTCCTGGCTGCCCAGGATGGGCTGCCAGTTTCACAGTCCTGAACACCCTGTGAGTTGTTACACGATTTACCTGTGTGATCTCAACTCCGTCAGGCAGAACGCTCTGGGCTACACACTTGGAAGAATCTACTGGAGTGGCTTCAGTTCAGTTCAGTCGCTCAGTCGTGTCCGACTCTTCGCGACCCCATGGATTGCAGCACACCAGGCCTCCCTGTCCATCACCAGCTCCTGGAGTTTACTCAAACCCATGTCCTTGGGGAGCAGAGTCGGTGAGGCCATCCAACCATCTCATCCTCTGTCATCCCCTTCTCCTCCCGCCTTCAGTCTTTCCCATCGTCAGTCAGACATGACTGAGCAACTGAACTGAACTGATGCGACTCTGAATAAATGCAAGAGGAAGAAATCAAAGTCCTATCCCCTTTGTTTATCACACTGCCTCCTGAATGTGAACCCTTCCTTCTATGAGCCCCTAGACTTCTCAAGGGGGGCAGGCACAGGTCTTAAGGCATCAGCCTGCTGGGTTCCCCTCTCTGCCAGCTGAGAATTGAAGCCAGCTTTCTATTTCCTCCAGACTCAGTCTCCATGTTCTTTTATTCAGCTTCAGCGGGCAGAGAGGGCCAAGGTTGTGGTCAGCAACAATATCACTAACCTGATCGTCAGGTTAATGTGGATTAACACCACCACGCATAGCCTACTAATTAGACTCACAAGCCTACTCCTCCTTAATCAATGATACCAGCCTCAATTTCTCATTAGTTTTCTCCCACTCCCTATGGACCCCACTACTGATTTTAACTACATGGTTATGACCCCTTATACTAACCGTCAACACCATGTATTAAAAGAATCTCTACCAGAAAAATAATATTATCAATGCTAGTCATACTATAATTACTTTAATTATAACATTTACTGCCATAAAATTAATTTTTTTATATATTCTATTTGGAGCAACACTAGTTTCAACACTCATTATCATTACCCAAAGAGGAAATCAAACAGAACACCTTAATGCAGGTCTCTATTTGTTTTATACCCTAGTAAGTTCTCTCCCCCTCTTAGGAATACTGGACTACATTCAAATTACAGTAGGACCTTTAAACATTCTAATGCTGAGCCCAATCAGTATCCAGTTCTTGATCCAATGGGTTCATATGGTTAGTATGCATAATTGCCTTTATAGTAAAAATACCATTTTATTGCCTCCACCTTTGACTACCTAAAGCACATGAAGAGGCCCCTATTGCAGGCTTCAGAGTTCTGGCTATGCTGCCAGCACTACTAAACTTTGGATGCTGTGGGATACTATGAAATACAAATTACAATAATTTGAAACCTACTAACAGACTTCATAGGGTATCCATGCATTCTATTGTCCTTACGAGACATAATTATAACCAGCTCAATTTGCTTATGCGAGACAGACCTAAAATCACTCACTGCATACTCTTCTGTCAGCCACATAGCACTTTGCTATCCTTACCCGAACACCTTGAAGTTCTATAGGAGCCACAGCCCTAATACTTGCCCATAGTCTTATATCCTCTGTATTGTTCTGCCTGGCAAATTCAAATTACCAGGTCCATTGCCAAACAATAATTCTAGCCTGAAGCCTACAAATGTTCCTCCTACTAATAGCAACCTGATGATTACCAGCAAGTTAAACAAACCTAGCTCTACCACCAACTATTAACTTGATTGGGGAGCTATTTGTAGTAATATCCTTCTCGTGATCAAACATTGCAATTATTTTAATAGGATTCCATATGGTAATTGCTGCCCTATACTCTTTATATATACTTATTGCAACACAGTGAGGCAAATACAAACACCACATAAACAGTATCTCTCCATCTTTTACAGGAGAAAATGCTCTCATATCATTACCCATCCTACCTCTTCTACTCTTATCCTTGAACCCAAAAATCATTCTAGGCCCCTCATACTGTATATAGAGTTTAGAAAAAAACACTTCATTGTGAATCTAGGAAGAGAAGACAATACCTTCTAATTTACCACAGAAGTAGATAAGAATTGCTGATTCCACACTCCCACGACTAACAGCATGGCTTTTTCAAACTTTTATCCATTGGTGTTAGGAACCAAATAATTGGTGCAACTCCAAATGAAAGTAATAAATTAAATTTCCTCTTTCACTCTAGCCTCACTATTTATATCACCGATCATAATAACAAGCACTAACATTTATAAAACCACCACATACCCTCTATATGTAAGATTATCTCATATGCCTTCACCATTAGCTTAGCTCCAACCATAATAATCATTTATACAGACCAAGAGATAATTATCTCAAACTGGCACTGAATCACACTACAAACCCTTAAGCTATCATTCAGTTCTAAAATAGATTATTTCTCAATAATGTGTGCTGGTGGCCCTATTTGTCATATGATCAACTATAGACTTCTCAATATGATCCATTCACTCAGACCCCAACATTAACTGATTCTTCAAACACTCCTTTTCCTTGTTACAATACTAATTCTTGTTACCACTAATAATCTCTTCCAATGACTTACTGGCTGAGAAGGAGCAGGGATTATGTCCTTCCTGCTCATTGGATGATTGTGTGGATGGCAGATGCAAACACGGCAGCACTACAGGCAATTTTGTATAACACCTCAGTCGCTCAGCTGTGTCCGACTCTTTGCGACCCCATGGACTGTAGCCCACCAGGCCCCTCAGTCCACGGGATGTTCCAGTCAAGAACACTGGAGGGGGTTGCCATTTCCTTCTCCAGGGCCAAATCACCCCAGCGAGCCCAAAGACTGACTGGAAAGAGGAGGCAGACTGCTGGCTTGTGCTGCGTGGATGTGGGGATGCAGGGCACGGGGGCGTGGATGTGAGAAAGCGGGGCCGGGGGGTGTGGACCTGTTTTGTATGACCCTGTTCTGCTGCTGCTGCTGCTAAGTCGCTTCCGTCGTGTCCGACTCTGTGCAACCCCATAGACGGCAGCCCACCAGGCTCCTCCGTCCCTGGGATTCCTCGGGCAACAACACTGGAGTGGGTTGCTATTTCTTTCTCCAGTGCAGGAAAGTGAAAAGTGAAAGTGAAGTTACTCCGTCGTGTCTGATTCTTTGCGACCCCATGGACCACAGCCTACCAGGCTCCTCCATTCATGGGATTTTCAAGTCAAGAGTCCTAGAGTGGGTGCCATTGCCTTCTCCAAACCCTAGGCTGATACAGGTTTTATTAAAACAACAGCATGATTCTTACTTAACTTCAATGCATGACACTTACAACAAGTTTTTATCCTCAGTTCATTTCAGTTGCTCAGTCGTGTCCAATTTTTTGCGACCCCATGAACCTCAGCAAGCCAGGCCTCGTCGTCCATCACCACCTCCCAGAGTTTACCCAAACTCATGTCCATTGAGTTGGTGATGCCATCCAACCATCTCATCCTTTGCCGTCCTCTTCTCCTCCTGCCCCCAATCCGTCCCAGCAACAGGGTCTTTTCCAATGAGTCAGCTCTTTGCATCAGGTGGCCAAAGTATTGGAGTTTCAGCTTCAACATCAGTCCTTCCAATGCATACCCAGGGCTGATCTCCTTTAGGACGGACTGATTGGATCTCCTTGCAGTCCAAGGGACTCTTAAAGGTCTTCTCCAACACCACAGTTCAAAAGCATCCATTCTTCGGTGCTCAGCTTTCTTTATAGTCCAACTCTCACATCCATACATGACTACCGGAAAAACCATAGCTTTGACTAGACGGACCTTTGTTGGCAAAGCCATGTCTCTGCTTTTTAATATGCTCTCTTCGGTGTGCATGACTTTCCTTCCAAGGAGCAAGCATCTCTTAATTTCATGGCTGCAATCACCATCTGCAGTGATTTTGGAGGCCTGCTTCCACTGTTTCCCCAACTATTTGCCATGAAGTCATAGGACCAGATGCCATGATCTTAGTCTCCTGAATTTTGAGTTTTAAGACAACTTTTTCACTCTCCTCTTTCACTTTCATCAAGAGGCTCTTCAGTTCTACTTCAATTCCTGCGATCAGGGTGGTGTCATCTGCATATCTGAGGTTATTGATATTTCTCCCAGTAATCTTGATTCCAGACTGTAATTCCTCCAGCCCAGCATTTCTCATGATGTACTCTGCATATAAGTTAAATAAGCAGGGTGACAATATACAGCCTTGACATACTTCTTTTCCTACTTGGAACCAGTCTGTTGTTCCATATCCAGTTCTAACAGTTGCTTCCTGACCTGCATACAGGTTTCTCAAGAGGCAGGTCAGGTGGTCTGGTATTCCCATGTCTTTCACAATTTTTCACAGTTTATTGTGATCCACATAGTCAAAGGCTTTGGTATAGTCAATAAAGCAGAAATAGATGTGTCTCTGGAACTCTCTTGCTCAACTTAATTCAGGTTTACCTATATTAGGTTTAGTATTAGCTGCAACGGGAAAATTTGCCAATTTGGGCTACACCCATAGTTACCCTCAGCAATAGAGGGCCCACATCAGTGTCAGCCCTACTCCACTCAAGCACAATAGTAGTAGCAGATATGTTCCTACTCATCCACTTCTAGCCTCTGACAGAAAGCTATAAATGTAACCCATCGGTTACATTATGCCTAGGGGCTATCACAACATTTATAGCAATATGTGCCATTACCCAGAACGATAAAAAAAAAAAAAAAAAAAAAAAATCATTGCTTTCTCCACGTCCAGTCAATGAGGCCTCATGATAGTAACAATTGGCATCAACCAACTCTAACCAGCATTCCTCTTTCTCCAAAAAATGCTCTTGGCTTTTTCAAGGCCATTCTATTTATATAATCTAGATGATTCACAACCTAAATGATGAACACTGTATTAAAAAAATAGGAGGTCTGTTTAAAGCTATGCCTTTTACTACAACCGCCCTTATCATTGGCAGCTTAGCATTGACAGGAATGCCTTTCCTCACTGGATTCTACTCTAAAGACCTAAATATTGAAACTGTGAATATGCCTTATACCAATGCCTGGTCCCCTCCACAAACTGCCACCTCACTCACAGCTGTCTCCAGCATCCTCACTCTCTTCTTCATGCTACTAGGACGGCCTCATTTTTCTACTCTGATTATCATTAACAAGAACACCCCCCTCCTAATCAATAAAATGCCTACTAGTTAGAAGTATTCTTGCTGGCTTTATTATCTCCAACAATATTCCCCCAACAGCAGTTCCACAAATAACCATACCTTACTACCTCAAAAGAACTGCCCTGGCCCTGAATATTCTAGGCTTCATCTTGGCACTCAAAACTAGCAGTAACACAAAACCTGAAGTTCAACTATTCAAATGTATTCAAGGATACTTTTCCACTATCATACACTGCCTGACCCCTTATTTAAACTTAACTAGCCAAAAGTCAGCATCGCCCTTCTAGACTGAATCTGATGCGGGGGTGTTTTGCCAAAAAGGACCTCCCTTATTCAAATAAAAATGTCTATATTAGTATCAGATCTAAAGGGGCTAATCACACTGTATTGCCTCTTTCCTTATCATCTTACTCATCAACATAATTTAAATTTGCACAAGTAATTTCTCTAATAACAATTAATTATGACCAACTAGTAACATGGTTGGTTCCCCTTCTCTACAAGCTCATTTATTGCAGCACTTACTATAGTCCACTTACTATCTCTCCATGAAGCAGGATCAAATAACTCAGTAGGAATTTCATCTGATATAGACAAGATCCCATTTCATCTATATTATACATTGAAAGACAACTTGGGTGCCTTGCTACTAGTTCTGGGGTTAAAAATACTAGTCCTATTTTCACCTGACCTACTAGGAGACCCAGATAGCTACACCCCGGCAAACCTCTCAACACACCTTCACACATCAAGCCAGAATGGTACTTCTTACATATGCAGTCCTACGATCACGCCCTGACAAACTAGGCAGAATTTTAGCCCGAATCTTTTCTACCCTAATCTAAGTATTAATGCCATTACTTCATACATGCAAACAACAAAGCATGACATGCTGACCATTCAGCCAGTGCCTGTTCTGAATTCTAGTAGTGAACCTCTTAACACTCGAATGAATTGGAGGACAACCAGTAGAACATCCCTTTATCATCACTGGACAACTAGTATCTATTATATGTTTTTCCTTATCCTACTATCAATGCCAGTAACTAGCATTACCTAAAATAATCTAAAGTGAAGCGAAGTCTTTGTAGTATACCCAAGCTTCTGGTCTTGTAAACCTGAAAAGGAAAACAATAAAACTCCCTAAGACTCCTTGCACAAGTTTGTGTCAGCAACTAGTATTACTCCTTGATGGTGAACAGTAAATAAAAATAATCTAATATTAGATTATTAATTGCACTGTTAACCCAACAGAGGCATTCACTCAAGCAAAGATGAAAAGAAGAAAAAGAACTCAGCAAACATAAACCCTGCCTGTTTACCAAAAACATCATCTCTAGCATCACTAGTATTAGAGGCACTGCGTGCCCAGTGACAATCGTTAAACAGCTGTGGTGTCCTGACCGTGCAAATGTATCCTAATCATTGGTTCTCTAAGTAAGGACTTGTATAAATGGCTGCACAAGGGTTTTACTGTTACTTCTCATCAGTGAAACTGACCTTCCCATGAAGTCAGGGGAAAAACCAATGAGACAAGAAGACCCTATGGAACTTTAATTAGCCCCCCAAATAAAATTAAACCATTAAGGGATAACAGAACTTTTAATGAGCTAATGATTTTGATTGGGTGACCTTGGAGAACAAAAGATCCTCCAAGTGACTCTTAAAGCCAAGGCCTCCCAGTCAAATCAAATTATCACTTATTGATCCAAGAAATTGATCAATGGAACAAGTAACCCTAGGGATAATAGCACTGTCCCATTTTGGAGTTCATATTAACAACAGTGTTTACAACCTTGATGTTGGCTCAGGACACCTGAATGATGTGACCAGTATTAAAGATTTGTTTTGTTCAACAATTAAAGTTCTACATGATCTGAGTTCAGACCAGAGTCATTCAGGTCAGTTTCCATCTATTATACAATTTTCCCAGTAGGAAAGGACAAGAGAAATAAGGCCAACTTTAAATAAATCCTTAAAATAATGAACAATTTTATCTTAATGGATAAGTAAACATTTCCACCCAAAAATAGGCCTTATTTAAGGTGGCAGAACCTGATAACTGCATAAAACTTGAACCTGTATGATCAGAGATTTAAATCCTATCCTTAACAAACTCTTCATAATATTCTAATAGTTATTATGCCCATCCTTCTAGCTATAGCATTCTTAACACTAGTAGAATGAAAAGTTCTAGGCTATACACAATTCTGAAAAGGCCCATATGTTGTAGGGCCATACAGACTACTCCAAACTATTGGCGATGCAGTTAAACTATTTATTAAAGAAGCCCTATGACCAGCCACATCCTCAGTTTCGGTACTTATTCTTGAACCTATCTTTGCCTTGAGCCTAGCTTTAACCATATGAATCCCTCTACCCAAACCATCACTTAAGTCGTTCAGTCATGTCTGACTCTTTGTGACCCCATGGGCTGCAGCATATCAGGCCTCCCTGTCCACCACCAACTCCGGGAGTTTGCTCAAACTCATGTCCATGGAGTCAGTGATGCTGTCTAACCCTCTCATCCTCTGTCGCCCCTTTTTCCTGCCAACTTCAATCATTCCCAGCATCAGGGTCTTTTCCAATGAGTCAGTTCCTCACAACAGGTGGCCAAAATATTGGAGTTTCAGCTTTAGCATCAGTCCTTCCAATGAATATTCAGGACTGATTTCCTTTAGGATGGACTGGTTGGATCTCTCTGCTGTCCAAGGGACTCTCAAGAGCCTTCTCTAACACCACAGTTCAAAAACATCAATTCTTCAGCTCTCAGCTTTCTTTATAGTCCAATTCTTACATCCATACATGACTACTCTATAGTCCAACTCGCACACCCATACATACATGAAAAACCATAGTTTTGACTAGACAGATCTTTGTTAGCAAAGTAATGTCTCTGCTTTTTAATATGCTGTCTAGGTATTCTTTTTTCTTTTCTTTCTTTTCTTCCAAAGAGCAAGCGTCTTTGAATTTCATGGCTGCACTCACCATCTGCAGTGATTTGGGAGCCCAAAAATATAAAGTCAGCCACTGTTTCCCCTGTTTCCCCATCTACTTGCCATGAAGTGATGGGACCAGATGCCATGATCTTAGTTTTCTGAATGTTGAGCTTTAAGCCAACTTTGTCACTCTCATCTTTCACTTTCATCAAGAGGTTCTTTAGTTCTTCTTCACTTTCTGCCATAAGGGTGGTGTCATCCTCAACTCTGATGTTATTTATATTGCTCCCACCAATCTCGATTCCAGCTTGTGTTTCATCCAGTCCAGCATTTCTCATGATGTACCCTGCTTATAAGTTAAATGAGCAATATACAGCCTTGACGGACTCCTTTTCCTATTTGGAACCAGTCTGTTATTCCATGTCCAGTTATAACTGTTGCTTTTTGACCTGCATACAGATTTCTCAGGAGGCAGGTGAGGAGGTCTGGTATTCCCATCTCTTGAAGAATATTCCACACTTTGTTGTAATCCACACAGTCAAAAGTTTTGGCACAGTCAATAAAGCAGAAATAAATGGTTTTCTGACATTCTCTTGCTTTTTCAATGATCCAATGGTTGTTGGCAATTTCATCTCTGGTTCCTCTGCCTTTTCTAATTCCAGCTTAAAGATCCGGAAGTTCATGGTTCATGCTCCGTTGAAGCCTGACTTGGAGAATTGTGAGCATTACTTTGCCAGCATGTGAGATGAGTGCAGTTGTACCGTACTTTGAGCATTCTTTGGCATTGTCTTTCTTTGGGATTGGAATGAAAACTGACCTTTCCAGTCCTGTGGCCACTCCTAAGTTTTATAAATTGGCTGGTACATTGAGTGCAGCACTTTCACAGCATCATCTTTTAAGACTTGAAATAGCTCAACTGGAATTTCATCACCTCCACTAGCTTTGTTCATAGTGATGCTTCCTAAGGCCCACTTGATTTTACATTCCAGGATGTCTGGCTCTAGGTGAGTGATCACACCATCATGATTATCTGGGTCGGGAAGATCTTTTTTTGTACAGTTCTTCTGTGTATCCTTGCCATCTCTTCTTAATATCTTCTGCTTCTGTTAGGTCCCTATCATTCCTCTCCTTTATTGGGCCCATTTGCATGAAATATTCCCTTGGTACCTCTAATTTTCTTGAAGAGATCTCTAATCTTTCCCATTCTATTGTTTACCTCTATTTCTTTCACTGACCACTGAGAAAGGCTTTCTAATCTCTCCTTGTTCTTCTTTGAAACTCTGCATTCAAATGGGTATCTCTTTCGTTTTCTCCTTTGTCTTTCACTTCTCTTCTTTTCAGAGCTATTTGTAAGGCCTCCTCAGACATCCATTTTGCCTTTTTGCATTTCTTTTTCTTGGAGATGGTCTTGATCACTGCCTCCTGTTCAATGTCACAAAGCTCCATCCACAGTTATTCAGGCACTCTGTCTAGCAGATATAATCCCTGGAATCTATTTGTCACTTCTACTATATATTCATAAGGGTTTTGATTTAGGTCATAACTGAATGGTCTAGTGGTTTTTCCGATTTTCTTCTATTTAAGTTTGAATTTGGCAATAAGGAGTTCATGGTCTGAGCCACAGTCATCTCCCAGTCTTCTTTTCGCTGACTGTATAGAGCTTCTCCATTTTTGGCTCCAAAGAATATAATCAACCTGATTTCAGTATTGACCATCTGGTGATGTCCATGTGTAGAGTCTTCTCTTGTGTTGTTGGAAGAGGGTGTTTGCTATGATGAATGCATTCTTTTGGCAAAACTCTATTAGGGTTTGCCCTGCTTCGTTCTGTACTCCAAGGCCAAATTTGCCCGTTACTCCAGGTATTTCTTGACTTCCTACTTTTGCATCCCAGTCCCCTATAATGAAAAGGACATCTTTTTTGGGTGTTAGTTCTAGAAGGTCTTGTAGGTCTTCATAGAACTGTTCAACTTCAGCTTCTTCATCATTACTGGTTGGGGATAGACTTGGATTACTGTGATATTGAATGGTTTCCCTTGCAAACGAACAGGGATCATTCTGTCATTTTTGAGATTGCATCCAATTACTGTATCTCAGATTCCTTTGTTGACTATGATGACTACTCAACTTCTGCTAAGGGATTCCTGCTTGCAGTAGTAGATATAATGGTCATCTGAGTTAAATTCACCCATTCCAGTTCACCTTAGTTTGCTGATTCCTAGAATGTCGATGTTCACTCTTGTCATCTCCTCTTTGACCACTTCCAATTTGCCTTGATTCATGGACCTAACATTCCAGGTTCCTATGCAATATCGCTCTTACAGCATCAAACCTTGCTTCTTATCACAAGTCCCATCCACAACTGGGTGTTGTTTTTGCTTTGGCTCCATCCCTTCATTTTTTCTGGAGTTATTTCTCCACTGATCTCCAGTAGCATATCGGGTACCTACCCACCTGGGGAGTTCATCTTTCAGTGTCTTATCTTTTTGCCTTTTCATACTGTTCATGGGGTTCTCAAGGCAAGAATACTGAACTGGTTTGCCATTCCCTTCTCCAGTGGACCACATTCTAAACCTAACTCTAACCCATCCAACTTAGGTCACTTATTCTTCAAATGTCAATGCTCACTCTTGATATCTTCTTCTTGACCACTTCTAATTCACCTGGATTCACAGACCTAACATTCCAGGTTCCAATGCAATATTGCTCTTTACAGAATCGGACTTTACTTATACCACCAGACACACCCCCAACTGTTTCTGTTTTTACTTAGCCTTTTCATTCCCTCTGGATTTATTTCTTCACTCTTCTCCAGCAGCATATTGAGCACCTACAAACCAGGGGAATTTATCTTTCAGTGTCATATCTTTTTGCCTTTTCATACTGTACAGCTGAATATTAAATGCCAGCTGAATTGCTAGGCAGTTAATATTCAGGAGGATTCAGGGTTTTGTAGTTGTTCAGTTGCTAAGTCATGTCTGACTCTTTGTGACCCCATGGACTGCAGCGCACCAGGCTTCCCTGTCCCTGACTATCTCTGGGAGTTTGCTCAAACTCATGTCTGTTGAGTGGGTAAAGTCATCCAAACATCTCATCTTCTGATGCCCACGTCTCTTCCTGTCCTCAAACTTTCCCAGCCTCAGGGTCTTTTCCAATGAGTCAACTCTTTGCATCAGGTGGGCAAAAGATTGGAGCTTCAGTACTTCCAGTGAATATTCAGGGTTGATTTCACAAGAACTTTCTTTTCAACACATACAAATTATTAGTACAGCTCAATTAAAAAAAAAAAAAAAACTCAACAAAAACAATCAGCCAAAGGTCTAAATGCATGTTTCTCTAAAGAGGTCATAGAGACGGTGATAAAAGCACATGAAAATATGCTCAGCATCACTAGTGCTTTGAGAAACACATATCAAATGTACCATGAGGTATCACCTCACATTGATCAAAATGGCCACATCAAAAACATACAACAATAAATTCGGCAGAGGGTGTGGAAACAAAGAAACCCTCCTACACTGTTGGTGTGAATGTAAATTGGTACACCCAATAGGTAGAACATTATGGAGGTTCTTTTAAAAACTAAGCATAGAGGTACCCAGTGACCCAGATATCCAATACCTAGAAGTAAATCCAGAAAAAAAGCAAAATTTTAAAAGATACCTGCACTCCAAAGATCATGGCAGCACTAGGTACAATAGCCAAGACAGGGGAGCAACTTAAGTGTACAAGGACAGACGAATGGATACAGAAAATGAGGTACATATACCCAAAGCAATATTGCTCAGACATAAAAAAAGGATGAAGTTATGCCATTTCCAGTTACAGGGAAGAAACTACAGGTGATCAAACGAAGTGAAATAACTGAGGAAGGGAAAGATAATAGAGAGTATCACTTCTGTGGAATCTAAAAATGGATACAAATGAGCGTCATCACAAAAGGCAAACAGATTCACAGACTCAGAAACTTACGCTTACCAAAATGGAAAGGTGTCAGGTGGTGGGGGGAGTAATTAGCTGGTACAGATCAATATTTACATGTCAAAACTGGTGCGGTTTTTGTTGTTTAGTTGCTCAGTCCTGTCCGACTCTTTGCAACCCCATGGACTGTACCTTGGCAGGACAAAGGATGCCCATGGATTCTCCAGGCAAGAATACTAGAGTGGTTTGCCATTTCCTTCTTCAGGGAATCTTCCCAACCAAGAAATTGATCCCAGGTCTCCTGAAAGTCTCCTGCATTGCAGGTGGATTCTTTTACCACTGAGTGAGCAGGGAAGCCATAAAATAGGTGCTGAAGGGCTCTAAATAGTCACAAGTTTGACAGGGCTTTAAATGACATCCGCCCTCAAGAAATGTCCTGGAGTATTTCATCAGAAAAGAATTCCAAACAGGGCCAAGTTGCAAGAGGCCAGTTTCAAGAGATAAATTGTACTCACAAAGTATAAAATAATAAAGCACATGGATAGATAGTCCACACCAATAACTTAAATCAATGCCAATCAAAACTACAATAAGGTATCACCTCACGCTGGTCATGGTGGCCATCATCAAAATGATCTACAAAGAATAAAGATTAAAAAAATAAATAAAATAAAACATCTGCAGAGAATATATGGAAAATGAAATCCTCCTATAATCTTTTTGGGAATTGTAAATGGTGAAGCTACTTTGGGAAACAGCATGGAGCTTCCAAGAAATACAAGACATAGAGGTATCACATGACCCTGCAATCCCACTCATGGGCCTAGGTCCAGAGAATGTGAAGTGTATGGCTGATTCATATCAATGTATGACAAAACCCACTGAAATGTTGTGAAGTAATTAGCCTCCAACTAAAAAAAAAAAAAAAAAAAAAAAGTCACTCAGTCGTGTTCAACACTTTGCAACACTATGGACTATACAGTCCATGGAATTCTCTAGGGCAGAACACTGGAGTGGGTAAACTTTCCCTTCTCCAGGGGATCTTGCCAACACAGGGATCAAGCCCAGGTCTCCCGCATTGCAGGCAGATTCTTTACCAGCTGAGCCACAAAGGAAACCCAAGAATACTGGAGTGGGTAGCCCATCCCTTCTCCAGTGGATCTTCCTGTCCCAGGAATCGAACTGGGGTCTCCTGCATTACAGGCGGATTCTTTACCAACTGAGCTATAAAGGAAAGCGCGGTCCACAGAAAATCACCATTCAAAATGACACGTGCACCTTGATTTTCAGGGCAGCACTCTTTCAATAGGCAAGACATGGAATCCACCAAAAGGTCCAGTGGAAGAAAAGTGAGGACAAGGCAGTACATCTATAACTGGAACACCACTCAAACATAAAACAGAGTGAAACAGGGATGCTGTCAGCAGCATGGGTGTGCTAAGACATCATCACACCAGGTGAGGGAACTCAGAGACAGAAAGACAAATATCATGAGACATCACTTACGGGCACAATCTATAAATTCATACCAATGACCTAATGTATAAAATGGACTTCACAGTGTGCGAAAATCAAATTATGAGTATCAAAAGAAAGAAAGAACGGATAACGAGTTTAGGATTTACATACACACTAAGATCTAACAAGTTGATAACCAAATAGGACCTAGTGAAAAGAACAGGGAACTCTACTAGAGAAACTGTAATAATGTATATGAGGGAAAAAATTGGAAAAAGAATAGATTCACTTCTATGTAAAATCAAATTCAGCTCCTGTACAGCTAAAACTAATAAAACAATGGAAATCAACCTTACTCCAATAGAAAATAAAAATTAAATTACAGAAAATCCATCTAGGGGACCCCAGACAGTGGCGACCCTACAGATTAGGTCTGTGATACACTACGATGTTACTATGACACCGCCAAAGGATTTCACCCAGCAGAACACAGAACAGCAACCCATTTAAAGGTACCTGACCTCATGTGAATGTCACAAGATTAAGAGAAGAAAGACCACAGGTTAATCAGGGCAACACCCTCAATTCAGAGGTTGGGGATCTCCAAGGGGCAAGACACACAGAGGTGAAGAGCAGACACGGGGTCTCTGGGCACAGGATCCGGACCCGTGTGGATGGGGTGAGACCCACACGGTCCCCAAACCCTGCCTCTGGGGCTGCATGACTCTTGGTTAGGACACCAGGTCCCTGATGGCTGAGCCCCAAAGGCAGAAACGACTGGGTTCCTGCAACCTCCTGGGTTCCTGGAAACTTCTCTGGTTCCAGAGAAGTCTTCCTCTCCTGCCCTTTGGTTCTGTCTGATACTAAATGTTTTCACAGCTGTCAAGATAATGTTGAACACACTACCTCGGTTCCAGCGGGCTCCATTCTTTGTTTTCCCACTGAGCTGTTGAAAAATACACCAGGCACGGGGCTAGAAGACGAGGGGCAGGTGGTGTCTGCTGAGCAGGGACGGTCGACGGGAAGGCGATCACATAGCAACCTCACCTGCTGCCCGTTGGATTTTTGCCTGATCCTTGTACCCCGGAATCAATTAGCCAGGTGAACCTGCCTCCCTACTCTAATTGAATCCGCTGAATAACTGGAATAATTACCAAGTAGCCCACCTGAGGAGTCTCCATGAGCCTCAGGGCAGGGGAGCCTGGCAGGAGGAAAGACTAAGAGCCCTACTGCACCACTGACCCTGGGAGGGCCATGGAACCCCACTCAGAGGAGGGCACATTACCCAGAGAAGCCCACCTCAGCTCCAGACCCCAGACCTCTGAGCACTGACATTCAGACACAGGCACAGAGTTTTCCAGGACGGAGGCCAGGCCCAGTCCGCACCCAGGTCTCCACGTCCTCGTGCACACAGAACAAGGTCAGGTGTCAGTATTCTTATTGCAGAAAGCAAGATGTCCTGTCTAAACATAATCAGTGCAGACAGGATTGAAAAGTCAAAGTATTCATCGTTCAGACATGTCTGACTGTTTCTGACCACATGGACTGTAGCCCTCCAGCCTCCTCTCTCCATGGGATTCTGCAGGCAAGAATACTGGACTAGGTTACCATTCCCTTCTCCAGGGGATCTTCCAGATCCAGAGATGAACCCAGTTCTCCTGCACTGCATGCAGATTCTTTACCATCTAAGCCACCAGGGAAAATCCCAGACAAGACAGAGAGGTCTAAATCTACTATGCAGACAGAACTTGGCCAGGTTTAAACTAGCATAAAATTCCTCTCCCTGGAGGCACAGATCTCTCATCATTTGACAGGGGCCTCACCCTCAGGTGGGAACTGGCAAGTAACTTTCTTAAAGAAAAAATTATCACTGGGCCCCACATGTCACCCACATCAGGAAACCGAAAGAATCTTTGTCATTAAACACTTTAACAGGCAAAACAAAACTGTCACCAGTATCTTTGGCCATGTGTTGGTCAGGATCCAGGGAAGATCCAGGGATTTCTTAGAGCTGAGTCCAGTGTCTTGTAAAGACAGACAGAACATGCCCTGATTCCTTCTCCCATGCTTCCAGCAGGAGGCAGCCGCACTGGAAGCCTTCTAGAAAAGGATATTCTGTATCAGAATAAGAATTGTTGAAATGGAAAGCATACTAGTTAGTATTTGCCAACCTAAAATATTCTTAAAAGCTTCGCCCCCAGATCTTTGCTGTTCCCACTGGTTCCTTTGTGTTCAGATTGTCAGGAGAGAAACAATCCATTGTTTCAAACTGGTTTCTTCTAATTCTGTTATTTGCTATTATATGAATGAAAGGTCACACTTGAAAAAATACATAAGAAAATTCTTGCAAAAAAATATTGAGTCAAGGAGCCCATAAGCTGTATGAACTCTGCCTTCTAATTTCAAATTCAAAGACTGAGGGCAGGAGGAGAAGGGGATGACAGAGGACGAGATGGTTGGATAGCATCACCAACATAATGAACAGGACTTTGAGCAAACTCTGGTAGATGGTGAAGGACAGGGAAGGCCAGCATGCTGCAGTCTATGGGGTTGCAAACAGTTGGACATGACTGAGCATCTGAACCACATCAAGCTTCAACTTTCTGCCTGGAGAAACCTGATAAAATAGGCACCCTGATTTTGTCACTTCTCTGTTTAAACTCTGCTAAGATGAAATTGATATTCATATCAATATGTAAGAGTTTCTGAGTTTTGAGATGTCACAGCAAGGTAAGAGGTGCTGGTGAGAATAGAACGCTGCTGGTGGCAAAACGTTCTTCAAATAAAGCTCTGTTTCAAACTGGATTGAAATACAACACTACATGGGTACATGAAGTATGAACCAAGAGCCTAAACATAGCAGGCAATATGTAAAAACAAGTTTGATATCCCATATGTGAGAGTAAAAGCTACTGGTTTTTACAGTAGTCATGTACGGATGTGAGTGTAGGACGACAAAGAAGGCAGAGCACTGAAGAACTAATGCTTTTGACCTGTGGTGCTAGAGAAGACTCTTGAGAGTCCCTGGGTCTGCGAGGAGATCAAACCAGTCAATCCTAAAGGAAATCAGTCCTGAACATTCATAGGAAGGACTGACGCTGAAACCAAAGCTCCAATCCTTTGGCCCTCTGATGTGAAGAGCCGACCCACTGGAAAAAACCCTGATGCTGGGAAAAGTTGAAGGCAAATGGAGAAGGGGATGACAGAGGAAGAGATGGTTGGATGGCATCACTGACTCAACTGTCATGAACTTGAGCAAGCTTCGGGAGTTGGTGATGGGCAGGGATTCCTGGCGTGCTGCAGTCCATGGGGTCACAAAGAATCAGACACAACTTAGCCACTGAACAGCAACTACAACAACATGAGAGTGAATGTTTCTTGTCAGACCTGCAGCTGGTACGCACACATTGGTTTAGAACACTCTCCAACTCAGATTGTCTCTAAGTCTGATTAAGGATGTCACAAGTGCATGAACCAAAAGATAATGGATTCATTCCGGGATGGAATAGAATGTAATTTTGAAAAGTCTATAAAACTTACAGAGTCTGTAATCCACTCAAGTTCCAAATAATAAAACATTCACCTGAAATTTAAAGCCTCTTGGAAAGTTGCATCCTATCTATGAAAACATTCCATAGATTTCTTTTCATAATCATTTTTCACAGTGATAACACTTTAACTCTTCAGTTGCTGATATTATTACCAAGATGAACTTGTCCTCATGGGTGTGGGAGATGAAGTGGATCCATTGTGATTGCTCCTGGTCAAATGACTCTCGCAATTTCGAATTATGTTCTATATCCACAATATTAATTTTTACATCCATCGAAGTCTACTTCTCAGATCTTTATGTACACCAAACAATAGATACCTGGTGAGTTCAGATTATATTAAACACTCTTTCCATAACTTTTCCAATGTCAATTGAATCAGAACAAGGTGAAGCAGGGACAAGTGTGGAAATTTTAAATGATCTCTAAGGACCCTAAAAAAAAAAAAAAAAAGTCAGAAATCCTAACCATTACTGGTCTATACAAAAGAATCACAATGTGTCTTTTTCATGAAACTCCAACCATTGACTAAATAGAGTTGCAACAAGTTGGAGTTATGCTTGATTTTATTTGAAACAGTTTGGATGTGGGCATATGAGGATATATAGGATGATACATACTTAAGGAGGTAAGAAGTATGAATCCAAAAATTTATAAGGTATACTTTGTAAACAAAGGTGAAACATTAACTAGTTTTCACTATCTCACCCTTCAAGACTTTGCCATCATCTACTGACCCCCTGTGGACTTGTTGCTTTAGTGCCCTCAGATTAAAACTAGTCACATGCATCTTGCTTAGCTGTGTTCGCTTTGTTTGAAATTCTTTATGTTTCTCTCTCCTAGTATGCTCTTATAAATGCCACTATCTGTATCACTTATTTTGTCTATAAGGTGGTCTCCTTCATTGTCCACTGTGTAACCATCCTCCGTGTATACAGATATTTACATGTCTATGTATATAGATATCTATGCCTATTTGTATCTATAATAGATATTTATATCTGTATATACATAGATAGTTATGTCTATATGTACATATGTATTTATATGTCTATGTGTATAGATATTTATGTCTCTATGAATGTAGGTATTTATACATCTATGTACCTAGAATGTATATTTCTTTTTTTTTCCATTTATTTTTATTAGTTAGAGGCTAATTACTTTACAATATTGTAGTGGTTTTTGTCATACATTGACATGAATCAGCCATGGATTTACCTGTGTTCCCCATCCCGATCTCCCCTTCCACCTCCCTCTCCACCCAATTCCTTTGGGTCTTCCCAGTGCACCACGCCCAAGCACTTGTCTCATGCATCCAGCCTGGGCTGGTGATCTCTTTCACCCTAGATAATATACATATTTTGATGCTGTTCTCTCGAAACATCCCACCCTCACCTTCTCCCACAGAGTCCAAAATTCTGTTCTGTACATCTGTGTCTCTTTTTCTGTTTTGCATATAGGGTTATCGTTACCATCTTTCTAAATTCCATATATATGCGTTAGTATACTGTATTGGTCTTTATCTTTCTGATTTACTTCACTCTGTATGATGGGCTCCAGTTTCCTCCATCTCATTAGAACTGATTCAGATGAATTCTTTTTAATGGTGGAGTAATATTCCATGGTATATATGTACCACAACTTCCTTATCCATTCGTCTGCTGATGGGCATCTAGGTTGCTTCCATGTCCTGGCTATTGTAAACCATGCTGTGATGAACATTATGTTGCACATGTCTCTTTCAGATCTGGTTTCCTCAGTGTATGCCCAGACATGGGATTCCTGGGTCATATGACAGCTCTAATTCCAGTTTCTTAAGAAATCTCCACACTGTTCCCCATAGCGGCTATACTAGTTTGCATTCCCACCAACAGGGTAAGAGGGTTCCCTTTCCAAGGTGATTTTAAAAAACAGCCACTGAGGTTCCCAAATTTCATGTGCATCACAATCAACTGAAAATCTTGCTTAAAAAACATGAATAGCAGGGCCCCACTTCAAAATTTTCTGATTCATTGGGTTTGGGTGGGGCCCATGGTTTAAAACAAATTGAATTTTTTTTTTTTTTTATTAGTTGGAGGCTATTACTCTACAATATTGTAGTGATTTTTGTCATACATTGACATGAATCAGCCATGGTTTTGCATGTATTTCCCATCCCGTTCCCCTCTCCGACCTTCCTCTCTACCCGCTCCCTCTGGGTCTTCCCAGTGCACCAGGCCCGAGCACTTGTCTCATGCATCCAACCTGGGCTGGTGATCTGTTTCACCCTAGATAATATACATGTTTTGATGCTGTTCTCTCAAAACATCCCACCCTCGCCTTCTCCCACAGAGTCCAAAATTCTGTTCTGTACATCTGTGTCTCCTTTTCTGTTTTCCATAGATAGTTATGTCGATATGTACATATATATTTATATGTCTATGTGTATAGATATTTATGCCTCTATGAACCAAGGTATTTATACATCTATGTACCTAGAATGTATATTCCTAGGCATATAGACATTTGTATATCTACATACGTAGACATTTATATCTCTCTCTGGACATTTACATATCTATGTACCTAGATATTTACATTTATGTACACTTATGTATATACAAATAGATGTCTTACCAGTATAACAGGGCCTGTAGAAAAAGGAACGCTCCTACAAAAAGATCTGACTCTACAACTGGGCAACAACAAAACAGAAAATACATTCAGTTCACCTGCCACCAACAACACATGGTACATCAATGTTACTACAATATGAAATAAAGGTTACTTTAAAAAAATAATGCTTAGGGGGACTTCCCTGCAGTCCAGTGGTGAAGATTCTATGCTTCTAATGAAGGGGGCAAGGGTTCGACACTTGGTCAGGGAACTAAAATTCCCACATGCCACATGGCACTGCCAGTAAATTAAAAAAATATTAAAATAAACAAATAAGAATGTTCAGAAAGAACACACAAGCTTTTGGGTGTTGCTTCAGCTACATTCCATATTGAACTACAGTCTGGAGTTAAAACTTGAAAGTTTTCACTAAAGAAGGGAATCAAAACTGGGCATGAAAAAGTCCTGATGCCTTGTGGCCATTCCCTGCAATAGCAACCTTAAAACTTATGCTTATGAGAACATTTCATGCAAAGATGGGCTCAGTAAAGGACATCAATTGTATGGTCCTAACAGAAGCAGAAGATATTAAGAAGGGGTGGCAAGAAAACACAGAAGAACTGTACAAAAATGATCTTCGTGAACCAGACAGTCATGATGGTGTGATCACTCATCTAGAGCCAGACATCCTGGAATGTGAAGTCAAGTGGGCCTTAGGAAACATCACTGCAAACAAAGCTAGTAGAGGAGATGGAATTCCAGTTGAGCTATTTCAGATCCTAAAAGATGATGCTGTGAAAGTGCTGCACTCAATCTGTCAGCAAATTTGGAAAACTCAGCAGTGGCCACAGGACTGGAAAAGGTCAGTTTTCATTCCAATCCCAAAAAAAGGCAATGCCAAAGAATGCTCAAACTACTGCACAATTGCTCTCATCTCATACACTAGCAAAATAATGCTCAAAATTCTCCAAGCCAGGCTTGACCAATACATGAACTGTGAACATCCAGATCTTCAAGGTGGTTTTAGAAAAGGCAGAGAAACCAGAGATCAAATTGCCATCATCCACTGGATCATTGAAAAAGCAAGAGAGTTCCAGAAAAAAAATCTATCTCTGCTTTATAGACTATGCCAAAGCCTTTGACTGTGTGGGTTCACAATAAACTGTGGAAAATTCCCAAAAGATGGGACTACCAGACCACCTGACCTGCCTCTTGAGAAATCTGTATGCAGGTCAAGAAGCAACAGTCAGAACCAGACATGAAACAGCAGACTGGTTCCAAATCGGGAAAGGAGCATATCAAAGCTCCTTTCCATATCAAAGGAGCATATATTGTCACCCTGCTTATTTAACTTCTATGCAGAGTACATCATGAGAAATACCACGCTGGATGAAGCACAAGCTGAATTCAAGATTGCCGAGAGAAATATCAGCAATGCAGATGGCACAACCCTTATGGCAGAAAGTGAAGAAGAACTAAAGAGCCTCCTGATGAAAGTGAAAGACGAGAGTGAAAATGTTGGCTTAAAGCTCAACATTCAGAAAACTAAGATCATGGCATCTGGTCCCATCACTTCATGGCAAATAGATGGGGAAACAGTGGCTGACACTATTTTGGGGGGCTCCAAAATCACTGCAGATGGTGACTGCAGCCATGAAATTAAAAGACACTTACTCCTTGGAAGAAACGTTATTACCAACCTAGACAGTATTTTAAAAAGCAGAGATGTTACTTTGCTAACAAAGGTCTGTCTAGTCAAGGCTATGGTTTTTCCAGTGGTCATGTATGGATGGGAGAGTTGGACTGTGAAGAAAGCTGAGTGTGGAAGAATGGATGCTTTTGAACTGTGGTGTTGGAGAAGACTCGAGAGTCCCTTGGACTGCAAGGGGATCCAATCAGTCCATTCTAAACGAGATCAGACCTGAGTGTTCATTGGAAATACTGGTGTTGAAGCTGAAACCCCAATGCTTTGGCCACCTGATATGAAGAACTGCCTCATTTGAAAAGACCCTGATGCTGAGAAAGATTAAGGGCAGGAGGAGAAGGGGATGACAGGATGAGAAGGTTGGATGGCATCGCTGACTCAGTGGACACGAGTTTGAGTAAACTCCGGGAGTTACCGATAGACAGGGAGGCCTGGCGTGCTACAGTCCATGGGGATGCAAAGAGTGAGACATGACTGAGTGACTGAATTGAACTGATAAGGCAAAGGATATGAAGAATAGGTATCTATATCTATATCAAGAATAGATAGCTATGTGTATACCAGACCAGCTGGAATGTAAGGCATGCTGATGGTGACTGGTTCTGATTCTCAAGACTTCAATCGACTGAAGCTTGGAGTCTCCCACAGCCCAAGACCCTTAATGAACATGCCTGTAGAGTTAAAGTGTTAGTCACTCACTCATGTCTGACTCTTTGCAACCCCATGGACCACCAGCCTCCTCTGTCCATGGGATTCTCCAGGCAACAATTCTGGAGTGGTCTGCCCTGCCCTCCTCTTAGAATCTTCCTCACTTAGGGGTTGAACCCAGGTCTTCTGCTATGCAGAGATTGTTTACCATCTGAGTCACCACAGAAGCCAGAACAAGCCTATACTCATAGATTAAAGCTTACCCAACTTTGTGGTTTACAAAGACCCTGCTCTGGAAAGCTCCATGGTGTTATTCGTAGTTCTGCAAATAATACACTTTTCCTTTCCATGAGCTTTGGCTGGGTTGTACCTTCTGGTTCTACACCCACCAAGAGGTAAACTCACTTTTCTGGTAACATTTCTCCATCCAGACTCCCAACCACCACTTGATACTAATTTTACAGACAGTCGCTTTGCTTCCAATACATGGAAATCACATTATTTTTCTGTGAGCAAAGCTACCTAAGGGCCAGAAACAGTGTCCCTATTTTATCTTGTGCAGCCAGTAGGTGTCAGGCAAACTCAGCTCAGTGGATCCACAGTCCTCCAGATCTATGCCTCGGCTTACAGAAAACACTTGCAAGGCTTTGAGGTTTTACTTATACCTCATTTCTGAACGTACATTATATACACTGATGGCTCATCAGTGACACTTCCACTTTCGGTTAAAAATCCTCCAAGTTTTTTCTAACATCCTTATTCCGCGCGTTGTGTTTAAATCTTTGACCACACGGTGTTTATCTTGTGTCTCATCAGAATATAGTTAATTACACCGTTTCCCTTGAATAATGCAGTACTCACCACAAAGAGTTCTTGACAAAACTGGATTTGATAGGGTAGGGCACAGGGGGGCCTAGGATACACTCCGGGAGCCCAGTTACAGTCTGGTGGAGCCGATATACCAGTTGAGGGCACTGGAAAGAAACATTCAGCCTGAGGACAACCCGCCCACTTGAGGATCCATGCCTAAGAGGCCAGGCCTGAAAACTAAGAAACCAGCCAAGATGCGCCTGCGCGCTGGAGGCTTGACAGACACGCCCACAGAGCAGCCAATCCCCGAGCGGTGGGGCGGGGCCTCCATCACGCTCCCCACCCTCCGGGCGCCTATTGGCCAGACTGCCTCAGTCACAACGCCGATTGGTCGCTTGTGCCTGACAGGGTACAGGCAGGATGCTGGCCCTTCACTTCACCTCAGCGCCCAAGGACTGGACTTCGCTCAACCTCTAGCTCTCCTGGGGACAGGGTGGGCAGCGCGGCAGGACAGCGGGGAGGATGACGGGAACGCGTCCTGCGCAGCCCTCGTAAACCCTTAGCCTGATGGCTTCAAATTCCAGGGTGGGAGGCCCGAAATCCTGTCAACTTTGAGTAACCTGAGTCCTAATCTGAAGGGGGCTTGAGTCTCGTTAGCTTCAGGGATTACAAGTCCCTTCCACCCACAGAAACTGTGAATCCCCTAGTGCTGCGACCCTCAAATACCTAGATTAAGCCCAGTTCCCCTCTGCCTGAGGCACCCTAAAAATACCACCCGCAGAGAGACCAAATTTCCTCACCCTCGCAAACCCTGAATCCCTCCGCCTGGGAGCCCTTAAAACTCTTCCTCCTCAAGACCCTAACTGTCCAGCCTGTCGGAGACCTAAAGTCCCTTAATAAGAAACCCCCGATTTCCTCACCCTCACAGATCCCAAGATTTCTCACCCTGCGCATTCTACATCAGACAAAAGATCCCCAGTCCCCTCTGTCTGAGGACCCCAGTTACTTCAGCCCGTGGGACCCAGATCTCCTCAAGCCGAGCGACTTGTCCCTTAGACGTAGAACCTACGTTATGCCCAGATTTTTCTGAGTCCCCAGGAGGAGATCCTCAAAACCCTTCTTGGAGAAACATTCCTTCTGCTGCACTGGAACAGAGCCCTGATTTCAGCCTGACCCCAGTCCAGGAGTTAGGGGTTTCCAGGTCTCCTCAAGAATCCCTCCGTCACCCCAGACACATCCCTCCCAGTGCCTTCCCTCAGAGGGGCTGAATTGTAGGGGAACCAAAGAAACCAAATCTAGTTCACAGTAGGCTGATCTGTCATATCTAGTCAGGATCCGCCCATCCCACCAGTACCCTCACCCTGACTTTCCCCTCACCTTCCTGCCCTGGACACTCCACCCAAGGCAGACAGACCAGGCTCTGGACACTGGTCTGGGCTATCTCAGCACCTTCTTCTTCCACAGGCACCTTGGCCTTGAGCACTCCAATGGCCATGAGGCCGAACAGGTCTCCAGAGGAGAGCACTGAGGGAGATGCTAGGAGAACAGAGTGGAAGCCCACGGTGAGAGGTGGAGGCGGCAAAGCTGGGCTCTAAGCCAGCTCTATAGGAAGGGCATGGCGCTGGTCCCTGAAGCACCACAGACTGCTTGCCTGGGCAGCTGAGTGAACTTCCCTGTGACCGTACACAGGTTGGGAATGCCTGGTCCTGTCTGAGATGGGGGGGTGGAGTGGGACAAAACAGGACACTAGCTTCGTCAACAACTCTGTGTCCAGGGAGAGTTAGGAAAATGCTCAGTGTTTGTTCAGTTAAGCAGGACACAGTCGGGAAGGAAAGTCTTCATCCCTGTCTCACAGAGACCATCCAGTAGCTTCAGGCTACTCCCTGCACAAAAGGTGGAGGAGAAGGCCCAGCTCTAAGGTCTGACTTAGATTAGTAAATCACTGATGAAATCTATTATTTTCCTTAGGCCAAAGATGCTTTCAAAGACATCTCCGTATACTTCTCCAAGGAAGATTGGGAAGAGATGGGAGAATGGGAAAAAATCTGATATAGGAATGTGAAAAGAAACTACGAAGTGCTGATTGCTATAGGTAACAGGAAGTGCTGGGTGCCTGTGAGCCTGGGAAACATGAAACAGGTCTTCACCCTCAGTGTTCACTTGTCCCGCTCTTAGGTGGCTTCATCTGCTCACAGGTCCCTTTTGTGTGCAGACTAAGGAAATGTTTACAGTTTTGTACCAAAGGGAGGTTGACCCTGCAGTGCAGAGCTCACTTCTTGCCTTATTCTAGATTCCCCCAGCCCATATTACTGATTCCCTGACTTTGTGACACTTCCCATTGCTTCTATGCTTTGTTTCTCCTTCTTAGAACAAATGTTTTGCTTCTTTCCAGGTTTCAGAGCCACTCGACCGGATTTCATGCATCACCGCAGGCAGGTCATCAAGCCCCAGGTAGATGACCCTGAGGATTCTGATGAAGAATGGACACCAAGGCAGCAAGGTGAGAGGCCAGGAGGATGTGGAGATGTCTTCCTGAAACCAGCCTGGGCTTAGGTCTCAACTACATCTCAGCCAGTAGGAGGGAAAACATAATTTTCAGCATTCCGAAGTGGTTGTGGCTGAATATTGACATTAGCCTGAATGAAGATGAATGTATAGGTTTTCCAGTGTAATTCTCAAAAGTTTTATGGTTAAAATTTATCATCCTATTTACAAAGAATTAGTTTTGCTAAACATTCTTAGTGAAAGGCAGTTAAAGAAACCTTAGAAATAAATTCACCAAACAGATTTAATACTAATCTCATTGGTTATTGGATTAAATCTCTTCAAAGAGGAAATGATTAACATATTATGTCAAGATACATTATTTATGTATGTATATAAAACAAAACCCATGATCTTCTTACCCTAAGGTTAAACTAATTCTATATTTTGGTTCTGGGAAAGGGTTGGAGAGAACTATTTATTCTCCATGATCTTTCCCACATTTCACTGACCAGAGATGGCATCAGGTAAATAAAATGAAGTCAAGTTATTATAAAATAGAAGTGAGCAGCTCACTTCCTCTTCTGCTGCTCAAAGAGTTTAGAGGAGTTAATCTGCCTAGACTGGAGAAAATAATTTAGATAGTCCTATGATTCTCCATCTATGGATTTCTGCTCTCCCAGATTTTTAAAAATTATTTATTTAATGTTGGCTGCACTGGGTCTTCATTGCTGTACCAAGGGGTCAGCGAGCCCCCGGATGATGACTACGTCTGTGAGTGACCCCGCTGGCCCACTCATGGAGAAGGGGCTACGAGGCCTTGGTCCATTAATCTCACCTCACCATTTGGTCCCCCGGGCATCCCCTTCCTCTATGACTTGGGGTGCAGGATCGAGGCCAAATGCCATGAGTGCCCCAGTTCTTTCTGAAGGGCTTACCTCATCTCTCAGTAGGGTAAATACCTGTGGCCACTGTGACATGATATTTCAGACACTTACCCGCAGGGATAGTCCCTGCAGATCCACCTCTATCAGGAGAGATGCTGCCTCTGATGCTGCTGGAATGTCCCTATCTGGGTGATATGGAGAAAAGGCCCCTGACACCAACTTCCTGGATTTCTGTAGATGTAGAGAATAACAGTGGAGGGGAAAAGTGGACTATAAAGACACTTGATGGGAGACAAATCGTGAACTGTCAACACTTAGATGATTACTAGGGAGGGCTTGACCATGGAAAACCAGCTACCTGACCAAAAGCTTCCTCTTTCAGCAGAACCGAAGCCCAAGATCCACCCATGTGCCTCATGCTCTCTGGCCTCCTCCAGTCAGAAATTCCTCAGCCAACACACCCAACGCAGTCACCCGTCTCAGACCCCCCTGAGACCATCTGAAAGAGACCTCCCCCAACCAGAGGATCCCTGCCCAGGCAATCAAAATCAGCGATATTCAGATCCACACAGCCCGAGCGACAAACCTGAGGGGCAGGAGGCCAAGGACAGGCCCCAACAATTGCTGAAAAGCGTAAGGCTGAAGAGGATTTCAAGGGCCTCTTCCTACTCACCTGGAGGACAAATGGGGGGTTCTGGGGTGCATGAGAGAATGACAGAAGAGCCCAGCACAAGCAAGAAACTGAATCCAGAGGACACAGGCACATTGCTCACGGGGGCAGGGGTCTCAGGGATTATGAGAGTCACGTACGGAGAGTGTGGGCAAGGCTCCAAGGACAGGTCAAGTCTCAGCACACACGAGAGGACACACACAGGGGAGAAGCCCTATGTTTGCGGGGAGTGTGGGCGAAGCTTCAGTCAGAAGTCAGCCCTCATCAGACACCAGAGGACACACACAGGGGAGAAGCCCTATGTTTGCGGGGAGTGTGGGCGAAGCTTCATTCAGAAGTCAGATTTCATCAGACACCAGAGGACACACACAGGGGAGAAGCCCTATGATTGCGGGGAGTGTGGGCGAAGCTTCAGTCGGAAGTCCGTCCTCATCACCCACCAGAGGACACACACAGGGGAGAAGCCCTGTTTGCGGGGAGTGTGGGCGTACCTTCCATCATGGGTCAAATCTCATCTCACACAAGAGGACACACACAGGGGAGAAGCCCTATGTTTGCGGGGAGTGTGGGCGTAGCTTCCATCACGGGTCAAATCTCATCTCACACCAGAGGACACACACAGGGGAGAAGCCCTATGTTTGCGGGGAGTGTGGGCGAAGCTTCAGTCACAAGTCCGTCCTCATCACCCACCAGAGGACACACACAGGGGAGAAGCCCTATGTCTGCGGGGAGTGTGGGCGAAGCTTCAGTCTGAAGTCTCCTCTCATCACACACCAGAGGACACACACTGGGAGAAGCCCTATGTTTGCGGGGAGTGTGGGCGAAGGTTCAGTCAGAAGCCCGTCCTCATCAGACACCAGAGGACACACACAGGGGAGAAGCCCTATGTTTGCGGGGAGTGTGAGTGAGTCATGACCAACAAACCACACCTTAGCCACAGGAGGATTACTGCAGCCACCCCATGCCTCAGCTCTAAGGGGGCCTCACAGGAGGTCTGAGACCCGTTACTGCCCACAAGAGTAAGAGAAGTGACTTCCCATGTGGTCCAGTTGCTAAGACTCCAATGCAGAAACCCACGTTCAATAACTGATTGGGGAACGAGCTCCCACAGGCTGCAACTAAGACAGACCACAGCCGAATAAATATATATATAAATATTTTAAAGAAAGAGTGTGGTAAGCACAGAATTACTTGTTAAGTAGGCCTTCCACTTTTGTGACAGGAGAGGAGGTAGATAAACAGCAGAGGGTTTCTTAAGTGTTCTGGAGATGTTCATGCCAATTGCCTTCGTGGTTTTTTAGGTCTCCTCTTCTAATAAATTTTGTCTCCAAACAAATCTGAAGCCCAGACTATGTACTTATTCCCCGCTTATCACTGACAGTAGTGGGGTCCAGTCGTAGCTGAACCCCTGGGAAGGCATAATTCTGGAGCCAAGTCAGTTAGGTCACTGGACAGTCAATCCTGGGTCCAGGGAGAGGAATCTAGGGGTTGAGACAGACTCACCAGGAAAGGGATTCCCAGGCCTCCTGGGAAGTGTGGCTTCTCCTCCTTATAGACCCCGACTCTCCTTTGGCCTCTCCTGGTGGCCCTCTGGTTTCCTCTGACTTCTGTAGCCGCAAAGGTGAAGGCCACATGCACGTGTGTGTGTGTGTGCGCGCGCCTGTCTCAGCATGGGCCATCTGGTCTCTGCCGCTCCCTCAGGGTCATCACAGCATCTGGACTCCAGATGCGACCACAGGGGTCCAGTTCTCAGCCCTGCCCCCAGCAGCTCTGTGAGCTGGGGCAAGATGCTTAACCTCTCTGTGTCTCTATTCTCATCTGTGATACGGGGTGGGAGCACCAGCATTTTGCTCTGATGGGTAAGCACAGGCGGAATCTGGCAGAGGCTGGCTGAGAATGCAAGCCCCATCTTTCTGTCTTTTGTGTTTTTTTCTGTAATCTTTTTTATTTCTTTAATAGAAGGATAATTGCATTACAGAATTTGTTTTCTGCATGTCCTCCAGCCCCCACACCCTCCAGGTCTTCAGAGCTAGACGAGGAAGGGGCCGTTTAGGCACTGGGCTGCCCTGATGAGGGGGTGTGAGGTCAGGGGTGCTAAGGGAGGCCGACCTCCCTTCCCACCCCTGCCGTTCCTGCTGAGCTGGGCAGCCCCAGGGCCCCTCCACAGACAGGCAGTGCCCACAGTCGTCACCCCTGCCGAGAACAGAGCCTGGAGCCGCGTTTGCAGGAAATCCCTGTCCGGCCCCCATCCCACCCCGACACGGAGGGTCCTTGAAGCCCACACCTCGGCTTCTCTCTGCATGGGCCTCGTACCTGTCCCTGTGCTCTCTAGTCAACGCTGTCGCAACCCTGAAATTCTTAACCATGGAATAGTTCATCCTTACACTTCCCTTTCATGAGTGAAGTCTGATGGGCCCCGGGGTGCGCTGTGAGCAGGGCAGATGCACACACAGCACGGGTCCCTGGCTGACCAGGCTGCACAAGGGGACAAAGTGGACACAAGCCCCCCCACCCTGGGTGAGTGAGGGTGGGGACAGCACCAGGAAGCCACGCTTGCTCAGACCTGGAACTGAGCTCCGACACAGAGTGGGGGCAATGGGGTTCTTAAGGTCGACCACACCCTCCCCTCTGTGAATGACCTCTGCCCTGGCCTTGTCCTTCCAGAAGGGGCTCAGGAGCCTGAAGTCCGCCCGGCCACCAGAAGACACCAAGGGGAGAGTGGGCCACGGGGAGGGAGACGGAGGGTGCGAAGTCCAGGACTCGGGGCAACGGCCCTCAGTTCCCTCCATGTGCCAGGTTTGTGAAGCGTCTCTACATGAACCGCGTCAGGAATAACCACCCACTATTATTTTCCGGTTTCTATGCTTTCTTAAAGGAACGCGTTTGTTTGTGGCTTGGTTTCCCTACAGGAAGGGAAGCCACGTAAACTCCCCATCTTCTGTGGCTTCAGGCCGGGGCCACGGGAGGGAGAGTTAGGGGTGGTGTAGGCCGAGGGGCTTCAACTGAAGAACGGTGGGGATCCAGAAACCTGCAGGGGCTTCTCACCTGCACCTCCCACCAGAGCTGGGCCTGGAATCCCCTGGAAGGCTGAGCAGGTCAAACCTTCTCCTTTCCCTCCCCTCAGCTCCCCTCCCCTCAAAATGCTGACTCCGGGAGCCAGCCCACAATACCTCCAAACCCACCATCACCCACAGCCCCACACAGGCCCTCCCTCACAGAAGTGGGATGACCTGGATGGTGGCACAGATGATGTGTGACCCCAGAGCTGGGGGTCTCAGCTGACCTTGAGCAAGGAGGCTGGTGCTTTGCACAGCCTCCCAGCCCAGGGAGCTGCCAGCAGCCACAAGCCATGATCTGAAGCGGACCTGGGAGATGGGGAGTGGGGATGCGAGCTCTTTGAGGTCCTATCCTGTCCCCAGGACAGCGGCCAGGCCCCACCTGACACCGTGACTGCCCTGCACGGTCAGACAGGACACCAGCAGTCACGGGACGGACAGCCAGCTGCCTCCGCCGCACGCTCCACCTTGACCACAGCGGCCCCAGGGCTGTACAAGCCCCACCTGCGCGCGGCTCTGCTTGGCTGCCGGGGCTCGGGGACCCTGGGTGAGTCGGTGAGGGCAGAGCTCCAGAGGCCAAGACTGTCTTCAGCCACCAGACCTGCCCTGCTTACTGGACTCATGAGCTCAGCCAGTATCTGAAGCCAAGGTGCCTTTGGGAGAATGACACCACATACACTCACCACAGAGCTCAGACTCCTGAAAACTTACTAAACAGATGATTTATAGTCTTTTTTTAAATGGGATGTTGGCAGGAAGCGGGGAGGGGACTGACTCCCTTGGTGGTGCTGTGGTTAAGAATACACCTGCCAATGCAGGAGACACGGGTTCAGTCCCTGATCTGGGAAGACCCCACGTGCCGTGGAGCAACTAAGTCCGTTCACAACTACTGCAGCCCAAGAGCCTAGAGTCTCTGCTTCCCAAACACAGCAGCCACCACAGGGAGACGTTCAGCACTGAAACGAGAGAGCAGCCCCCACGCCCGACAGCCAGAGACAAGCCCGCACAGCAGCGAAGACCCAGCAAGCCGAAAATAAATAAATAACCTTGCTTTAAGTAGGAGATCGCAGCATTCTCTGCTGATCCAGAGCCTAGGACTCTGAGCTCCCAACACAGGGGGCCACGTTCAATCCCTGGTCAGGGCACTATTTCCCACATGCTGCAACTGAAGGCCCTGCATGCCACAGCTAAGACACAGCGCAGCCAATTAAATGAATACTTAAAAGTAAGAGGCGGTTCATCTGTCACCATAAAAAACTGCGACATTTTAGGAAAAGAAAAAAAAAATAAGATCTTATTTTGCAAGTGCTTATGGTTGATTGCAAAAATTTTCTCATAATATGCAGCTGTTAAGAAAAAAAAAAAGAAATTTAGAAAATACAGAAACTAAAACCCACCCATAAATGTGTGGGGAACATCAATTACTGCAGCATGCGGCCACCACACACGGGAACACACGTCCGTGTTTTTCCTCTACAAAGACGCTTTCAGCCTCCACCCCCCTTCCCATCGGCCTCTGATCTGCTCACCAAGAAGACTGCGCTTTGGCCTCGTGACCGGGGGGTTTCTGTTGAACTCAGGGAGGTGGTGGATTAGGGCTGTGTGGTTGGGGGCACCGTCTGGCCTGCAGTGAGGAGAGAAGCGTGAGTGCTCCCCCTCTGGGTCCAGTAACTCCAGGGGCCTCGGGGAGCCGCCCGGGAAGAAGCCTCTCAAACACCTTCCCTGCAGTCTCCACAGTTACAGCACGTCCCACGTCTCGGGGTTCAGCTGTGGGTTAACAAATCCTCTCTTGTTGGACAGAAAAGTGTTTCCACAGAAAATCTGCTTGGATCTTGGCCTCGGTTGGTACAGATGTAACAGGCAGTACGTTCAGGGCTCAGGGAAGTTAGTTCTGAAGCTCTCTGGGTTTAGGGCTACAGCACGTCCTCACCTCCACCCCTTCCATGGTCATGGAGCCTTCTCTTCCAGAGGAAGGTGTTTGGCAACATCAGCCACAAAGACACATGCTAAAGAGGAGCAAGGCCATGGCAGGAGGGGCTGGGTGTTCCTGGGGGAGCAGAGGGGCCTTGGACACTCCATGCTGACCCCTGCCCCACCGGATTCTCCTCCTTCTCGCTGGGCATGCAGCTTTCACCTGCTGGGTGCCCGCCAGTGAGGGGCCCCCAAGACACCAAGCTGGGGTTGACGATGGGGGAGCTGGATGCCGGGGAACCTGAGACCCTGCAGCAGGTCAGTGCACTGTGGACGAGGGCCGGCCTCACTGAACGGTTAGGCCCTGTGCACTCAGGACACCCTCTCTGGACCCCAGGTGGAGGGCTGCTTCCCCTGGTGCCCACCTGGGTCTCAGGAGGTGGAAGAGAGACAGGGTGGTCCTTCCCACCTCTGCCCAGAGAATGGTAAAGGCCAGTTCCCAAAAGTCAGAACAGGGTGGGCAGAGTGAGTCTTGGGTCTCACAGGGTCCCTGTGAAGAGGGGTTCACTGCTCCCTGGATCCCTCTTGGCTGGTTCTCCTTCTGTGTTGTCTTCACACCAAATCTCACAAGGACGAGGCAGTCCAGGTGCCCACAGCATCACTTGCCCAGGTGCTGACAACCCTCCTTATTTATTATGGGCAGGGAGACAGTGTGGCTGATGTGACCCTCCCCTGGACCACAGAGGAGACCCCATAGGTTGTGTCTCTTCTACTCCTGAGACCCAGGTGGGCACTGGGGGCAGAGCACCTCCAGCTGGGGTCTGGAGAGAGTGTACTGAATGGACAGGGCTTAACAGTCCAGTGTGGCTTCAAGGGGTACGGGTAAGAGGGGTTCTAACACCTTTCTAAATATTTCAGACAACCACTGAGTTCCTTCTGGTTTTTGGTTTCAGATCTTTTTATATGGTCCATTTTCAGTGTCTGTATTGAATTTATTACAATATTGCTTTCATTTTATGTTTTGATTTTTTGACTGCAATGCATGTGGGATTGTTACCAAGTCCAAGCTCGCTCTGCACGCCTCACAACAGGGCGATAAATCAGAAGTGAGGTGCTGAGGCAAGGAAGATGACTTTACTTGGAAAGCTGGCAGACTGAGAAGATAGCAGACTAATATCTTGAAGCAACCATCTTGTCAGGGTCTGGATGCCAGTGTCTTTCATAGAACACAAAGCTGGGAAGTGAGGAAATAAAGTAAAAAGGTCATTTATCTGGCAAATATCTCCTGGAATGGCCAGCCTCAGGAGGAGATGTGTTACTTTCTCCCTCCTGTAGCCATCCACAGGTGGACAGGTCCTGGACAGAGGCAGAGGGGCGGGGTGTCCTGAGACAGGCCATTATGTATGGACAGCATCGCTGTAGTAAACAGATCAACAGGAAGCAAAGGTTAAAGTAAAACATTCAACATGGAGTCAGATTTTGTTCTTCCCTGTAACAATTCCCCAGTGTCAGCGTCCATTCCACAATCTTATGGGAAAAGGGGTGATGAGTGTTCTAATTGCCCCACTAGTTGCATCTTTTGGGGAGTGCCCACCACTGGTGCCAGTGTGCTGAATGTTGAGATTTGTCTTTGTTGTCCTTTGGAAAGTCTCTACTTCATACGTATAGACATAATAATATTTTAATACAGGTGTTGAGAGTTGTTTTATACAGTAGAAAACTTTTAGAACTTCAAAACCAGGGGGCAGCATCTAAAGGTAAGGAACTTAGCACTTTTCTGTGTGTGGGAAGATGCACCAGCCATCTCACAGAAATCATCCCCTTTGATATACACCTTACCACCTGGGACCAGCATCCTGACTTCTCCTTTCTGAGTTTCCTCGGGGATCACAGTGGGGAGTGGCTGCAGTCTGATGGCTGCTGGAAAGCAGGTATTCTTCTCTTTCCTGAGGTTCCTCAGAGCTCACCATGAGGAGTGGCTTCATTGATAGCTTCTAGAAAGTAAGAGGGGGAACCTGGGTCCCCATTGAGATCATCTCAGCAGAGAGAGCAAGCACGTCCTTTGACTCCAGACAACCTTCCAACGTTCAGGGCTCAGCGTTCAGCCTGCAGGATCCACATTCGTCAGCTCAGCCACCATGCTCTGCACTTAGTTGCTATTTAGCCCTGAAACCTACACTGCAGGAGGCCCTCTAAATGTGGCGTCCTGTCCAGCAATCTCTCGGTCACACCCTCCAAGCCTGACCCAGGCCCAGCTTTGCTGAGAGGGTCTCACTAGGGACCCAGGTTCTCCCTCCTGCACTCCCACATTCCGTACCTGAGTGGGGAGAAGGCAGGGGCTGGGGGCACAGTGCCTCCAAGCAGGTAGGGCCGACGTTCTCCCATCACCCCTTGTGGTCCATCCCTGGGAACACAGTCTAATGTCACTTTTAGCAGCAGAGGACATGTGTCCCCAGATCTGGCCTACTCTCTAGGGGATGTGAGCTGTGAGCACTAACACAGGAAACCCCGAGTGACCTGCTTAGGCTGGAAGACTAGTTCCTGGGATGTGAGCTGAAGTCTGAAAGTAGCTTCTCATTGGAATTAGCCTTCTCCAGATGTAGCTTGGGGGCAGCAAGAGTGCAATAAGTGGCCCCCAGCTGGGGCAGCCACACAGTGCCTCTCGACAGCCCTGTGGAAACTGTGCACCAGAGTGACCAGGAGCCCACATTCACCCTGCAGATGGCTTCTGAGAGGTCTGTGACAGACTAAAGCAACCATGAGCCTGTACTCACAGCAGACAGCTTCTGAGAGGTCTGTGACAGACCAGAGTGACCACAATCGTGCATTCACCCAGCTGGCAGCCTCTGAGAGGTCTGTGACAGACCAGAGTGACCACAAGCATGCATTCACCTAGCAGATGGCTTCTGACAGGTCTGTGACAGACCAGAGTGACACAAGCATGAATTCACCCAGTGCACAGATTCTGACAGGTCTGTGACAGATCAGAGTGACCACAAGCCTGCACTCACCCAATGGATGGCTTCTGAGAGGTCTGTGACAGAGCAGAGTGACCACAAGCATGCATTCACCCAGAGGATGGCTTCTGAGAGTTCTGTGACAGACCAGAGTGACCACAAGCCTGCACTGACCCAGTGGATGGCCTCTGAGAGGTCTGTGACAGAGCAGAGTGACAACAAGCGTGTATTCACCCAGTGGGCAGCCTCTGATAGGTCTGTGACAGATCAGAGTGACCATGAGCCTGCACTCACCCAGCCGATGGCCTCTGATATAGGTCTGTGAGAGACCAGTGTGACCACAAACATGCATTCACCCAGCGGATGACCTCTGAGAGGTCTGTGACAGACCAGAGTGACCACAAGCCTGCACTCACACAGAGAGCAGCCTCGGAGAGGTCTGTGACAGATCAGAGTGACCATGAGCCTGCACTCACCCAGCAGATGGCCTCTGATATAGGTCTGTGACAGACCAGAGTGACGACGAGCCTGCACTCACCCAGTGGATGGCCTCTGAGAGGTCTGAGACAGGTCAGAGTGACCACAAGCCTGCACTCACCCAGCAGTGAATTCTTGCCTGGAGAATCCCATGGACAGAAGACTCTGGTGGGCTACAGTCCATGGGGTCACAAAGAGTCAGACACAACTGAACACCTGAGCACACACACATGAAACAGAAATGGACTCGGGGACAGAGGGAACAGACTGGCGCTCTCTGAGGAGGAGGGGGCGGTGGAGGGCCAGAGTGGGAGGCTGGGGTCAGCAGATGTAGCTTTTGTAAGTAGAATGGTTAAAGAAGGCCCTGCTGCATAGCAGAGAACAATATTCAGTGTCCAATGATAAACTATAAAAGAATATTTTTAAAAAGAATGTATATGTGTGTATAAGTGTATCTCTGAGCTATGAGCAGAAATTAACACATTGTAAACCAGCTATACTTCAAAAAAAAAAAAGAAAAAATACTGATTAAAAAAAAAAGAAGAACAGACCCTAGCCAATTACAATAGACACTCAATCCAGGGGCACCAAGTCCCGAGCAGTCAGAACATGGACCAAGCAGTCAGAAGAGGGGCCGACAGGAGACAGGCCAATGGCAGCCATGCCCACAGGCACAGCCGCACTGACCATCTGGCTCCCGGCCCAACAGAGAGGTCCAGCTGAGACCAGCGGGCACCTCATCAGCAGTGCTCCAGGGTGGCCCTGTGTCACCAGTAAATGGCAGTGTCACGATGCAGGCCAGCAGGACTCAGCCTGGCGGATTGCTAGACTCAGTGGGGACATACTGACCCATGAACACTCCCAGCCCTGGGTCAGGCAGAGACCCGAACAGGCAGACAACTGCAGAGAGCAGAGTCCACAGCATAGACAAGGAGCAACCGTCCCCGGGCAGCGAAGAGGCCCGATCTCAGGGGGCGCCCTTGGGATCCCCCAGCTTAAGCATAAAGAGGCTTCAGGCACAGGGGGTAGGAACAGACTTGGAGCTGCTTTTAAGTCATGCAGGGCAGGACTTAACCAGGACATGCAGATGAGTGAAGGCCAGAGGAAATGTACCCATAGAAAACAGAGTGTCTGGGGAACAGACGGGCTTGGGTGGAGCTGAGCCCAAGGGGGCTGGGAGTCCGGGTTTAGAAACCCTGTATGTCTCTCTCCTGTCTCGGCCTACTAATCTACTTAACCCCCACTCTGCAGCCTGACGCCACCTGTCCTGTGCATCTCCACTCTCGGACCGTCCACTCATTCACAGATATTTGCTTAGCACCTGCCTCTGGCCAGGTCGTGTTCCAGGCACGGGACAGCCATGAGGAGACAGACAATAACCCCAGTCCTTGGGGAGCAGAAACTCTACCAGAGGCCAGATGCACCGCTCCTGTGGCCGAGCCCCGGCCTTGCCCTCCTCACCCACCGGCCAGCCCTGCTGGAGCTCCGGCCCAAGATGCAGTTCTGTCTGAGCATACCCCTCCTCCAAGAAGGCGCCTCTCTGGACTTGCCGCCCGTCAGCCCCTGCCTCCCCGAGTCCTGTGTCCTTCTCAGCACAGACCACCATCTGAAATGGCCTCCCCACCACCTGCGTGACCTCAGTGTACCTGGTGATGTCACCTCCCGGTGAAGGAAGGTCCCGGCTGCCCTCATGAACTTTCTGCTGAGTTCCCATCACAGATTCCCGTCACGACGGCCTGGAAGGACTCTCCAGACGGGTGTGGAGCAGGGCTAGGTGGGGCCCGAGAGGGTGGGCCCCCTGGGCCGCTCCAGTGGTCAGGGTAGACAGTGACCTCCCAGCAGTGGCTCAGACCAGCCGGCAGGCCAATCAGCTTCCGTCTCCCGGGGACCATGAGAGGGCGAGGCTCTCATCTCTGCTCAGGGTCGTGGCTGCCCAGGAAGGGCTGTCAGTTCCACAGTCCTGAGCACCCTGTGAGCTGTTACACGTTTTACCTGTGTGATCTCAACTCCCTCAGGCAGAATGCTCTGGGCTACACACTTGGAAGAATCTCCTGCAGTGGTTTCAGTTCAGTTCAGTCGCTCAGTCGTGTCCCACTCTTAGCGACCTCATGGACTGTAACACACCAGGCCTCCCTGTCCATCACCAACTCCCGGAGTTTACTCAAACCCATGTCCATTGAGTCGCTGAGGCCATCCAACCATCTCATCCTCTGTCATCACCTCCTCCCACCTTCAGTCTTTCCCATCATTAGTCAGACATGACTGAGCAACTGAACTGAACTGATGCGACTATGAATAAATGCAAGAGGAAGAAATCAAAGTCCTACCCCCTTTGTTTATCACACTACCTCCTGACTGTGAGCCCTTCCTTCTATGAGCGCCTAGACTCCTCAAGGGGGGCAGGCACAGGTCTTGAGGCATGAGCCTGCTGGGTTCCCTTCTCTGCCAGCTGAGAATTGAAGCCAGCTTTCTATTTCCTTCAGACTCTGTCTCCATGTTCTTTTATTCAGCTTCAGCAGGCAGAGAAGGCCAAGATTGTGGTCAGCAACAATACCACTAACCTGATCACCAGGTTAAACTGAATTAACACCACCACGCATAGCCTACTAATTAGACTCACAAGCCTACTCCTCCTTAATCAATAACAGCCTCAATTTCTCACTAGTTTTCTCCCACTCCCTATGGACACCACCACTGATTTTAACTACATGGTTATGACCCCTTATACTAACTGTCAACCCCACATATTAAAAGAATCTCTACCAGAAAAAAAATATTATCAATGCTAGTCATACTATAATTACTTTAATTATAACATTTACTGCCATAAAATTAATTCTTTTATATATTCTATTTGGAGCAACACTAGTTTCAACACTCATTATCATTACCCAAAGAGGAAATCAAACAGAACACCTTAATGCAGGTCTCTATATATTTTATACCCTAGTAAGTTATCTTCCCCTCTTAGGAATACTTGTCTACATTCAAAATACAGTAGGACCTTTAAATAGTCTAATGCTGAGCCCAATCAGTATCCAGTTCTTGATCCAATGGGTTCATATGGTTAGTATGCATAATTGCCCTTATAGTAAAAATACCATTTTATGGCCTCCACCTTTGACTACCTAAAGCACATGAAGAGGCCCCTATTGCAGGCTTCATAGTTCTGGCTATGCTGCCAGCACTACTAAACTTTGGATGCTATGGTATACTATGAATTAGGAATTACAATAATTTGAAACCCACTAACAGACTTCATAGGGTATCCACTCATTCTATTGTCTTTATGAGGCATAATCATAAGCAGCTCCATTTTCTTATGCCAGACAGACCTAAAATCACTCACTGCATACTCTTCTGTCAGCCACATAGCACTTTGCTATCCTTACATGAACACCTTGAAGTGGTATAGGAGCCACAGCCCTAATAATTGCCCATAGTCTTACATCCTCTGTATTGTTCTGCCTGGCAAATTCAAATTACCAGGTCCATAGCCAAACAATAATCCTAGCCTAAAGCCTACAAATGTTCCTCCTACTAATAGCAACCTGATGATTACCAGCAAGTTAAACAAACCTAGCCTTACCCCCAACTATTAACTTGATTGCAGAGATATCTGTAGCAATATCCTTCTCGTGATCAAACATTGCAATTATTTCAACAGGAATTCATATAGTAATTGCTGCCCTATACGCTTTATATATACTCATTACAACACAGTGAGGCAAATACACACACCACATAAACAGTATCTCTCCATCTTTTACATGAGAAAATGCTCTCATATCATTACCCATCCTACCTCTTCTACTCCTATCCTTAAACCCAAAACGCATTCTAGGCCCCCTATACTATATACATAGTTTAGAAAAAAAACACTCGATTGTGAATCTAGTAAGAGAAGACAATACCTTCTTATTTACCATAGAAGTAGATAAGAATTGCTGATTCTATACTCCCATGACTAACAGCATGGCTTTTTCAAACTTTTATCCATTGGTGTTAGGAACCAAATAATTGGTGCAACTCCAAATAAAAGTAATAAATTAAATTTCCTCTTTCACTCTAGCCTCACTACATATATCATCTATCATAATAACAAGCACTAACATATATAAAACCACCAAATACCCTCTATATGCAAGATTATCTCATATGCCTTCACCATTAGCTTAGTTCCAACAATAGTATTCACATATACAGACCAAGAGATAATTATCTCAAACTGGCACTGAATCACACTACAAACCCTTAAGCTATCATTCAGTTCTAAAATAGATTATTTCTCAATAATGTGTGCTGGTGGCCCTATTTGTCATATGATCAATTATAGACTTCTCAATATGATCCATTCACTCAGACCCCAACATAAACCGATTCTTCAAACACTCCTTTTCCTTGTTACAATACTAATTCTTGTTACCACTAATAATCTCTTCCAATTACTTACTGGCTGGGAAGGAGCAGGGATTATGTCCTTCCTGATCATTGGATGATGGTGTGGACGGCAGATGCAAACACGGCAGCACTACAGGCAATTTTGTATAACACCTCAGCCGCTCAGCTGTGTCCGACTCTTTGCGACCCCATGGACTGTAGCCCACCAGGCCCCTCAGTCCATGGGATGTTCCAGGCAAGAATCCTGGAGTGGGTTGCCATTTCCTTCCCCAGGGCCAAAACACCTCAGCGAAGCCCAAAGACTGACTGGAAAGAGGAGGCAGACTGCTGGCTTGCGCTGTGTGGATGTGGGGATGCAGGGCACGCGGCGTGGATGTGAGAAAGTGGGGCCAGGGGGGTGTGGATCTGTTTCGTATAACCCCGTGCTGCTGCTGCTGCTGCTAAGTCACTTCAGTCGTGTCCGACTCTGTGCAACCCCATAGATGGCAGCCCACCAGGCTCCTCCGTCCCTGGGAGTCTTCAGGCAACAACACTGGAGTGGGTTGCCATTTCCTTCTCCAATGCATGAAAGAGAAAAGTGAAAGTGAAGTCACTCGGTCATGTTTGATTCTTCGCGACCCCATGGACCACAGCCTACCAGGCTCCTCCATTCATGGGATTTTCCAGGCAAGAGTAGTAGAGTGGGCTGCCATTGCCTTCTCCAAATCCTACGCTGATACCGGTTATGAAACAATAGCATGATTCTTACTTAACTTCAACGCATGACACTTAAAACAAATTTTTATCCTCACTTCAGTTCAGTTGCTCAGTCAGGTCCGACTCTGTGCAACCCCATAGACGGCAGCCCAACCAGACTCCTCCGTCCCCGGGATTCTGCAGGCAGTAACACTGGAGTGGGTTGCCTTTTCCTCTCCAATGCATGAAAGTGAAAAGTTAAAGTGAAGTCACTCCGTCGTGTCTGACTCTTTGCGACCCCATGGACTGCAGCCTAGCAGGCTCCTCCGTCCATGGGATTTTCCAGGCAAGAGTACTGGAGTGGGGTGCCATTGCCTTCTCCGAACCCTATACTGATACCGGTTTTATTAAAACAATAGCATGATTCTTACTTAACTTCAAAGCATGACACTTACAACAAATTTTTATCCTCAGTTCAGTTCAGTCGCTCAGTCATGTCCGACTTTTTGCAACCCCATGAACCGCAGCACGTCAGGCCTCCCTGTCCATCACCAATTCCTGGAGTTTACCCAAACTCATTTCCGTTGAGTTGGTGATGCTATCCAACCATCTTATCCTTTGCCTTCCCCTTCTTCTCCTGCCTTCAATCTTTCCCAGCATCAGGGTCTTTTCAAATGAGCCAGTTTTTCCCATCAGGTGGCCAAAGTATTGGAGTTTCAGCATCAACACCAATCCTTCCAATGAACACCCAGGACTGATCTCCTTTAAGATGCACTGGTTGGATCTCCCTGCAGTCCAAGGGACTCTTCAAGAGTCTTCTCCAATACCACAGTTCAAAAGCATCAATTCTGTTGTGCTCAGCTTTTTTAGTCCAACTCTCACATCCATATCTGGCTACTGAAAAAACCGCAGCCTTGACTAGACAAACCTTTATTGGCAAAGTAATGTCTCTGCTTTTTAATATGCTGTCTAGGTTGCTCATAACTTTCCTTCCAAGGATCAAGTGTCTTTTAACTGCATGGCTGCAATCACTGTCTGCGGTGATTTTGCAACTCCAAAAAATAAAGTCAGCCACTGTGTCCACTGTTTTCCCATCTATTTGCCATGACGTGATGGGACCAGATGCCATGATCTTAGTTTTCTGAATGTTGAGTTTTAAGCCAACTTTTTCACTCTCCTCATTCACTTTCATCAAGAGCCTCTTCAGTTTTTCTTCACTTTCTACCATAAGGGTGGTGTCATCTGCATATCTGAGGTTATTGATATTTCTCCTGGGAATCTTCATTCCAGTTTGTGCTTCATCCAGTCCAGCATTTCTCATGATGTACCCTGCATATAAGTTAAATAAGCAGGGTGACAATATACAGCCTTGACATACTCCTTATCCTATTTGGAACCAGTCTATTGTTCCATGTCCAGTTCTAACTGTTGCTTCCTAACCTGCACACAGATTTCTCAGGAGGCAGGTCAGGTGGTCTGGTATTCCTATCTCTTGAAGAATTTTCCATACTTTGTTGTAATCCACACAGTCAAAAGTTTTGGCATAGTCAATAAAGCAGAAGTAAATGTTTTTCTGGAATTCTCTTGCTTTTTCAATGATCCAATGGTTTTTGTCAATTTCATCTCTGGTTCCTCTGCCTTTTCTAAATCTAGCTTGAACATCTGGAAGTTCATGGTTCATGCTCTGTTGAAGCCTGGCTTGGAGAATTTTGAGCATTGCTTTGCAAGCATGTGAGATGAGTGCAATTGTGCAGTAGTTTGAGCATTCTTTGGCATTGTCTTTCTTTGGGATTGGAATGAAAACTGACCTTTTCTAGTCCTGTGGCCACTGCTAAGTTTTCCAAATTGGCTGGTATATTGAGTGCAGCACTTTCACAACATCATCTTTTAGGATTTGAAATAGCTCAACTGGAATTTCATCACCTTCACCAGCTTTGTTCATAGTGATGCTTCCTAAGGCCCACTTGATTTCACATTCCAGGATGTCTGGCTCTAGGTGAGTGATCACACCATCATGATTATCTGGGTCGGGAAGATCTTTTTTGTCCAGTTCTTCTGTGTATTCTTGCCACCTCTTCTTAATATCGTCTGCTTCTCTTAGGTTCCTACCATTTCTGTTCTTTATTGTGCCCATCTTTGCATGAACTGTTCCCTTGGTATCTCTAATTTTCTTAAAGAGAACTCTAGTCTTTCCCACTCTATTGTTTTCCTCTATTTCTTTGCACTGATCACTGAAAAAGGCTTTCTTATCTCTTCTTGCTCTTCTTTGGAACTCTGTATTCAAATGGGTATATCTTTCTTTTTCTCCTTTGCCTTTTGCTTCTCTTCTTTTCCGAGCTATTTGTAAGGCCTCCTCAGACAACCATTTTGCCTTTTTGCATTTCTTTTCCTTGGAGATGGTCTTGATCACTGCCTCCTGTACAATGTCATGAAGCTCCATCCATAGTTATTCAGGCACTCTGTCTAGCAGATCTAATCCCTTGAATCTATTTGTCACTTCCACTATAGAGTCATAAGGGTTTTGATTTAGGTCATACCTGAACAGTCTAGCGGTTCTCCCTATTTTCTTCAATTTAAGTCTAGAAGGTCTTGTAGGTCTTCATAGAACCGTGCAATATCAGCTTCTTCAGCATTATTGGTCTGTGCATTGACTTGGATTACTGTGATATTGAATGGTTTGCCTTGAAAATGAACAAAGATCATTCTTTCATTTTTGAGATTACATCCAAGTACTGCATCAGGCTTTTTTGTTGACAATCAGAGCTACTCCATTTCTTCTAAGGGATTCTTGCCCAAAAGACAAAATGATCATCTGAGTTAAATTCACCCATTCTAGTCCATTTTATTTCAGGAATTCCTGAAATGTCAATGTTCACTCTTGCCATCCCCTGTTTGACCACGTCTAATTCGCCTTGATTCACGGACTTAACATTCCAGGTTCCTATGCAATATTGCTCTTTACAGCATCAGACTTTACTTCCATCACCAGTCACATCCACAACTGGGTGTTGCTTTTGCTTTGGACCTGTCTCTTCATTCTTTCTGGAGTTAGTTCTCCACTGGTCTCCAGGAGCATATTGGGTACCTACAGACCTGGGGATCTTATCTTTCAGTGTCCTATCTTTTTGCTTTTCATATTGCTCATGGGGTTCTCAAAGCAAGAATACTGAAGTAGTTTGCCATTCCCTTCTCCAGTGGCCCATGTTTTGTCAGAAATCTCCACCTTGACCCGTTCGTCTTGGCTGGCTCTACACAGCATGGTTCATAGTTTCACTGAGTTAGACAAGGCTGTGGTCCATGTGATCGGATTGCTTAGCTTTCTGTGATTGTGGTTTTCAGTCTGTCTGCCCTCTGATGGAAATCCAATTTTCTGTTGAAGGGTGAGGCTGTGTTCCCTCTCTGTTTTTTGACCTGACGCCAAACTATGGTGGAGGTGATGAAGATCACAGCGACCTCCTTCAAAAGATGCCATGCGGGCCCTGCTACAGTCAGGCCCCCAACCCTGCAGCAGGCCGCCACCAACCCACGCCTCCAGCAGAGACTCCTGGACACTCACGGGCACGTCTTGGTCAGTCTCCTGTGGGTCACTGCTCCTTTTTCCTGGGTCCTGGTGTGCACTAGGTTCTGTTGTGCCCTCCAAGAGTCTGTTTCCCCAGTCCTGTGGACGTCCTGGCGGCTCTGTGGTGGGTTAATGGTGAACTTCTCCAAGAGGGCTTATGCCATACCCAGGTCTACTGCACCCAGAGTCCCTGGTCCTGCGGCAGCCCACTGCTGACCCGTATCTCCTCAGGACACACCCAGACACAGTTCTGTCTCAGTCTCCGTGTGGCTGAGGTCCTGGTGTGCACAGGGTGCGTTTGAGCCCTCTGAGTGTCTCTGGCAGGTGTGGGGTTTGATTCTGAATGTGACTGTGCCCCTCGGACCATCTTTCTGGGGCTTCTCCTTTGCCCCTGGACGTGGGGTATCTCCTCAGAGTCACTCGAGTGTGACGCAGTTGCTGCTCCATCATATGATAGAAACATCAGTCAGTCAGTTCAGTCGCTCAGTCGTGTCCGACTCTTTGCAACCCCATGTATTCTAGCACACCAGGCCTCCTGTCTGTCACCAACTCCCGGAGTTTACTCAAATTCATGTCCACGGAGTCGGTGATGCCATCCAAACATCTCATCCTCTGTCGTCCCCTTTTGCTCCTGCCTTCAATCTTTCTCAGCATCAGGGTCTTTTCCAGTGAGTCAGTTCTTCACATCAGGTGGCCAAAGTATGGGAGTTTCAGCTTCAACATTAGTCCATCCAATGACCATTCAGGACTGATTATGTTTAGGATGGACTGGTTGGATCTCCTTGCAGTCCAAGGGACTCTCAAGAGTCTTCTCCAACACCACAGTTCAAAAGCATCAATTCTTCGGTACTCAGCTTTCTTTATAGTCCAACTCTTACATCCATGCAAGATTACTGGAAAAATAATACCCTTGACTAGACGGATCTTTGTTGGCAAAGTAACGTCTCTGCTTTTTAACATAATGTCCAGGTTGGTCATAACTTTTCCTAACAGCAGTAAGCGTCATTTTATCTCATGGCTGCAATCACCATCTGCAGTGATATTGGAGCACTAGAAAATAAGGTCAGCCACTGTTTCCACTGTTTCTCCATCTATTTGCCATGAAGTGATGGGACCAGATGCCTTGATCTTAGTTTTCTGAATGCTGCTGATGCTGCTGCTAAGTCGCTTCAGTCGTGTCCGACTCTGTGCAACCCTGTAGACGGAAGCCCACCAGGCTTCCCCATCCCTCCGATTCTCCAGGCAAGAACACTGGAGTCGGTAGCCTTTTCCTTCTCCAATCAATGAAAGTGAAAAATGAAAGTGAAGTCGCTCAGTCGTGTCCGACTCTTCATGACCCCATGGACTGCAGGCTACCAGGCTCCTCCAACCATGGGATTTTCCAAGTAAGAGTACTGGAGTGGGATGCCATTACCTTCTCTTCTAAATATTGAGCTTTAAGCAGACTTTTTTACTCTCCTCTTTCACTTTCATCAAGAGGCTCTTTAGTTCTTCTTCACTTTCTGCCATAAGGGTGGTGTCATCCGCATCTCTGAAGTTATTGATAATGCTCCCAGTTATCTTGATTTCAGCTTGTGCTTCCTCCAGCCCAGCGTTTCTCATGATGTACTCTGCATATAAGTTAAATAAGCAGGCTGACAATATACAGCCTTGACATGCTCCTTTCGAATTTGGAACCAGTCTGTTGTTCCATGTCCAGTTGTAACAGTTGCTCCCTGACCTGCATGCAGGTTTCTCAAGAGGCAGGTCAGGTGTTCTGGCATTCCCATCTCTTTCAGAAATTTCCACAATTTATTGTGATCCACAGTCAAAGGCTTTGGCATAGTCAATAAAGCAGAAATAGATATTTTTTTCTGGAACTCTCTTGCTTTTTCAATGATCCAGTGGATGTTGGAAATCAGATCTCTGGTTCCTCTGCCTTTTCTAAAACTAGCTTGAACATTTTGATGTTCACAGTTCACGTATATTGAAACCATTATATCTACTACTGTGGGCAGGAATCCCTTAGAAAAAATGGAGTAGCCATCATAGTCAACAAGAGAGTCTGAAATGCAGTACTTGGATGAAGTCTCAAAAACGACAGAAGGATTTCTGTTCATTTCCAAGGCAAACCGTTCAATATCACAGTAATCCAAGGCTATGCCCTCATCAGTATTGCTGAATAAGCTGAAGTTGAACAGTTCTATGAAGACCTGCAAGACTGGAATGCAAAAGAAGGAGGTCAAGAAACACCTCTAGTACCAGGCAAATTGGGCCTTGGAGTACAGAATGAAGCAAGGCAAGGGCTAATAGAGTTTTGCCAAGTGAATGCACTGGTAAAAGCAAACACCCTCTTTGGAAAAAAGTGTACTTAAAACTCAACAATCAGAAAACTAAGGTCGTGGCATCTAGTCCCATCACTTCATGGCAAATAGATGGGAAAACAATGGAAACAGTGATAGAATTTATTTGGGGGAGTGGGGGCTCTGACAGGCTTCAGCAATACATGAACTGTGAACTTCCAGATGTTCAAGCTGGTATTAGAAAAGACAGAAGAACCAGAGATCAAATTGCCAACATCCACTGGATCACTGAAACAGCAAGAGAATTCCAGAAAAACATCTATTTCTGTTTTATTGACTATGCCAAAGCCTTTGACTGTGTGAATCGCAAAAAGCTATGGAAAATTCTGAAAAAGATGGGAATACCAGGCCACCTGACCTGCCTCCTGAGAAATCTATATGCAGGTCAGGAAGCAACAGTTAGAACTGGACATAGAACAACAGACTGGTTCCAAACACGAAATGGAGTACGTCAAGGCTGGATATTATCACCCTGTGTATTTAACTTATATGCAGAGTACATCATGAGAAACCCTATGCTAGAGGAAGCGCAAGGTGGAATTGAGGTTGCCAGGAGCAATAACAATAACCTCAGATATGCAGATGACACCACCCTTATGGCAGAAAGTGAAGAAGAACTAAAGAGCCTGTTGATGAAAGTGAAAGAGGAGAGTGAAAAAGTTGGCTTAAAACTCAACATTCAGAAAACCAAGATCATGGCATCTGGTCCCATCACATCATGGCAAATAGATGGGGAAACACTGGAAACAGTGACAGACTATTTTTGGGGGCTCCAAAATCACTAAAGATGGTGACTGTAGCCATGAAATTAGAAGATGCTTATTATTTGGAAAAAAAAAAAAACTATGACCCACCTAGACAGCGTATTAAAAAGCAGTGACATTACTTTGCCAATAAAGGTCTCTCTAGTCAAAGCTATGGTTTTTCCGGTAGTCATGTATGGATGTAAGAGTTGGACTATAAAGAAAGCTCAGCGCCGAAGAATGGATGCTTTTGAACTGTGGTGTTGGAGAAGACTCTTGAGAGTCCCTTGGACTGCAAGGGGATCCAACCAGTCCATCCTAAAGGAGATCAGCTCTGAATGTTCTTTGGAAGGACTGATGATGAAGGTGAAACTCCAATACTTTGGCCACCTGATGTGAAGAGCTGACTCGTTTGAAAAGACCCTGATGCTGGGAAAGACTGAGGGCAGGAGGAGAAGGGGATGACAGATTATGAGATGGTTGGATGGCATCACCAACTCGATGGACATGGGTTTGGGTAAATTCCGGGAGTTGGTGACAGACAGGGAGGCCTGGTGTGCTGCGGTTCATGGGGTCACAAAGAGTCAGACACGACTGAACAACTGAACTGTACTGAACTGAAAATCACTGCAGATGGGGACTGCAGTCATGAAATTAAAATAGGCTTGCTCCTTGGAAGAAAAGTTATGACTAACCTAGACAGCATATTAAAAAGCAGAGACATTATTTGTCAACACAAATCTGTCTAGCTAAAGCTATGATTTTTCCAGTAGTCATGTATAGATGTGAAAGTTGGACTATAAAGAAAGCTGAGCGCTGAAGAATGGATGCTTTTGAACTGTGGTGTTGGAGAAGTCTTGAGAATGCCTTGGACTCCAAGGAACTCCAACCAGTCCATGCTAAAGGAAATCAGTCCTGAATATTCATTGGTATTCATTGGAAGGGCTGATTCTAAAGCTGAAACTCCAATACTTTGACCACCTGATGTGAAGAGCTGACTTATTTGAAAAGACCCTGATGCTGGGACAGGTTGAAGGCAGGAGGAAAAGGGGACGACAGAGGATGAGATGGTGAGATGGCATCACCAACTCAATGGACATGGGTGTGGGTCGACTCCAGGAGTTAGTGATGGACAGGGAGGCCTGGAAAGCTGCAGTCCATGGGGTCTCAAAGAGTCAGCAACTGAACTGAGTCAAATCACTGTTACTAACAGTCTCCTTCCTATCAATTTGAGCACTAGACCCCTGATTCCAATATGACCAATGAATACATTTACTCTCAGATATTTTCTATCCCTAACACTAAGCCCTATGCGTATGACACATATGCTTATCCATCCTATTATCAAGTACTCTTCCACAGGCATAAGAAATGTGTCTGACTAGAGTTACTTTGAGAGAGTAAGTAATAGAGATTTAAATCCTCTTATATCTAGAATTATAGGAATTGAACATACCACTAAGAATGCAAAGTTTTTGTGCTACCAAATTACACCACATTCTATAAGTAAGGTCAGCTAATTAAACTAATGGGCCCATACCCAAAAAATGTTCATTTATACCCTTTCTGTACTAATAAGTCCCATCATCTTTACATTATCCTATCAACTATTTTCTCAGGATTTATTGTCATTAAAATTATCTCCATTGATTACTTATCTGATTTGGCTTTGAAATAAATATATTAGGCATGATCCCCATCATAATCTATAATTCAACCCAGGAGCAACAGAAGCATCAACTAAATACTTGACACAATCCACCACATCAATATTCCTCATGATAACTGGCCTCATGATTCCTCATGATAACTGGCCTATTCTCAGGCCAATGAACTCTCACAAAACTATTTAATCCAACAGCATCCATATTAATCACAATAGCCTTATGAATAAAACTGGGAATATCTGCATTTCACATTGGAGTACCAGAAGGTATACAAGACATTTTACTAACATCTGGCTTGACCCTATGACCATGACAAAAACTTGCACCCATGACTGTGCTATACCAAACTTCACCATCAATTAATTTAATAGTGTACTGTGTGCTGGGCTTAGTTGCTCAGCTGTGTCTGACTCTCTCTGACCCCAGGGACTGTATCCCACCAGGCTCTCCTGCTATGGGCATTCTCCAGGCAAGAGTACTGGAGTGGGTTGCCATTGCCTTCTCCACTAAACCTGGTTTTATTATCTTAACTTCCACCATATTCAGAATGTTCATAACCAACTCCACCACCACCACATTATCACTATCACATACATGCAACAAGATACCAATCATAACAACCCTTATCCTCATCATTCTATTAGCAATAGGAGGCCTCCCACCATGATTAGGATTCCGACCCAAGTGAAAAACAATTGAAAAAATAACAACCAAAAAGAGCATCATTTTATCAACAGTAATAGCAATCAGGGCACTACTGTATTTCAACATATGACTCACACCCTCCAGGGCAGTAACCTTATTCCTCTCCACAAACAACAGAGAAAACATGACAATTCTACACTATGAAACAAATAACACTCCTATCCACAATAACTGCAATAGTCACAATATTTCTACCCATAACACCAATTCTCTCAGTGCTGGCATAGGAATTTAGGTTAACTAGACCAAGAGCCTTCAATGCCCTGTGTGCTGTGGGCTTAGTCGCTCAGTCATGTCCAACTCTTTGCGATCCCATAGACTAGCCCACCAGGCTCCTCTGTCCATGGGATTCTCCAGGCAAGAATCCTGGAGTGGATTGCCATTCCCTTCTCCAGAGGATCTTCCCGACCCACGGATGGAACCCAGGTCTCCTGCATTGCAAGCAGATTCTTTCTTGTATGAAATACAGGAAAATTCCTGTACTACAAGGATGTTCCTTATACTTCAAAGCCCTAAGCAAGTATAATTTACTTAATGCCTGTTCATAAGGTTTGCAAGATTATATCTTACATCAGTTGAATGCAAACCAGACACCTCAAGCTAAACCCTCTCTAGATTGGTGGGCTATAACTCCAGGAACTTTTAGTTAACAGCTAAATACCCTGGTCAACTGATTTCAAGCTACTTCTATAGCAAAAGGAAAAAAGAAAAGAAAAACAAAAACAAAAACAAAACAAAACAGTGGTATAAGTCCCAGCAAATAGAACCGGCTTCTTTGAATTTGCAATTCAACATGAAATATTCATCACAGGACTTAGTAAAAAGAAAAAGTGCATTAAACCCCTGTCTTTAGATTTACAGTCTAAAGCTTACTCAGCCATTCTGCCTATGTTCATTAACTGCCTATTATTTTCAACTAACCATAAAGATATCGGTACTATATACTTATAATTTGGTGCTTGAGCCGGGAAGGCAGTGTTGCAGTGAAAGGGAAAAAGGAGGAATGAGCTTTTCTCCTTTCTCTTCTGACAACAAAGAAGATAAAGAGAAGAGTGAGCAGGCCTGAACATTGCTAACTTTTCTTTTTCCTGTAACTGCTCCTCACGCTGAATGTCTGTGACTAAGTTTGCTTTTCTGTCCCTAAACTCTGCAGAAGCTACACTTGGCTCCTATTTTCCTTTGACTCTGTGCTAAATATATCCCCATCTGGTGTCTACCCTCAGAACACTCTTCCCCTTGTAGTTGCGTATCAGAAAGTAGGCCACAGAGCCACCGACTGCCAGACTCAACTACTGGGTTATTGACGTCAGTCTCCTACTGTCTTTGAAACAATGCAAAAGGAAGATATCAAGATCCTATTCCCTTTGTTCCTCATCACTGATTCCTGACTGTGAGCTCTTGCCTTCTATAATCCCCTAGATTCATCTCGGGGGGCAGGGCACAGCTCTCGAGGCATAAGCCTACTGCGTTTCTCCTCTCTGCCAGATAAGAATAAAATCCACCTTTCTATTTCCTCCAAAGCCGGTCTCCATATTTTCCGTTCAGCGTCAATGGGCAAAGAAGGCCAAGATTTTGGCTGGCAACAGTAGGCACAGCCCCAAGGTTCTTAATCTGTGCTGGGTTGGGCCAACCTGGAACTCGACTTGGAGATGACCAAATTTATAACGTAATTGTAACAGCTCATGCATTTGTAATAGTTTTCATTATAGTACTCCCTATGATGATTGGAGGCTTTGGTAACTGATTAGTTTCCCTGATAGGTGGAGCTAATGACATAGTTTTCCCTGAATAAATAAGCTTCTGACTTCTCCCTCCCTCTTTCCTCTTCCTGCTTGCATCACCAATAGTTGAAGCAGGCACTGGCACAGGCTGAGCTGTCTACACCTTTAGCCAGAAATCTAGCTCCTGCTGGAGCTTAAGTAGACTTTACTATTTGTTCTCTACACCTCACAGGTGTTTCTTCTACCTTAGGTGTTACCAATTTTATTACTACAACTATTAATATAAACCCCTGCCATATCCCAATATCAAACACTGTTATTCATGTGATTAGTCCTAATCACAGCCATATTACTATCACTATCTGTATTGGCAGCTGGTAATTTTACTATGCTATTAACAGACTGAAATCTAAATACAGCTTTCTTTGATCCTGAAGGAGGAGAGGACCCAATACTGTATCAACATTGATCTGATTTTTCACACACTCTGAAGTATATCTTTTGATTTTGCCAGGATTTAGGATGATTTCACATATTGTAACCTATTACTTAGGGGAAAAGAAACTTTCAGGTACATGGGAATGGTCTGAGCTATAGTGTCAACTGGATTCTTAGGATTTATTGTATGAGAACATCAGATATTCACAGTAAGGATGTATGTTGACACACAAGCCTTTTTCACATCAGCCACTATAATAATTATCAGGCCAACAAGAGTAAAAATATTCAGTTGATTAGCAATGCCTCATGACAGTAACATTAAATGACCCCCAGCTACAATGTGAGGCCTAGGTTTTGTATTTCTTTTCACAGTCAGAGGGTTAACAGGAATTTTCCTGGCTAATTCACCTTCAGATATTTTCTTCATGATATATACTATGTAGTTACATAGTTGCATTATGTACTTTCAGTGGGAGATTTACTATTATAGGGGGCTTTCTGCACTGAATCTCATTATTCTCAGGCTATACTCAACTTGACATGAGCAAAACTTCACTTCATAAATGTATTTGTAGATGTTAACATAACCTTGCTCAAAAACACTTTCTAGGCCTGTTTGGAATACCACAACAATATTCTGATTACCCAGATGCATACACAGTATGAAATACTATTTCATCTATAGGCCCATTCACTTCTTTAACCACAGTAATACCAATAATTCTTATTACCTGAGAAGCATTTGCATCAAGACGAGGTCTTAACAGTAGACCAACCATATCACACATTCAAAGAACCTATGCACATCATTTTAAAATAAATAAGGAAGGAATCGAACCCCCAACTACTGATTTCAAGCTAAAATCATAACCATGATTTCTTTCTCTATTTAGGAGATATTAGTAAAATATTATATCACTTTGTTGAAGTTAAGTTATAGGTGAAAAATCTGTATATATCAATGGCATATCCTCTACAACTAGACTTTCAAGATGCAACACCAGCCATCAAAGAAGAATTCTTAACCTTCATGATAACACATTAGTAATTGTTTTCTTAATCAGCTCACTAGTAGTTTACATTATCTCACTTATTCTGAAAACAAAACTCACACACACTAGCACTATAGACACACAAGAAGTAGACTATTCGAACAATCTTACCAGCTATTATTTTCATCTTAATTGCCTTTCTATCCCTATAAATTTTATACATAATAGACAAAATTAACACTCCATGCCTTATGGTATAAACTATCAAGTCACCAAATATATGGAAGCTATTAATATACAGATTGTGAAGACTTGAATTTTGACTCCTATAATTCCAACATCAGAGTTAAAGCCAGGGTATTTGGAAGTAGATGATTGGGTTCTTTTACCTATAGTTATAGTTAAACAAATGTTAATTTCCACAGAAGATGTGCTACACTCATGAGCTGTGCCTTGTATAAGACTAAAATCAGATGCGATCCCAGGGCACCTATATCAAACAAATTTTCTAACACTAATTCAGTTCAGTTCAGTCACTCAGTCATGTCTGACACTTTGCGACCCCGTGAACCGCAGCACACCACGCCTCCCAGTCCATCACCAACTCCCAGAGTCCACCCAAACCCACGTCCATCAAGTCAGTGATGCCATCCAACCATCTCATCCTCTGTCGTCCCCTTATCCTCCTGCCCTCAATCCCTCCCAGCATCAGGGTCTTTTCAAATAAGTCACCTCTTTGCATCAGGTGGCCAAAGCATTGGAGTTTCAGCTTCAACATCAGTCCTTCCAATGAACATCCAGGACTCATCTCCATTAGGATGGACTGGTTGGATCTCCTTGTGGTCCAAGGGACTCTCAAGCATCTTCTCCAACACCACAGTTCAAAAGCATCAATTCTTCTGTGCTCAGTTTGCTTTATAGTCCAATACTCACATCCATGCATGACCACTGGAAAAAGAATACACTTGACTAGACAGACCTTTGCTGACAAAGTAATGTCTCTGCTTTTTAATATGCTGTCTACATTGCTCATAACTTTCCTTCCAAGGAGCAAGTGTCTTTTAATTTCGTGGCTGCAATCACCATCTGCAGTGATTTTGGAGCCCAGAAAAATAAACTCAAACACTGTTTTCACTCTTTCCCCATCTATTTAACATGAAGTGATGGGACCAGATGCCATGATCTTAGTTTTCTGAATGTTAAGCTTTAAGCCAATATTTTCACTCTCCTCTTTCACTTTCATCAAGAGGATCTTCAGTTCTTCTTCTCATTCTGCCATAAGGGTGGTGTCATCTGCATGTCTCAGGTTATTGATATTGCTCCCAGCAATCTTGATTCCAGCTTGTGCTTCCTCCAACCCAGCATTTCTTTTGATGTAATCTGCATATAAGTTAAATAAGCAGGGTGACAATATACAGCCTTGACGTACTCCTTTTTCTATTTGGAACCAGTCTGTTGTTCTATGTCCAGTTCTAACTCTTGCTTCCTGATCTGCATACAGGTTTCTCAAGAGACAGGTCAGGTGGCCTGGTATTCCCATCTCTTTCAGAATTTTCCACAGTTTCTTGTGACCCACACAGTCAAAGGCTTTGGCATAGTCAATAAAACAGAAATAGATATTTTTCTGGAACTTCTTGCTTTTTTGATGATCCAGTGGATGTTGGCAATTTCATCTCTGGTTCCTCTGCCTTTTCTAAATCAGCTTGAACATATGGAAGTTCACCGATCATGTCCTGCTGAAGCCTCGCTTGGAGAATTTTAAGCATCACTTTACAAGCGTGTGAGATGAGTGCAATTATGGGGTAGTTTGAGCATTCTTTGGCATTGCCTTTCTTTGGGGTTGGAATGAAAACTGACCTGTGGCCACGGCTGAGTTTTCCAAATTTGCTGGCATATTGAGTACAGCACTCTCACAGCATCATCTTTTAGGATTTGAAATAGCTCAAATGGAATTCCATAACTCCACTAGCTTTGTTCATAGTGATGCTTCCTAAGGCCCATTTGATTTCACATTCCAGGATGTCTGGCTCTAGGTGTGTGATCACACTATCATGATTATCTGGGTCATGAAGATCTTTTTTGTACAGTTCTTCTGTGTCTTCTTGCCACCTCTTCTTAATGTCTTCTGCTTCTGTTAGGTGCCTACCATTTCTGTCCTTTATTGAGCCCATCTTTGCATAAAGTGTTCCCTTGGTATCTCTGATTTTCTTGAAGAGATCTCTAGTCTTTCCCATTCCATTGTTTTCCTCTACTTCTTTGCACTGATTGCTGAGAAAGGCTTTTGTATCTATCCTTGCTATCCTTTGGAACTCTGCATCAAATGCATATATCTTTCCTTTTCTCCTTTGCTTTTCAGTTCCCTCTTTTCACAGCTATTTGTAAGGCCTCCTCAGACAGCCATTTTGATTTTTTGTATTTCTTTTATTTTTCTGTATTTTGGGGGATGGTCTTGATTTCTGTCTCCTTTACAATGCCATGAACCTCCATCCATAGTTCATCAGGCACTCTGTCCAACAGATCTAGTCCCTTAAATCTATTTCTCTCTTCCACTGTATAGTCATAAGGGATTTGATTTAGGTCATACCTGAATGATCTAGTGGTGTTCCCTATTTTCTTGCATTTCACTCTGAATTTGGCAATAAGGAGTTCATGATCTGAGCCATAGTTGGCTCCTGGTCTTGATTTTGCTGACTGTATAGAACTTCTCCATCTTTGGCTGCAAAGAATATAATCAACCTGATTTTGGTGTCGTCCATCTGTTGATGTCCATGTGTAGAGACTTCTCTTGTGTTGTTGGAAGACAGTGTTTGCTATGACCAGTGCATTTTCTTGGCAGAACTCTATTAGCCTTTGAGGACAAGGTGGTACATCTACAACTGGAACACCACTCAACCATAAAACAGAGTGAAACAGGGGTGCTGTAAGCAGCATGGGTGTACTAAGAAATCATCACACCAGGTGAGGGAACTCCGAGACAGAAAGACAGATCTCATGAGAGATCACTTACGGGCACAATCTATAAATTCATACCAGTGACCTAATGTACAAAACGGACTTCACAGCCTGCAAAAATCAAATTAAGAGTTTCAAAAGAAAGAAAGAAGGGATAAAGATTTTAGGATTTATATACACACTAAGATCTAACAAATTGATAAGCAAATAGGACCTACTGAAAAGAACAGGGAACTCTACTAAAGAGACTGTAATAATCTATATGAGGAAAAAAATGGAAAAAGAATAGATTCACTTCTATATAAAATCAAATTAAGTTACTGTACAGCTAAAACTAATAAAACAATGGAAATCAACCTGATTCCAATAGAAAATAAAAATTAAATTACAGAAAATCCATCTAAGGGTCCCCAAATAGTGGCGAGCCTACAGATTAGGTCTGTGATACACTATGATGTTACTATGACACCGCCAAAGGTTTTCACCCAGCAGAACACAGGACAGCATCCCATTCAAAGGTGCCTGACCTCATGTGAATGTCACAAGATTAAGAGAAGAAAGACCACAGGTTAATCAGGGCAACACCCTCAATTCAGATGTTGGGGATCTCCAAGGGGCAAGACACACAGAGGTGAAGAGCAGACACAGGGTCTCTGGGCACAGGATCCAGACCCGTGTGGACGGGGTGAGACCCACACGGTCCCCAAATGCTGCATCTGGGGCCACATGACTCTTGGTTAGGACACCAAGTCCCTGATGGCTGGGCCCCAAAGGCAGAAACGAGTGGGTTCCTGGAACCTTCTCTCGTCCCAGAGAAGTCCCCCCTCTCCTGCCCTTCGGTTCTGTCTGATACTAACTGTTTTGACAGCTGTCACGATAATGCTGAACACACTGCCTTGGTTCCAGTGGGCTCCATTCTATGTTTTCCCACTGAGGTGTTGAGAAAATACACCAGGCGTGGGGCTAGAAGACGGGGGGCAGGTCTGGTGTCTGCTGAGCAGGGACGGCCGATGGGAAGGAGATCACATAGCAACCTCACCTGCTGCCCGTTGGTTTTTTGCCTGATCCTTGTACCCTGGAATCAATTAGCCAGGTGAACCTGCCTCCCTACTCAAACCGAATCCGCTGAAAAACTGGAATAATTACCAGGTAGCCCACCTGAGGGGTCTCCATGAGCCTCAGGGCAGGTGACCCTGGTAGGAGGAAAGACTAAGAGCCCTACTGCATCACTGACCCCTGGGAGGGCCATGGAACCCCACTCAGAGGAGGGCACATTACCCAGAGACGTCCACCTCAGCTCCAGACCCCAGACCTCTGAGCACTGACATTCAGACACAGGCACAGAGTTTTCCAGGACGGAGGCCAGGCCCAGTCCGCACCCAGGTCTCCACGTCCTCGTGAACATGGTCAGGTGTCAATATTCTCATTGCAGAAAGCAAGCAGTCTTGTCTAAACATAATCAGTGCAGACAGGATTGAAAAGTCAAAGTGTTCATCGTTCAGACATGTCTGACTGTTTGTGACCACATGGACTGTAGCCATCTAGCCTCCTCTGTCCATGGGATTCTGCAGGCAAGAATACTGGACTAGGTTACCATTCCCTTCTCCAGGGGATCTTCCCAATCCAGAGATGAACCCAATTCTCCTGCACTGCATGCAGATTCTTTACCATCTAAGCCACCAGGGAAAATCCCAGACAAGACAGAGAGGTCTAAATCTACCATGCAGACAGAACATGGTCAGGTTTAAACTAGAGTAAAGTTGCTCTCCCTGGAGGCACAGGTCTCTCATCATTGAACAGGGGCCTCACCCTCAGGTGGGAACTGGCAAGTAACTTTCTTAAAGAAAAAATCATCACTGGGCCCCACATGTCACCCACATCAGGAAACTGAAAGAATCTTTGCCATTAAACACTTTAACAGGCAAAACAAAACTGTTACCAGTATCTTTGGCCATGTGGTGGTCAGGATCCAGGGAAGATCCAGGGATTTCTTAGAGCTGAGTCCAGTGTCTTGTAAAGACAGACAGACAGTGCCCTGATTCCTTCTCCCATGCTTCCAGCAGGAGGCAGCCACACGGGAAGCCTTCTAGAAAGGATACTCTTTATCAGAATAAAAATTGTTGAAATGGAAAGCATACTAGTTAGTATTTGCGAACCTAAAATATTCTTTAAAGCTTGGCCCCCAGATCTTTGCGGTTCCCACTGGTTCCTTTGTGTTCAGATTGTCAGGGTAGAAACAATCGGTTGTTTCAAACTGGTTTCTTCTAATTCTGTTATTTGCTATTATATAAATGAATGGTCACACTTGAAAAAATACATAAGAAAATTCTGCAAAAAAAAAAAAAAAAAAAAGAAATGAGTCAAGGAGCCCATAAGCTGTATGAACTCTGCCTTTATGAACTCTGCCTTCAAGAACTCTGCCTTCTAACAGTTTCAATTTCAAACACTGAGGGCAGGAGGAGAAGGGGATGACAGAGGATGAGATGGTTGGATAGCATCACCAACACAATGAACATGAGTCTGAGCAAACTCTGGTAGATGGTGAAGGACAGGGAATCCCAGCATGCTGCAGTCTATGGGGTTGCAAAGAGTTGGACACGACTGAGCAACTGAACAACATCAAGCTTCAATTTTCTGCCTGTAGAAACCTGATAAAATAAGCACTCTGATTTTTTCACTTCTCTGTTTAAACTCTGCTAAAATGAAATTGATATTCATATCACATGTAAGAGTTTCTGAGTTTTGAGATGTCACACCAAGGTAAGAGGTGCTGGTGAGAATAGAACGCTGCTGGTGGCAAAACGTTCTTCAAATAAAGCTCTGTTTCAAATTGCATTTAAATACAACACTACATGGGTACATGAAGTATGAACCAAGAGCCTAAAGATAGCAGGCAATATGTAAAAACAAATTTGATATCCCATATGTGAGAGTAAAAGCTACTGGTTTTTGCAGTAGTCATGTACGGATGTGAGAGTAGGACCACAAAGAAGGCAGAGCACTGAAGAACTAACGCCTTTGAACTGTGGTGCTAGAGAAGACTCTTGAGAGTCCCTGGGTCTGCGAGGAGATCAAACCAGTCAATCCTAAAGGAAATCAGTCCTGAACATTCATAGGAAGGACTGACGCTGAAACCAAAGCTCCAATCCTTTGGCCCCCTCATGTGAAGAGCCGACCCACTGGAAAAGACCCTGATGCTGGGAAAGACTGAAGGCAAATGGAGAAGGGGATGACAGAGGAAGAGATGGTTGGATGGCATCACTGACTCAACTGTCATGAATTTGAGCAAGCTTCGGAGTTGGTGATGGGCAGGGATTCCTGGCGTGCTGCAGTCCATGGGGTCACAAAGAGTCAGACACAACTTAGCCACTGAACAGCAACTACAACAACATGAGAGTGAATGTTTCTTGTCAGACCTGCAGCTGGTACGCACACATTGGTTTAGAACACTCTCCAACTCAGATTGTCTCTAAGCTGATGAAGTGTGTCACAAGTGCATGAACCAAAAGGTAATGGATTCAGTCCAGGATGGAAGAGAATGTAACTTTGAGCAGTCTGTGAAACTTACAGAGTCTGTAATCCACTCAAGATTTCAAATAATAAAACATTCACTTGAAATTTAAAGCCTCTTGGAAAGTTGCATCCTATCTATGAAAACATTCCAAACTATAAGTAAGGTGAAAAGACAGCCCTCAGATTGGGAGAAAATAATAGCAAATGAAGAAACAGACAAAGGATTAATCTCAAAAATATACAAGCAACTCCTGTAGCTCTATTCCAGAAAAATAAATGACCCAATCAAAAAATGGGCCAAAGAACTAAACAGACATTTCTCCAAAGAAGACATCCAGATGGCTAACAAACACATGAAAAGATGCTCAACATCACTCATTATTAGAGAAATGCAAATCAAAACCACAATGAGGTACCATTACACGCCAGTCAGGATGGCTGCTATCCAAAAGTCTACAAGCAATAAATGCTGGAGAGGGTGTGGAGAAAAGGGAACCCTCTTACACTGTTGGTGGGAATGCAAACTAGTACAGCCGCTATGGAAAACAGTGTGGAGATTTCTTAAAAAACTGGAAATAGAACTGCCATATGACCCAGCAATCCCACTTCTGGGCATACACACTGAGGAAACCAGATCTGAAAGAGACACATGCACCCCAATGTTCATCGTAGCACTGTTTATAATAGCCAGGACATGGAAGCAACCTAGATGCCCATCAGCAGATGAATGGATAAGGAAGCTGTGGTACATATACACCATGGAATATTACTCAGCCATTAAAAAGAATTCATTTGAACCAGTCCTAATGAGATGGATGAAACTGGAGCCCATTATACAGAGTGAAGTAAGCCAGAAAGATAAAGACCAATACAGTGTACTAACACATATATATGGAATTTAGAAAGATGGTAACGATAACCCTATATGCAAAACGGAAAAAGAGACACAGAAATACAGAACAGACTTTTGAACTCTGTGGGAGAAGGTGAGGGTGGGATATTTCAAAAGAACAGCATGTATACTATCTGTGGTGAAACAGATCACCAGCCCAGGTGGGATGCATGAGACAAGTGCTCGGGCCTGGTGCACTGGGAAGACCCAGAGGAATCGGGTGGAGAGGGAGGTGGGAGGGGGGATCGGGATGGGGAATACGTGTAAATCTATGGCTGATTCATATCAATGTATGACAAAACCCACTGAAATGTTGTGAAGTAATTAGCCTCCAACTAATAAAAAAATATATATATAAGATAATAAAAAAATAAATAAATAAAAATTTAAAAAAAAAAACATTCCATAGATTTCTTTTCATAATCATTTTTCACAGTGATAACACTGAGAGGGTAACAGGCAGGAAGGCCAGGGGTCGCCCAATGGAGGAAAGAGGCTGCAAGTGCCAGACATTTTTATTTCTCTTAAGCGGCAGGAGAAAAAAAACCAGCGATATTTTTCTTCTCTATACAAATTTAAAAGGAGGTTTCTCTTAAAATGCTGTGTTGCCTTGACACCTGATTTCACCTGAAGCTAACTACTTTCAAACCTTGAGTTAACAAATACATTTCTTTTTCTTATGGAAATGTTGTCTTAAGCTATGTTAATCAACCTCAGACTCTATCTTCAAGTTGGTTCTACCAAATGGCCCAACCTACTTACTCAGGTATTGTTCCCCTAATCTATGTAAATGAAACTATTTGTTGGTTTTCTGCACTTCTACAAGATTCAAGTCAATCGTTTTATGGCCAGGGATGAATTATCTGGTGCCATTCTACATTTTATGACACTCCTTTCTTTTCATTAACAGACTGTGAGTGACTATATAACATACAGCTAAAGAGAAGGAGGGGGGTACTCTTTTGGCCCCTTCTGATGCCTATGTCAGAAGCTTTCTCTATCTCCTTTATACTTTAATAAAACTTTATTACACAAAAGCTCTGAGCGATCCAGCCTCCTCTCTGGCCCTGGATTGAATCCGTCTCCTCCGGAGGCCAAGAATCCTGGTGTCTTATCGTTAAGCAACAACTTGGTCAGGGAACTAAAAATCCCACATGCCACATGGCATTGCCAGTAAATAAATAAAATTATTAAAATAAACAAATAAGAATGTTCAGAAAGAACACACAAGGTTTTGGGTGTTTCTTCAGGTACATTCCATACTGAATTACACTCTTGAGTTAAAACTTGCAAGTTTTCACTTTCAAGGCAATCACAACTGGGCATGAAAAAGTCCTGACCCCTTGTGGCCACTTCCTGCAATAGCACCCTTAAAACATGCTTAAGATTTGCATTTCTCTGATAATGAGTGATGTTGAGCATCTTTTCATGTGTTTGTTAGCCATCTGTATTTCTTCTTTGGAGAAACCCACTACAATATTGTAAAGTAATTAGCCTCCAACTAATAAAAATAAATGGGAAAAAAAAAACTTATGCTTATGAGAACATTTCATGCAAAGATGGGCTCAGTAAAGGACAGAAATGGCATGGACATAACAGAAGCAGAAGATATTAAGAAGGGGTGGCAAGAAAACACAGAAGACTGTACAAAAAAGAACTTCATGAACCAGATAATCATGATAGTGTGATCACTCATCTAGAACCAGACATCCTGGAATGTGAAGTCAAGTGGGCCTTAGGAGACATCACTACAAACAAAGCTGGTAGAGGTGATGGAATTCCAGTTGAGCTATTTCAGATCCTAAAAGATGATGCTGTGAAAGTGCTGCACTCAATATGCCAGCAAATTTGGAAAACTCAGCAGTGGCCACAGGACTGGAAAAGGTCAGTTTTCATTCCAATCCCAAAGAAAGGCAATGCCAAAGAATGCTCCAACTACTGCACAATTGCACTCATCTCATACACTAGCAAAATAATGCTCAAAATTCTCCAAGCCAGGCTTGAGCAAGACATGCACTGTGAACTTCCAGATCTTCAAGCTGGGTTTAGAAAATGCAGAGAAACCAGCGATCAAATTGCCAACATCCACTGGATCATCAAAATAGCAAGAGAGTTCCAGAAAAAATATCTATTTCTGCTTTATTGACTATGCCAAAGCCTTTGACTGTGTGGGTCACAATAAACTGTGGAAAATTCCCAAAAGACGGGAATACCAGACCACCTGACCTGCCTCTTGAGGAATCTGTATGCAGGTCAAGAAACAACTTCATTGGAAGGACTGATGATGAAGCTGAAACTCCAATACTTTGGCCACCTGATGTGAAGAGCTGACTCATTGGAAAAGACCCTGATGCTGGGAAAGATTGAGGGCAGGAAGAGAAGGGGATAACAGATTATGAGATGGTTGGATGGCATCACCAACTCGATGGACATGGGTTTGGGTAAACTTTGGGAGTTGGTGATGGACAGGGAGGCCTGGTGTGCTGCAGTTCATGGGGTTGCAAAGAGTCAGAAGGAACTGAGCAACTGAACTGAACTGAACTGAAAATCACTGCAGAGGGGGACTGCAGTCATGAAATTAAAATAGGCTTGCTCCTTGGAAGAAAAGTTATGACTAACCTAGACAGCATATTAAAAAGCACAGACATTACTTTGTTGACAAAGATCTGTCTACTTAAAGCTATGATTTTTCCAGTAGTTATGTATAGATGTGAAAGTTGGACTACAAAGAAATCTGAGCGCTGAAGAATATATTCTTTTAAACTGTGGTGTTCGAGAAGTCTTGAGAATCACTTGGACTCCAAGGAGATCCAACTAGTCCATGCTAAAGGAAATCAGTCCTGAATATTCATTGGAAGGACTGATGCTAAAGCTGAAACTCCAAAATTTTGGCCACCTGATGCAAAGAGCTGACTTATTTGAAAAGACCCTGGTGCTGGGACAGATTGAAGGTGGGAGGAGAAGGGGATGACAGAGGATGAGATGGTGAGATGGCATCACTGACTCAATGGACAGGGGTGTGGGTCGACTCCAGGAGTTGGTGATGGACAGGGAGGCCTGGAATGCTGCAGTCCATGGGGTCGCAAAGAGTTGGACGGGACTGAGCAACTGAACTGAACCAAATTTACTCTCAAATTTTTTCTATTTACTCTCAAATATTTTCTATTCCTAACACTAAGCCCTATGCATATGACACATATCCTTATCCATCCTATTATCAAGTACTTTTCCACAAGCATAACAAATGTGTCTGACTAGAGTTACTTTGAGAGAGTAAATAATAGAGATTTAAATCCTCTTCTATCTAGAATGATAGGAATTGAACATACCCCTAAGAATCCAAAGTTCTTTGTGCTACCAAATTACACCACATTCTATGAGTAAGGTCAGCTAATTAAACTATTGGGCCTGTACCCCAAAAATGTTCATTTATACCCTTTCTGTACTAATAAGTCCCATCATCTTTATCATTATCTTATCAACTATGTTCTCAGGATCTATTGTCATTATAATTATCTCCATTGATTACTTATCTGATTTGGCTTTGAAATAAATATATTTGGCATGATCCCCATCATAATAAATAATTCAACCCAGGAACAACAGAAGCATCAACTAAATGCTTGACACAATCCACCACATCAATATTTCTCATGAGAACTGTCATTATTTATTATTCTCAGGCCAATGGACTGCCACAAAACTATTTAATCAAACAGCATCCATATTAATAACAATAGCCTTATGAATAAAACTGGAAATATCTGCATTTCACATTGGAGTACCAGAAGGTATACAAGACATTTTACTAACATCTGGCTTCATCCTATGAGCATGACAAAAACTTGCACCCATGTCTGTGCTATACCAAACTTCACCATCAATTAATTTAATAGTGTACTGTGTGCTGGGCTTAGTTGCTCAGCCGTGTCTGACTCTTTTTGACCCCACGGACTGTATCCCACCAGGCTCTTCTGCTATGGGCATTCTCCATATTCTGTTATGGGCTTTTCATACCTGCATTAAATACACAGATGGCTCATCAGTGCCACTTCTAATTTAGGGTTAAAAATCCTCCAAGTTTTTTCTAACGTCCTTATTCCATGCATTGTGTTTAAATCTTTGACCACACGGTGTTTATCTTGTGTCTCATCAGAATGTAGCTAATTACACCGTTTCCCTTGAATAATGCACTACTCACCACATAAGAAATCTTGCCAAAACTGGATTTCATAAGGTAGGGCACAGGTGGGCCTAGGATACACTCCGGGAGCCCAGTTACAGTCTGGTGGAGCCGATATACCAGTTGAGGGCACTGGAAAGAAACATTCAGCCTGAGGACAACCCGCCCACTTGAGGATCCAGGCCTAAGCGAACATGCCTGAAAACAAGAGAAACCAGACAAGATGCGCCTGCGCAAGGGAGGCTTGACAGACACGCCCACAGAGCAGCCAATCCCCGAGTGGTGGGGCGGGGCCTCCATCGCGCTCCCCACCCTCCGGCCGCCTATTGGCCAGACTGCCTCAGTCACAACGCCGATTGGTCGCTTGTGCCTGACAGGGTACAGGCAGGCTGCTGGCCCTTCACTTCACCTCAGCGCGGAAGGACGGGACGTCGCTGAACCTCTAGCTCTCCTGGGGACAGGGTGGGCAGCGCGGCAGGACAGCGGGGAGGCTGACGGGAACGCGCCCTGCGCAGCCCTCATAAACCCTTAGCCTGATGGCTTCAAATTCCAGGGTGGGAGGCCCGAAATCCTGTCAACTTTGAGTAACCTGAGTCCTAATCTGAAGGGGGCTTGGTTTCGCCAGCTTCAGGGATTACAAGTCCCTTCACCCACAGAAACACCGAATCCCCTAGTGCTGCGACCCTCAAATACCTAGATTAACCCCAGTTCCCCTCAGCCTGAGGCACCCTAAAAATAGCACCCACAGAGAGACCAAATTTCCTCAACCTCGGAGACCCTGAATCCCTCCGCCTGCGAGCTCTTAAAACTCTTCCTCCTCAAGACCCTAACTGTCCTGCCTGTCGGAGACCTAAAGTCCCTTAATAAGAAACCCCCGATTTCCTCAGCCTCACAGATCCCAAGTTTTCTCACCCTGCACATTCAACGTCAGAAAAAAAGATCCCCAGTCCCCTCTGTCTGAGGAGCCCAGTTACTTCAGCCACTGGGACCCAGATCTCCTCAGGCCGAGCGTCTCGTCCCTTAGACATAGAACCTACGTTATGCCCAGATTTTTCTGAGTGTCCAGGAGGAGACCTCAAAACCCTTCTTGGAGAAACATTCCTTCTACTTCACTGGAACAGAGCCCTGATTTCAGCCTGACCCCAGTCCAGGAGTTAGGGGTTTCTGGGTCTCCTCAAGGATCCCTCCATCACCCACAGACACATCCATCCCAGTGCCTTCCCTCAGAGGGGCTGAATTGTAGGGGAACCAAAGAAACCAAATCTAGTTCACATTAGGCTGATCTGTCATATCTAGTCAGGATCCGTCCATCCCACCAATACCCTCACCCTAACTTTCCCTTCACCTTCCTGCCCTGGACACTCCACCCAAGGCAGACAGACCAGGCTCTGGACACTGGTCTGGGCTATCTCAGCACCTTCTTCTTCCACAGGCACCTTGGCCTTGAGCACTCCAATGGCCATGAGGCCAAACATGTCTCCAGAGGAGAGCACTGAGGGAGATGCCGGGAGAACAGAGTGGAAGCCTACGGTGAGAGGTGGAGGCGGCAAAGCTGGGCTCTAAGCCAGCTCTATAGGAAGGGCATGGCGCTGGTCCCTGAAGCACCACAGACTGGTTGCCCAGTCAACTGAGTGAACTCCCCCTGTGACTGTACACAGGTTGGGAATGCCTGATCCTGTCTGAGATGGGGGGGTGGAGTGGGACAAAACAGGACACTAGCTTCGTCAACTGCTCTGTGTCCAGGGAGAGTTAGGAAAATGCTCAGTGTTTGTTCAATTAGGCAGGACACAGTCGGGAAGGAAAGCCTTCATCCCTGTCTCACACAGACCATCCAGTAGCTTCAGGCTACTCCCTGCACAAAAGGTGGAGGAGAAGGCCCAGCTCTAAGGTCTGACTTAGATTAGTAAATCACTGATGGAATCTATTATTTTCCTTAGGCCAAAGATGCTTTCAAAGACATCTCTGTATACTTCTCCAAGGAACAATGGGAAGAGATAGGAGAATGGGAAAAAATCCGATATAGGAATGTGAAAAGAAACTACGAAGCGCTGATTGCTATAGGTAACAGGAAGTGCTGGGTGCCTGTGAGCTTGGGAAACATGAAACAGGTCTTCACCCTCAGTGTTCACTTGGCCCGCTCTTAGGTGGCTTCATCTGCTCACAGTTCCCTTTTGTGTAGAGACTAACCTGGAGGAAATGTTTACAGTTTTGTACCAAAGGGAGGTTGACCTTGAGGTGCAGAGCTCACCTCTTGCCTTGTTCTAGATTCCCTCAGCCCATCCCACTGATTCCCTGACTTTGTGACACTTCCCATTGCTTCTATGCTTTGTTTCTCCTTCTTAGAACAAATGTTTTGCTTCTTTCCAGGTTTCAAAGCCACTCGACTGGATTTCATGCATCACCACAGGCAGGTCATCAAACCCCAGGTAGATGACACTGAGGATTCTGATGAAGAATGGACACCAAGGCAGCAAGGTGAGAGGCCAGGAGGATTTGGAGGTGTCTTCCTGAAACCAGCCTGGGCTTAGGTCTCACTACATCTCAGCCATTAGCAAGGAAAACATAATTTTCAGCATTCTGAAGTGGTTGTGGCTGAATATTTACATAAGTCTGAATGAAGCTGAATGTATAGGTTTTCCAGTGTAATTCTCAAAAGTTTTATGGTTACAATTTATCATTCTTTTTACAAAGAATTATTTTTGCTAAACATTCTTAGTGAAAGGCAGTTAAAGAAACCTTAGAAATTAATTCATGAAACAGATTTAATACTAATCTCATTGGTTATTGGATTAAATCCCTTCGATGAGGAAATGATTATCATATTATGTCAAGATTATTTATGTATGTATATAAAACAAAACCCATGATCTTCTTACCCTGAGGTTAAACTAATTCTATATTTTGATTCTGGGAAAGGGTTGGAGAGAACTATTTTTCTCCATGATCTTTCCCACATTTCACTGACCAGAGATGGCATCAGGTAAATAAAATGAAGTACACTTATTATAAAATAGAAGTGAGCAGCTCACTTCCTCTTCTGCTGCTCAAACAGTTTAGAAGAGTTAATCTGCCTAGAATGCAGAAAACAATTTAGATAGTTCTATGATTCTCCATCTATGGATTTCTGTTCTCCCAGATTTTTAAAAATTATTTATTTAGTTTTGGGTGCACTGGGTCTTCATTGCTGTCCATGGGCTTTCTCTGGTTGCGGTGAGTGTCTTCTCGTTGCAGAGCATGTGCAGGCTCTGGAGCTTGTGACACACAGGCTTAGCTGCCCCGCAGAAAGTGGAATCTTCCTGGACCAGCCATCAAACCTGTGTCCTCTGCATTGGCAGGCAGATTATCATCCACTGTGCACAGGGAAGTCCCTCTGTTCCCTGAGGTTGTGAAAACTAGGGAAAGGGACATGAAAACCAATCATTTGTTTTGTCTGCAAAGGTTTTGACATAAGGAGAGATTCTTCATAGGGAATACATATGCCTCGGTTCACCATATGCCTGCACGTCTTTATTTACCTTTTTAACAATTTCTGAGTGTATGGCACACTGTTGCTAACTATGTACACGTTAGTGTTAGTGGCCACAGTGTTAATCGCTCAGTCATGTCTGATTCTGCGTACCCGTAGACTGTAGCCCACCAGGCTCCTCTGTCCATGGGATTCTCTAGGCAAGAATCCTGGAGTGGATTGCCATCTCCTGCTCCAGGTGATCTTCCCAACCCAGGGATTGAGCCTGCATCTGTTGCATCTCCTGCATTGCAGCTGGATATTTTACCACTGAGCCACCGGGGATATATATACACATTGCTGTACCACAAATCTGTAGAAATGTTACATCTTGCGTGACTGAAGCCCTAACCCACTCAGTGACAATTCTCCAATCCTTCCTCCTCACAGCCTTTGGCAACCACGATTATATTTTCTGTTCCAATGGATTTGATTAATTTAGATACCTCATAGAAGTGGAATCAGGCAATATTTGTCTTTTTTGATTGGTTCATTTCACTTAGTATAATATCATCAAGGCCCATCCATGATATAGCATATGACAGAATTCTTTTTTAAGGCTTCAAAACATTCCGTTGTGTGCATGTGAATATAATAGCTATAACATATTTCTTATATAAAAATCTTTATTTTTATCCACCAATGAACATTTAGATGCTTACACATCTTGCCCATTGGGAATAATGCAGAAATGACCATACATGTGCCCACTATTTAGTCAATATCTTGCTTTCAAATTTTTATGGAAATACACTCTTGAGTGGGATTGCTAGATCATACAGCAATTCTAACTTTTTGTGGAAACTCCATACTGTTTCTAGAAAGCTTGCAACATTTTACATTGCCAACAATAGTGTGTAAGGGTTCCAATTTATCCATATCCTTACCAAAGTTGCTATTGTCTTCTTATACACATTGCCCATTACAGAAGGTTTCAATTTGTATTTCCCTATTGATTAGTAATATTGAGCATCTTTTCATATGTTTGTTGGCCATTTGTGTATTTTCTCTGGAGAAATGTCTATTCAATTCCTTCTCTCACTGTTAGTCAGCTCAGACTGCCATAACAAAGCAGACTGCATTCCTTAAACCACAGAAATTTGTTTTCTTACAAGGGTGGAGCATGGAAATTTGATATCAAGATGCCATCATGGTCAATCAGGTTCTCTTCCTGGCTGATACGTAGCCTTCATACTGGTGTATGCTTAGTAATCCCTTATCACATGCATATTTTACAAATATTTTCTACCATCCTATAGGTGGCCTTTTCAACTCTGTTCAGTGTCCTTTGCTGCACAGAGGTTTTAAGATTAATCTCATTTGTCTATTTTTACTTTGTTACTCATATTGTGCACTTGGTACCATATCTAAGAAATCATTGCTGATTCAATGTCCTGAACTCTTCACCCTTGTTGTCTTCTAAGAGTCTTATCAAGTCTTGCATTTAGGTCTTCAATCCATTCTGAATTGATTTTTCTTCAAGATGTAAGATGTTCATTATTTTGCAATTGGTTATTTTGTTTCCCCATCACCATTCATTACAGGGATTAAAGTTTCCCCATTATCTTGACACCCTAGATGAAGATCATTAGACCATGTATCCAAGAGTTTATTTCTGCCTGTCTACTCTGTTCCATTGATTGACATATCTGTCTTTATGCCAGGCAGCTTCCTCAGTGGCTCAGCAGGTGAAGAATCTGCCTTCAGTGCAGGAGACACAGGAGATGCGGGTTCACTCCATGGGTTAAGAAGATCCCCTGGAGAAGGAAATGGCAACCCTGTCCAGTATTCTTGCTTGAGAAATCCCCTGGACAGAGGAGCCTGGTGGGCTACAGTCCAAAAGGTCACAAAAAGTCAAGAAGACTGAGTGACTAAGCATACATTTTTTGCCAAATCTACACTCTTTTGGTTCCTGTACCTTTGTAGTATGTTCGGAAATCAGAGGCCTCCAGCTTTGCTGTTCTTTCTAAGATTACTTTGCCTATTTGTGGTGCTCTGAGATTCCGTGTTAACTGTTGGATGGATTTTCTATATCTGAAAAAAATGCCATTGGGATTTTAATAGGAATTGCATTGAATCTTTAAATTGCTTTGGGTAGTATGAACAGCTTAAAAATATTAAGCCTCCAAATCCATAAACATGAGACACCTATCTATTTATGTCGGATTCCTTTCAGCAATATTTTGTAGTTTTCAACATATAAGTCTCTCATCTCCTTAAGTTTATATCTAATTACTTCATTCTTTTCAATGCTATTATAAATAAGATTATTTGTCCAGTGGCTAAGACTCTACACTCCTAATGCAGAGAACTTGGTTTCAGTCCCTATTCAGGGAACTAGATCCCACATGCCATAACAAAGACCTGTCACAAACAAATAAATAAAAAGAAATATTTTTATTTTAATTTAGCTCTTGAATATAGCTTTAAAAAAATAAGAAATAAATAGGATTGCTTTCTTATTTTCCTTTGTGGAATGGTCATTCTTCATGCACGGAAAGATATTTGAATGTTGATTTTGTACCATGCAATGTTCTGTGCAAGTTTTTGGTGTGTGTGGATTTAAAGATTTTTCAGCACATAAAACCATGACCCTGTGAAGAGACATAATTTTACTTCTTTCTTTCCAAAGGGAAGCCTTTTGTTTCCATTTCTAACCTAAAGCCCTGGCTATGACTTCTAATATTATGGTGAACAGAAATGTTGATAACGGGCATCCTTGCCTTTTTTTCTTGATCTTTTTTACTGATGACTATGATGTTAGAGGTAGACTTTCAATATATGACCTTTATTATATTGCAGTCACTTCCTCCTATTTCTACAGTGTTGAGCACTTTTGTCATGAAAGACTAGGAAATTTATGAGATACTTTATGAACATCAGATGAGGAACAGATGAAGTTTCATATTTTTTTTTTTATTTTTAAGATAATTATGTAATGCTCCCAGTGGAACCATGGGAACTGATGATACAGAAATCATCTTCCATTCCTCCTTTGGTAATCACTGTCTTTGTCACTCTCTGGCTTAGAATTATGTCTCCTTAGATAGAATACCCAGAGTTTGGAAACATTTACCAATCAAAACACTGATTCTCATCATTCTTCAGGTAAACCTTCTTCAATTGCCTCCAGAGTGGAGCACAGTAAACACAAGAAGGTGAGTATTTCCCAAATCCTGTTGCCAAAATATCCTCCTCATGGATCCAGTCACAGGTGAGAACAGGAGAAAACACAGAGATCCTGGAGACGGCTGCCTTCCTGCCCTGAATCTTTAGCACACTGTCTGATATCATCACCATCTTTATAGTTAGTAAGAACAACAGTAGTGGGCGGTTCTGTTGTTACATTACTTTCATAATATTTCAGACTTTAAGTATTATATGTGAATAAACTTACTTAAACCTTAAATCAGTCCCACAGTACCAATAAGTAGGTATATAGCTATCACCATTATAGATCCCAAAAATGAGGTAAAAAACATTTGATTGTATGCCTGAGATCACAGTATCACTGGTAGTGCAATCTAAACCAGTGCACATTCTCTAAACCCCTTACAAACTGATTAAAACTTCCATAGTTCTATGAAGCTTATTCATACATTTTTATATCATTCATCTGAGAGATGTTTTCAACCTCAGTTCTTTTGTGCTGTGCTAGGGAGGGATATGCTAAGACATCTGACTAAGGGAAGCTTAAGGACATGCTGGGCAGTTTGTACAGTGGACAGTCCAAGATGAAGAAGCTTAAAGACATGCTGGGCAGTTTGTAGAGTGGACAGTCCAAGATGAAGAAGGAGACAGGATCCCTACCTCAGAGCCTCCCACTCCAATAAGAGGAAGCAACTCGCAACCCTGAGAAGCCTCAGGTTTGTGACTGAAAAGCAACAAATAAGAAAATAACAGAAGGACTTCACATAGATTACCTGCTTTTGAGTAGAAACTCATCATCTGGGCGTCATTTCAAATGCTCCTTCTTGCAGGAGGAGTAACAGCTTCCCCTCTGAGCTCTAATAGCAACTCTCCTGTTTGGAATCATGTGTTTAGCCTGCCCCTGTGTTGTGAGCTTTGAGAGACTAGCCCACACCCATTCATTCTCAGAAGTCCAGGCCCAGCTCAAAGCCCCTGAGAGTCCCCTGAATGTTTTGTGAATGAGTGACTCCACATTTAAGCATTCATCTAGGAGTAGAAAGGTCAAAGAATGCTGAAGATAGTATCTGTGAGCTAGACTTCAAATATAGATGCAGTTTAGGGAATAAATTGATACCAGGGATGTACGCTCATGTTCTTACTGTATTAAATAGCTCACACAACAATTTGTTGAAGGTTATTAAATTTCATGTCCACTATAATATTAAGAATTAGCCTGAATACCGATTCATGGATCAGGAAACTGAGGAGAATCAGCTAGTCATACAGCCTTGTTCAAGGAGAACTGATGAGACCAGCTACTTTAATTCCAAACATTGTCTCTAGGATATGGCAACTGGCAATTTTCATCTCATTTTCTTTATTGTCTAAATGTGTTTCTGCTGATCGTCTTTTCTCCTCTTAATCTCACTGCTTTGTCACCTTATTTTCCAGATGTGTTTTGTCCCCTCTGTAATTTTCCATACTTCCTTGTTCATCAAAGGGCCAGTAATTAATACAACCCCCACAGAACTCTATACGAGCACTTACCCTCTTCTTTCCCTGACCTCCAGCTATTCTCCCTGCCTTGCTCTCATTTTTATGCAGAAAGTTGAAGGGGAAGAACCTTAAGATATGAATTCTAGTTTTGATTCACTATCCACCTAGGTCCTTTTGTTACATTCCAGTGTTCAGGCCTCCCCCCCCCCCGCCCCCAAATCAGGTATTTCTAAGAATTGTCAAAGTATTAACTAAAACATGCATGTGAAAACACTTCATAAAGTCCTAAAGAACTAAAGAAATGCCTGTTGTCTTTTACTCACATGGAAGAGAATGTCCAGGGCACCATTAAGTAAGGAATCTAGTTTGAAGGAGTAGCAAAATTGCTGAAAACAAGTGGCTCCAAGCAGGCTCAGAAACCAGTGCCCCATCACAGAAAAGCAAGGACCCCTGGACAGCACCCCAGACAAAAAGTCGGTAAGAGAAATTTGGGGAGTTCCTCTAATTACTTCCTCTAATCCCTGTAGAAAAGCTAGTAAGTGTGACCTAGGTGTGTGGCATGGACTTTGGGTAGGCGGGGGTTTAACCTGGATGGATCTGAGTCATGATGTTAGCACTGGGGCCTTGGGAAAATCTTATACATTTTCTGAGTTCCTGATTGCTATGTGTAAAGTGAAGATAAGGATACATAACTCATACAGTGCTTGAAAGCCTTACATTAAATGCAAAACTCTGACACCTACAAGTAGTTCAATAAAACCAACTGTGCTGATGGGAACCCAGCTTTGTTAGTGTTTATGCCCAGACCTCTGCTCAGTGCCTTACGTGTCATGTGCCCTTAACATGTATTTTCTGAGTAGATGTGTCGATGAACTATTTCCTAAGTAAGAAGGTTCGGAAGTTAAACCTACTAACGGGAAGTGCAGGAAGCTATCACTGAACTGGGCATCTGTGGTCAGTGGAGCCTCAGTCTCCTGAACCCGTAGTTAAAGGGACAAGAAGCAAAGTATAGAGAAGGGACTTCTTGGTGGTGAAGTGATTAAGACTCCATGCTTCCACTGCAGGAGGTGTGGGTTCCATTCCTAGTCAGGGAACTAAGATCCCACAAGCCATGCAGCGTGGAGAAGAAATAAATAATGTATCATTAAAAAGTAAAATTACAAAAGTAAAAGTTTGAAAAATACATGTAAGAAAGTTTTAACAAAGTGTATAGATGGACAGGTAGGAGATCTCACACTTTCCAATAAAACAGGGACTAATTCCCCAGACCCCACCGGCCTTGCTTAGCTTCTGTTTTCCATCTTAGAACTCAGAAGAAAAGAGACTGGAGTGAAGAGGTACAGTTTACGAGAAAGAAAGGGCCACATATACCAAGAGGTCAGTGAGCCCCAGGATGATGACTACCTCTGTGAGTGACCCTGGTGGCCCACTCACGGAGAAGGGGCTATGAGGCCTTGGTCCACTAACCTCACCTCACCATTTGGTCCCCCGTCCATCCCCTTCCTCTATGACTTGGGGAGCAGCATCGAGGCCAAATGCCATGAATGCCCCAATTCCTTCTGAAGGTCGTTATGACCAGCAACATCACTATACCTCCTCTCATCCCTGTTCTTACCTCCAGATTGTGAGGAGTGTCAGAACTTCTTCATCGACAGCTGTGCTGCCCATGGGCCCCCAACCTTTGTAAAGGACTGTGCAGTGGAAAAGGGGCATGCCAACCGCTCAGCCCTCACGCTGCCCCCTGGGTTGAGTATCAGACTGTCGGGCATCCCTGGTGCTGCGCTTGGAGTGTGGAACAAGGCGTCCGATCTGCCGCTGGGCCTGCACTTTGGCCCCTACGAGGGCCAGATCACAGACGATGATGAGTCCGCCAAGAGTGGATACGCCTGGCTGGTGAGAAGCACCCGTTTCCCTGTCCTCTGGGCTCTAATCACTTGTACGTGGTGGGGGGTACTTCATGTCTACATGTGAGGATGCAGATGGTGATAACATGGTCGGGAATGACACAGTCAGCCCTGTGTACTGTGTGCCCTGGGTGTGAACAGAAGACTTCCATCTAAAGGTCAGAGGAGAGGTGGGCCCACAGTCTACAGACACTCAGGACCTCTATCTAAAGGTCAGAGGAGAGGTGGGAACACAGTATACACACACTCAGGACCTCTATCTAAAGGTCAGAGGAGAGGTGGGACCACAGTGTACAGACACTCAGGACCTCTATCTAAAGGTCAGAGGAGAGGTTGGAACACAGTGTAGAGATACACAGAAGTGACTCCTCCCTTGTGGAGCCCTTGCCTTCAATGAGCCAAGGAATCAGACTTGGAATGATGAGTAAGGGGCTAACCGTGTGGTTCGACTGGCAGGTGAATCCATGCAGGCTGAAAAGCACCAATGACTACAGAGGGAAATAGCTCTTATATTGCTTCTACCAAAAAACAAATAAAAGAAAGAGGAAAGCTTGTAACTCTTTCTCTGACTCTCAGATCACCAAAGGGAGGAACTGCTATGAGTATGTGGATGGAAAGGACACGTCTTGGGCCAACTGGATGAGGTGAGTGCAGTGAGGCTGCAGTGTGTAGACATTGAGACTCCCTCCATCCCACGCGCCTTTCCTTCTCAACCCGGCTCCCTCAACAGCTTTCACATCTTCCTTCCTCTTTTCCTTCCATATCATGCTCTTTCATTTCAAAAGACACTAGAAAGAAGGAAATAAAAATATGGCATGTGCCGTCAAGATACAAGTCTATATGCTGAACAAAACTGGTGGACTTGAAAACAACTTGAGGAGTCTAGATTCACCAGGGACACTTTAACTCACTTAAAGGACACTTACCACGCACTTTATGTTTCAGTTTAGACAGTGAACTTCGTTACTGAAGCAGATCACACAACCCATGTCTGTCCTTTTGGAGAACATACTGCAAACAGACATTAGCAAGTTGATTTTAGGAAGAGTAACCTTATTTTTTTCTCTTTGAGTAACTGCACCGTGCCAGGAAAACCTAATATAGGAGACCTTGACTCTATGTGGGCAACAACCTCTTCAGGCTTGGTTCCAGTGAGAAGTGGGCCCTGAGGCCTCAGAAGGAATGGGGGGCAGGATGGCCCTAGGCGGGGCCATTTTCTGAGGGCCTCCCTTTCATCAGGGCAGGCAGACAGTGAACAAACTATTATTGTTCCGTGTCTCAAGCTATATCAGAGCTCTCTCTAAGTTTCTGTGGGAGGGGATGGGCAAGCAAATAGGACCCTGGATACACGTGGGGAGATGGGAGAAAGCCTCGGGAGAGAAGGCAGGCTGGGGTGACTGCTGAGGGCTGCGTGTTAGCCAAGGAGCACCAAGTCCTGTGGATGGAAGAGAACTTAATTCAGAGTTTAGAGGAGCTGGATGTCACCAGCCTCTAGGACAGTCCAGGTGGAGATGAGTCTGGAACTGGGCTCTAGGAAAATGGCTAATTAGGTAAGGAGAGAAAAGCATGGGAATTCACATGGCCTGGTTGCAGGTGTGAACAGAAGGTCCACATGAGGGGCGGCCTCAGAGGCGGAAGGCAAGGAGCTGGGCATGGTCGGAGAGTGGAGGGCACTCATCACCTGAGGTTTCTTTCCCCTTCCCGGCCTCGCCCCCAGGTATGTGAACTGTGCCCGGGACGACGAGGAGCAGAACCTGGTGGCCTTCCAGTATCACGGGCAGATCTTCTACCGAACCTGCCAGGTGGTCAGGCCGGGCTGTGAGCTGCTGGTCTGGTACGGGGACGAGTATGGTCAGGACCTTGGCATCACGCGGGACAGCCGGGGGAAGAGTGAGCTCGCGACCGGGAGAGGTGAGTGTCAGCCCTCTTCCAGCACCGACCCCATCCTGGGAGCCTCCGTGGTCCGATTTCGAAGCAGAGTACCATCTAGTCCAAAGTCAGTTGAGTTGCAATAAAAATGCCTCAGAATTTGATTCTTTTCATATGATTGTTAGGAAAAATTTTTATATTAAAAATGCTAGTTCTAATTTTTAATATTTCATGCAAAAAAATGTGTCACATCACCTTCTGCTGAAAGGCTGAGAAGCAAAAAGCAACATTTCTAGCACCTACCAGCACTCTGCCCTTTACCTGTTTCTTCCTCAATTCCTCCCATTTCTATGCGACACATGTACAGTGATGTGCATTCAGTTACTGTTCCAGTTTGTTGTCATGTGAGTTCATACTCTGTGCCAGACAGGGCTCCACGCACCGAAACAGAGAGAACAACTGTCCTGGGTCAGCAGGGGCTTCATACCAGACAGGGGCTGGTGCTCTGAGGAAAACCAGCCCAGGGAACGTGCCTCGGGTCAGCGTGAGCAGAGGGTGGAGTGTGGTGCATGATGGTGCGGCAGGGTCTCTGCAGAGATAACACCTGCGAGAAAGGATCCCAGGCAGGGGAGCAGCCAGTGCTGAAGCCCCAGGGCCGGGAAGAGAGGCCATGCCAGGGGTCTCGGGAGGAAGCACAGAGGGCGAGGAAGGAGGCTGAATGTGACACGGAAGCCTCAGGGCCTGTGTCCACGTTCAGGAACCAGGGGTCCTCCTGGGTGACACAGAACAACCGCACGGCTTCTGCTGCAAGCGGCATGTTCTCTGTGCTAAGACGATGCTTTGGTTCATTTTGGGGACGAGACATCAGCGGGGAGCCCCCTCAGAGGTCAGTTCATTGCCAGACATGAGGGGAGAGTGGGCTGGCTGAAGATGCTTTCGAGTGAGGATGTGAAGAGTCTGGCTGGAGATGTATTTTAAAATAGGGCTTCCTAGTGCACATTGAATGGACTAAGCCTGAATGTAATAAATGAGGTATGAGTACTGGTGAGGCTTGAGAAAGGATATGCCTTTATTTTATGATTGATGGGAAACTGAGGCAGGAGCAATTTATGAACCAGTTTGGGCAGCAGGGGCCAGAGACCTGTAGTCAGTGGGACCTGGGCCGCTCGGTCTCGTCCAGTCTCAAACCCACTTCCTGCAGAGATCGGCACAAAGGCTGCTCTTTGAACAAGGAGCCACAAAGTCAGGTTTACCCACACCTGCTCTAACCACCCCCTGTGCTGCCTCCCATATGCAGAGAGCTCCAGGCCAGGCGCCCCTAACTTAATAGACCCTTTCCCCTCACAGGGAGCCACTCAGGAGATTTCACCTAAGTCATCAAGTCTTATCCCTCAGTAGGGTAAATACCTGTGGCCACTGTGACGTGACTTTTCAGACACTTACACGCAGGGAAAGTCCCTGCAGATCCACCTCTCAGGAGAGATGCTGCCTCTGATGCTGCTGGAAGGTCCCTATCTTTGTGATATGTAGAAAAGACCCCTGACACCAACTTCCTGGATTTCTGTAGATGTAGAGAATAAGAGTGGAGTGGAAAAGTGGACTATAAAGACACACTCGATGGGAGACAAATCGTGCACTGTCAACCCTTAGATAATTAGTGAGGCAGGCCTGAACACGGCAAACCAGCTACCTGACCAAAAGCTTCCTCTTTCAGGAGAACCGAAGCCCAAGATCCACCCATGTGCCTCCTGCTCTCTGGCCTTCTCCAGTCAGAAATTCCTCAGCCAACACACCCAACGCAGTCACCCCTCTCAGACCCTCCTGAGACCATCTGAAAGAGACCTCCTCCAACCAGAGGATCCCTGCCAGGGCAATCAAAATCAGCGATATTCAGATCCACACAGCCCGAGCGACAAACCTGAGGGTCAGGAGGCCAAGGACAGATCCCAACCTTTGCTGAAAAGCATAAGTCTGAAGAGGATTTCAAGGGCGTCTTCCTACTCGCTAGGGGGACAAATGGGGGGATCTGGGGTGCATGAGAGAATGAAAGACGAGCCCAGCACAAGCCAGAAGCTGAATCCAGAGGACACAGACACATTGCTCACTGGGGCAGGGGTCTCAGGGATTATGAGAGTCACGTACGGAGAGTGTGGGCAAGGCTCCAAGGACAGGTCAAGTCTCACCACACACGAGAGGACACACACAGGGGAGAAGCTCTATGTTTGTGGGGAGTGTGGGCGAAGCTTCCATCGGAAGTCAGCCCTCATCAGACACCAGAGGACACACACAGGGGAGAAGCCCTATGTTTGTGGGGAGTGTGGGCGAAACTTCAGTGATAGGTCAGTCCTCATCACACACGAGAGGACACACACAGGGGAGAAGCCCTATGTTTGCAGGGAGTGTGGGCGAAACTTCAATGATAGATCAGTCCTCATCACACATGAGAGGACACACACAGGGGAGAAGCCCTATGTTTGTGGGGAGTGTGGGCGAAGCTTCCGGGATAAGTCAACTCTCATCACCCACCAGAGGACACACACAGGGGAGAAGCCCTATGTTTGCGGGGAGTGTGGAAGAAGCTTCAGTCGGAAGTCCGTCCTCATCACCCACCAGAGGACACACACAGGGGAGAAGCCCCATGTTTGCAGGGAGTGTGGGCGAAGCTTCAGTGATAAGTCAACTCTCATCACCCACCAGAGGACACACACAGGGGAGAAGCCCTATGTTTGCGGGGAGTGTGGGCGAAGCTTCAGTCGGAAGTCCGTCCTCATCAGACACCAGAGGACACACACAGGGGAGTAGCCCTATGTTTGCAGGGAGTGTGAGTGAGTCATGACCAACAAACCACACCTTAGCCACAGAAGAATTACTGCAGCCACCACATGCCTCAGCTCTAAGGGGGCCTCAGAGGAGGCCTGTGACCTGTTGCTGTCCCCAGGAGTATGAGGAGAGACTTCCCATGTGGCCCAGTTGCCAAGACTCCAACGCAGAGACCCACGTTCAATACCTGATTGGAGAACTAGCTCCCACGGGCTGCAACTAAGACACAGCACAGCTGAATAAATAAATATATGATAAATATTTTAAAGAAAGAGTGTGATAAGCAAGAATTACATGTTAAATAGACCTTCCACTTTCATGACAGGAGAAAAGGTAGATAAACAGCAGAGGGTTTCTTAAGTGTTCTGGAGATGTTCATGCCAATTGCCTTCGTGGTTTTTTAGTACTCCTCTTCTAATAAATTTTGTCTCCAAACAAATCTGAAGCCCAGACTATGTACTCATTCCCCCCTTATCACTGACAGCAGTGGGGTCCAATCATAGCTGAACCCCTGGGAAGGCATCATTCTGGAGACAAGTCAGTTAGGTCACTGGACAGTCAATCCTGGGTCCAGGGAGAGGAAAGCAGAGTGGAGTCAGACTCACCAGGGAAGGGAATTCCCTGGCCTCCTGGGAAGTCGGGCCTCTCCTCCTTATAGACCCCGACTCTCCTTTGGCCTCTCCTGGTGGCCCTCTGGTTCCCTCTGACTCTGTAGCCGCAAATTTGAAGGCCATGTGCACCTGTGTGTCTGTTCGCGCGCGCCTGGCTCAGCATGGGCCATCTGATCTCTGCTGCTCCCTCGGGGTCATCACAGCATCTGGACTCCAGATGCGACCACAGAAGTCCAGTTCTCAGCCCTGCCCCCAGCAGCTGTGTGAGCTGGGGCAAGATCCTCAACCTCTCTGTGTTTCTATTCTCATCTGTGATATGAGGTGGGAGCACCAGCATTTTGATCTGATGCTTAAGCACAGGCGGAATCTGGCAGAGGCTGGCTGAGAATGCAAGCCACACCTTTGCTTTCCTTTTTGTTTTTTTATTCAATCGTTTTTTTATTTTTTAATAGAAGGATAATTGCTTTACAGAATTTGTTTCCTGCATGTCCTCCAGCCCCCACACCTTCCAGGTCTTCAGAGCTAGACGAGGAAGGGTCCGTTTAGGCACTGGGCTGCCCTGATGAGGGGGTGTGAGGGCAGGGATGCGAAGGGAGGCCGACCTCCCTTCACACCCCTGCCGTTCCTGCTGAGCTGGGCAGCCCCAGGGCCCCTCCGCAGACAGGCAGTGCCCACAGTCGTCAACCCTGCCGAGAACAGAGCCTGGAGCCGCGTTTGCAGGAAATCCCTGTCCGTCCCCATCCCACCCCCACACGGAGGGTCCTTGAAGCCCACACCGCGGCTTCTCTCTGCATGGGCCTCGTAACTGTGCCCGTGCGCTCTTGTCAACGTTGTCGCGAACTTGAAATTCTTAACCATGGAATAGTTCATCCTTACACTTCCCTTTCATGAGTGAAGTCTGATGGGCCCCGGGGTGCGCTGTGAGCACAGCAGATGCACACACATCACGGGTCCCGGGGTTACCAGGCTTCACGAGGGGACAAGGTGGACACAAAGCCCCCCCACCCTGGGTGAGTGAGGGTGGGGACAGCACCAGGAAGCCACGATTGCCTAGACCCGGAACTGAGCTCCGACACAGAGTGGGGGCAATGGGGTTCTTAAGGTCGACAACACCCTCCCCTCTGTGAATGACCTCTGCCCTGGCCTGGTCCTTCCAGAAGGGGCTCAGGAGCCTGAAGTCTGCCCGGCCACCAGAAGACACCAAGGGGAGAGTGGGCCACGGGGCGGGGGGCGGAGGGTGCGAAGTCCAGGACTCGGGGCAACGGCCCTCGGTTCCCTCCATGTGCCAGGCTTGTGAAGCGTCTCTACATGAACCGCGTCAGTAATAACCACCCACTATTATTTTCCGGTTTCTATGCTTTCTTAAAGGAACGTGTTTGTCTCTGGCTTGGTTTCCCTACAGGAAGGGAAGCTACGTAAACTCCCCATCTTCTGTGGCTTCGGGCCGGGGCCATGGGAGGGAGAGTTAGGGGTGGGGCAGGCAGAGCGGCTTCAACTGAAAAACGGTGGGGATCCAGAAACCTGCAGGGGCTTCTCAGCTGCACCTCCCACCAGAGGTGGGCCTGGAATACCCTGGAAGGCTGAGCAGTTCAAACCTTCTCCCTCCCCTCCCCTCTGCTCCCCTCCCTTCAGAAAGCTGACTCCTGGGGCCAGCGCACAACACCCCCAAATTCCCCATCACCCACAGCCCCACACAGGCTCTCCCTCACAGAAGTGGGATGACCTGGATGGTGGCACAGATGGTGTGTGACCCCAGAGCTGGGTGTCTCAGCTGACCTTGAGCAAGGGGGTTGATGCTTTACACAGCCTCCCAGCCCAGGGAGCTGCCAGCAGCCACAAGCCATGATCTAAAGCGGAGCTGGGAGATGGGGAGTAGGGATGCGAGCTCTCTGAGGTCCCATCCTGTCCCCAGGACAGTGGCCAGGCCCCACCTGACACCATGACTGCCCTGCATGGGCACACAGGACACCAGCAGTCACGGAACGGACAGCCAGCTGCCTCCGCCGCACGCTCCACCCTGACCACGGCGGCCCCGTGGCTGTACCAGCCCCGCCTGCGTGCGGTCTGCTTGGCTGCCGGGGCTCAGGGACCCTGGGTGAGTCGGTGAGGGCAGAGCTCCAGAGGCCAAGCCTGTCTTCAGCCACCAGACCTGCCCTGCTTACTGGACTCATGAGCCCAGCCAGTATCTGAAGCCAAGGTGCCTTTGGGAGAATGACACCACAGACACTGACCTCAGAGCTCAGACTCCTGAAAACTTATTAAACAGATTATTTATAGCCTTTTTTTAAAGGGGGATGTTGGCAGGAAGCAGGGAGGGGAATGACTCCCTTGGTGCTGTGGTTAAGAATCCGCCTGCCAGTGCAGGAGACTCGGTTCAATCCCTGATCTGGGAAGACCCCACGTGCCGTGGAGCAACTAAGTCCGTTCACAACTACTGCAGCCCAAGAGCCTAGAGTCTCTGCTTCCCAACCAGAGCAGCCACCACAGGGAGACGTTCAGCGCAGAAACGAGAGAGAAGCCCCCACGCCCGACAGCCAGAGACAAGCCCGCACAGCAGCGAAGACCCAGCAAGCCGAAATAAATAAATAACCTTGCTTTAAGTAGGAGATCGCAGCATTCTCTGCTGGTCCAGAGGCTAGGACTCTGAGCTCCCAACACAGGGGGCCACGTTCAATCCCTGGGCAGGGCACTAGATCCCACATGCTGCAACTGAAGACCCTGCATGCCACAGCTAAGGCCCAGCGCAGCCAATTAAATGAATACTTAAAAGTAAGAGGCGGTTCATCTGTCACCATAAAAAACTGCGACATTTTAGGAAAAGGAAAAAAATAAGAGCTTATTTTGCAAATGCTCATGGTTGATTGCAAAAATTTTCTCATAATATGCAGCTGTTTAAAAAAAAAAGAAATTTAGAAAATACAGAAACTAAAACCCACCCATAAATGTGTGGGGAACACCAATTACTGCAGCATACGGCCACCACACACGGGAACACACGTCCGTGTTTTTCCACTACAAAGAAGCTTTCAGCCTCCACCCGCCTTCCCACTGGCCTCTGATCTGCGCACCAAGAAGACTGCGCTTTGGCCTCGTGACTGGGGGCTTTCTGTTGAACTCAGGGAGGCAGAGGAGCAGGGCTGTGTGGTTGGGGGCACCGTCTGGCCTGCAGTGAGGAGAGAAGCGTGAGTGCTCCGCCTCTGGGTCCAGTAACTCCAGGGGCCTCGGGGAGCCGCCCGGGAAGAAGCCTCTCAAACACCTTCCCTGCAGTCTCCACAGTTACAGCACGTCCCACGTCTCGGGGTTCAGCTGTGGGTTAACAAGTCCTCTCTTGTTGGACAGAAAAGTGTTTCCACAGAGAATCTGCCTGGATCTGGCCTCGGTTGGTACAGATGTAACAGGCAGTACGTTCAGGGCTCAGGGAAGTTAGTTCTGAAGCTCTCTGGGTTTAGGGCTACAGCACCTCCTCACCTCCATCCCTTCCACGGTCATGGAGCCTTCTCTTCCAGAGGAAGGTGTTTGACAACATCAGCCACAAAGACACGTACTGAAGAGGAGAAAGCCCACGGCAGGCGGGCTGGGTGTTCCTGGGGGAGCAGAGGGGCCTTGGACACTGCACGCTGGACCCCTGCCCCACCGGCTTCTCCTCCTTCTCGTTGGGCATGCAGTTTCACCTGCTGGGTGCCCGCCAGTGAGGGGCCCCAAGACACCAAGCTGGGGTTGGCGATGGGGGAGCTGGATGCCAGGGAACCCGAGACCCTGCAGCAGGTCAGTGCACTGTGGACGAGGGCCGGCCTCACTGACCGGTTAGGCCCTGTGCACTCAGGACACCCTCTCTGGACGCCAGGTAGAGCGCTGCATCCCCTGGTGCCCACCTGGGTCTCAGGAGGTAGAAGAGAGACCCTGTTGACCTTCCCACCTCCTGCCCAGAGAATGGCAAAGGCCAGTTCCCAAAAGTCAGAGTAGGGTGGGCAGAGTGAGTCTTGGGTCTCACAGGGTCCCTGTGAAGAGGGTTTCACTGCTCCCTGGATCCCTCTTGGTTGGTTCTCCGTTTGTGTTGTCTTCACACCAAATCTCACAAGGATGAGGCAGTCCAGGTGCCCACAGCATCACTTGCCCAGGTGCTGACAACCCTCCTTATTTATTAAGGGCAGGGAGACAGGGTGGCTGATGTGATGCTCCCCTGGACCACAGAGGAGACCCCCCCAGGGTGTGTCTCTTCTACTCCTGAGACTCAGGTGTGCAGTGGGGGCAGAGCACCTCCAGCTGGGGTCTGGAGAGGGTGTCCTGAATGGATAGGGCCTAAATGTCCAGTGTGGATTCAGGGGGTACGGACAAGAGGGTCACGAACTGCTTTCTAAATATTTCAGACAACCATTGAGTTTCTTTTGGTTTTTGGTTTCAGATATTTTTATATGGTCCATTTTCAGAGTCTTTATTGAATCTCTTACAATATTGCTTCCATTTTATGTTTTGATTTTTTGACTGCAAGGTATGTGGGGTTGTTACCAAGTCCAAGCTCATTCTGCATGCCTCACAACAGGGCGATAAATCAGAGGCGAGGTACTGAGGCAAGGAATATGACTTTACTTGGAAAGCTGGCAGACTGAGAAGATAGCAGACTAATATCTCTAAGAAACCATTTTATCAGCGTCTGGATGCCAGTGTCTTTCATAGAACACAGAGCTGGGAGGTGAGGAAATAAAGTAAAAATGCCACTAATCTGGCAAATATCTGGAATGGCCAGCCTCTGAGGGAGATGTGTTACTTTCTCCCTCCTATAGCCATCCACAGGTGGACAGGTCCTGGATGGAGGTAGAGGGCCGGGGTTTCCTGAGGCAGGCCATTATGTATAGACAGTATCCCTGTAGCAAACAGACCGGCAGGAAGCAAAGGTTAAAGTAAAACATCCAACATGGAGTCAGATTTTGTTCTTCCCTGTAACAATTCCCCAGTGTCAGCGTCCATTCCACAATCTTATGGGAAAAGGGGTGATGAGGTTTCTAATTGCCCCACTAGTTGCATCTTTTTGGGAGTGCCCACCACTGGTGCAGGTGTGCTGAATGTTGAGATTTGTCTTTGATGTCTTTTGGAAAGTCTCTACTTCATATGGATAGACATAATAATATTTTAATACAGGTGTTGAGAGTTGTTTTATTCAGTACAGATCTTTTAGGACTTCAAAACCAGGGGGCAGCAGCTAAAGTTAATGAACTTAGCACTTTTCTATGTGTGGGAAGATGCACCAGCCATCTCACTGAAATCATCCCCTTTGATACACACCTTACCACCTGGGACCAGCATCCTGACTTCTCCTTCCTGAGTTTCCTTGGGGATCACAGTGGGGAGTGGCTGCAGTCTGATGGCTGCTGGAAAGCAGGTATTCTTCTCTTTCCTGAGGTTCCTCAGAGCTCACCATGAGGAGTGGCTTCAGTTTGATAGCTTCGAGAGAGTAAGAGGGGGAACCTGGGTCCCCATTGAGATCATCTCAGCAGAGAGAGCAAGCACGTCCTGTGACTCCAGACAATCTTCCAACGTTCAGGGCTCAGCGTTCAGCCTGCAGGATCCACATTCGTCAGCTCAGCCACCATGCTCTGCACTTAGTTGCTATTTAGCCCTGAAACCTACACTGCAGGAGGCCCTCTAAATGTGGCGTCCTGTCCAGCAAATTCTCGGTCACACCCTCCAAGCCTGACCCAGGCCCAGCTTTGCTGAGAGGGTCCCACTGGAGACCCAGGTACCCCCTCCTGCTCTCCCACATTCCGTACCTGAGTGGGGAGAAGGCAGGGGCTGGGGGCACAGTGCCTCCAAGCAGGTAAGGCAGACGTTCTCCCATCACCCCTTGTGGTCCATCCCTGGGAGCACAGTCTAATGTCAGCTTTAGCAGCAGAGGACATGTGTCCCCAGAGCCGGCCCACTCTCTAGGGGATGTGAGCTGTGAGCACTAACACAGGAAACCCCGAGTGACCTGCTTAGGCTGGAAGACTAGTTCCTGGCATGTGAGCTGAAGTCTGAAAGTAGCTTCTCATTGGGGTTTAGCCTTCTCCAGACGTAGCTTGGGGGCAGCAAGAGTGCAATAAGTGGCCCCCAGCTGGGGCAGCCACACAGTGCCTCTCGATAGCCCTGTGGAAACTGTGCACCAGAGTGACCAGGAGCCCACATTCACCCTGCAGATGGCTTCTGAGAGGTCCGTGACAGACTAAAGCAACCATGAGTCTGTACTCACAGCAGACAGCCTCTGAGAGGTCTGTGACAGACCAGAATGACCACGAGCCTGCACTCACCCAGCGGACAGCCTCTGAGAGGTCTGATACAGGTCAGAGTGACCACAAACCTGCACTCTGCCAGTGGTGAATTCTTGCTTGGAGAATCCCATGGACAGAAGACTCTGGTGGGCTACAGTCCATGGGGTCACAAAGAGTCAGACACAAATGAACACCTGAGCACACACACATGAAACAGAAATGGACTCGGGGACAGAGGGAACAGACTGGCGCTCTCCGAGGAGGAGGGAGCGGTGCAGGGATGGAGTGGGAGGCTGGGTCAGCAGATGTAGCTTTTGTAAGTAGAGTGGATAAAGAGGGCCCTGCTGCATAGCAGAGAATAATATTCAGTGTCCAATGATAAACTATAAAAGAATATTTTTAAAAAGAATGTATATGTGTGTATAAGTGTATCTCTGAGCTATGAGCAGAAATTAAGAGATTGTAAACCAGCTATACTTCAAAAAAAAAAAAAATACTGATAAAAAAGATAAAAAAAAGAACAGACCCTAGCCAATTACAATAGACACTCAACCCAGGAGCACCAAGTCCCGAGCAGTCAGAACATGGACAAACCAGTCAGAAGAGGGGCCAACAGCAGACGGGGTCCCACGGCGGCCCACAGGCTGGCTGGGAGCCCTGGGCGCCGTAAGCCACAAGTGTTGTTGGAGGAAATGAGAACTCTACCCACACGACCTCCCCTCCAGTTCAAAACAAAGCGGCTCTGCTTCCCCTGACCCCTTAACTGAAGGGGCCCCGGGACGCCCTGGCTTGGTGCTGGGACCAGGAATGTACTGGTCAGACCCCAGTGCAGGGGAGGTCTGTGAGGGCAGCTCCGGAGCGGGTGGGCCAGGATGAGCGCAGCAGCTCCGCCCGTTCCTCGAAGGTCGGACAAAACAGAGCCCAGGAGGCCGGAAAGTGTCATGGAGGGCAGGACCCAAGTCCGTGCCTCCGCTCTCTGGCTGAGGCCCAGCGCTGGCCCCCTGGGCCGGTCTGCAGCGCGTTCTGCACACGCCCTGACGGCTCAGCCGCTGAGCCCCAAGGAGAAGGCTTGTGATGGCAGCCATGCCCACAGGCACCAGCAGCTCTGACCATCTGGCTCCCGGCCCAACAGCGAGGTCCAGCTGAGACCAGCGGGCACCTTGTCAGCGGTGCTCCAGGGTGGGCCCAGTGTCACCAGTAAATGGCAGTGTCACGATGCAGGCCAGCAGGTCTCAGCCTGGCGGATTGCTAGAATCAGCGGGAACACACCGACCCATGAACACTCCCGGCCCTGGGTCAGGCAGAGACCCGAACAGGCAGACAACTGCAGAGAGCAGAGCCCACGGCACAGACAAGGTGCACCCGTCCCCAGGCAGGGAAGGGGTCCCATCTCAGGGGGCGCCCTTGAGATCCCCCAGCTTAAGCATAAAGAGGCTTCAGGCACAGGTGGGAGGAACAGACTTGGAGCTGCTTTTAAGTCATGCAGGGCAGGACATGCAGGTGAGTGAAGGCCAGAGGGAATGTACCATAGAAAACAGAGTGTCTGGGGAACAGACGGGCTTGGGTGGAGCTGAGCCCAAGGGGGCTGGGAGTACGGGTTTAAAAACCTTGTATGCCTCTCTCCAGTCTCGGCCTCCTAATCTACTTAACCCCCACTCTGCTGCCTGACGCCGCCTGTCCTCCGCATCTCCACTCTTGGACCGTCCACTCATTCACAGATATTTGCTTAGCACCTGCCTCTGGCCAGGTCGTGTTCCAGGCACGGGACAGCCATGAGGAGAGAGACAATAACCCCAGTCCTTGGGGAGCAGAAATTCTACCAGCGGTCAGATGCACCGCTCCTGTGGCTGAGCCCCAGCCTTGCCCTCCTCACCCACCGGCCGGGCCGCTGGAGCTCCAGGCTCAGATGCAGTTCTGTCTGAGCATCTCCCCTCCTCCAAGAAGGCGCCTCTCTAGACTCGCCACCCGTCAGCCCCTGCCTCCCCGAGTCCTGTGTCCTTCTCAGCACAGACCACCATCTGAAATGGCCTCCCCGCCACCTCTGCGACCTCAGTGTACCTGGTGATCTCACGTCCTCGGTGAAGGAAGGTCCCAGCTGCCCTCACGCCCTTTCTGCTGAGTTCCCACCACAGATTCCCGTCCCGACGGCCTGGAAGGACTCTCCACATGTGTGTGGGGCAGGGGCTCAGTGGGGCCCGAGAGGGTGGACCCCTGGGCCGCTCCAGTGGTCAGGGTAGACAGGGAACTCCCAGCAGTGTTTCGGACCGGCCGGCAGGCCGATCAGCTTCCTTCTCCCTGGGACCACGAGGGGGCGAGGCTCTCATCGCTGCTCAGGGATGGGCTGTCAGTTCCACAGTCCTGAGCACCCTGTGAGCTGTTACACGTTTTACCTGTGTGATCTCAGCTCCCTCAGGCAGAACGCTCTGGGCTACACACTTGGAACAATCTACTGGAGTGGTTTCAGTTCAGTTCAGTCGCTCAGTCGTGTCCAACTTTTCGCGACCCCATGGACTTCAGCACACCAGGCCTCCCTGTCCATCACCAACATGCGGAGTTACTCAAACCCGTGTCCACTGAGTCGGTGAGGCCATCCAACCACCTCATCCTCTGACGTCCCCTTCTCCTCCCGCCTTCAGTCTTTCCCATCATCAGTCAGACATGACTGAGCAACTCAACTGAACTGATGCGACTGTGAATAAATGCAAGAGGAAGAAATCAAAGTCCTATCCCCTTTGTTTACATACTGCCTCCTGAATGTAAGCCCTTCCTTCTATGAGCCCCTAGACTCCTCAAGGCGGGCAGGCACAGGTCTTGAGGCATGAGCCTGCTGGGTTCCCCTCTCTGCCAGCTGAGAATTGAAGCCAGCTTTGTATTTCCTCCAGACTCAGTCTCCATGTTCTTTTATTCAGCTTCAGCGGGCAGAGAAGGCCAAGATTTTGGTCAGCAACAATACCACTAACCTAATCACCAGGATAATCTGAATTAACACCACCACGCATAGTCTACTAATTAGACTCACAAGCCTACTCCTCCTTAATCAATGATAACAGCCTCAATTTCTCATTAGTTTTCTCCCACTCCCTATGGACACCACCACTGATTTTAACTACATGCTTATGACCCCTTATACTAATAGTCAACACTATGTATTAAAAGAATCTCTACCAGAAGAAAAATATTATCACTGCTAGTCATACTATAATTACTTTAATTATAACATTTACTGCCATAAAATTAATTCTTTTATATATTCTATTTGGAGCAACACTAGTTTCAACACTCATTATCATTACCCAAAGAGGAAATCAAGCAGAACACGTTAATGCAGCTCTCTATTTATTTTATACCTTGGAAAGCTCTCTCCCCTTCTTAGGAATACTTGTCTACATTCAAAATACAGTAGGACTTTTCAATATTCTAATGCTGAGCCCAATCAGTATCCAACTCTTGATCCAACGGTTTCATATGGTTAGTAGGCATAATTGCCTTTATAGTAAAAATACCATTTTATGGCTTCCACCTTTGACTACCTAACGCACATGAAGAGGCCGCTATTGCAGGCTTCATAGTTCTAGCTATGCTGCCAGCACTACTAAACTTTGGATGCTATGGTATACTACGAATTACGAATCACAATAATTTGAAACCCACTAACAGACTTCATAGGGTATCCACTCATTCTATTGTCCTTATGAGGTATAATTATAACCAGCTCAATTTGCTTATGCCAGACAGACCTAAAATCACTCACTGCATACTCTTCTGTCAGCCACATAGCACTTTGCTATCCTTACCCGAACACCTTGAAGTTCTATAGGAGCCACAGCCCTAATAATTGCTCATAGTCTTACATCCTCTGTATTGTTCTGCTTGGGAAATTCAAATTACCAGGTCCATTGCCAAACAATAATCCTAGCCTAAAGCCTACAAATGTTCCTCCTACTAATAGCAACCTGATGACTACCAGCAAGTTAAACAAACCTAGCTCTAACCCAACTATTAACTTGACTGGAGAGCTATTTGTAGTAATATCCTTCTCATGATCAAACATTGCAGTTATTTTAATAGGAATTTATATAATACTTCCTGCCCTATACTCTTTATATATAGTCATTACAACACAGTGAGGCAAATACACACACCACATAAACAGTATCTCTCCATCTTTTACATGAGAAAATGCTCTCATATCATTACCCATCCTACCTCTTCTACTCCTATCCTTAAACCCAAAACGCATTCTAGGCCCCTTATACTGTATACATAGTTTAGAAAAAAAAACTTGATTGTGAATCTAGGAAGAGAAGACAATACCTTCTTATTTACCACAGAAGTAGATAAGAATTGCTTGTTTTCTACTCCCTTGACTAACAGCATGGCTTTTTCAAACTTTTATCCATTGGTGTTAGGAACCAAATAATTGGTGCAACTTCAAATAAAAGTAATAAATTAAATTTCCTCTTTCACTCTAGCCTCACTATTTACATCATTGATCATAATAACAAGCACTAACATTTATAAAACCACCACATACCCTCTATATGTAAGATTATCTCATATGCCTTCACCATTAGCTTAGTTCCAACAATAATATTCATGTATACAGACCAAGAGATAATTATCTCAAACTGGCACTGAATCACACTACAAACCCTTAAGCTATCATTCTGTTCTAAAATAGATTATTTCTCAATAATGTGTGCTGGTGGCCCTATTTGTCATATGATCAACTATAGACTTCTCAATATGATCCATTCACTCAGACCCCAACATTAACTGATTCTTCAAACATTCCTTTTCCTTGTTACAATACTAATTCTTGTTACCACTAATAATCTCTTCCAATGACTTACTGGCTGAGAAGGAGCCGGGATTATGTCCTTCCTGCTCATTGGATGATGGTGTGGACGGCAGATGCAAACACGGCAGCATTACAGGCAATTTTGTATAACACCTCAGTCGCTCAGCTGTGTCCGACTCTTTGTGACCCCAAGGACGGTAACCCACCAGGCCCCTCAGTCCATGGGATGTTCCAGGCAAGAACACTAGAGTGGGTTGCCATTTCCTTCCCCAGGGCCAAAACACCTCAGCGAAGCCCAAAGACTGACTGGAAAGAGGAGGCAGACTGCTGGCTTGCACTGGGTGCATGTGGGGATGCAGGGCACGGGGGCGTGGATGTGAGAAAGTGGGGCCGGGGGGGTGTGGACCTGTTTTGTATAATCCCGTGCTGCTGCTGCTGCTGCTAAGTCGCTTCAGTCGTGTCCGACTCTGTGCAACCCCATAGACAGCAGCCCACCAGGCTCCTCCATCCTTGGGATGCTTCGGCAACAACACAGGAGTGGGTTGCCATTTCCTTCTCCAATGCATGAAAGTGAAAAGTGAAAGTGAAGCCCATCCTTCTAGCTATAGCATTCTTGCCACTAGTAGAATGAAAAGTTCTAGGCTATACACAATTCTGAAAAGGCCCAAATGTTGTAGGGCCATACAGCCTACTCCAAACTATTGGCGATGCAGTCAAATTATTTATTAAAGAAGCCCTATGACCAGTCACATCCTCAGGTTCTGTACTTATCCTTGAACCTATCTTTGCCTTGAGCCTAACTTTAACCATATGAATTCCTCTACTTAACTGACAAACCATCAGTTAAGTCGTTCAGTCATGTCTGACTCTATGTGACCCCATGGACTGCAGCATATCAGGCCTCCCTGTCCACCACCAACTCCGGGAGTTTGCTCAAACTCATGTCCATGGAGTCAGTGATGCCATCCAACCATCTCATCCTCTGTCACCCCTTTCTCCTCCCACGTTCAATCATTCCCAGCATCAGGGTCTTTTCCAATGAGTCACTTCCTCACAACAGGTGGCCAAAGTATGGGAATTTCAGCTTTAGCATCAGTCCTTCGAATGGATATTCAGGACTGATTTCCTTTAGGATGGACTGGTTGGATCTCAGTGCTGCAAGGGACTCTCAAGAGTCTTCTCCAACACCACAGTTCAAAAGCATCAATTCTTCAGCTCTCAGCTTTCTTTATAGTCCAATTCTTACATCCATACATGACTACTCTATAGTCCAACTCGCACAGCCATAATACCTGAAAAAACATAGTTTTGACTAGACAGACCTTTCTTAGCAAAGTAATGTCTCTGCTTTTTAATATGCCATTTAGGTATTCTTTTCTTCTTTTCTTTCCTTTCTTATCTTCCAAGGATCAAGCGTCTTTGAATTTCATGGCTGCACTCACCATCTGCAGTGATTTAGGAGCCCAAAAATATGAAGTCAGCCACTGTTTCCACTGTTTCCCATCTACTTGCCATGAAGTGATGGGACCAGATTCCATGATCTTAGTTTTCTGAACGTTGAGTTTTAGGCCAACTTTTTCACTATATTCTTTCACTTTCATCAACAGGTTCTTTAGTTCTTCTTCACTTTCTGCCATAAGGGTGGTGTCATCTACATATCTGAGGCTACTGATATTTCTCCCATCAATCTCGACTCCAGCTTGTGCTTCATCCAGTCCAGCATTTCTCATGATGTACTCTGCATATAAGTTAAATAAGCAGGGTGACAATATAGAGCCTTGACATACTCCTTTTCCTATTTGGAACCAGTCTGTTATTCCATATCCAGTTATAACTGTTGCTTCCTGAACTGCATATAGATTTCTCAGGAGGCAGCTCAGGTGGTCTGGTATTCCCATCTCTTGAAGAATTTGCCACACTTTGTTGTAATCCACACAGTCAAAAGTTTTGGCATAGTCAATAAAGCAGAAGTAAATGTTTTTCTGAAATTCTCTTGCTTTTTCAATGATCCAGTGGTTGTTGGCAATTTCATCTCTGGTTCCTCTGCCTTGTCTAAATCTAGCTTGAACATCTGGAAGTTCATGGTTCATGCTCTGTTGAAGCCTGAATTGGAGAATTTTGAGCATTACTTTGCCAGCATGTGAGATGAGTGCAGTTGTACCCTAGTGTGAGCATTCTTTGGCATTGTCTTTCTTTGGGATTGGAAAGAAAACTAACCTTTCCAGTCCTGTGGCCACCCCTAAGTTTTATAAATTGGCTGGAACATTGAGCGCAGCACTTTCACAGCATCATCTTTTAAGATTTGAAATAGCTCAACTGGAATTTCATCACCTTCATTAGCTTTGTTCATAGTGATGCTTCCTAAGGCCCACTTGATTTCACATTCCAGGATGTCTGGCTCTAGGTGTGTAATCACACCATCATGATTATCTGGGTCGGGAAGATCATTTTTGTACAGTTCTTCTGTGTATTCTTGCCATCTCTTCTTAATATCTTCTGGTACTGTTAGGTCCCTACCATTCCTCTCCTTTATTGGGCCCATCTTTGCATGAAATGCTCTCTTTTCTTATCTCTAATTTTCTTGAAGAGATCTCTAATCTTTCCCATTCTATTGTTTTCCTCTATTTCTTTGCACTGATCACTGAGAAAAGCTTTCTTATCTCTCCTGGCTCTTCTTTGGAACTCTGCATTCAAATGGGTATATCTTTCTCTTTCTCCTTTGCCTTTCACTTCTCTTCTTTTCAGAGCTATTTGTAAGGCCTCCTCAGACATCCATTTTGCCTTTTTGTATTTCTTTCTCTTGGGGATGGTCTTGATCACTGACTCCTCTACAATGTCACAAAGCTCCATCCATAGTTATTCAGGCACTCTTTCTGGCTGATAAAATCCCTTGAATCTATTTGTCACTTCCACTATATAGACAAAAGGGTTTTGATTTAGGTCATACCTGAATGGTCTAGTGGTTTTTCTTATTTTCTTCTATTTAAGTCTGAATTTGGCAATAAGGAGTTCATGGTCTGAGCCACAGTCAGGTCCCAGTCTTCTTTTTGCTGACTGTATAGAGGTTCTCCATCTTTGGCTGCAAAGAATATAATCAACCTGATTTCGGTATTGACCATCTGGTGATGTCCATGTGTAGAGTCTTCTCTTGTGTTGTTGGAAGAGGGTGTTTGCTATGATGAATGTATTCTTTCGGCAAAACTCTAATAGGGTTTGCCCTGCTTCATTCTGTACTCCAAGGCCAAATTTGCCCGTTACTCCAGGTATTTCTTGATTTCCTACTTTTGCATTCCAGTCCCCTTTAATGAAAAGGACATCTTTTTTGTGTGTTAGTTCTAGAAGGTCTTGTAGGTCTTCATAGAACCATTCAATTTCAGCTTCTTCAGCATTATTGGTCAGGGCATAGGCTTGGATTACTGTGCTATTGAATGGTTCGCTTTGGAAATGAACAGACATCATTCTGTCGTTTTCGAGATTGCATCCAAGTACTCCATTGGACTCTTTTGTTGACTATCAGGGCTGCTCCATTTCTTCTAAGGAATTCTTGCCCAAAAGACATAATAGTCATCTGAATTATATTCACCCATCCTATTCCTTTTTGTTTCGTTGATTCCTGAAATATCAATGTTGACTCTTGCCATCTCCTCTTTGACCACTTCTAATTTGCCTTGATTCATGGACCTAACATTCCAGGTTCCTATACTATATTGCTCTTTACAGCATCGGACTTTACTTCCATCACCAGTCACAACCACAACTGGGTGTTGCTATTGCTTTGGCTCTGTCTCTTCATTCTTTCTGGAGTTATTTCTCCACTGGTCTCTAGAAGCATATTGGGCACCTACCGACCTGGGGAGCTTATGTTTCAGTGTCCTATCTTTTTGCCTTTTCATACTGCTCATGGGGTTCTCAAAGTAAGAATACTGGAGTGGTTTGCCATTCCCTTCTCCAGTGGCCCATGTTTTGTCAGAAATCTCCACCTTGACCCGTTCATCTTGGCTGGCTCTAAACAGCATGGTTCAAAGTTTCATTGAGTTAGACAAGGCTGTGGTCCATGTGATCAGATTGGTTGGCTTTCTGTGATTGTGGTTTTCAGTCTGTCTGCCCTCTGATGGAAACCCAATTTTCTGTTGAAGGGTGAGGCTGTGTTCCCTCTCTGTTTTTTGACCTGAGGCCAAACTATGGTGGAGGTGATGAAGATAACGGTGACCTCCTTCAAAAGATGCCATGCGGGCCCTGCTACAGTCAGGGCCCCCAGACCTGCAGCAGGCCGCCATCAACCCACGCCTCCAGCAGAGACTCCTGGACACTCACGGGCACATCTTGGTCAGTCTCCTGTGGGTCACTGCTCCTTTCTCCTGGGTCCTGGTGTGCACTAGGTTCTGTTGTGCCCTCCAAGAGTCGGCTTCCCCAGTCCTGTGGACGTCCTGGCAGCTCTGTGGTGGGTTAACGGTGAACTTCTCCCAGAGGGCTTATGCCATACCCAGGTCTACTGCACCCAGAGTCCCTGGTCCTGCTGCAGTCCACTGCTGACCCGTATCTCCTCAGGACACACACAGACGCAGTTCTGTCTCAGTCTCCGTGTGGCTGAGGTCCTGGTGTGCACAGGGTGCGTTTGAGCCTCTGAGTGTCTCTGGCAGGTGTGGGGTTTGGTTCTGAATGTGACTGTGCCCCTCGTACCATCTTTCTGGGGCTTCTCCTTTTTGCCCCTGGACGTGGGGTATCTCTGCAGAGTCACTCGAGTGTGACGCAGTTGCTGCTCCAGCATATGATAGAAACATCAGTCAGTCAGTTCAGTCACTCAGTCATGTCTGACGCTTTGTGACCCCATGGACTGTAGCACACCAGGCCTCCCTGTCCATCACCAACTCCCGGAGTCTACTCAAACTCATGTCCATTGAGTTGGTATGCCATCCAACCATCTCATCCTCTGTCGTCCCCTTCTGCTCCTGCCTTCAGTCTTTCCCAGCACCAGGGTCTTTTCCAGCGAGTCAGTTCTTCACATCAGGTGGTCAAAGTATGGGAGTTTCAGCTTCAACATCAGTCCATCCAATGAACAGTCAGGACTGATTATGTTTAGGCTGGACTGGTCAGATCTCCTTGCAGTGCAAGGGACTCTCAAGAGTCTTCTTCAACACCACAGTTCAAAATCATCAATTCTTCAGTACTCAGCTTTCTTTATAGTCCAACTCTCCCATCCATGCAGGATTACTAGAAAAACAATACCCTTGACTAGACGGATCTTTGTTGGCAAAGTAATGTCTCTGCTTTTTAACATGCTGTCCAGGTTGGTCATAACTTTTCTTAAAAGCAGTAAGCGTCATTTTATTTCATGGCTGCAATCACCATCTGCAGTGATTTTGGAGCACAAGAAAATAGTCAGCCACTCTTTCCACTGTTTCTCCATCTATGTGCCATGAAGTGATGGGACCAGATGCCATGATCTTAGTTTTCTGAATGTTGCTGCTGCTGCTGCTAAGTCGCTTCAGTCGTGTCCGACTCTGTGCACCTGAGTACCCCATCGACTGAAGCCCACCAGGCTCCCCCATCCCTGGGATTCTCCAAGCAAGAACACTGGAGTGGGTTGCCATTTCCTTCTCCAATCAATGAAAGTGAAAAGTGAAATGAAGTCGCTCAGTCATGTCCGACTCTTCTCAACCCCATGGACTGCAGCCTACCAGGCTCCTCCAACCATGGGATTTTCAGGGAAGAGTACTGCAGTGGGGTGCCATTACCTTCTCCTCTAAATATTGAGCTTTAAGCAAACTTTTTCACTCTCCTCTTTCAGTTTCATCAAGAGGCTCTTTAGTTCTTCTTCACTTCCTGCCATAAGGGTGGTGTCATCCACATCTCTGAGGTTATTGATATTGCTTCCAGCAATCTCGATTCCAGCTTGTGCTTCCTCCAGCCCAGCGTTTCTCATGATGTACTCTGAATATAAGTTAAATAAGCAGGCTGACAATATACAGCCTTGACATACTCCTTTCAAATTTGGAACCAGTCTGTTGTTCCATGTCCAGTTCTAACAGTTGCTTCCTGGCCTGCATACACGTTTCTCAAGTGGCAGGTCAGGTGGTCTGGCATTCCCAACTCTTTCAGAAATTTCCACAATTTATTGTGATCCACAGTCAAAGGCTTTGGCATAGTCAATAAAGCAGAAATATATCTTTTTCTGGAACTCTCTTGCTTTTTCAATGCTCCAGTGGATGTTTGAAATCTGATCTCTGGTTCCTCTGCCTTTTCTAAAACCAGCTTGAACATCTCGATGTTCACAGTTGACGTATTATTGAAACCATTATATCTGCTACTGTGGGCAAGAATCCCTCAGAAGAAATGGAGGAGCCATCATAGTCAACAAGAGAGTCTGAAATTCAGTACTTGGATGCAGTCTCAAAAACGACAGAAGGATTTCTGTTCATTTCCAAGGCGAACCATTCAATATCACAGTAATCCAAGGCTATGCCCTCACCAGTATTGCTGAAGAAGCTGAAGTTGAACAGTTCTATGAAGACCTGCAAGACTGGAATGCAAAAGAAGGAAGTCAAGAAACACCTGGAGTACCAGGCAAATTTGGCCTTGGAGTACAGAATGAAGCAAGGCAAAGGCTAATAGAGTTCTGCCAAGTGAATGCACTGGTAAAAGCAAACACCCTCTTTGGAAAAAAGTGTACTTAAAACTCAACAATCAGAAAACTAAGGTTGTGGTTTCTAGTCCTATCACTTCATGGCAAATAGATGGGAAAACAATGGAAACAGTGACAGAATTTATTGGGGGGTGGGGCTCCGCCAGGCTTTAGCAGTTCATAAACTGTGAACTTCGAGATGTTCAAGCTGGTTTTAGAAAAGGCAGAGGAACCAGAGATCAAATTGCCAACATCTGCTGGATCATCGAAACAGCAAGAGAGTTCCAGAAAAACATCTATTTCTGTTTTATTGACTATGCCAAAGCCTTTGACTGTGTGGATCACAAAAAACTATGGAAAATTCTGAAAGAGATGGGAATACCAGGCCACCTGACCTGCCTCCTGAGAAACCTATATGCAGGTCAGGAAGCAACAGTTAGAACTGGACATAGAACAAAAGACTGGTTCCAAACACGAAATGGAGTACATCAAGGCTGTATATTATCACCCTGCTTATTTAACTTATATGCAGAGTACATCATGACTAATGCTGGGCTGGAGGAAGCATAAGCTGGAATCGAGATTGCCAGGAGCAATAACAATAACCTCAGATATGCAGATGACACCACCCTTATGGCAGAAAGTGAAGTAGAACTAAAGAGCCTCTTGATGAGAGTGAAAGAGGAGAATGAAAAAGCTGGCTTAAAACTCAACATTCAGAAAACTAAGATCATGGCATCTGGTCCCATCACTTCATGGTAAATAGATGGGGAAACTTTGGAAACAGTGACAGGCTATTTTGGGGGGCTCCAAAATCACTACAGATGGTGACTGCAGCCATGAAATTAAAAGATGCTTACTATTTGGGAAAAAAAAAAACAACTATGACACACCTAGACAGCATATTAAAAAGCAGTGACATTACTTTGCCAACAAAGGTCCGTCTAGTCAAAGCTATGGTTTTTCAGGTAGTCATGTATGGATGTGAGAGTTGGACTATAAGGAAAGCTAAGTGCTGAAGAATGGATGCTTTTGAACTGTGGTGTTGGAGAAGACTCTTGATGAGTCCCTTGGACTGCAAGGAGATCCAACCAGTCCATCCTAAAGGAGATCTGCCCTGGATGTTCATTGGAAGGACTGATGATGAAGCTGAAACTCCAGTACTTTTGTCACCTGATGTGAAGAGCTGACTCATTTGAAAAGACCCTGATGCTGGGAAAGACTGAGGGCAGGAGGAGAGGGGATGACAGATTATGAGATGGTTGGATGGCATCACTGACTCGATGGACATGGGTTGGGTAAACTCAGGGAGTTGGTGACAGACAGGGAGGCCTGGTGTGCTGCACTTCATGGGGTCACAAACAGTCAGACACGACTGAACAACTGAACTGTACTGAACTGAAAATCACTGCAGATGGGGACTGCAGTCATGAAATTAAAATAGGCCTGCTCCTTGGAAGAAGAGTTATGACTAACATAGACAGCATATTAAAAAGCACAGACATTATTTGTCGACAAAGATCTGTCTAGTTAAAGCTATGATTTTTCCAGTAGTCATGTATAGATGTGAATATTGGACTATAAGAAAGCTGAGCACTGAAGAATGGATGCTTTTGAACTGTGGTCTTGGAGAAGTCTTGAGAATCCCTTCGACTCCAAGGAGATCCAACCAGTCCATGCTAAAGGAAATCAGTCCTGAATATTCATTGGTATTCATTGGAAGGACTGATGCTAAAGCTGAAACTCCAATACTTTGGCAACCTGCTGCAAAGAGTTGACTTATTTGAAAAGACCCTGATGCTGGGACAGATTGAAGGCGGGAGGAGAAGGGGACGACAGAGGATGAGATGGTGAGATGGCATCACCGACTCAATGGACATGGGTGTGGGTCGACTCCAAGAGTTGGTGATGGACAGGGAGGCCTGGAATGCTGCAGTCCATGGGGTCACAAAGAGTCAGACAGGACTGAGCAACTGAACTGAACCAAATCACTATTATTAACAGTCTCTTTCCTATCAATTTGAGCATTATACCCCTGATTCCAATATGACCAATGAATACATTTACTCTCAAATATTTTCTATCCCTAACACTAAGCCCTATACATATGACACATATCCTTATCCATCCTATTATCAAGTACTCTTCCACAAGCATAAGAAATGTGTCTGACTAGAGTTACTTTGAGAGAGTAAATAATAGAGGTTTAAATCCTCTTATATCTAGAATTATAGGAATTGAACATACCCCTAAGAATCAAAGGCTCTTTGTGATACCAATTTACACCACATTCTATAAGTAAGGTCAACTGATTAAACTATTGGGCCTGTACCCCAAAAATGTTCATTTATATCCTTTCTGTACTAATAAGTCCCACCATCTTTATCATTATCCTATCAACTATTTTCTCAGGATCTATTGTCATTATAATTATCTCCATTGATTACTTATCTGATTTGGCTTTGAAATAAATATATTAGACATGATCCCCATCATAATAAATAATTCAACCCAGGAACAACAGAAGCATCAACTAAATACTTGACACAATCCACCACATCAATATTACTCATGATAACTGTCATTATTTATTATTCTCAGGCCAATGGACTGCTGCAAAACTATTTAATCCAACAGCATCCATAATAATAACAATAGCATTAAGAATAAAACTGGAAATATCTACATTTCACATTGGAGTATCAGAAGGTATACAAGACATTTTACTAACATCTCGCTTAACCCTATGAACATGACAAAAACTTGCACCCCTGTCTGTGCTATACCAAACTTCACCATCAGTTAATTTAATAGTGAATTGTGTGCTGTGCGGAGTTGCTCAGCCGTGTCCAACTCTTTGCAACCCCATGGACTGTAGGCTGCCAGGACAAAGCATGCCCATGGGATTCTCCAGGCAAGAATATTGGAGTGGTTTGCCATTTCCTTCTTCAGGGAATCTTCCCAACCCAGGGATGGAGCCCAGGTCTCCGAAAGTCTCCTGCATTGCAGGTGGATTCTTTTACCACCGAGTGAGCAGGGAAGCCATAAAACAGGTGCTGAAGGGCTCTAAATAGTCACAAGTTTGACAGAGCTTTAAATGACATCTGCCCTCAAGAAATGTCCTGGGGTATTTCATCAGAAAAGAATTCCAAACAAGGCCAAGTTGCAAGAGGCCAGTTTCAAGAGATGTTGTACTCACAAAGTGTAAAATAATAAAGCACATGGATAGATAGTCCACACCAATAATTATTAAATCAATGCCAATCAAAACTGCACTAAGGTATCACCTCACGCTGGTCACAGTGGCCATCATCAAAATGATCTACAAAGAATAAAGATTAAATAAATAAATAAAATAAAACATCTGCAGAGAATATGCGGAAAATGAAATCCTCCTACAATCTTTTTCGGAATGTAAATGGTGAAGGCACTATGGAAAACAGCATGGAGCTTCCAAGAAGTACAAGACATAGAGGTAACATATGACCCTGCAATCCCACTCATGGGCCTACGTCCTGAGAATGTGAAGTGAAAGTCACTCAGTCGTGTTCAACACTTTGCAACACTATGGACTATACGGTCCATGGAATTCTCTAGCCAGAACACTGGAGTGGGTAGCCTCTCCCTTCACCAGGGGATCTTCCCAACCCAGGGATCAAGCCCAAGTCTCCCACATTGCAGGCAGATTCTTTACCAGCTGAGCCACAAAGGAAGCCCAAGAATACTGGAGTGGGCAGTCCATCCCTTCTCCAGCGGATCTTCCTGTCCCAGGAATCGAACTGGGGTCTCGTGCATGGCAGGCGGATTCTTTACCAACTGAGCTATAAAGGAAGCGTGGTCCACAGAAAATCACCATTCAAAATGACACGTGCACCTTGATTTTCAGGGCAGCACTCTTTCAATAGGCAAGACATGGAATCCACCAAAAGGTCCAGTGGAAGAAAAGTGAGGACAAGGCGGTACATCTATACAGGAACACCACTCAACCATAAAACAGAGTGAAACAAGGATGCTGTCAGCAGCATGGGTGTGCTAAGAAATCATCACACCAGGTGAGGGAACTCAGAGACAGAAAGAAAAATATCATGAGATATCACTTATGGGCACAATTTATAAATTCATACCAATGACCTAATGTACAAAACGGACTTCACAGCCTGTGAAAATCAAATTATGAGTATCAAAAGAAAGAAAGAACAGATAACGAGTTTAAGATTTACATACACACTAAGATCTAACAAATTGATGAGCAAATAGGACCTAGTGAAAAGAACAGGGAACTCTACTAGAGAGACTGTAATAATCTATATGAGGAAAAAAATGGAAAAAGAATAGATTCACTTCTATGTAAAATCAAATTCAGCTCCTGTACAGCTAAAACTAATAAAACAATGGAAATCAACCTGACTCCAATAGAAAATCAAAATTAAATTACAGAAAATCCATCTAGGGGACCCCAGACAGTGGCGACCCTACAGATTAGGTCTGTGATACACTATGATGTTAATATGACACCGCCAAAGGTTTTCACCCAGCAGAACACAGAGCAGCAACCCATTCAAAGGTGCCTGACCTCATGTGAATGTCACAAGATGCAGCAAAGAAAGACCACAGCTTAATCAGGGCAATATCCTCCATTCAGATGTTGGGAATCTCCAAGGGGCAAGACACACAGAGGTGAAGAGCAGACACGGGGTCTCTGGGCACAGGATCCAGACCCGTGTGGATGGGGTGAGACCCACACGGTCCCCAAACCCTGCATCTGGGGCTGCGTGACTCTTGGTTAGGACACCAGGTCCCTGATGGCTGGGCCCTAAAGGCGGAAACGAGTCGGGGGTTCCTAGAAACTTCTCTCATCCCAGAGAAGTCCCCCTCTTCTGCCCTTTCGTTCTGTCTGATACTGTTTTGACAGCTGTCACGATAATGTTGAACACACTGCCTTGGTTCCAGCAAGCTCCGTTCTTTGTTTTCCCACTGAGGTGTTGAGAAAATACACCAGGCGTGGGGCTAGAAGACGAGGGGCAGGCCTGGTCTCTGCTAAGCAGGGACGGCCAACGGGAAGGCGATCACATAGCAACCTCACCTGCTGCCCATCTGTTTTTTGCCTGATCCTTGTACCCTGGAATCAATTAGCCAGGTGAACCTGCCTCCCTACTCAAACTGAATGCGCTGAAAAACTGGAATAATTACCAAGTAGCCCACCTGAGGAGTCTCCATGAGCCTCAGGGCAGGTGAGCCTGGCAGGAGGAAAGACTAAGAGCCCTACTGCAACACTGACCCTGGGAGGGCCATGGAACCCCACTCAGAGGAGGGCACATTACCCAGAGAAGCCCACCTCAGCTCCAGGCCCCAGACCTCTGAGCACTGACATTCAGACACAGGCATGGAGTTTGCCAGGACGGAGGCCAGGCCCAGTCCGCACCCAGGTCTCCACGTCCTCGTGCACACAGAACATGGTCAGGTGTCAATATTCTCATTGCAGAAAGCAAGCAGTCTTGTCTAAACGTAATCAGTGCAGACAGGATTGAAAAGTCAAAGTGTTCATCGTTCAGACATGTCTGACTGTTTGTGACCACATGGACTGTAGCCCTCCAGCCTCCTCTGTCCATGGGATTCTGGCGGCAAGAATACTGGATTCAGTTGCCATTCCCTTCTCCAGGGGATCTTCCTGATCCAGAGATGAATCCAGTTCTCCTGCACTGCATGCAGATTCTTTTACCATCTAAGCCACCAGGGAAAATCCCAGACAAGACAGAGAGGTCTAAATCTACCATGCAGACAGAACTTGGTCAGGTTTAAACTAGAGTAAAGTTGCTCTCCCTGGAGGCACAGGTCATACACAAGCAGGGTCTCTCATCCCTGGACAGGGGCCTCACCCTCATGTGGGAACTAGCAAGTAAGTCTCTTAAAGAAAAAAATCACCACTGGGTCCCACATGTCACCCACATCAGGAAACCGAAAGAATCTTTGCCATTAAACACTTTAACAGGCAAAACAAAACTGTTACCAGTATCTTTGGCCATGTGGTGGTCAGGATCCAGGGAAGATCCAGGGATTTCTTAGAGTTGAGTCCAGTGTCTTGTAAAGACAGACAGACAGTGCCCTGATTCCTTCTCCCATGCTTCTAGCAGGAGGCAGCCACACTAGAGGTCTTCTAGAAAAAGATATTCTTGATCAGAATAAGAATTGTTGAAATGGAAAGCATACTAGTTAGTATTTGCCAACCTAAAATATTCTTAAAAGCTTTGCCCCCAGATCTCTGCAGTTCCCACTGGTTCCTTTGTGTTCAGATTGTCAGGGTAGAAACAATCTGTTGTTTCAAATTGATTTCTTTCAATTCTGTTATTTGCTATTATATGAATGAAAGATCACACTTGAAAAAATACATAAGAAAATTCTTGTAAAAACAAAATTGAGTCAAGGAGCCCATAAGCTGTATGAACTCTGCCTTCTAACAATTTAAATTTCAAAGACTGAGGGCAGGAAGAGAAGGGGATGACAGAGGATGAGATGGTTGGATAGCATCACCAACATAATGAACAGGACTTTGAGCAAACTCTGGTAGATGGTGAAGGACAGGGAAGTCCAGCATGCTGCAGTCTATGGGGTTGCAAAGAGTTGGACACGACTGAGCAACTGAACAACATCAAGCTTCAATTTTCTGCCTGGAGAAACCTGATAAAATAGGCACCCTGATTTTGTCACTTCTCTGTTTAAACTCTGCTAAAATGAAATTGATATTGATATAACATGTAAGAATTTCTGAGTTTTGAGATGTCACAGCAAGGTAAGAGGTGCTGGTGAGAATAGAACGCTGCTGGTGGGCAAAGCATTCTTCAAATAAAGCTCTGTTTCAAACTGGATTGAAATACAACACTACATGGGTACATGAAGTATGAACCAAGAGCCTAAACATAGCAGGAAATATGTAAAAACAAATTTGATATCCCATATGTGAGAGTAAAAGCTACTGGTTTTTGCAGTAGTCATGTACGGACGTGAGAGTAGGACCACAAAGAAGGCAGAGCACTGACGAACTAACGCTTTTGACCTGTGGTGCTAGAGAAGACTCTTGAGAGTCCCTGGGTCTGCGAGGAGATCAAACCAGTCAATCCTAAAGGAAATCAGTCCTGAACATACATAGGAAGGACTGACGCTGAAACCAAAGCTCCAATTCTTTGTTCCCCTGATGTGAAGAGCCGACCCACTGGAAAACACCCTGATGCTGGGAAAGACTGAAGGCAAATGGAGAAGGGGATGACAGAGGAAGAGATGGTTGGATGGCATCACTGACTCAACTGTCATGAATTTGAGTAAGCTTCGGAGGTGGTGATGGGCAGGGATTCCTGGCGTGCTGCAGTCCATGGGGTCACAAAGAGTCAGACACAACTTAGCAACTGAACAGCAACTACAACAACATGAGAGTGAATGTTTCTTGTCAGACCTGCAGCTGGTACGCACACATTGGTTTAGAACACTCTCCAACACAGGTTGTCTCTAAGCTGATGAAGTGTGTCACAAGTGCATGGACCAAAAGGTAATGGATTCAGTCCAGGATGGAAGAGAATGTAACTTTGAACAGTCTATGAAACTTACAGAGTCTGTAATCCACTCAAGATTTCAAATAATAAAACATTCACCTGAAATTTAAAGCCTCTTGGAAAGTTGCAGTCTATATATGAAAACGTTCCATAGATTTCTTTTCATAATCATTTTTCCCAGTGATAACACTTTAACTCTTCAGTTGCTGATATTTTTACCAAGATAAACTTGTCCTCATGGGTGTGGGAGATGAAGTGGATCCATTGTGATTGCTATCTGGTCAAGTGACTCTCGCTATTTCTAATTATGTTCTATATCCACAATGTTTATTTTTACATCCATCGAAGTCTACTTCTCAGATCTTTATGTACACCAAACAATAGATACCTGGTGAGTTCAGATTATATTAAACACTCTTTCCATAACTTTTCCAATGTCAACTGAATCAGAACAAGTTGAAGCAGGGAGAAGTGTTAAAATTTTAAATGATCTCTAAGGACCCTAAAAAAAAAAACTTTAGACAGAAATCCTAATCATCACTGGTCTATACAAAAGAATCACAATGTGTCTTTTTCATGAAACTCCAACAACTGACTAAATAGAGTTGAAACAAGTTGGAGTTATGCTTGATTTGAGTTGAAACAGTATGGATGTGGGCATAGGAGGATATATAGGTGATACATACTTAAGGAGGTAACAAGTATGAATCCAAAAATGTATAAGGTATACTTTGTAAACAAAGATGAAACATTTAACTTGTTTTCACTAACTCACCCTTCAAGACTTTGCCGTCATCTACCGACCCCCTGTGGACTTGTTGGTTTAGTGCCCTCAGATTAAAACTAGTCACATGCATCTTGCTTAGCTGTGTTCTCTTTGTTTGGAATTGTTTATGTTTCTCTCTCCTAGTATGCTCTTATAAATGCCACTATCTGTATCACTTATTTTGTCTATAAGGTGGTCTCCTTCATTGTCCACTGTGTAACCATCCTCCGTGTATACAGATATTTACATGTCTATGTATATAGATATCTATGTCTATATGTATCTATAATAGATATTTATATCTGTATATACATAGATAGTTATGTCTATATGTACATATACATTTATATGTCTATGTATATAGATATTTATGTCTCTATGAACCTAAGTATTTATACATCTATGTACCTACAATGTGTATTTCTATGCATATAGACATTTGTATATCTACATACCTAGACATTTATATCTCTATCTGGATATTTACATATCGATGTACCTAGATATTTACATTTATGTACACTTATCTATATACAAATAGATGTCTTACCAGTATAACAGGGCCTGTAGCAAAGGGAGCACTCCTACAAAAAGACCTGACTTGGCAACTGAACAAAAACAAAATAGAAAATACACTCGGTTCACCTGCCACCAACAACACATGGTATATCAATGTTACTACAATATGAAATAAAGCTTACTTTAAAAAAATAATGCTTAGGGGGACTTCCCTGCAGTCCAGTGGTTAAGATTCTGTGCTTCAAATGCAGGGGGTGAGGGTTCGACACTTGGTCAGGGAACTAAAAACCCCACATGCCACATGGACCTGCCAGTAAATTTTTAAAAATTTAAAATAAATAAATAAGAATGCTCAGAAAGAACACACAAGGTTTTGGGTGTTTCTTCAGGTACATTCCATATTGAATTACACTCTTGGGTTAAAACTTGAAAGTTTTCACTTTCAAGGCAATCACAACTGGGAATGAAAAAGTCCTGACGCCTTGTGGCCACTTCCTGCAATAGCACCCTTAAAACATGCTTAAGATTTGCATTTCTCTGATAATGAGTGATGTTGAGCATCTTTTCATGTGTTTGTTAGCCATCTGTATTTCTTCTTTGGAGAAACCCACTACAATATTGTAAAGTAATTAGCCTCCAACTAATAAAAATAAATGGGAAAAAAAAAACTTATGCTTATGAGAACATTTCATGCAAAGATGGGCTCAGTAAAGGACAGAAATGGCATGGACATAACAGAAGCAGAAGATATTAAGAAGGGGTGGCAAGAAAACACAGAAGAACTGTACAAAAAAGATCTTCATGAACCAGATAATCACGATGGTGTGATCACTCATCTAGAGCCAGACATCCTGGAATGTGAAGTCAAGTGGGCCTTAGGAGACATCACTACAAACAAAGCTAGTAGAGGTGATGGAATTCCAGTTGAGCTATTTCAGATCCTAAAAGATGATGCTGTGAAAGTGCTGCACTCAATATGCCAGCAAATTTGGAAAACTCAGCAGTGGCCACAGGACTGGAAAAGGTCAGTTTTCATTCCAATCCCAAAGAAAGGCAATGCCAAAGAATGCTCCAACTACTGCACAATTGCACTCATCTCATACACTAGCAAAATAATGCTCAAAATTCTCCAAGCCAGGCTTGAGCAATACGTGAACTGTGAACTTCTAGATCTTCAAGCTGGCTTTAGAAAAGGCAGAGAAACCAGAGATCAAATTGCCAACATCCACTGAATCATCGAAAAAGCAAGAGAGTTCCAGAAAAAATATCTATTTCTGCTTTATTGACTATGCCAAAGCCTTTGACTATGTGGGTCACAATAAACTGTGGAAAATTCCCAAACGATGGGAATACCAGACCACCTGACCTGCCTCTTGAGAAATCTGTATGGAGGTCAAGAAGCAACAGTCAGAACCAGACATGGAACAACAGACTGGTTCCAAATCGGGAAAGGAGCATATCAAGGCTATATATTGTCACCCTGCTTATTTAAATTCTATGCAGAGTACATCATGAGAAAAACTGGGCTGGATGAAGCACAATCTAGATTCAAGATTGCTGGGAGAAATATCAGCAATGCAGATGGCACAACCCTTATTGCAGAAAGTGAAGAAGAACTAAAGAGCCTCCTGATGAAAGTGAAAGACGAGAGTGAAAATGTTGGCTTAAAGCTCAACATTCAGAAAACTAAGATCATGGCATCTGGTCCCATCACTTCATGGCAAATAGATGGGGAAACAGTGGCTGACGTTATTTCGGGGGGCTCCAAAATCACTGCAGATGGTGACTGCAGCCATGAAATTAAAAGACACTTACTCCTTGGAAGAAAAGTTATTACCAACCTAGACAGTATATTAAAAAGCAGAGATGTTACTTTGCTGACAAAGGTCTGTCTAGTCAAGGCTATGGTTATTCCAGTGGTCATGGATGGATGGGAGAGTTGGACTGTCAAGAAAGCTGACTGCTGAAGAATGGATGCTTTTGAACTGTGGTGTTGAAGAAGACTTGAGAGTCCCTTGGACTGCAAGGGGATCCAACCAGTCCATTCTAAATGAGATCAGACCTGAGTGTTCATTGAAAAGACTGATGTTGAAGCTGAAACTCCAAAGCTTTGGCCACCTTATGTGAAGAGCTGACTCATTTCAAAGGACCCTGATGCTGAGAAAGATTGAGGGCAGGAGGAGCAGGGGACGACAGAGGATGAGATGGTTGGATGGCATCACCAACTCAATGGACACGAGTTTGGGTAAACTCCGGGAGTTACTGATAGACAGGGAGGCCTGGCGTGCTACAGTCTATAGGGCTGCAGAGTCAGACACGACTGAGTGACTGAATTGAACCGATAAGGGGAAAGAATATGAAGAAGAATAGATATCTATATCTATATCAAGAATAGATAGCTATATGTATACCAGACCAGCTGGAATGTAAGGGATGCTGATGGTGACTGGTTCTGACTCTCAAGACTTTAATCAACTGAAGCTTAGAGTTTTCCACAGCCCAAGACCCTTAATGAACATGCCTGTAAAGTTAAAGTGTTAGTCACTCACTCATGTCTGACTCTTTGCAACCCCATGGACCACCAGCCTCCTTTGTCCATGGGATTCTCCAGGCAAGAATCCTGGAGTGGACTGCCCCGCCCTCCTCTTGGGCTCTTCCTCACTTAGGGGTTGAACCCGGGTCTTCTGCTATGCAGAGATTGTTTACCATCTGAGTCACCACAGAAGCCAGAATATGCCTGTACTCATAGATTAAAGCTTACCCAACTTTGTGGTTTACAGAGACACTGCTCTGGAAAGCTCGGTGGTGTTCTCCATGGTTCTGCAAGTAATACACTTTTCCTTCCCATGAGCTTTGGCTGGCTTGTACCTTCTGGCTCTACACTCACCAAGAGGTAAACTCGCTTTTCTGGTAACATTTCTCCATACAGACTCCCAACCACCACTTCATACTAATTCTACAGTCAGTCGCTTTGCTTCCAATACATGGAAATCACATTATTTTTCTGTGAGCAAAGCTACCTAAGGGCCAGAAACAGTGTCCCTGTTTTATCTTGTGCAGCCAGTAGGTGTCAGGCAAACTCAGCTCAGTGGATCCACAGTCCTCCAGATCGATGCCTCGGCTTACAGAAAACACTTTCAGGGCTTTGAGATTTTACTTATACCTCATTTCTGAAGGCTTTTCATACCTACATTACATATACAGATGGCTCATCAGTGACACTTCCACTTTCAGGTTAAAAATCCTCCAAGTTTTTTCTAACATCCTTATTCCACGCATTGTGTTTAAATCTTTGATCATACGGCGTTTATCTTGTGTCTTATCAGAATGTAGCTAATTACACCGTTTCCCTTGAATAATGCAGTACTCACCACATAAGAGTTCTTGCGAAAACTGGATTTGATAAGGTAGGGCACAGGGGGGCCTAGGATACACTCCGGGAGCACGGTTACAGTCTGGTGGAGCCTATATGCCAGTTGAGGGCACTGGAAAGAAACATTCAGCCTGAGGACAACCCACCGACTTGATGATCCAGGCCTAAGCGGCCATGCATGAAAACAAAGAAACCAGCCACGATGTGCATGCGCGCAGGAGGCTTGACAGACACGCCCACAGAGAAGCCAATCCCCGAGCGGTGGGGCGGGGCCTCCATCGCGCTCCCTACCCTCCGGCCGCCTATTGGCCAGACTGCCTCAGTCACAAGGCCGATTGGTCGCTTGTGCCTGACAGGGTACAGGCAGGCTGCTGGCTCTTCACTTCACCTCAGCGCCGAAGGACTGGACTTCGCGGAACCTCTAGCGCTCCTGGGGACAGGGTGGGCAGCGCGGCAGGACAGCGGGGAGGCTGACGGGAATGCGCCCTGCGCAGCCCTCATAAACCCTTAGCATGACGGCTTCCAATTCCAGGGTGGGAGGCCCGAAATCCTGTCAACTTTGAGTAACCTGAGTCTCGATCGGAAGGGGACTTGCCTCTCGTCAGCTTCAGGGATTACAAGTCCCTTCACCCACAGAAACACCAAAACCCTTAGTGCTGCGACCCTCAAATACCTAGATTAAACCCGGTTCCCCTCAGCCTGAGGCACCCTAAAAATACCACCCGCAGAGAGACCCAATTTCCTCAACCTCGCAGACCCTGAATCCCTCCGCCTGGGAGCTCTTAAAACTCTTCCTCCTCAAGACCCTAACTGTTCTGCCTGTCGGAGACCTAAAGTCCCTTACTAAGAAACCCCCGATTTCCTCAGCCTCACAGATCCCAGGTTTTCTCACCCTGCACATTCTACATCAGACAAAAGATCCCCAGTCCCCTCTGTCTGAGGACCCCAGTTACTTCAGCCCGTGGGACCCAGATCTCCTCAAGCCGAGCGACTTCTCCCTTAGACGTAGAACCTAAGTTATGCCCAGATTTTTCTGAGTCCCCAGGAGGAGATCCTCAAAACCCTTCTTGGAGAAACATTCCCTCTGCTGCACTGGAACAGAGCCCTGATTTCAGCCTGACCCCAGTCCAGCAGTTAGGGGTTTCCGGGTCTCCTCAAGAATCCCTCCGTCACCCACAGACACATCGCTCCCAGTGCCTTCCCTCAGAGGGGCTGAATTGTAGGGGAACCAAAGAAACCAAATCTAGTTCACATTAGGCTGATCTGTCATATCTAGTCAGGATCCGTCCATCCCATCAATACCCTCACCCTGACTTTCCCCTCACCTTCCTGCCCTGGATACTCCACCCAAGGAAGACAGACCAGGCTCTGGACACTGGTCTGGGCTATCTCAGCACCTTCTTCTTCCACAGGCACCTTGGCCTTGAGCACTCCAATGGCCATGAGGCCGAACAGGTCTCCAGAGGAGAGCACTGAGGGAGATGCCGGGAGAACAGAGCAGAAGCCCACGGTGAGAGGTGGAGGCAGCAAACCTGGGCTCTAAGCCAGCTCTATAGGAAGGACCTGGCGCTGGTCCCTGAAGCACCACAGACTGCTTGCCTGGGCAGCTGAGTGAACTTCCCTGTGACCGTACACAGGATGGGAATGCCTGGTCCTGTTTGAGATGGTGGGGGTGGAGTGGGACAAAACAGGACACTAGCTTCGTCAACTGCTCTGTGTCCAGGGAGAGTTAGGAAAATGCTCAGTGTTTGTTCAGTTAAGCAGGACACAGTCGGGAAGGAAAGTCTTCATCCCTGTCTCACACAGACCATCCAGTAGCTTCAGGCTACTCCCTGCACAAAAGGTGGAGGAGAAAGCTCAGCTCTAAGGTCTGACTTAGATTAGTAAATCACTGATGAAATCTATTATTTTCCTTAGGCCAAAGATGCTTTCAAAGACATCTCCGTATACTTCTCCAAGGAACAATGGGAAGAGATGGGAGAATGGGAAAAAATCCGATATAGGAATATGAAAAGAAACTACGAAGCGCTGATTGCTATAGGTAACAGGAAGTGCTGGGTGCCTGTGAGCTTGGGAAACATGAAACAGGTCTTCACCCTCAGTGTTCACTTGGCCAGCTCTTAGGTAGCTTCATCTGCTCACAGTTCCCTTTTGTGTAGAGACTAACCTGGAGGAAATGTTTACAGTTTTGTACCAAAGGGAGGTTGACCCTACAGTGCAGAGCTCACCTCTTGCCTTATTCTAGATTCCCCCAGCCCATCCTACAGATTTCCTTGACTTTGTGACACTTCCCATTGCTTCTATGCTTTGTTTCTCTTTCTTAGAACAAATGTTTTGCTTCTTTCCAGGTTTCAGAGCCACTCGATCGGATTTCATGCATCACCGCAGGCAGGTCATCAAGCCCCAGGTAGATGACCCTGAGGATTCTGATGAAGAATGGACACCAAGGCAGCAAGGTGAGAGGCCAGGAGGATGTGGAGGTGTCTTCCTGAAACCAGCCTGGGCTTAGGTCTCAACTACATCTCAGCCAGTAGTAGGGAAAACATAATTTTCAGCATTCTGAAGTAGTTGTGGCTGAATATTGACATTAGCCTGAATGAAGATGAATGTATAGGTTTTCCAGTGTAATTCTCAAAAGTTTTATGGTTAAAATTTATCATTCTTTTTACAAAGAATTATTTTTGCTAAACATTCTTAGTGAAAGGCAGTTAAAGAAACCTTAGAAATAAATTCACCAAACAGATTTAATACTAATCTCATTGGTTATTGGATTAAATCTCTTCGAAGAAGAAATGATTAACATATTATGTCAAGATACATTATTTATGTATGTATATAAAACAAAACCTGTGATCTTCTTACCCTAAGGTTAAACTAATTCTATATTTTGATTCTGGGAAAGGGTTTGAGAGAACTATTTATTCTCCATGATCTTTCCCACATTTCACTGACCAGAGATGGCATCAGGTAAATAAAATGAAGTACACTTATTATAAAATAGAAGTGAGCACTCACTTCCTCTTCAGCTGCTCAAAGAGTTTAGAAGAGTTAATCTGCATCACTGGAGACAACAATTTAGATAGTTCTATGATTCTCCATCTATGGATTTCTGTTCTCCCAGATTTTTAAAAATTATTTATTTAGTTTTGGCTGCACTGGGTCTTTGTTGCTGTCCATGGGCTTTCTCTGGTTGCTGTGAGTGTCTTCTTGTTGCAGGGCATATGCAGGCTCTGTAGTTTGTGACGCACAGGCTTAGCTGCCCCGCAGAAAGTGGAATCTCCCTGGACCAGCCATCAAACCTTTGTCCTCTGCATTGGCAGGCAGATTCTAATCCATTGTGCACCAGAGAAGTCCCTCTGTTCCCTGAGGTTATTAAAACTGGTGAAAGGGACATGAAAAGCAAACATTTGGTTGTCTGCAAAGGTTTTGACATAAGGAGAGATTCTTCATAAGGAATACATACGCCTCGGTTCACCATACGCCTGCACGTCTTTATTTACCTTTTTAACAATTTCTGAGTGTATGGCACACTGTTGCTAACTATGTGCACGTTAGTGTTAGTGACCATAGTGCTAATCGCTCAGTCATGTCTGACTCTGCGTACCCATAGACTGTAGCCCACCAGGCTCCTCTGTCTGTGGGATTCTCTAGGCAAGAATCCTGGAGTAGGTTGCCATCTCCTGCTCCAGGTGATCTTCCCAACCCAGGGATTGAGCCTGCATCTGTTGCATCTCCTGCATTGCAGGTGGATTTTTTGCCACTGAGCCACCGGGGATATACATACACATGGTTGTACAACAAATCTGTAGAAATGTTACTTCTTGCGTGACTGAAGTCCTAACCCACTGAGTAACAATTCTCCAACCGTTCCTCCTCACAGCCCTTGGCAACCACGATTATATTTTCTGTTTCTACGGATTTGATTAATTTAGATACCTCATCGAAGTGGAATCAGGCAATATTTGTCTTTTTTGATTGGTTCATTTCACTTAGTATAATATCATCGAGGCCCATCCATGATGTAGCATATGACAGAATTCATTTTTAAGGCTTCAAAGCATTCCATTGTGTGCATGTGGATATAAGGGCTATAACATATATCATATATATAATCTTTATCTTTTATCCACCAATGAACATTTAGATTGCTTACACATCTTGCCCATTGGGAATAATGCAGAAAGGACCATACATGTGCCCACTATTTATTCAATAACTTGCTTTCAATTTTTTTATGGAAATACACTTTTGAGTGGGACTGCTAGATCATACAGCAGTTCTAATTTTCTGTGGAAACTCCATACTGTTTTCTAGAAAGCTTGCAACATTTTACACTGCCAAAAATAGTGTATAAGTGTTCCAATTTCTCCATATCCTTACCAAGCTTGCTATTGTCTTCTTAGACATATTGCCCATCGCAGAAGGTTTCACTTTGTATTTCCCTATTGATTAGTAATATTGAGCATCTTTTCATATGTTTGTTGGCAATTTGTGTATTTTCCCTGGAGAAATGTCTATTCAATTCCTTTTCTCACTGTTAGTCAGCTCAGACTGCCATAACAAAGCAGACTGCATTCCTTAAACCACAGAAATTTGTTTTCTTACAATGCTGGAGCATGGAAATTTGATATCAAGGTGCCATCATGGTCAATCAGGTTCTCTTCCTGGCTTATAGGGAGCCTTCATACTGGTGTATGCTTATTAACCCCTTATCAGATGCATATTTTACAAATATTTTCTACCGTCCTATAGGTGGCCTTCTCAAATTTGTTCAGTGTCCTTTGCTGCACAGAGGTTTTAAGATTAATCTCATTTGTCTATTTTTACTTTGGTACTAATACTTGTGCACTTGGTACCATATCTAAGAAATCATTGCTGATTCAATGTCGTGAAGCTTCACCCTTGTTTTCTTCTAAGAGTCTTATCAAGTCTTGCATTTAGGTCTTTAATCCGTTCTGAGTTGATTTTTCTTCAAGATGTATGATGTTCATTATTTTGCACATGGTTATTTTGTTTCCCCAGCACCATTCATTACAGGGATTAAACTTTCCCCATTATCTTGACACCCTAGATGAAGATCATTAGACCATGTATCCAAGAGTTTATTTCTGGCTGTCTATACTGTTCCATTGATTGACATATCTGTCTTTATGCCAGCCAGCTTCCTCAGTGGCTCAGCAGGTGAAGAATCTGCCTTCAGTGCAGGAGACACAGGAGATGAGGGTTCAATCCATGGGTTAAGAAGATCCCCTGGAGAAGGAAATGGCAACCCTGTCCAGTGTTCTTGACTGAGAAATCCGCTGGACAGAGGAGCCTGGTGGGCTACAGTCCAAAAGGTCACAAAAAGTCAAGAAGACTGAGCGACTAAGCACACATTTTTTGCCAAATCTACCTTCTTTTGGTTCCTGTACCTTTGTAGTGTTCTGAAATCAGAGGCCTCCAGCTTTGCTGTTCTTTCTAAGATTGCTTTGCCTATTTGTGGTGCTCTGAGATTCCGTGTTAACTGTTGGATGGATTTTCTATATCTAAAAAAATTCCATTGGGATTTTAATAGGAATTGCATTGAATCTTTAAATTGCTTTAGATAGTATGAACAGCTTAATATTATTAAGCCTCCTAATCTATAAACATGAGACACCTATGTATTTATGTCAGATTCCTTTCAGCAATACTTTGTAGTTTTCAACATATAAGTCTTTCATCTCCTTAAGTTTACTCCTAATTACTTCATTCTTTTCAATGCTATTATAAATAAGATTATTTGTCCAGTGGCTAAGACTCCACACTCCCAGTGCAGAGAACTTGGGTTCAGTCCCTAGTCAGGGAACTAGATCACACATGCCACAACAAAGACCTGGTACAAACAAATAAATAAAGATAAATATATATTTTTTAATTTAGCTGTTCAGTATAGCTTTAGAAAAATAAAAAATAAATAGGACTGTTTTCTTATTTTCCTTTGTGGAATGGTCATTCTTCATGCATGGAAATATATCTGAATGTTGATTTTTTTTTTTTTTTTTTTGAATGTTGATTTTGTACCGTGCAACTTTCTATGCCGGATTTGTGTGTGTGTGTATTTAAAGATTTTTCTGCACATGAAACCATGGCCCTGTGAACAGACATAATTTTACTTCTTTCTTTCCAAATGGAAACCTTTTGTTTCCATTTCTAACCTAAAGCCCTGGCTAGGAGTTCTAATATTATGGTGAACAGAAATGTTGATAATGGGCATCCTAGGCTTTTTTACTTAATCGTAGAAGTTTTCAGCTTTTCACTGATGACTATGATGTTAGAGGTAGACTTTCAATATATGACCTTTATTATATTGCAGTCACTTCCTCGTATTTCTACATTGATGAGTACTTTTGTCATGAAAGGCTACTAAATTTATTAGATACTTTATGAACATCAGATGGGGCACAGATGAAGTTTCATAATTTTTTTCAATTTTAAGAAAATTATGTAATGCTTCTAGTGAAACCATGGGAGTTGATGATACAGAAATCATCTTCCATTCCTCCTTTGGTAATCCTTGTCCTTGTCACTCTCTGGCTCAGGATTATGTGTCCTTAATTAGAATACCCAGAGTTTGGAAACATTTCCCAACCAAAACACTGATTCTCATCATTTTTTAGGTAAACCTTCTTCTTTGGCCTTCAGAGTGGAGCACAGTAAACACCAGAAGGTGAGTATTTCCCAAATCCTGTTGCCAAAATGTCCTCCTCATGGATCCAGGCACAGGTGAGAATAGGAGAAAACACAGAGATCCTTGAGACAGCTGCCATCCTGCCCTGAATCTTTAGTACACTGTCTGATATCATCACCATCTTTACAGTTAGTAAGAAAAACAACCATAGTATCCTGTTCTATTGTTACATTATTTTCATAATATTTCAGACTTTAAGCATTTTATGTAAATAAACTTACTTAAACCTTAAATCAATCCTACTGTACCTATAAGTAGATATATAGCTATCACCAGTATAGATCCAAAAAAATGAGGTAAAAAACATTTGATTGTATGCCTGTGATCACAGTATCACTGGTAGTGCAATCTAAACCAATGCACGTTCTCTAAACCACTTACAAACTGATTAAAACTTCCATAGTTCTATGAAGCTTATTCATACATCTTTATATCATTCATCTGAGAGATGTTTTCAACCTCAGTTCTTTTGTGCTGTGCTAGGGAGGGATATGCTAAGACATCTGACTAAGAGAAGCTTAAGGACATGCTGGGCAGTTTGTAGAGGGGACAGTCCAAGATGAAGAAGGAGACAGGATCCCTACCTCAGAACCTCCCACTCCAATAAGAGGAAGCAACTCGCAACCCTGAGAAGCCTCAGGTTTGTGACTGAAAAGCAACAAATAAGAAAATAACAGAAGGACTTCACATAGATTACCCACTTTTGAGTAGAAACTCATCATCTGGGCATCATTTCAAATTCTCCTTCTTGCAGGAGGGAGTAACAGCTCCTCCTCTGAGCTCTAATAGGCAACTCTCCTGTTTGGTATCATTTGTTTAGCCTACCCCTGTGTTGTGAGCTTTGAGATCCTAGCCAACACCCATTCATTCTCAGAAGTCCAGGCCCTGCTCAAAGCCCCTGAGGGCCCCCTGAATGTTTTGTGAATGAGTGACCCCACATTTGAGCATTCATCTAGGAGTAGAAAGGTCAAAGGATGCTGAAGATAGTATCTGTGAGCTAGACTTCAATTATAGATGCAGTTTAGGGAATAAATTGATACCAGGGATGTACGCTCACGTTCTTACTGTATTAAATAGCTCACACAACAATTTGTTGAAGGTTATTAAATTTCATGTCCACTATAATATTAAGAATTAGCCTGTATACCAATGAATGGATCAGGAGAATGAGCAGAACGAGCTAGTCATACAGCCTTGTTCAAGGAGAACTGATGAGACCAGCTACTTTAATTCCAAATATTGTCTCTAGGACATGGCAACCTGCAACTTTCATCTCATTTTCTTTATTGTCTAAATGTGTTTCTGCTGATCGTCTTTTCTCTTCTCAATCTCACTGCTTTGTCACCTTATTTTCCAGATGTGTTTTGTCCCCTCTGTAATTTTCCATACTTCCTCATCCATCAAAGGGCCACTAATTAATAGAACACCCCCGATTCTCTCTACAAGCTCTTACCCTCTTCTTTCCCTGACCTCCAGCTATTCTTCCTCCCTTGCTCTCACTTTTATGCAGAAAGTTGAAGGGGAAGAGCCTTAAGATATGAATTCTAGCTTTGATTCACTATCCACCTAGGTCCTTTTGTTACACTCCAGTGTTCAGACCCACCCCCCTCCAAATCAGGTATTTCTAAGAATTGTCAAAGTATTAACTAAAGTCATGCATGTGAAAACACTTCCTAAAGTCCTAAAGAACTAAAGAACTGTATGTTGTCTCTTACTCACATGGAAGAGAATGTCCAGGGCACCATTAAGTAAGCAATCTAGTTTGAAGGAATTGCCGGGAGAAGCAAAATCGCTGAAGACAAGTGGCTCCAAGCAGGCTCAGAAACCAGTGCCCCATCACAGAAAAGCAAGGACCCCTGAACAGCACCCCAGACAAAAAGTCGGTGAGAGAAATTTGGGGAGTTCCTCTAATTACTTCCTCTAATCCCTGTAGAAAAGCTAATAAGTGTGACCTAGGTGTGTGGCATGGACTTTGGGTAGGCGGGGGTTTAAGCTGGATGGATCTGAGACATGAAGTTAGCACTGGGGCCTTGGGAAAATCTTATACATTTTCTGAGGTCCTGATTGCTATGTGTAAAGTGAAGATAAGGAAACATAACTCATACAGTGCTTGAAAGCCTTTCATTAAATGCAAAAATCTGACATCTACAAGTAGTTCAATAAATCCAGCTGTGATGATGGGAACCGTGCTTTGTTAGTGTTTATGCCCAGACCTCTGCTCAGTGCCTTACATGTCATGTGCCCTTATCATATATTTTCTGAGTAGATGTGTCGATGAACTATTTCCTAAGTAGGAAGGTTGGAAAGTTAAACCTACTAACGGGAAGTGCAGGATGCTATCACTGAACTGGGCACCTGTGGTCAGTGGAGCCTCAGTCTCCTGAACCTGTAGTTAAAGGGAGAAGAAACAAAGTATAGAGGAGGGACTTCCTGGGGGTTAAGTGGTTAAGACTCCACGCTTCCACTGCAGGAGGTGTGGGTTCCATTCCTAGTCAGGGAACTAAGATCCCACAAGCCATGCAGTGTGGCCAAGAAATAAATAATGTAACATGAAAACATAAAATTACAAAAGTAAAAGTTTGAAAAATACATGTAAGAATGTTTTAACAAAGTGTATAGATGGACAGGTAGGAGATCTCACACTTTCTGATAAAACAGGGACTAACTCCCCAGACCCCACCAGGCTTGCTTAGCTTCTGTTCTCCATCTTAGAACTCAGAAGAAAAGAGACTGGAGTGAAGAGGTACAGTCTACGGGAAAGAAAGGGCCACATATACCAAGAGGTCAGCAAGCCCCAGGATGACGACTACCTCTGTGAGTGACCCCGCTGGCCCACTCATGGAGAAGCGGCTAGGAGTCCTTGGTCCACTAACGTCACCCCACCATTTGGTCCCCCAGCCGTCCCCTTCCTCTATGACTTGGGGTGCAGGATCGAGGCCAAATGCCATGAATGCCCCAGTTCCTTCTAAGGTCGTTATGACCAGCAACATCACTATACCTCCTCTCATCCCTGTTCTCACCTCCAGATTGTGAGGAGTGTCAGAACTTCTTCATCGACAGCTGTGCTGCCCATGGGCCCCCAACCTTTGTAAAGGACTGTGCAGTGGAAAAGGGGCATGCCAACCGCTCAGCCCTCACGCTGCCCCCTGGCTTAAGCATCAGACTGTCGGGCATCCCTGACGCTGGGCTTGGAGTGTGGAACGAGGCATCAGATCTGCCGCTGGGCCTGCACTTTGGCCCCTATGAGGGCAAGATCACAGACGATGAAGAGGCTGCCAACAGTGGATACGCCTGGCTGGTGAGAAGCACCTGTTTCCCTATCCTCTGGCTTCTAATCACTTGTATGTGGTGGGGGCTATTTCATGTCTACATGCGAGGATGCAGATGGTGATAACACGGTTGGCAATGACACAGTCAGCCCTGTGTACTGTGTGCCCTGGGCGTGAACACAGGACTTCCATCTAAAGGTCAGAGGAGAGGTGGGACCACAGTGTAGAGACACTCAGGACCTCCATCTAAAGGTCAGAGGAGAGGAGGGAACACAGTGTACAGACACTCAGAACCTCTATCTAAAGGTCAGATTAGCGGTGGGACCACAGTCTACAGACACTCAGGACCTCTATCTAAAGGTCAGAGGAGAGGTGGGAACACAGTGGTCCAGGCACACAGAAGTGACTCCTCCCTTGTGGAGCCCTTGCCTTCAATGAACCAAGAGTCTCAGACTTGGAATGATGAATAAGGAGCTTACCGTGGGGTCCGACTGGCAGGTGAATCCATGCAGGCTGAAAAGCACCAATGACTGCACAGGGAATTAGCTCTTCTACTGCTTCCTACCAAAAAATAAAAGAGAAGGAAAGAAAGAGGAAAGCTTGTAACTCTTTCTCTGACACTCAGATCACCAAAGGGAGGAACTGCTATGAGTATATGGATGGAAAGGACACGTCTTGGGCCAACTGGATGAGGTGAGTGCAGTGAGTCTGCAGTGTGTAGACAGTGAGACTCCCTCCATCCCACACCCCTTTCCTTCTCAACCCGGCTCCCTCAACAGCTTTCACATTTCCTTCCTCTTTTCCCTCCATATCATGCTCTCTCATTTCAAAAGACACTAGAAAGAAGGAAATAAAAATATGGCATGTGCCGTCAAGACACAAGTCTATATGCTGAACAAAACTGGTGGACTTGAAAACAACTTGAGGAGTCTAGATTCACCAGGGACACTTTAACTCACTTAATGGACACTTACCTCGCACTTTTTGTTTCGGTTTAGACAGTGAATTTCGTTACTGAAGCAGATCACACAACCCATGCCCTTTTGGAGAAGATACTGCAAACAGACATTAGCCAATTGATTTTAGGAACAGTAACCTTATTTTTTCTATCTTTGAGTAACTGCACAGCGCCAGGATAACCTAATACAGGAGACCTTGACTCTATGTGGGAAACAACCTCCTCAGTCTTGGTTGGAGTGAGAAGTGGGCCCTGAGGCCTCACAAGGAATGGGGGGCAGCATGGCCCTGAGCAGGGCCATTCTCTGAGGGCCTCTCCTTTCATCAGGGCAGGCAGACAGTGAACAAACTATTACTGTTCTGTGTCTCAAGCTATATCAGAGCTCTCTCCAAGTGTCCGTGGAGGGGTTGGGCAAGTGAATAGGACCCTGGATACATGTGGGGAGATGGGAGAAAGCCTTGGGAGAGAAGGCAGGCTGGGGTGAGTGCTGAGGGCTGCGTGTTAGCCAAGGAGCACCAAGTCCTGTGGATGAAAGAGAACTTAATTCAGAGTTTAGAGGAGCTGGAGGTCACCAGCCTCACGGATAGTCCAGGTGGAGATGAGTCTTGAACTGGGATCCGGAAAATGGCTAATTAGGTAAGGAGAGAAAAGCATGGGAATTCACATGGCCTGGTTGAAGGTGTGAACAGAAGGTCCACATGAGGGGCGGCCTCGGAGGCGGAAGGCAAGGAGCTGGGCATGGTCGGAGAGTGGAGGGCACGCATCACCTGAGGTTTCTTTCCCTTTCCCGGCCTCGCCCCCAGGTATGTGAACTGTGCCCGGGACGACGAGGAGCAGAACCTGGTGGCCTTCCAGTATCACGGGCAGATCTTCTACCGAACCTGCCAGGTGGTCAGGCCGGGCTGTGAGCTGCTGGTCTGGTACGGGGACGAGTATGGTCAGGACCTTGGCATCACGCGGGACAGCAGGGGGAAGAGTGAGCTCGCGACCGGGAGAGGTGAGTGTCAGCCCTCTTCCAGCACCACACCCCATCCTGGGAGCCTCCGTGGTCCGATTTCAAAGCAGAGTACAATCCAGTCCAAAGTCAGTAGAGTTGCAATTAAAATGCCTCAGAATTTGATTCTTTTCATATGATTGTTAGGAAAAATTTTTATATTAAAAATGCTAGTTCTAATATTTAATATTTCATTCAAAAAAATATGTAACATCACCTTCTGCTGAAAGGCTGAGAAGCAAAAAGCAACATTTCTAGCACCTACCAGCTCTTTGCCCTTATCTTTTTCTTCCGCATTTCCTCCCATTTCTAAGCGACACATGTGCAATGATGTGCATTCAGTTACTGTTCCAGTTTGCTGTCATGTGAGTTCACACTCTGTGCCAGACGGGGCTCCACGCACCGAAACAGACAGAACCACTGCCCTGGGGCAGCAGGGGCTTCACACCAGACAGGGGCTGGTGCTCTGAGGAAAACCAGCGCAGGGAACGTGCCTCGGGTCAGCGTGAGCAGAGGGTGGGGTGTGGTGCAGGACGGTGCAGCAGGGTCTCTGCAGAGATAACACCCGTGGGGAAGGATTCCAGGCAGGGGAGCAGCCAGTGCCACAGCCCCAGGGCCGGGAAGAGAGGCCATGCCAGGGGTCATGGGAGGAAGCACAGAGGGAGAGAAGGAGGCTGGACGGGACACGGAAGCCTCAGGGCCTGTGTCCACATGCAGGCCCCAGGGGTCCTCCTGGGTGACACAGAACAACCGCGCGGCTTTCTGCTGCAAGCAGCATGTTCTCTGTGCTAAGACGATGCTTTGGTTCATTTTGGGGATGAGACATCAGCGGGGAGCCCCCTCAGAGGTCAGTTCATTGCCAGACATGAGGGGAGAGTGGGCTGTCTGAAGATGCTTTTGAGTGAGGATGTGAAGAGTCTGGCTGGAGATGTATTTTTAAATCGGGCTTCCTAGTGCATGTTGAATGGACTAAGCCTGAATGTAATAAATGGGGTATGAGTACTGGTGAGGCTTGAGAAAGGATATGACTTTATTTTATGATCTATGGGAAACGGAGAGAGGAGCAGTTTGTGAACCTGTTTGGACAGCAGGGGCCAGAGACCTGTAGTCAGTGGGACCTGGGCCACTCGGTCTCGTCCAGTATCAACCCCACTTCCTGCAGAGATCGGCACAAAGGCTGCTCTTTGAACAAGGAGCCACAAAGTCAGATTTACCCACACCTGCTCTAACCACCCCCTGTGCTGCCTCCCATATGCAGAGAACTCCAGACCAGGCGTCCCTAACTTAATAGACCCTTTCCCCTCACAGGGAGCCACTCAGGAGATTTCACCTAAGTCATCAAGTCTTATCCCTCAGTAGGGTAAATACCTGTGGCCACTGTGACATGACATTTCAGATACTTACACGCAAGGAAAGTCCCTGCAGATCCACCTCTATCAGGAGAGACACTGCCTCTGATGCTGCTGGAAGGTCCCTATCTGGGTGATATGTAGAAAAGGCCCCTGACACCAACTTCCTGCATTTCTGTAGATGTAGAGAATAAGAGTGGAGTGGAAACGTGGACTATAAAGACACACTCGATGGGAGACAAATCGTGCACTGTCAACACTTAGATAATTAGTGAGGCAGGCCTGACCACAGCAAACCAGCTACCTGACCCAAAGCTTCCTCTTTCAGCAGAACCGAAGCCCAAGATCCACCCATGTGCCTCCTGCTCTCTGGCCTTCTCCAGTCAGAAATTCCTCAGCCAACACACCCAACGCAGTCACCCCTCTCAGACCCTCCTGAGACCATCTGAAAGAGACCTCCTCCAACCAGAGGATCCCTGCCCAGGCAATCAAAATCAGCGATATTCAGATCCACACAGCCCGAGCGACAAACCTGAGGGGCAGGAGGCCAAGGACAGGCCCCAACAATTGCTGAAAAGCATAAGGCTGAAGAGGATTTCAAGGGCCTCTTCCTACTCACCCGGAGGACAAATGGGGGGTTCTGGGGTGCATGAGAGAATGAAAGACGAGCCCAGCACAAGCCAGAAACTGAATCCAGAGGACACAGGCTCATTACTCACGGGGGCAGGGGTCTCGGGGGTTATGAGGGTCACGTACGGAGAGTGTGAGCAAGGCTCCAAGGACAGGTCAAGTCTCAGCACACACCAGAGGACACACACAGGGGAGAAGCCCTATGTTTGTGGGGAGTGTGGGCGAAGCTTCCATCGGAAGTCAGCCCTCATCAGACACCAGAGGACACACACAGGGGAGAAGCCCTATGTTTGCGGGGAGTGTGGGCGAAGCTTCAGTCAGAAGTCCCATCTCATCTCACACCAGAGGACACACACAGGGGAGAAGCCCTATGTTTGCGGGGAGTGTGGGCGAAGCTTCCATTGGAAGTCAGTCCTCATCAGACACCAGAGGACACACACAGGGGAGAAGCCCTATGTTTGCAGGGATTATGGGCGAAGCTTCAGTCAGACGGCTCATCTCATCTCACACAAGAGGACACACACAGGGGAGAAGCCCTATGTTTGCGGGGAGTGTGGGCGAAGCTTCAGTCGGAAGTCCCTCCTCATCACCCACCAGAGGACACACACAGGGGAGAAGCCCTATGTTTGCGGGGAGTGTGGGCGAAGCTTCAGTCAGAAGTCCGTCCTCATCTCACACAAGAGGACACACACAGGGGAGAAGCCCTATGTTTGCGGGGAGTGTGGGCGAAGCTTCAGTCAGAAGACCCATCTCATCAGACACCAGAGGACACACACAGGGGAGAAGCCCTATGTTTGCAGGGAGTGTGAGTGAGTCATGACCAAAGTACCACACCTTAGCCACAGGAGGATTACTGCAGCCACCCCATGTCTCAGCTCTAAGGGGGCCTCAGAGGAGGTCTGAGACCCGTTACTATCCCCAGAAGTATCACGAGAGACTTCCCAGTGGTCCAGTTGCCAAGACTCCAATGCAGAGACCCACGTTCAATACCTGATTGGGGAACTAGCTCCCACAGGCTGCAACTAAGACACAGCACAGCCGAATAAATAAATATATGATAAATATTTTAAAGAAAGAGTGTGATAAGCACAGAATTACGTGTTAAATAGACCTTCCACTTTCGTGACAGGAGAGGAGGTAGATAAACAGCAGAGGGTTTCTTAAGTGTTCTGGAGATGTTCATGCCAATTGCCTTCGTGGTTTTTTAGTACTCCTCTTCTAATAAATTTTGTCTCCAAACAAATCTGAAGCCCAGACTATGTACTCATTCCCTGCTTATCACTGACAGTAGAGGAGTCCAGTCATAGCTTAACCCCTGGGAAGGCATAATTGTGGAGCCAAGTCAGTTAGGTCACTGGACAGTCAGTTCCTGGGTCCAGGGAGAGGAATGTAGAGTTGAGTCAGACTCACCAGAGAAGGTAATTCCCTGGCCTCCTGGGAAGTGCGGCCTCTCCTCCTTATAGACCTCGACTCTCCTTTGGCCTCTCCTGGTGGCCCTCTGGTTTCCTCTGACTTCTGTAGCTGCAAAGGTGAAGGCCACGTGCACGTGTGTGTGTGTGTGTGCGCGCCTGGCTCAGCATGGGCCATCTGGTCTCTGCCGTTCCCTCCGGGTCATCACAGCATCTGGACTCCAGATTCGACCTCAGGGGTCCAGTTCTCAGCCCTGCCCCCAGCAGCTGTGTGAGCTGAGGCAAGATGCTCAACCTCTCTGTGTCTCTAACCTCACTGTGATACGGGGTGGGAGCACCAGCATTTTTGGTCTGATGCGTAAGCACAAGCGGAATCTGGCAGAGGCTGGCTGAGAACGAAAGCCACACCTTTGCTTTCCTTTGTGTTTTTTTCCTTAATCTTTTTTTATTTTTTAATGGAAGGATAATTGCTTTACACAATTTGTTTTCTGAATGTCCTTCAGCCCCCACACCTTCCAAGTCTTCAGAGCTAGACGAGGAAGGGTCCGTTTAGGCACTGGGCTGCCCTGATGAGGGAGTGTGAGGTCAGGGGTGCGAAGGGAGGCCGACCTCCCTTCGCACCCCTGCCGCTCCTGCTGAGCTGGGCAGCCCCAGGGCCCCTCCACAGACAGGCAGTGCCCACAGTCATCCCCCTGCCGAGAACAGAGCCTGGAGCCACGTTTGCAGGAAATCCCTGTCCGGCCCCATCCCACCCCCACACGGAGGGTCCTTGAAGCCCACACCGCAGCTTCTCTATGCATGGGCCTCACACCTGTGCCCGTTCGCTCTGGGCAACGCTGTCGCAACCTTGAAATGCTTAACCATGGAAAAGTTCATCCTTACACTTCCCTTTCATGAGTGAAGTCTGATGGGCCCCGGGGTGAGCTATGAGCAGAGCAGATGCACACACATCACGGGTCCCTGGCTGACCAGGCTGCACGAGGGGACAAGGTGGACACAAAGCCCCCCCACCCTGGCTGAGTGAGGGTGGGGACAGCACCAGGAAGCCACGCTTGCTCAGACCCGGAACTGAGCTCCGACACAGAGTGGGGGCAATGGGGTTCTTAAGGTCGACCACACCCTCCCCTCTGTGAATGACCTCTGCCCTGGCCTGGTCCTTCCAGAAGGGGCTCAGGAGCCTGAAGTCCGCCCGGCCACCAGAAGACACCAAGGGGAGAGTGGGCCACGGGGCGGGGGACGGAGGATGCGAAGTCCAGGACTCGGGGCAACGGCCCTCAGTTCCCTCCATGTGCCAGGCTTGTGAAGTGTCTCTACGTCAACCGCGTCAGTGATAACCACCCACTATTATTTTCCGGTTTCTATGCTTTCTTAAAGGATCGTGTTTGTCTGTGGTTTGGCTTCCCTACAGGAAGGGAAGCCACGTAAACTCCCCATCTTCTGTGGCTTCAGGCCGGGGCCACGGGAGGGAGAGTTAGGGGTTGTGCAGGCAGAGGGGCTTCAGCTGAAAACTGGTGGGGACCCAGAAACCTGCAGAGGCTTCTCACCTGCACCTCCCAGCAGAGCTGGGCCTGGAATTCCCTGGAAGGCTGAGCAGGTCAAACCTTCTCCCTCCCCTCCCCTCAAAAAGCTGACTCCTGGGGCCAGCCCACAACACACCCAAATCCCCCATCACCCACAGCCCCACACAGGCCCTCCCTCACAGAAGTGGGATGACCTGGATGGTGGCACAGATGGTGTGTGACCCCAGAGCTGGGGGTCTCAGCTGACCTTGAGCAAGGGGGTTGATGCTTTACACAGCCTCCCAGCCCAGGGAGCTGCCAGCAGCCACAAGCCATGATCTGAAGCGGAGCTGGGGGATGGGGAGTGGGGATGGGAGCTCTCTGAGGTCGCATCCTGTCCCCAGGACAGTGGCCAGGCCCCACCTTTCACCAGGATTGCCCTGCACGGGCACACAGGACACCAGCAGTCATGGGACAGACAGCCAGCTGTCTCCGCTGCACTCTCCATCCTGACCACGGCGGCCCTGTGGCTGTACCAGCCTCACCTGCACGCGGCTCTGCTTGGCCTCAATGGCTCAGGGACCCTGCGTGAGTCGGTGAGGGCAGAGCTTGCCTGTTGGACTGGGAAACTGTTTCCACAGAGAATCTGCCTGGATCTGGCCTCGGTTGGTACAGATGTAACAGGCAGTACGTTCAGGGCTCAGGGAAGTTAGTTCTGAAGCTCTCTGGGTTTAGGGCTACAGCACCTCCTCACCTCCACCCCTTCCATGGTCATGGAGCCTTCCTTCCAGAGGAAGGTGTTTGACAACATCAGCCACAAAGACACTAAAGAGGAGAAAGCCCACGGCAGGCGGGGCTGGGTGTTCCTGGGAGAGCAGAGGGGCCTTGGACACTCCATGCTGGACCCCTGCCCCGTCGGCTTCTCCTCCTTCTCGCTGGGCATGCAGCTTTCACCTGCTGGGTGCCCACCAGTGAGGGGCCACAAGACACCAAGCTGGGGTTGGCGATGGGCGAGCTGGATGCCAGGGAACCCGAGACCCTGCAGCAGGTCAGCGCACTGTGGACGAGGGCCGGCCTCACTGAACGGTTAGGCCCTGTGCATTCAGGAAACCCTCTCTGGACCCCAGGTGGAGGGCTGCTGCCCCCACTGCCCACCTGGGTCTCAGGAGGTGGAAGAGAGACCGGGTTGTCCTTCCCACCTCATGCCCAGAGAATGATAAAGGCCAGTTCTGAAAAGTCAGAGCAGGGTGGGCAGAGTGAGTCTTGGGTTTCACAGGGTCCCTGTGAAGAGGGGTTTACTGCTACCTGGATCCCTCTTGGCTGGTTCCCCTTCTGCGTTGACTTCACACCAAATCTTGAAAGGACGAGGCAGTCCAGGTGCCCACAGCATCACTCACCCAGGTGCCGACAATCCTCCTTATTTATTATGGGCAGGGGGCCAGCGTGGCTGGTGTGACGCTCCCCTGGACCAGAGAAGAGAACCCCCAGGGTGTATCCCTGCAACCTCCTGAGACCCAGGCGGGCATTGGGGGCAGAGCACCTCCAGCTGGGGTCTGGAGAGGGTGTCCTGAATGGACAGGGCCTAAATGTCCAGTGTGGCTTCAAGGGGTACGGGCAAGAGGGGCACGAACTCATTTCCAAATATTTCAGACAACCACTGAGTTCCTTCTGGTTTTTGGTTTCAGATCTTTTTCTATGGTCCATTTTCAGAGTCTTTATTGAATTTGTAACAATATTGCTTCCATTTTATGTTTTGATTTTTTGACTGCAAGGCATGTGGGGTTGTTACCAAGTCCAAGCTCACTCTGCATGCCTCACAACAGGCCAATTAATCAGAGGCGAGGTGCTGAGGCAAGGAATATGACTTTACTTGGAAAGCTGCCAGACTGAGAAGATAGCAGACTAATATCTCGAAGAAACCATCTTGTCAGGGTCTGGATGCCACTGTCTTTTATAGAATACACAGCTGGGAGGTGAGGAAATACAGTAAAAAGGCCAGTAATCTGGCAAACATCTCCTGGAATGGCCAGTCTCGGGAGAAGATGTGTTACGTTCTCCCTCCGGTAGCCATCCACAGGTGGACAGGTCCTGGACAGAGGCAGAGGGGCGGGGTGTCCTGAGGCAGGCCATTATGTATGGACAGTATCCCTGTAGCAAACAGGCCAACAGGAAGCAAAGGTTAAAGGAAAACATTCAACATGGAGTCAGATTTTCTTCTTCCCTGTAACAATTCCCCAGTGTCAGCGTCCATTCCACAATCTTATGGGAAAAGGGGTGATGAGTGTTCTAACTGCTCCACTAGTTGCATCATTTGGGGAGTGCCCACCACTGGTGCCAGTGTTCTGAATGTTGAGATTTGTCTTTGTTGTTCTTTGGAAAGTCTCTATTTCATATGTATAGACATAATAATATTTAATACAGTTGTTGAGAGTTGTTTTATTCAGTACCAATCTTTTAGGACTTCAAAACCAGGGGTCAGCATCTAAAGTTAAGGAATTTAGCACTTTTCTATGTGTGGGAAGATGCACCAGCCATCTCACTGAAATCATCCCCTTTGATATACACCTTACCACCTGGGACCAGCATCATGTCTTCTCTTTCCTGAATTTCCTCAGGGATCACAGTGGGGACTGGCTGCAGTCTGATGGCTGCTGGAAAGCAGGTATTCTTTTCTTTCCTGATTTTCCTCAAGGTCCACCATGAGGAGTGGCTTCAGTTTGATAGCTCCTAGACAGTAGGAGGGGGACCTGGGTCCCCATTGAGATCATCTTAGCTCTGGACTCGCCGCCCGTCAGCCCCTGCCTCCCCGTGTCCTATGTCCTTTTCACCACGTACCACCATCTGAAACGGCCTCCCTGCCACCTGGGTAACCTCAGTGTACCTGGCGATGCCATGTCCTCGGTGAAGGAAGGTCCCAGCTGCCCTCACTCCCTTTCTGCTGATTTCCACCAAAGATTACCGTCACGACGGCCGGAAGGACTCTCCCCATGGGTCTGGGGCAGGGGCTTGGTCGGGCCCGAGAGGGTGGCTCCCCTGGGCCGCTCCAGTGGTCAGGGCAGGCAGGGATCTCCCAGCAGTGGCTTAGACCGGCCAGCAGGCCGATCAGCATCCTTCCCCCTGGGACCAGGAGGGGGCGAGGCTCTCATCACTGCTCAGGGTCGTGGCTACCCAGGAAGGGCTGTCAGTTCCACAGTCCTGAGCACCCTGTGAGCTGTTACACGTTTTACCTGTGTGATCTCAACTCCCTCAGGCAGAACGCTCTGGGCTACACACTTGGAACAATCTACTGGAGTGGTTTCAGTTCAGTTCAGTGGCTCAGTCATGTCTGACTCTTCGCGACCCCATGGACTGCAGCACACCAGGCCTCCCTGTCCATCACCAACTCCCGGAGTTGACTCAAACTCATGTCCACTGAGTCGGTGATGCCATCCAGCCAACTCATCCTCTGTCGTCCCCTTCTCCTCCCGCCTTCAGTCTTTCCCATCATCAGTCAGACATGACTGAGCAACTCAACTGAACTGATGAGACTGTGAATAAATGCAAGAGGAAGAAATCAAAGCCCTATCCCCTTTGTTTATCATACTGCCTCCTGACTGTGAGCCCTTCCTTCTATGAGCCCCTAGACCCCTCAAGGGGGGCAGGCACAGGTCTTGAGGCATGAGCCTGCTGGGTTCTCTCTGCCAGCTGAGAATTGGAGCCAGCTTTATATTTCCTCTAGACTCAGTGTCCATGTTCTTTTATTCAGCTCAGCGGGCAGAGAAGGCCAAGATTTTGGTCAGCAACAATACCACTAAACTGATCACCAGGTTAATCTGAATTAACACCACCACACATAGCCTACTAATTAGACTCACAAGCATACTCCTCCTTAATCAATGATAACAGCTTCAATTTCTCACTAGTTTTCTCCCACTCCCTATGGACACCACCACTGATTTTAACTACATGATTATGACCCCTTATACTAATAGTCAGCACCAAGTATTAAAAGAATCTCTACCAGAAAAAAAATATTATCACTGCTAGTCATACTATAATTACTTTAATTATAACATTTACTGCCATAAAATTAGTTCTTTTATATATTCTATTTGGAGCAACACTAGTTTCAACACTCATTATCATTACCCAAAGAGGAAATCAAGCAGAACATGTTAATGCAGGTCTCTATTTATTTTATACCCTAGTAAGCTCTCTCCCCCTCTTAGGAATACTTGCCAACATTCAAAATACAGTAGGACCTTAAAATATTCTAATGCTGAGCCCAATCAGTATCCAACTCTTGATCCAACGGTTTCATAGGGTTAGTATGCATAGTTGCCTTTATAGTAAAAACACCATCTTATGGCCTCCACCTTTGACTACCTAAAGCACATGAAGAGGCCCCTATTGCAGGCTTCATAGTTCTGGCTATGCTGCCAGCACTACTAAACTTTGGATGCTATGGTATACTACGAATTACAAATTACAATAATTTGAAACCCACTAACAGACTTCATAGGGTATCCACTCATTCTATTGTCCTTATGAGGCATAATTATAACCAGCTCAATGTGCTTATGCCAGACAGACCTAAAATCACTCACTGCATACTCTTCTGTCAGCCACATAGCACTTTGCTATCCTTACCCGAACACCTTGAAGTTCTATAGGAGCCACAGCCCTAATAATTGCCCATAGTCTTACATCCTCTGTATTGTTCTGCCTGGCAAATTCAAATTACCATGTCCATTGCCAGACAATAATCCTAGCCTAAAGCCTACAAATATTCCTCCTACTAATAGAAACCTGATGATTACCAGCAAGTTAAACAAACCTAGCTCTAACCCAACTATTAACTTGATTGGAGAGCTATCTGTAGCAATATCCTTCTCGTGATCAAACGTTGCAATTATTTTAATAGGAATTCATATAGTAATTGCTGCCCCATACTCTTTATATATAGTCATTACAACACAGTGAGGCAAATACACACACCACATAAACAGTATCTCTCCATCTTTTAATGAGAAAATGCTCTCATATCATAACCCATCCTACCTCTTCTACTCCTATCCTTAAACCCAAAAATCATTCTAAGCCCTCTATACTATATACATAGTTTAGAAAAAAAAACACTCGATTGTGAATCTAGTAAGAGAAGACAATACCTTCTTATTTACCACAGAAGTAGATAAGAATTGCTGGTTCTATACTCCCATGACTAACAGCATGGCTTTTTCAAACTTTTATCCATTGGTGTTAGGGAACAAATAATTGGTGCAACTCCAAATAAAAGTAATAAATTAAATTTCCTCTTTCACTCTAGCCTCACTATTTATATCATCGATCATAATAACAAGCACTAACATTTATAAGACCACCACATACCCTCTATATGTAAGATTATCTCATATGCCTTCACCATTAGTTTAGTTCCAACAATAATATTCACGTATACAGGCCAAGAGATAATTATCTCAAACTGGCACTGAATCACACTACAAACCCATAATCTATCATTCAGTTCTAAAATAGATTCTTTCTCAATAATGTGTGCTGGTGGCCCTATTTGTCATATGATCAATTATAGACTTCTCAATATGATCCATTTACTCAGACCCCAACATTAACTGATTCTTCAAACATTCCTTTTCCTTGTTACAATACTAATTCTTGTTACCACTAATAATCTCTTCCAATGACTTACTGGCTGAGAAGGAGTGGGACTATATCCTTCCTGCTCATTGGATGATGGTGTGGACGCAGATGCAAACACAGCGGCACCACAGGCAATTTTGTATAACACCTCAGTCGCTCAGCTGTGTCCGACTCTTTGCGACCCCATGGACTGTAGCCCACCAGGCCCCTCAGTCCATGGGATGTTCCAGGCAAGAATCCTGGAGCGGGTTGCCATTTCCTTCCCCAGGGCCAAAACACCTCAGCGAAGCCCAAAGACTGACTGGAAAGAAGAGGCAGACTGCTGGCTTGCGCTGGGTGCATGTGGGGATGCAGGGCACGGGGGCGTGGATGTGAGAAAGCGAGGCCAGGGGGGTGTGGACCTGTTTCGTATAACCCCGTGCTGCTGCTGCTGCTGCTAAATCGCTTCAGTCATGTCCGACTCTGTGCAACCCCATAGACGGCAGCCCACCAAGGTCCTCCGTCCCTGGGATTCTTTGGGCAACAACACTGGAGTGGGTTGCTATTTCCTTCTCCAATGCATGAAAGTGAAAAGTGAAAGTGAAGTCACTCCATCGTGTCTGATTCTTCGCGACCCCATTGACGACAGCCTACCAGACTCCTCCATTCATGGGATTTTCCAGGCAAGAGTACTAGAGTGGGTGCCATTGCCTTCTCCAAACCCTAGGCTGATACAGGTTTTATTAAAACAACAGCATGATTCTTACTTAACTTTAATGCATGACACTTACAACAAGTTTTTATCCTCAGGTCAGTTCAGTTGCTCAGTCGTGTCCAACTTTTTGCGACCCCAAAACCTCAGCACGCCATGCCTCGTCGTCCATCACCACCTCCCGGAGTTTACCCAACCTCATGTCCATTGAGTTGGTGATGCCATCCAACCATTTCGTCCGTTGCTGTGCCCTTCTCCTCCTGCCCCCAATCCCTCCCAGCATCAGGGTCTTTACCAATGAGTCAGCTCTTCACATAAGGTAGCCAAAGTATTGGAGTTTCAGCTTCAACATCAGTCCTTCCAATGAACACCCAGTGCTTATCTCCTTCAGGATGGACTGGTTGGATCTCCTTGCAGTCCAAGGGACTCTCAAGAGTCTTCTCCAACACCACAGTTCAAAATGATCAATTCTTCAGTGCTCAGCTTTCTTTATAGTCCAACTTTCACATCCATACATGACTACTGAAAAAACCATAGCCTTGTCTAGACGGACCTTTGTTGGCAAAGTAATGTCTCTGCTTTTTAATATGTTGTCTTGGTTGCTCATAACTTTTCTTCCGAGTAGTAAGAGTCTTTTAATTTCATGGCTGCAATCACCATCTGCAGTGCTTTTGGAGCCCTGTTTCCACTGTTTCCCCAACTATTTGCATGAAGTGATAGGACCAGATGCCATGATCTTAGTTTTCTGAATGTTGAGTTTTAAGCCAACTTTTTCACTCTCCTCTTTCACTTTCATCAAGAGGCTCTTCAGTTCTTCTCTTTGCGCCATAAGGGTGATGTCATCTGCATATCTGAGGTTATTGATATTTCTCCTGGCAATCTTGATTCCAGCTTGTGCTTCCTCCAGCCCAGCATTTCTCATGATGTACTCTGCATATAAGTTAAATAAGCAGGGTGACAATATACAGCCTTGACATACTTCTTTTCCTATTTGGAACCAGTCTGTTGTTCGAAGTCCACTTTTAACAGTTACTTCCTGACCTGCATACAGGTTTCTCAACAGGCAGGTGAGGTGGTCTGGTATTCCCATCTCTTTCAGAATTGTTCACAGTTTATTGTGATCCACACAGTCAAAGGCTTTGGTATAGTCAATAAAGCAGAAATAGATGTTTTTCTGGAACTTTCTTGGTCAACTTAATACAAATTTGCCTATATTAGGTTTAGTATTGGCTGCAATGGGAAAATTTGCCAATTTGGGCTACACCCATAATTACCCTCAGCAATAGAGGGCCCACATCAGTCTCAGCCCTACTCCACTCAAGCACAATAGTAGTAGCAGATATGTTCCTATTCATCCACTTCTAGCCTCTGACAGAGAGCTATAAATGTACCCCATTGGTTACATTACGCCTAGGGGCTATCACAACATTTATAGCAATATGTGCCATTACCCAGAATGATATCAAAATAAATCATTGCTTTCTCCACCTCCAACCAATTAGGCCTCAGGATAGTAACAATTGGCATCAACCAACTCTACCCAGCATTCCTCTTTCTCCAAAACAGTGCTCTTGACTTTTTCAAAGCCATTCTATTTATGTAACCCAAATTATTCACAACCTAAATGATGAACAAAATATTTAAAAAAATAGGAGGTCTGTTTAAAGCTATGCCTTTTACTACAACCGCCCTTATCACTGGTAGCTTAGCATTGACAGGAATGCCTTTCCTCACTGAATTCTACTCTAACGACCTAAATATTCAAACTGTGAATATGCCTTATGCCAATGCCTGATCCCCTCCACAAACTGCCACCTCACTCACAGCCTTCTCCAGCATCCTCGCTCTCTTCTTCATGCTACTGGGACAGCCTCAATTTTCTACTCTGATTATCATTAACAAGAACAACACCCTCCTAATAAATTCTATTAAATGCCTACTAGTTGCAAGTATTTTTGCTGGCTTTATTTTCTCCAACAACATTCCCCCAACAGCAGTTCCACAAATAACCATACCTTACTACCTCAAAAGAACTGCCCTGGCCCTGAATATTCTAGGCTTCATCTTGGCACTCAAAACTAGCAGTAACACAAAACCTGAAGTTCAACTATTCAAATGTACTCAAGGATACTTTTCCACTATCATACACCGCCTGACCCCTTGTTTAAACTTAACCAGCCAAAAGTCAGCATCCCCCTTCTAGACTGAATCTGAGGAGAGGATATTTTGCCAAAAACCACCTCCCTTATTCAAATACAAATGTCTATATTGGTATCAGATCAAAAGGGGCTAATCACACTGTATTTCCTCTTTCCTTATCACCTTACTCATCAGCATAATTTAAATTTGCACAAGTAATTTCTGTAAAAACAATTCATTATGACCAACTAGTATCATGGTTGGTTCCCCTTCTCTACAAGCTCATTTATTGCAGCACTTACTATAGTCCACTTACTATCGCTCCATGAAACAGGATCAAATAACTCAGTAGGAATTTCATCTGATATAGAAAAGATCCCATTTCATCTATATTATACATTTAAAGACATCTTGGGTGCCTTGCTGCTAGCTCTGGGGTTAAAAATACTAGTCCTATTTTCACCTGACCTACTAGGAGACCCAGATAGCTACACCCTGGCAAACCTCTCAACACACCTTCACACATCAAGCCAGAATGATACTTCTTATTCACATATGCAGTCCTACGATCAAGCTCTAACAAACTAGGCAGAATTTTAGCCCGAATCTTTTCTATCCTAATCTTAGTATTAATACCATTACTTCATACATGCAAACAACAAAGCATGACATGCTGACCATTCAGCCAGTGCCTATTCTGAATTCTAGTAGTGAATCTCTTAACACTCGCATGAATTGCAGGACAACCACTAGAACATCCTTTTATCATCACTGGACAACTAGCATCTATTATATGTTTTTCCTTATCTTACTATCAATGCCAGTAACTAGCATTACCTAAAATAATCTAAAATGAAGAGAAGTCTTTGTAGTATATCCATGCTTCTGGTATTGTAAACCTGAAAAGGAAAACAATAAAACTCCCTAAGACTCCCTGAACAAGTTTGTGTCAGGAAATAGTATTACTCCTTGATGGTGAACAGTAAATAAAAATAATCTAATAGCAGATCATTAATTGCACTGTTAACCCAACAGAGGCATCCAATCAAGCAAAGATTAAAAGAAGAAAAAGAACTTGGCAAACATAAACCCTGCCTGTTTACCAAAAACATCATCTCTTGCATCACTAGTATTAGAGGCACTGCGTGCCCAGTGACAATCGTTAAACAGCTGTGGTGTTCTAACTGTGCAAATGTAGCCTAATCATTGGTTCTCTAAATAAGGGCTTGTATAAATGGCCGCACAAGAGTTTTACTCTTACTTCTCATCAGTGAAACTGACCTTCCCATGAAGTCAGGAGAAAAAAACGAGACGAGAAGACCCTATGGAACTTCAATTAATTAGCCCCCCCAAATAAAATTAAACCATTAAGGGATAACAAACATTTAATGAGCTAATGATTTTGATTGGGGTGACCTTGGAGAACAAAAGATCCTCCAAGTGACTTTTAAAGCCAAGACCTCCCAGTCAAATCAAATTATCACTTATTGATCCAAGATACTGATCAATGGAACAAGGAACCCTAGGGATAACAGCACAGACCTATTTTAGTGTTCATATTAACAACAGTGTTTACAACCATGATGTTGGATCAGGACACCCGAATGGTGTGACCCGTATTAAAGATTTGTTTTGTTCAACAATTAAAGTTCTACATGATCTGAGTTCAGACCAGAGTCATTCAGGTCGGTTTCCATCTATTATACAATTTTCCCAGTATGAAAGGACAAGAGAAATAAGGCCAACGTTAAATAAGTGCCTTAAAATAATGAATAACTTTATATTAATTAATAAGTAAAAATTTCCACCCAAAAACAGGCCTTATTTAAGGTGGCAGAAACTGATAATTGCATAAAACTTGAACCTGTATGATCAGAGATTTAAATCCTATCCTTAACAAACTGTTCATAATATTCTAATAGTTATTATGCCCATCCTCCTAGCTATACCATTCTTACCACTAGTAGAATGAAAAGTTCTAGGCTATACACAATTCTGAAAAGGCCCAAATGTAGGGCCATACAGCCTACTCCAAACTATTGGCGATGCACTCAAACTATTTATTAAAGAAGCCCTATGACCAGTCACATTCTCAGTTTCTGTACGGATCCTTGAACCTATCTTTGCCTTGAGCCTAGTTTAACCATATGAATTTCTCTACCCAAACCATCAGTTAAGTCGTTCAGCCATGTCTGACTCTTTGTGACCCCATGGGCTGCAGCACGCCAGGCCTCCCTGTCCACCACCAACTCCTGGAGTTTGCTCAAACTCATGTCCATGGAGTCAGTGATGCCATCTAACCCTCTCATCTTCTGTCGCCCCTTTCTCCTGCCAACTTCAATCATTCCCAGCATCAGGGTCTTTTCCAATGAGTCACTTCCTCACAACAGGTGGCCAAAGTATTGGAGTTTCAGCTTTAGCATCAGTCCTTCCAATGGATATTCAGGACTGATTTCCTTTAGAATGGACTGGCTGGATCTCAATGCTGTCCAAGGGACGCTCAAGAGTCTTCTCCAACACCACGGTTCAAAAGCATCAATTCGTCAGCTCTCAGTTTTCTTTATAGTCCAATTCTTACATCCATACATGACTACTCTATAGTCCAACTCGCACACCCATACATACATGAAAAACCATAGTTTTGACTAGACAGACCCTTGTTAGCAAAGCAATCTCTCTGCTTTTTAATATGCCGTCTAGGTATTCTTTTCTTCTTTTCTTTTCTTCCAAGGAGTAAGCGTCTTTGAATTTCATGGCTGAACTCAACATCTGCAGTGATTGTGGAGCCCAAAAATATAAAGTCAGCCACTGTTTCCACTGTTATCCCATGTACTTGCCATGAAGTGATGGGACCAGATTCCATGATCTTAGTTTTCTGAATCTTGAGTTTTGAGCCAACTTTTTCACTCTCCTCTTTCACTTTCATCAACAGGTTCATTAGTTCTTCTTCACTTTCTGCCATAAGGGTGGTGTCATCTGCATATCTGAGGTTACTGATATTTCTCCCATCAATCTCGATTCCAGCTTGTGCTTCATCCAGTCCAGGATTTCTCATGATGTACTCTGAATATAAGTTAAATAAGCAGGCTGACAATATAGAGCCTTGACATACTCCTTTTCCTATTTGGAACCAGTCTGTTATTCCATGTGCAGTTCTAACTGTTGCTTCCTAAACTGCATACAGATTTCTCAGGAGGCAGGTCAGGTGGTCTGGTATTCCCATCTCTTGAAGAATATTCCACACTTTGTTGTAATCCACACAGTCAAAAGTTTTGGCATAGTCAATAAAGCAGAAGTAAATGTTTTTCTGAAATTCTCTTCCTTTTTCAATGATCCAATGGTTGTTGGCAATTTCATCTCTGGTTCCTCTGCCTTTTCTAAAACCAGCTTGAACATCTCAATGTTCACAGTTCACGTACTATGGAAACCATTATATCTACTACTGTGGGCAAGAATCCCTCAGAAGAAATGGAGGAGCCATCATAGTCAACAAGAGAGTCTGAAATGCAGTACTTGGATGCAGTCTCAAAAACGACAGAAGGATTTCTGTTCATTTCCAAGGCAAACCATTCAATATCACAGTAATCCAAGGCTATGCCCTCACCAGTATTGCTGAAGAAGCTGAAGTTGAACAGTTCTATGAAGACCTGCAAGACTGGAATGCAAAAGAAGGAAGTCAAGAAACACCTGGAGTAACAGGCAAATTGGGCCTTGGAGGACAGAATGAAGCAAGGCAAAGGCTAATAGAGTTCTGCCAAGTGAATGCACTGGTAAAAGCAAACGCCCTCTTTGGAAAAAAGTGTACTTAAAACTCAACAATCAGAAAACTAAGGTCGTGGTTTCTAGTCTTATCACTTCATGGCAAATAGATGGGAAAACAATGGAAACAGTGACAGAATTTTGGGGGGTGGGGCTCCGCCAGGCTTTAGCAGTTCATAAACTGTGAACTTCGAGATGTTCAAGCTGGTTTTAGAAAAGGCAGAGGAACCAGAGTTCAAGTTGCCAACATCCGCTGGATCATCAAAAAAGCAACACAGTCCAGAAAAAGGTCTATTTCTGTTTTATTGACTATGCCAAAGCCTTTAACTATGTGGATCACAATAAACTATGGAAAATCCTGAAAGAGATGGGAATACCAGACCACTTGACCTGCCTCCTGAGAAACCTATATGCAGGTCAGGAAGCAACAGTTACAACTGGACATAGAACAAAAGACTGGTTCCAAACACGAAATGGAGTACATCAAGGCTGTATATTATCACCCTGCTTATTTAACTTATATGCACAGTACCTCATGAGAAACCCTGAGCTGGAAGAAGCACAAGCTGGAATCGAGATTGCCAGGAGCAATAACAATAACCTCAGATAGGCAGATGACACCACCCTTATGGCAGAAAGTGAAGTAAAACTAAAGAGCCTCTTGAAGAGAGTGAAAGAGGAGAATGAAAAAGCTGGCTTAAAACTCAACATTCAGAAAACCAAGATCATGGCATTTGGTCCCATCACTTCATGGCAAATAGATGGGGAAACATTGGAAACAGTGACAGGCTATTTTGGGGGGCTCCAAAATCACTACAGATGGTGACTGCAGCCATGAAATTAAAAGATGCTTGCTATTTGGAAAAAAAAAAAAAAACTATGACACACCTAGACAGCATATTAAAAAGCAGTGACATTACTTTGCCAATAAAGGTCCGTCTAGTCAAAGCTATGGTTTTTCAGGTAGTCATGTATGGATGTGAGAGTTGGACTATAAGGAAAGCTGAGTGCCGAAGAATGGATGCTTTTGAACTGTGGTGTTGGAGAAGACTCTTGATGAGTCCCTTGGACTGCAAGGAGATCCAACCAGTCCATCCTAAAGGAGATCAGCCCTGGATGTTCATTGGAAGGACTGATGATGAAGCTGAAACTCCAATACTTTGGTCACCTGATGTGAAGAACTGACTCATTTGAAAAGACCCTGATGCTGGGAAAGACTGAGGGCAGGAGGAGAGGGGATGACAAATTATGAGATGGTTGGATGGCATCACCGACTCGATGGACATGGGTTGGGTAAACTCAGGGAGTTGGTGACAGACAGGGAGGCCTGGTGTGCTGCACTTCATGGGGTCACAAACAGTCAGACACGACTGAACAACTGAACTGTACTGAACTGAAAATCACTGCAGATGGGGACTGCAGTCATGAAATTAAAATAGGCCTGCTCCTTGGAAGAAGAGTTATGACTAACATAGACAGCATATTAAAAAGCACAGACATTATTTGTCGACAAAGATCTGTCTAGTTAAAGCTATGATTTTTCCAGTAGTCATGTATAGATGTGAATATTGGACTATAAAGAAAGCTGAGCACTGAAGAATGGATGCTTTTGAACTGTGGTCTTGGAGAAGTCTTGAGAATCCCTTCGACTCCAAGGAGATCCACCAGTCCATGCTAAAGGAAATCAGTCCTGAATATTCATTGGTATTCATTGGAAGGACTGATGCTAAAGCTGAAACTCCAATACTTTGGCAACCTGCTGCGAAGAGTTGACTTATTTGAAAAGACCCTGATGCTGGGACAGATTGAAGGCGGGAGGAGAAGGGGACGACAGAGGATGAGATGGTGAGATGGCATCACTGACTCAATGGACATGGGTGTGGGTCGACTCCAGGAGTTGGTGATGGACAGGGAGGCCTGGAATGCTGCAGTCCATGGGGCCACAAAGAGTCAGACAGGACTGAGCAACTGAACTGAACCAAATCACTATTATTAACAGTCTCTTTCCTATCAATTTGAGCATTATACCCCTGATTCCAATATGACCAATGAATACATTTACTCTCAAATATTTTCTATCCCTAACACTAAGCCCTATACATATGACACATATCCTTATCCATCCTATTATCAAGTACTCTTCCACAAGCATAAGAAATGTGTCTGACTAGAGTTACTTTGAGAGAGTAAATAATAGAGGTTTAAATCCTCTTATATCTAGAATTATAGGAATTGAACATACCCCTAAGAATCGAAAGCTCTTTGTGATACCAATTTACACCACATTCTATAAGTAAGGTCAACTGATTAAACTATTGGGCCTGTACCCCAAAAATGTTCATTTATATCCTTTCTGTACTAATAAGTCCCACCATCTTTATCATTATCCTATCAACTATTTTCTCAGGATCTATTGTCATTATAATTATCTCCATTGATTACTTATCTGATTTGGCTTTGAAATAAATATATTAGGCATGATCCCCATCATAATAAATAATTCAACCCAGGAACAACAGAAGCATCAACTAAATACTTGACACAATCCACCACATCAATATTACTCATGATAACTGTCATTATTTATTATTCTCAGGCCAATGGACTGCTGCAAAACTATTTAATCCAACAGCATCCATAATAATAACAATAGCATTAAGAATAAAACTGGAAATATCTACATTTCACATTGGAGTACCAGAAGGTATACAAGACATTTTACTAACATCTGGCTTAACCCTATGAACATGACAAAAACTTGCACCCCTGTCTGTGCTATACCAAACTTCACCATCAGTTAATTTAATAGTGAATTGTGTGCTGTGCGGAGTCGCTCAGCCGTGTCCAACTCTTTGCAACCCCATGGACTGTAGGCTGCCAGGACAAAGCATGCCCATGGGATTCTCCAGGCAAGAATATTGGAGTGGTTTGCCATTTCCTTCTTCAGGGAATCTTCCCAACCCAGGGATGGAGCCCAGGTCTCCGAAAGTCTCCTGCATTGCAGGTGGATTCTTTTACCACCGAGTGAGCAGGGAAGCCATAAAACAGGTGCTGAAGGGCTCTAAATAGTCACAAGTTTGACAGAGCTTTAAATGACATCTGCCCTCAAGAAATGTCCTGGGGTATTTCATCAGAAAAGAATTCCAAACAAGGCCAAGTTGCAAGAGGCCAGTTTCAAGAGATAAGTTGTACTCACAAAGTGTAAAATAATAAAGCACATGGATAGATAGTCCACACCAATAATTATTAAATCAATGCCAATCAAAACTACAATAAGGTATCACCTCACGCTGGTCACAGTGGCCATCATCAAAATGATCTACAAAGAATAAAGATTAAATAAATAAATAAAATAAAACATCTGCAGAGAATATGCGGAAAATGAAATCCTCCTACAATCTTTTTCGGAATGTAAATGGTGAAGGCACTATGGAAAACAGCATGGAGCTTCCAAGAAGTACAAGACATAGAGGTAACATATGACCCTGCAATCCCACTCTTGGGCCTAGGTCCTGAGAATGTGAAGTGAAAGTCACTCAGCCGTGTTCAACACTTTGCAACACTATGGACTATACGGTCCATGGAATTCTCTAGCCAGAACACTGGAGTGGGTAGCCTCTCCCTTCACCAGGGGATCTTCCCAACCCAGGGATCAAGCCCAAGTCTCCCACATTGCAGGCAGATTCTTTACCAGCTGAGCCACAAAGGAAGCCCAAGAATACTGGAGTGGGCAGTCCATCCCTTCTCCAGCGGATCTTCCTGTCCCAGGAATCGAACTGGGGTCTCGTGCATGGCAGGCGGATTCTTTACCAACTGAGCTATAAAGGAAGCGTGGTCCACAGAAAATCACCATTCAAAATGACACGTGCACCTTGATTTTCAGGGCAGCACTCTTTCAATAGGCAAGACATGGAATCCACCAAAAGGTCCAGTGGAAGAAAAGTGAGGACAAGGCGGTACATCTACACAGGAACACCACTCAACCATAAAACAGAGTGAAACAAGGATGCTGTCAGCAGCATGGGTGTGCTAAGAAATCATCACACCAGGTGAGGGAACTCAGAGACAGAAAGAAAAATATCATGAGATATCACTTATGGGCACAATTTATAAATTCATACCAATGACCTAATGTACAAAACGGACTTCACAGCCTGTGAAAATCAAATTATGAGCATCAAAAGAAAGAAAGAACAGATAACGAGTTTAAGATTTACATACACACTAAGATCTAACAAATTGATGAGCAAATAGGACCTAGTGAAAAGAACAGGGAACTCTACTAGAGAGACTGTAATAATCTATACGAGGAAAAAAATGGAAAAAGAATAGATTCACTTCTATGTAAAATCAAATTCAGCTCCTGTACAGCTAAAACTAATAAAACAATGGAAATCAACCTGACTCCAATAGAAAATCAAAATTAAATTACAGAAAATCCATCTAGGGGACCCCAGACAGTGGCGACCCTACAGATTAGGTCTGTGATACACTATGATGTTAATATGACACCGCCAAAGGTTTTCACCCAGCAGAACACAGAGCAGCAACCCATTCAAAGGTGCCTGACCTCATGTGAATGTCACAAGATGAAGCGAAGAAAGACCACAGGTTAATCAGGGCAATATCCTCCATTCAGATGTTGGGGATCTCCAAGGGGCAAGACACACAGAGGTGAAGAGCAGACACGGGGTCTCTGGGCACAGGATCCGGACCTGTGTGGATGGGGTGAGACCCACACGGTCCCCAAACCCTGCATCTGGGGCTGCGTGACTCTTGGTTAGGACACCAGGTCCCTGATGGCTGGGCCCTAAAGGCGGAAACGAGTCGGGGGTTCCTAGAAACTTCTCTCATCCCAGAGAAGTCCCCCTCTTCTGCCCTTTCGTTCTGTCTGATACTGTTTTGACAGCTGTCACGATAATGTTGAACACACTGCCTTGGTTCCAGCAAGCTCCGTTCTTTGTTTTCCCACTGAGGTGTTGAGAAAACACACCAGGCGCGGGGCTAGAAGACGAGGGGCAGGCCTGGTCTCTGCTAAGCAGGGACGGCCAACGGGAAGGCGATCACATAGCAACCTCACCTGCTGCCCATCTGTTTTTTGCCTGATCCTTGTACCCTGGAATCAATTAGCCAGGTGAACCTGCCTCCCTACTCTAATTGAATCCGCTGAAAAACTGGAATAATTACCAAGTAGCCCACCTGAGGAGTCTCCATGAGCCTCAGGGCAGGTGAGCCTGGCAGGAGGAAAGACTAAGAGCCCTAAGGCAGCACTGACCCTGGGAGGGCCATGGAACCCCACTCAGAGGAGGGCACATTACCCAGAGAAGCCCACCTCAGCTCCAGGCCCCAGACCTCTGAGCACTGACATTCAGACACAGGCACGGAGTTTGCCAGGACGGAGGCCAGGCCCAGTCCGCACCCAGGTCTCCACGTCCTCGTGCACACAGAACATGGTCAGGTGTCAATATTCTCACTGCAGAAAGCAAGCAGTCTTATCTAAACATAATCAGTGCAGACAGGATTGAAAAGTCAAAGTGTTCATCGTTCAGACATGTCTGACTGTTTGTGACCACATGGACTGTAGCCCTCCAGCCTCCTCTGTCCATGGGATTCTGGCGGCAAGAATACTGGATTCAGTTGCCATTCCCTTCTCCAGGGGATCTTCCTGATCCAGAGATGAATCCAGTTCACCTGCACTGCATGCAGATTCTTTTACCATCTAAGCCACCAGGGAAAATCCCAGACAAGACAGAGAGGTCTAAATCTACCATGCAGACAGAACTTGGTCAGGTTTAAACTAGAGTAAAGTTGCTCTCCCTGGAGGCACAGGTCATACACAAGCAGGGTCTCTCATCCCTGGACAGGGGCCTCACCCTCATGTGGGAACTAGCAAGTAAGTCTCTTAAAGAAAAAAATCACCACTGGGTCCCACATGTCACCCACATCAGGAAACCAAAAGAATCTTTGCCATTAAACACTTTAACAGGCAAAACAAAACTGTTACCAGTATCTTTGGCCATGTGGTGGTCAGGATAGAGGGAAGATCCAGGGATTTCTTAGAGTTGAGTCCAGTGTCTTGTAAAGACAGACAGACAGTGCCCTGATTCCTTCTCCCATGCTTCTAGCAGGAGGCAGCCACACTAGAGGTCTTCTAGAAAAAGATATTCTTGATCAGAATAAGAATTGTTGAAATGGAAAGCATACTAGTTAGTATTTGCCAACCTAAAATATTCTTAAAAGCTTTGCCCCCAGATCTCTGCAGTTCCCACTGGTTCCTTTGTGTTCAGATTGTCAGGGTAGAAACAATCTGTTGTTTCAAATTGATTTCTTTCAATTCTGTTATTTGCTATTATATGAATGAAAGATCACACTTGAAAAAATACATAAGAAAATTCTTGTAAAAACAAAATTGAGTCAAGGAGCCCATAAGCTGTATGAACTCTGCCTTCTAACAATTTAAATTTCAAAGACTGAGGGCAGGAAGAGAAGGGGATGACAGAGGATGAGATGGTTGGATAGCATCACCAACATAATGAACAGGACTTTGAGCAAACTCTGGTAGATGGTGAAGGACAGGGAAGTCCAGCATGCTGCAGTCTATGGCGTTGCAAAGAGTTGGACACGACTGAGCAACTGAACAACATCAAGCTTCAATTTTCTGCCTGGAGAAACCTGATAAAATAGGCACCCTGATTTTGTCACTTCTCTGTTTAAACTCTGCTAAAATGAAATTGATATTGATATAACATGTAAGAATTTCTGAGTTTTGAGATGTCACAGCAAGGTAAGAGGTGCTGGTGAGAATAGAACGCTGCTGGTGGGCAAAGCATTCTTCAAATATAGCTCTGTTTCAAACTGGATTGAAATACAACACTACATGGGTACATGAAGTATGAACCAAGAGCCTAAACATAGCAGGAAATATGTAAAAACAAATTTGATATCCCATATGTGAGAGTAAAAGCTACTGGTTTTTGCAGTAGTCATGTACGGACGTGAGAGTAGGACCACAAAGAAGGCAGAGCACTGACGAACTAACGCTTTTGACCTGTGGTGCTAGAGAAGACTCTTGAGAGTCCCTGGGTCTGCGAGGAGATCAAACCAGTCAATCCTAAAGGAAATCAGTCCTGAACATTCATAGGAAGGACTGACGCTGAAACCAAAGCTCCCATCCTTTGGCCCCCTGATGTGAAGAGCCGACCCACTGGAAAAGACCCTGATGCTGGGAAAGACTGAAGGCAAATGGAGAAGGGGATGACAGAGGAAGAGATGGTTGGATGGCATCACTGATTCAATGGACAGCAGTTTGAACAATCTCCAGGAGGTGGTGATGGGCAGGGATTCCTGGCGTGCTGCAGTCCATGGGGTCACAAAGAGTCAGACGCAACTTAGCCACTGAACAGAAACTACAACAACATGAGAGTGAATGTTTCTTGTCAGACCTGCAGCTGGTACGCACACATTGGTTTAGAACACTCTCCAACTCAGATTGTCTCTAAGCTGATGAAGTGTGTCACAAGTGCATGAACCAAAAGGTAATGGATTCATTCCAGGATGGAAGAGAATGTAACTTTGAACAGTCTGTGAAACTTACAGAGTCTGTAATCCACTCAAGATTTCAAATAATAAAACATTCACCTGAAATTTAAAGCCTCTTGGAAAGCTGCATCCTATCTATGAAAACATTCCATAGATTTCTTTTCATAATCATTTTTCACAGTGATAACACTTTAACTCTTCAGTTGCTGATATTATTACCAAGATAAACTTGTCCTCATGGGTGTGGGAGATGAAGTGGATCCATTGTGATTGCTCTCTGGTCAAGTGACTCTCGCAATTTCTAATTATGTTCTATATCCACAATGTTTATTTTTACATCCATCGAAGTCTACTTCTCAGATCTTTATGTACACCAAACAATAGATACCTGGTGAGTTCAGATTATATTAAACACTCTTTCCATAACTTTTCCAATGTCAACTGAATCAGAACAAGTTGAAGCAGGGAGAAGTGTTAAAATTTTAAATGATCTCTAAGGACCCTAAAAAAAAAAAAAAAAATTTAGACAGAAATCCTAACCATTACTAGTCTATACAAAAGAATCACAATGTGTCTTTTTCATGAAACTCCAACAATTGACTAACTAGAGTTGAAACAAGTTGGAGTTATGCTTAATTTGAGTTGAAACAGTATGGATGTGGGCATAGGAGGATATATAGGTGATACATACTTAAGGAGGTAACAAGTATGAATCCAAAAATTTATAAGGTGTACTTTGTAAACAAAGGTGAAACATTTAACTTGTTTTCACTAACTCACCCTTCAAGACTTTGCCATCATCTACTGACCCCCTGTGGACTTGTTGGTTTAGTCCCCTCAGATTAAAACTAGTCACATGCATCTTGCTTAGCTGTGTTCTCTTTGTTTGGAATTGTTTATGTTCTCTCTCCTAGTATGCTCTTATAAATGCCACTATCTGTATCACTTATTTTGTCTATAAGGTGGTCTCCTTCATTGTCCACTGTGTAACCATCCTCCGTGTATACAGATATTTACATGTCTATGTATATAGATATCTATGTCTATATGTATCTATAATAGATATTTATATCTGTATATACATAGATAGTTATGTCTATATGTACATATACATTTATATGTCTATGTATATAGATATCTATGTCTCTATGAACTTAATTATTTATACATCTATGTACCTACATTGTATATTTCTATGCATATGGACATTTGTATATCTACATACCTAGACATTTATATCTCTATCTGGATATTTACATATCGATGTACCTAGATATTTACATTTATGTACACTTATGCATTTACAAATAGATGTCTTACCAGTATAACAGGGCCTGTAGAAAAGGGAGCACTCCTACAAAAAGATCTGACTTGGCAACTGAACAAAAACAAAATAGAAAATACACTCGGTTCACCTGTCACCAACTACACATGGTATATCAATGTTACTACAATATGAAATAAAGTTTACTTAAAAAAAATAATGCTTAGGGGGACTTCCCTGCAGTCCAGTGGTTAAGATTCTGTGCTTCAAATGCAGGGGGTGAGGGTTCGACACTTGGTCAGGGAACTAAAAATCCCACATGCCACATGGACCTGCCAGTAAATTTTAAAAATTATTAAAATAAATAAATAAGAATGTTCAGAAAGAACACACAAGGTTTTGGGTGTTTCTTCAGGTACATTCCATATTGAATTACACTCTTGGGTTAAAACTTGAAAGTTTTCACTTTCAAGGCAGTCACAACTGGGCATGAAAAAGTCCCAACGCCTTGTGGCCATTTCCTGCAATAGCACCCTTAAAACTTATGCTTAAGATTTGCATTTCTCTGATAATGAGTGATGTTGAGCATCTTTTCATGTGTTTGTTAGCCATCTGTATTTCTTCTTTGGAGAAACCCACTACAATATTGTAAAGTAATTAGCCTCCAACTAATAAAAATAAATGGAAAAAAAAATAACTTATGCTTATGAGAACATTTCATGCAAAGATGGGGTCAGTAAAGGACAGAAATGGTATGGAACTTAGAGAAGCAGAAAATATTAAGAAAGGGTGACAAGAAAACACAGAAGAACTGTCCAAAAAAATATCTTCATGAACCAGATAATCATGATAGTGTGATCACTCATCTAGAGCCAGTCATCCTGGAATGTGAAGTCAAGTGGGCCTTAGGAGACATCACTACAAACAAAGCTAGTAGAGGTGATGGAATTCCAGTTGAGCTATTTCAGATCCTAAAAGATGATGCTGTGAAAGTGCTGCACTCAATCTGTCAGCAAATTTAGAAAACTCAGCAGTGGTCACAGGACTGGAAAAGGTCAGTTGTCATTCCAATCCCAAAGAAAGGCAATGCCAAAGAATGCTCAAACTACTGCACAATTGCACTCATCTCATACACTAGCAAAATAATGCTCAAAATTCTCCAAGCCAGGCTTGAGCAATACATGAACTGTGAACTTCCAGATCTTCAAGCTGGTTTTAGAAAAGGTAGAGAAACCAGAGATCAAATGGACAGCATCCACTGGATCATCGAAAAAGCAAGAGAGTTCCAGAAAAAATATCTATTTCTGCTTTATAGACTATGCCAAAGCCTTTGACTGTGTGGGCCACAATAAAGTGTGGAAAATACCCAAAATATGGGAATACCAGACCACCTGACCTGCCTCTTGAGAAATCTGTATGGAGGTCAAGAAGCAACAGTCAGAACCAGACATGGAACAACAGACTGGTTCCAAATCGGGAAAGGAGCATATCAAGGCTATATATTTTGTCACCCTGCTTATTTAACTTCTATGTAGAGAACATCATGAGAAATACCGTGCTGGATGAAGCACAAGCTAGATTCAAGATTGCCAGGAGAAATGTCAATACCTCAGATATGCAGATGACACCACCCTTATGGCAGAAAGTGAAGAACTAAAGAGCTTCTTGAGGTAAGTGAAAGAGGAGAGTGGAAAAGTTGGCTTAAAACTCAACATTCGGAAAACTAAGATCACGGCATCTGGTCCCATCACTTCATGGCAAATAGATGGGGAAACAGTGACTGACTTTATTTTCGGGGGCTCCAAAATCACTGCAGATGGTGCCTGCAACCATGAAATTAAAAGACACTTACTCCTTGGAAGAAAAGTCATTACCAACCTAGACAGTATATTAAAAAGCAGAGATATTACTTTGCTAAAAAAGGTCTGTTTAGTCAAGGCTATGGTTTTTCCAGTGGTCATGTATGGATGGGAGAGTTGGACTATAAAGAAAACTGAGTGCTGAAGAATGGATGCTTTTGAACTGTGGTGTTGGAGAAGACTCGAGAGTCCCTTAGACTGCAAGGGAATACAACCAGTCCATTCTAAATGAGGTCAGACCTGAGTGTTCATTGGAAAGACTGATGTTGAAGCTGAAACTCCAATGCTTTCGCCACCTGATGTGAAGAGCTGACTCATTTGAAAAGACCCTTATGCTGAGAAAGATTGAGGGCAGGAGGAGAAGGGGATGACAAAGGATGAGATGGTTGGATGGCATCACCGACTCAATGGACACGAGTTTGGGTAAACTCCGGGAGTTACTGATAGACAGGGAGGCCTGGCATGCTACAGACCATGGGGCTGCAAAGAGTCAGACACGACTGAGTGACTGAATTGAACTGATAAGGGGAAAGAATATGAAGAAGAATAGATATCTATATCTATATCAAGAATAGATAGCTATATGTATACCACACCAGCTGGAATGTAAGGCATGCTGATGGTGACTGCTTCTAACTCTCAAGACTTCAATCAACTGAAGCGTGGAGTCTCCCACAGCCCAAGACCCTTAATGAACATGTCTGTAAAGTTAAAGTGTTATTCACTCACTCATGTCTGACTCTTTGCAACCCCATGGACCACCAGCCTCCTCTGTCCATGGGATTCTCCAGGCAAGAATACTGGAATGGACTGCCCTGCCCTCCTCTTGGGATCTTCCTCATTTAGGGGTTGAACACGGGTCTTCTGCTATGCAGAGATTGTTCACCATCTGAGTCACCACAGAAGCCGGAACATGCCTGTACTCATAGACTAAAGCTTACCCAACTTTGTGGTTTACAGAGACACTGCTCTGGAAAGCTCCATGGTGTTCTCCATGGTTCTGTAAGAAATACACTTTTCCTTCCCATGAGCTTTGGCTGGGTTGTACCTTCTGGCTCTACACCCACCAAGAGGTAAACTCGCTTTTCTGGTAACATTTCTCCATCCAGACTCCCAACCACCACTTGACACTAATTCTACAGTCAGTCACTTTGCTTCCAATACATGGAAATCACATTAATTTTCTGTGAGCAAAGCTACCTAAGGGCCAGGAACAGTGTCCCTATTTTATCTTGTGAAGCCAGTAGGTGTCAGGCAATGTCAGCTCAGTGGATCCACAGTCCTCCAGATCGATGCCTTAGCTTACAGAAAACACTGGCAAGGGCTTGAGGTTCTACTTATACCTCATTTCTGAAGGCTTTTCATACCCACATTAAATATACAGATGGCTCATCAGTGACACTTCTACTTTGAGGTTAAATATACTCCAAGTGTTTTCTAACATCCTTATTCCATGCGTTGTGTTTAAATCTTTGACCACACGGTGTTTATCTTGTGTCTCATCAAAATGCAGCTAATTACACCGTTTCCCTTGAACAATGCAGCAGTCAACACATAGAGTTCTTGACAAAACTGGATTTGATAGGGTAGGGCACAGGTGGGCCTAGGATAAACTCCGGGAGCACGGTTACACTCTGGTGGAGCAGATATACCAGTTGAGGGCACTGAAAAAAAACATTCAGCCTGAGGACAACCCGCCCACTTGAGGTTCCAGGCCTAAGAGGCCATGCCTGAAAACAAAGAAACCAGCCAAGATGCGCCTGGGCACTGGAGGCTTGACAGACACGCCCACAGAGCAGCCAATCCCCGAGCGGTGGGGCGGGGCTCCATCACGCTCCCACCCTCCGGGCGCCTATTGGCCAGACTGCCTCAGTCACAAGGCCGATTGGTCGCTTGTGCCTGACAGGGTACAGGCAGGCTGCTGGCCCTTCACTTCACCTCAGCTTGTAAGGACTGGACGTCGCTGAACCTCTAGCTCTCCCGGGGACAGGGTGGGCAGCGCGGCAGGACAGCGGGGAGGCTGACGGGAACGCGCCCTGCGCAGCCCTCATAAACCCTTAGCCTGATGGTTTCAAATTCCAGGGTGGGAGGCCCGAAATCCTGTCAACTTTGAGTAACCTGAGTCCTAATCTGAAGGGGGCTTGCGTCTCGTCAGCTTCAGGGATTACAAGTCCCTTCACCCACAGAAACACCAAACCCGTTAGTGCTGCGACCCTCAAATACCTAGATTAACCCCAGTTCCCCTCAGTCTGAGACACCCTAAAAATAGCACCCGCAGAGAGACCAAATTTCCTCAACCTCGGAGACCCTGAATCCCTCCGCCTGCGAGCTCTTAAAACTCTTCCTCCTCAAGACCCTAACTGTCCTTCCTGCCTATTGGAGACCTAAAGTCCCTTACTAAGAAACCCCCGATTTCCTCAGCCTCACAGATCCCAAGTTTTCTCACCCTGCGCATTCTACGTCAGCCAAAAGATCCCCAGTCCCATCTGTCTGAGGACCCCAGTTACTTCAGCCCGTGGGACCCAGATCTGCTCAAGCTGAGCGACTTGTCCCTTAGACGTAGAACCTACGTTATGCCCAGATTTTTCTGAGTGTCCAGGAGGAGATCCTCAAAACCCTTCTTGGAGAAACATTCCCTCTGCTGCACTGGAACAGAGCCCTGATTTCAGCCTGACCCCAGTCCAGCAGTTAGGGGTTTCCAGGTCTCCTCAAGAATCCCTCCGTCACCCCAGACACATCCCTCCCAGTGCCTTCCCTCAGAGGGGCTGAATTGTAGGGAATGAAAGAAACCAAATCTAGTTCACATTAGGCTGATCTGTCATATCTAGTCAGGATCCGTCCATCCCACCAATACCCTCACCCTGACTTTCCCCTCACCTTCCTGCCCTGGATACTCCACCCAAGGAAGACAGACCAGGCTCTGGACACTGGTCTGGGCTCTCTCAGCACCTTCTTCTTCCACAGGCACCTTGGCCTTGAGCACTCCAATGGCCATGAGGCCGAACAGGTCTCCAGAGGAGAGCACTGAGGGAGATGCCGGGAGAACAGAGTGGAAGCCCACGGTGAGAGGTGGAGGCGGCAAAGCTGGGCTCTAAGCCAGCTCTATAGGAAGGGCATGGCGCTGGTCCCTGAAGCACCACAGACTGCTGCCTGGGCAGCTGAGTGAACTTCCCTGTGACTGTACACAGGATGGGAATGCCTGGTCCTATCTGAGATGGTGGGGTGGAGTGGGGCAAAACAGGACACTAGCTTCGTCAACTGCTCTGTGTCCAGGGAGAGTTAGGAAAATGCTCAGTGTTTGTTCAGGTAAGCAGGACACAGTCGGGAAGGAAAGTCTTCATCCCTGTCTCACACAGACCATCCTGCAGCTTCAGGCTACTCCCTGCACAAAAGGTGGAGGAGAAGGCTCCTAAGGTCTGACTTAGATTAGTAAATCACTGATGGAATCTATTATTTTCCTTAGGCCAAAGATGCTTTCAAAGACATCTCCATATACTTCTCCAAGGAACAATGGGAAGAGATGGGAGAATGGGAAAAAATCCGATATAGGAATGTGAAAAGAAACTACAAAGCGCTGATTGCTATAGGTAACAGGAAGTGCTGGGTGCCTGTGAGCCTGGGAAACATGAAACAGGTCTTCACCCTCAGTGTTCACTTGGCCCGCTCTTAGGTGGCTTCATCTGCTCACAGTTCCCTTTTGTGTGCAGACTAAACTGGAGGAAATGTTCACAGTTCTGTAGCAGAGGGAGGTTGACTCTCTTGCCTTATTCTAGATTCCCCCAGCCCATCCTACAGATTTCCTTGACTTTGTGACACTCCCCATTGCTTCTATGCATTGTTTCTCTTTCTTAGGACAAATATTTTGCTTCTTTCCAGGTTTCAGAGCCACTCGACCGGATTTCATGCATCACCGCAGGCAGGTCGTCAAACCCCAGGTAGATGACACTGAGGATTCTGATGAAGAATGGACACCAAGGCAGCAAGGTGAGAGGCCAGGAGGATGTGGAGGTGTCTTCCTGAAACCAGCCTGGGCTTAGGTCTCAACTACATCTCAGCCAGTAGTAGGGAAAACATAATTTTCAGCATTCCGAAGTAGTTGTGGCTGAATATTGACATTAGCCTGAATGAAGATGAATGTATAGGTTTTCCAGTGTAATTCTCAAAAATTTTATGGTTAAAATTTATCATTCTTTTTACAAAGAATTATTTTTGCTAAACATTCTTAGTGAAAGGCAGTTAAAGAAACCTTAGAAATAAATTCACCAAACAGATTTAATACTAATCTCATTGGTTATTTGATTAAATCTCTTCAAAGAGGAAATGATTAACATATTATGTCAAGATATTTTATTTATGTATGTATATAAAACAAAACCCATGATCTTCTTACCCTAAGGTTCAACTAATTCTATATTTTGATTCTGGGAAAGGGTTGGAGAGAACTATTTATTCTCCATGATCTTTCCCACATTTCACTGACCAGAGATGGCATCAGGTAAATAAAATGAAGTACACTTATTATAAAATAGAAGTGAGCAGCTCACTTCCTCTTCTGCTGCTCAAACAGTTTAGAAGAGTTAATCTGCCTAGACTGGAGAAAACAATTTAGATAGTTCTATGATTCTCCATCTATGGATTTCTGTTCTCCCAGATTTTTAAAAATTATTTATTTAGTTTTGGCTGCACTGGGTCTTTGTTGCTGTCCATGGGCTTTCTCTGGTTGCGGTGAGTGTCTTCTCATTGCAGAGCACATGCAGGCTCTGTAGTTTGAGACACACAGGCTTAGCTGCTCCGGAGAAAGTGGAATCTTCCTGGACCAGCCATCAAACCTGTGTCCTCTGCATTGGCAGGCAGATTCTCATCCACTGTGCACCAGGGAAGTCCCTCTGTTCCCTGAGGTTATTAAAACTAGTGAAAGGGACATGAAAAACAAACATTTGGTTGTCTGCAAAGGTTTTGACATAAGGAGAGATTCTTCATAGGGAATACATAGGCCTCGGTTCACCATACGCCTGCACGTCTTTATTTACCTTTTTAACAATTTCTGAGTGTATGGCACACTGTTGCTAACTATGTGCATGTTAGTGTTAGTGGCCATAGTGCTAATCGCTCAGTCATGTCTGACTCTGCGTACCCATAGACTGTAGCCCACCAGGCTGCTCTGTCCATGGGATTCTCTCGGCAAGAATCCTAGAGTGTGTTGCCATCTCCTGCTCCAGGTGACCTTCCCAACCCAGGAACAGGGCCTGCATCTGTTGCATCTCCTGCATTGCAGGTGGATTTTTTACCGCTGAGCCACCGGGGATATATATACACATTGATGTACAACAAATCTGTAGAAATGTTACATCTTGCATAACTGAAGCCCTAACCCACTGAGTAACAGTTCTCCAATCCTTCCTCCTCACAGCCCTTGGCAACCACGATTATATTTTCTGTTTCCATGGATTTGATTAACTTAGATACCTCATAGAAGTGGAATCGGGCAATATTTCTCTTTTTTGATTGGTTCATGTCACTTAGTAAAATATCATCAAGGCCCATCCATGATGTAGCATATGACAGAATTCGTTTTTAAGGCTTCAAAACATTCCGTTGTGTGGATATAAGAGCTATAACATATATCTTTTATATAATCTTTATCTTTTACCCACCAATGAACATTTAGGTTGCTTACACATCTTGCCCATTGGGAATAATGCGGCAGTGACCATACATGTGCCCACTATTTATTCAATGTCTTGCTTTCAATTCTTTATGGAAATACACTCTTGACTGGGACTGCTAGATCATACAGCAGTTCTAACTTTCTGTGGAAACTCCATACTGTTTTCTAGAAAGCTTGCAACATTTTACATTGCCAACAGTAGTGTATAAGTGTTCCAATTTCTCCATATCCTTACCAAGCTTGCTATTGTCTTCTTAGACATATTGCCCATCACAGAAGGTTTCAGTTTGTATCTCCCTATTGATTAGTAATATTGAGCATCTTTTCATATGTTTGTTGGCCATTTGTGTATTTTCTCTGGAGAAATGTCTATTTAATTCCTTTTCTCACTGTTAGTCAGCTCAGACTGCCATAACAAAGCAGACTGCATTCCTTAAACCAGAGAAATTTGTTTTCTTACAATTTGGAGTGTGGAAATTTGATATCAAGGTGCCATCATGGTTAATCAGGGTCTCTTCCTGGCTTGTAGGTAGCCTTCACACTGGTGTATGCTTAGTAACCCCTTATCAGATGCATATTTTACAAATATTTTCTACCATCCTATAGGAGGCCTTTTCAACTCTGTTCACTGTGTCATTTGCTGCACAGAGGTTTTAAGATTAATCTCATTTGTCTATTTATACTTTGTTACTAATACTTGTGCACTTGGTACCATATCTAAGAAATCATTGCTGATTCAATGTCCTGAAGCTTCACCCTTGTTGTCTTCTAAGAGTCTTATCAAGTCTTGCATTTAGGTCTTTCATCCATTCTGAATTGATTTTTCTTCAAGATGTGAGATGTTCATTATTTTGCAATTGGTTATTTTGTTTCCCCAGCACTATTCATTACAGGGATTAAACTTTCCCCATTATCCTGACACCCTAGATGAAGATCATTAGACCATGTATCCAAGAGTTTATTTCTGGCTGTCTATACTGTTCCATTGATTGACATATCTGTCTTTATGCCAGCCAGCCTCCTCAGTGGCTCAGCAGGTGAAGAATCTGCCTTCAGTGCAAGAGACACAGGAGATGTGGGTTCACTCCATGGGTTAAGAAGATCCCCTGGAGAAGGAAATGGCAACCCTGTCCAGTGTTCTTGCCTGAGAAATCCCCTGGACAGAGGAGCCTGGTGGGCTACAGTCCAAAAGGTCACAAAAAGTCGAGAAGACTGAGCGACTAAGCACACATTTTTTGCCAAATCTACCTTCTTTTGGTTCCTGTACCTTTGTAGTATGTTCGGAAATCAGAGGCTTCCAGCTTTGCTGTTCTTTCTAAGATTGCTTTGCCTATTTCGGGTGCTCTGAGATTCTGTGTTAACTGTTGGATGGATTTCCTATATTTGAAAAAGCTTCCATTGAGATTTTAATATGAATAGCATTGAATCTTTAAATTGCTTTCGGTAGTATGAACAGCTTAATAATATTAAGCCTCCAAATCCATAAACATGAGACACCTATCTATTTATTTATGTCAGATTCCTTTCAGCAATATTTTGTAGTTTTCAACATATAAGTCTCTCATCTCCTTAAGTTTATTCCTAATTACTTCATTCTTTTCAATGCTATTATAAATAAGATTATTTGTCCAGTGGCTAAGACTCCACATTCCCAATGCAGAGAACTTGGGTTCAGTCCCTAGTCAGGGAACTAGATCCCACATGCTGCAACAAAGACCTGGCACAAACCAATAAATAAAAAGAAATATTTTTTTTTCATTTAGCTCTTGACTATAGCTTTAAAAAAATAAAAAATAAATAGGATTGTTTTCTTACTTTCCTTTGTGGAATGGTCATTCTTCATGCGTGGAAAAATATTTGAATGTTGATTTTGTACAGTGCAACTTTCTGTGCAGGATTTTTGTCTGTGTGGATTTAAAGATCTTTCTGCACATAAAACCATGGCCCTGGGACCAGACATAATTTTTCTTCCTTCTTGCCAAATGGAAGCCTTTTGTTTCCATTTCTAACCTAAAGCCCTGGCTAGGAGTTCTAATATTATGTGAACAGAAATGTTGATAATGGGCATCCTTGGCTTTTTTTCTTGATCTTTTTCACTGATGACTATGATGTTAGAGGTAGACTTTCAATATATGACCTTTATTATATTGCAGTCACTTCCTCCTATTTCTACAGTGTTGAGTACTTTTGTCATGAAAGACTAGTAAATTTATTAGATACTTTATGAACATCAGATAAGGCACAGATGAAGTTTCATATTTTTTTTTTATTTTTAAGATAATTATGTAATGCTCCCAGTGGAACCATGGGAGGTGATGATACAGAAATCATCTTCCATTCCTCCTTCAGTAATCATTGTCTTTGTCACTCTCTAGCTTAGAATTATGTGTCCTTAATTAGAATACCCAGAGTTTGGAAACATTTCCCAACCAAAACACTGATTCTCATCATTTTTTAGGTAAACCTTCTTCAATGGCCTGCAGAGTGGAGCACAGTAAACACCAGAAGGTGAGTATTTCCCAAATCCTGTTCCCAAAATATCCTCCTCATGGATCCAGTCACAGGTGAGAATAGGAGAAAACACAGAGATCCTGGAGATGGCTGCCTTCCTGCCCTGAATCTTTAGCACACTGTCTGATACCATCACCACCTTTACAGTCAGTAAGAACAACAACAGTAGTGGGCGGTTCTGCTGTTACATTATTTTCATAATATTTCAGACTTTAAGCATTTTATGTGAATAAACTTACAAGTAGGTATATAGCTATCACCATTATAAAACCAAAAAATGAGGTAAAAAACATTTGATTATATGCCTGAGATCACAGTATCACTGGTAGTGCAATCTAAACCAATGCACGTTCTCTAAACCCCTTACAAACTGATTAAAACTTCCATGGTTCTATGAAGCTTATTCATACATCTTTATATCATTCATCTGAGAGATGTTTTCAACCTCAGTTCTTTTGTGCTGTGCTAGGGAGGGATATGCTAAGACATCTGATGAAGGGAAACTTAAGGACATGCTGGGCAGTTTCTAGAGTGGACAGTCCAAGGTGAAGAAGGAGACAGGATCCCTACCTCAGAGCCTCCCACTCCAATAAGAGGAAGCAACTCGCAACCCTGAGAAGCCTCAGGTTGATGACTGAAAAGCAACAAATAAGAAAATAACAGAAGGACTTCACATAGATTACACATTTTTGAGTAGAAACTCATCATCTGGGCATCATTTCAAATGCTCATTCCTGTAGGAGGGAGTAACAGCTCCTCCTCTGAGCTCTAATAGGCAACTCTCCTGTTTGGAATCATTTGTTTAGCCTGCCCCTGTGTTGTGAGCTTTGAGAGCCTAGCCCACACCCATTCATTCTCAGAAGTCCCGGCCCAGCTCAAAGCCCCTGAGGGAACCCTGAATGTTTTGTGAATGAGTGACTCCACATTTAAGGATTCATCTAGGAGTAGAAAGGTCAAAGAATGCTGAAGATAGTATCTGTGAGCTAGACTTCAAATATAGATGCAGTTTAGGGAATAAATTCATACCAGGGATGTACGCAAATGTTCTTACTGTATTAAATAGCTCACAAAACAATTTGTTGAAGGTTATTAAATTTCATGTCCACTATAATATTAAGAATTAGCCTGAATACCAATTCAAGGATCAGGAAACTGAGGAGAATCAGCTAGTCATACAGCCTTGTTCAAGGAGAACTGATGTGACCAGCTACTTTAATTCCAAACCATGTCTCTATGACATGGCAACCTGCAACTTTCATCTCATTTTCTTTATTGTCTAAATGTGTTTCTGCCGATCGTCTTTTCTCTTCTTAATCTCACTGCTTTGTCACATTATTTTCCAGATGTGTTTTGTCCCCTCTGTAATTTTCCATACTTCCTTGTCCATCAAAGGGCCAAATTAATACAATCCCCCCGGATCTCTCTACGAGCACTTACCCTCTTCTTTCCCTGACCTCCAGCTATTCTCCCTGCCTTGCTCTCATTTTTATGCAGAAAGTTGCAGGGGAAGAACCTTAAGATATGAATTCTAGTTTTGATTCACTATCCACATAGGTCCTTTTGTTACATTCCAGTGTTCAGGCCTCCCCATCGCCCCCCCGCCCCGGCCCCAAATCAGGTATTTCCAAGAATTGTCAAAGTATTAACTAAAGTCATGCATGTGAAAACACTTCATAAAGTCCTAAAGAACTAAAGAAATGCCTGTTGTCTTTTACTCACATGGAAGAGAATGTCCAGGGCACCATTAAGTAAGCAATCTAGTTTGAAGGAATTGCCTGGAGTAGCAAAATTGCTGAAAACAAGTGGCTCCAAGCAGGCTCAGAAACCAGTGCCCCATCACAGAAAAGCAAGGACCCCTGGACAGCACCCCAGACAAAAAGGCGGTAAGAGAAATTTGAGGATTTCCTCTAATTACTTCCTCTAATCCCTGTAGAAAAGCTAATAAGTGTGACCTAGGTGTGTGGCATGGACTTTGGGTAGGCGGGGGTTTAAGCTGGATGGATCTGAGTCATGATGTTAGCATTGGGGCCTTGGGAAAATCTTATACATTTTCTGATGTCCTGATTGCTATGTGTAAAGTGAAGATAAGGATACATAACTCATACAGTGCTTCAAAGCCTTACATTAAATGCAAAAGTCTGACACCTACAAGTAGTTTGATAAACCCAGCTGTGATAATGGGAACCGAGCTTTGTTAGTGTTTATGCCCAGACCTCTGCTCAGTGCCTTACGTGTCATGTGCCCTTAACATGTATTTTCTGAGTAGATGTGTCGATGAACTATTTCCTAAGTAAGAAGGTTGGGAAGTTAAACCTACTAACGGGAAGTGCAGGAAGCTATCACTGAACTGGGCATCTGTGGTCAGTGGAGCCTCAGTCTCCTGAACCTGTAGTTAAAGGGAAATTAAAAAAAGTATAGAGAATGGACTTCTTGGTGGTGAAGTGATTAAGACTCCATGCTTCCACTGCAGGAGGTGTGGGTTCCATTCCTAGTCAGGGAACTAAGATCCCACAAGCCATGCAGTGTGGCCAAGAAATAAATAATGTATCATTAAAAAATAAAATTACAAAAGTAAAAGTTTGAAAAATACATGTAAGAAAGTTTTAACAAAGTGCATAGATGGACAGGTAGGAGATCTCACACTTTCCAATAAAACAGGGACTAACTCCCCAGACCCCACCGGCCTTGCTTAGCTTCTGTTCTCCATCTTAGAACTCAGAAGAAAAGAGACTGGAGTGAAGAGGTACAGTTTACGAGAAAGAAAGGGCCACGTGTACCAAGAGGTCAGCGAGCCCCAGGATGACGACTACCTCTGTGAGTGACCCCGCTGGCCCACTCATGACGCAGGGGCTACGGCGCCTTGGTCCACTAACCTCACCTCACCATTTGGTCCCCGGCCATCCCCTTCCTCTATGACTTGGGGTGCAGGATTGAGGCCAAATGCCATGAATGCCCCAGTTCCTTCTGAAGGTCGTTATGACCAGCAACATCACTATACCTCCTCTCATCCCTGTTCTCACCTCCAGATTGTGAGGAGTGTCAGAACTTCTTCATCGACAGCTGTGCTGCCCATGGGCCCCCAACCTTTGTAAAGGACTGTGCAGTGGAAAAGGGGCATGCCAACCGCTCAGCCCTCACGCTGCCCCCTGGCTTAAGCATCAGACTGTCGGGCATCCCTGACGCTGGGCTTGGAGTGTGGAACGAGGCATCAGATCTGCCGCTGGGCCTGCACTTTGGGCCCTACGAGGGCCAGATCACAGACGATGAAGAGGCCGCCAACAGTGGATACGCCTGGCTGGTGAGAAGCACCCCTTTCCCTGTCCTCTGGGCTCTAATGGCTTGTATGTGGTGGGGGGTACTTCATGTCTACATGTGAGGATGCAGATGGTGATAACACGGTCGGCAATGACACAGTCAGCCCTATGTACTGTGTGCCCTGGGCGTGAACACAGGACTTCCCTCTAAAGGTCAGAGGAGAGGTGGGACCACAGTGTACAGACACTCAGGACCTCTATCTAAAGGTCAGAGCAGAGGTGGGACCACAGTTTAGAGACACGCAGGACCTCTACCTAAAGATCAGAGGAGAGGTGGGAACACAGTGTACAGACACTCAGGACCTCTATCTAAAGATCAGAGGGGAGGTGGGAACACATTGTACAGACATTCAGGCCTTCCATCTAAAGGTCAGAGGAGAGGTGGGAACACAGTGTACAGACACTCAGGACCTCTATCTAAAGGTCAGAGGAGAGGTGGGAACACAGTGTACAGACACTCAGGACCTCTATCTAAAGGTCAGAGGAGAGGTGGGAACACCTTGGTACACACTCACAGAACCTCTATCTAAAGGTCAGAGGAGAGGTAGGAACACAGTGTACAGACACTCAGGACCTCTATCTAAAGGTCAGAGGAGAGGTGGGAACACAGTGTACAGACACTCAGGACCTCTATCTAAAGGTCAGAGGAGAGGTGGGAACACAGTGTACAGACACTCAGGACCTCTATCTAAAGGTCAGAGGAGAGGTGGGAACACAGTGTACAGACACTCAGGACCTCTATCTAAAGGTCACAGGAGAGGTGGGAACACCGTGGTACACATTCACAGGACTTCTATCTAAAGGTTAGAGGAGAGGTGGGAACACAGTGTACAGACACACAGAAGTGACTCCTCCCTTGTGGAGCCCTTGCCTTCAATGAGCCAAGGAATCAGACTTGGAATGATGAGTAAGGGGCTTACCGTGGGGTCCGACTGGCAGGTGAATCCATGCAGGCTGAAAAGCACCAATGACTACACAGGGAAATAGCTCTTCTATATCTTCCTACCAAGAAAAAATAAAAGAAAGAGGAAAGCTTGTAACTCTTTCTCTGACACTCAGATCACCAAAGGGAGGAACTGCTACGAGTATGTGGATGGAAAGGACACGTCTTGGGCCAACTGGATGAGGTGAGTGCAGTGAGGCTGCAGTGTGTAGACACTGAGACTCCCTCCATCCCACGCCCCTTTCCTTCTCAACCCGGCTCCCTCCACAGCTTTCACATCTTCCTTCCTCTTTTCCCTCCATATCATGCTCTCTCATTTCAAAAGACACTAGAAAGAAGGAAATAAAAATATGGCATGTGCCGTCAAGATACAAGTCTATATGCTGAACAAAACTGGTGGACTTGAAAACAACTTGAGGAGTCTAGATTCACCAGGGACACTTTAACTCACTTAATGGACACTTACCACGCACTTTATGTTTCAGTTTAGACAGTGAACTTCGTTACTGAAGCAGATCACACAACCCATGTCCTTTTGGAGAACATACTGCAAACAGACATTAGCCAATTGATTTTAGGAACAGTAACCTTATTTTTTCTATCTTTGGGTAACTACACAGTGCCAGGAAAACCTAATACAGGAGACCTTGACTCTATGTGGGCAACAACCTCTTCAGGCTTGGTTCCAGTGACAAGTGGGCCCTGAGGCCTCATAAGGAATGGGGGGCAGGATGGCCCTAGGTGGGGCCATTCTCTGAGGGCCTCCCTTTCATCAGGACAGGCAGACAGTGAACAAACTATTAGTGTTCCCTGTCTCAAGCTATATCAGAGCTCTCTCCAAGTTTCTGTGGGAGAGGGTGGGCAAGCAAATAGGACCCTGGATACACATGGGGAGATGGGAGAAAGCCTCGGGGGAGAAGGCAGGCTGGGGTGAGTGCTGAGGGCTGCGTGTTAGCCAAGGAGCACCAAGTCCTGTGGATGAAAGAGAACTTAATTCAGAGTTTAGAGGAGCTGGAGGTCACCAGCCTCACAGACAGTCCAGGTGGAGATGAGTCTGGAACTGGGCTCTGAAAATGGCTAATTAGGTAAGGAGAGAAAGGCATGGGAATTCACATGGCCTGGTCGAAGGTGTGAATAGAAGGTCCACATGAGGGGCGGCCTCGGAGGCGGAAGGCAAGGAGCTGGGCATGGTCGGAGAGTGGAGGACACTCATCACCTGAGGTTTCTTTCCCCTTCCCGGCCTCGCCCCCAGGTATGTGAACTGTGCCCGGGACGACGAGGAGCAGAACCTGGTGGCCTTCCAGTATCACGGGCAGATCTTCTACCGAACCTGCCAGGTGGTCAGGCCGGGCTGTGAGCTGCTGGTCTGGTACGGGGACGAGTGTGGTCAGGACCTTGGCATCAAGAGGGACAGCCGGGGGAAGAGTGAGCTCGCGACCGGGAGAGGTGAGTGTCAGCCCTCTTCCAGCACCACACCCCATCCTGGGAGCCTCCGTGGTCCGATTTCGAAGCAGAGTACAATCCAGTCAAAGTCAGTTGAGTTGCAATTAAAATGCCTCAGAATTTTATTCTTGTCATATGATTCTTAGGAAAAATTATTATATTAAAAATGCTAGTTCTAATTTTTAATATTTCATGCAAAAAAATGGGTAACATCACCTTCTGCTGAAAGGCTTAGAAGCAAAAAGCAAGTTTTCTAGCAACTACCAGCTCTCTGCCCTTTACCTCTTTCTTCCTTATTCCCTCCGATTTCTTTTTTTTTTTTTTTTTTCACTAAAATAAAGACATTTTATTTTAAAATATTAATAGGACAAAGATATTTAAAGAGTCACACTAAGAAATTTATGAATGACATCTACCAATTTAAAGAAAGTAACTGGAATTCCTTAGTCATTAGTATTTTTTACATTTATTTATTTATTTCATTTACTTTTATTAGTTGGAAGCTAATCAGTTTACAATATTGTAGTGGTTTTTGTCATACATTGACATGAATTAGCCATGGATTTACTTGTATTCCCCATCCCGATCCCCCCCTCCCACCGCACTCTCTACCCGTTCCCTCTGGGTCTTCCTAGTGCACCCAGCCCGAGCACTTGTCTCATGCATCCAACCTGGGCTGGTGGTCTGTTTCACTCTAGATATTGTATATGTTTTGATGCTGTTCTCTTGAAACATCCCACCCTCGCCTTCTCCCACAGAGTCCAAAATTCTGTTCTATACATCTGTGTCTCTTTTTCTGCTTTGCATATAGGGTTATCATTACCATCTCACTAAATTCCATATATATGTGTTAGTATGCTGTAATGGTATTTATCTTTCTGGCTTACTTCACTCTGTATAATGGGCTCCAGTTTCCATCTCATTAGATCTGATTCAGATGAATTCTTTTTAATGGCTGACTAATATTCCATGGTGTATATGTACCACAGCTTCCATATCCATTTGTCTGCTGATGGGCATCTAGGTTGCTTCCATGTCCTGGCTATTATAAACAGTGCTGCAATGAACATTGGGGTGCACACATGTACAGTGATGTGCATTCAGTTACTGTTCCAGTTTGTTGTCATGTGAGTTCACACTCTGTGCCAGATGGGGCTCCACACACCGAAACAGACAGACCCACTGCCCTGGGGCAGCAGGGGCTTCGTACCAGACAGGGGCTGATGCTCTGAGGGAAACCAGCGCAGGGAACATGCCTCGGGTCAGCGTGAGCAGAGGGTGGGGTGTGGTGCGGGACAGTGCGGCAGGGTCTCTGCAGAGATAACGCCTGCGGGGAAGGATACCAGGCAGGGGAGCAGCCAGTGCTGCAGCCCCAGGGCCGGGAAGAGATGCCATGCCAGGGGTCGCGGGAGGAAACACAGAGGGAGAGGAAGGAGGCTGGACGGGACACGGAAGCCTCAGGGCATGTGTCCACATGCAGGTCCCAGGGGTCCTCCTGGGTGACACAGAACAACCGCGCGGCTTTCTGCTGCAGGCGGTATGTTCTCTGTGCCAAGACGATGCTTTGGTTCATTTTGGGGACGAGACATCAGTGGGGAGCCCCCTCAGAGGTCAGTTCATTGCCAGACATGAGGGGAGAGTGGGCTGTCTGAAGATGCTTGGGACTGAGGGTGTGAAGAATCTGGCTGGAGATGTATTTTTAAATAGGGCTTCCTAGTGCACGTTAAATGGACTAAGCCTGAATGAAATAAATGAGGTATGACTACTGGTGAGGCTTGAGAAAGGATATGCCTTTATTTTATGATCTATGGGAAACTGAGAGAGGAGTAATTTGTGAACCTGTTTGGACAGCAGGGGCCAGAGACCTGTAGTCAGTGGGACCTGGGGCGCTCAGTCTCGTCCAGTCTCAAACCCACTTCCTGCAGAGATTGGCACAAAGGCTGCTCTTTGAACAAGGAGCCACAAAGTCAGATTTACCCACACCTGCTGTAACCACCCCCTGTGCTGCCAAGGGGGAATGGCACACTTTCTTGTACAAATTTAGTTACCCAATTTATTACCTTACCCAGTTCCATCTGCTGTGAAATCCTATCCCCCCCTCACCTGAGGCAAATTTCTTGACACCTGTTTTATTATGGGAGGGGGCCTCCCATACACAATTTCATATGGAGAATAGCCTTGGGACTGTGGGGTCATCCTGAGTCTGAGCAGAGCCATCAGAAGTAAGTCTACCCAGGAGCAGTCAGTCTCTCTGATCCACTTGGAGAGTCTCTAAGTGTCCGGTTGGTTCATTCCACCATCTCAGAACTCTGGGCCTGTATGCAGTGTGCAGTTTCCATTTGATGTTTAAAGTTTTGCTTACTTGTTGTACTAAATCAGCTACCAAAGCCGGGCCATTGCCTGAACTAATGCTGGAAGTCCAAATTTGGGAACTATTTCCCCAAGCAGGCACCGGGCTACTTCTGGTGCTCTTTCAGTCCAGGTAGGAAAAGCTTCTACCCATCTCGAGAACGCACATACCATGACCAGCAGGTAACAGTAGTGTCGGTGAGGTTTCATTTCAGTGAAGTCCATTCCCAGGTGTTCAAAGGGCAGCATACCTTTCAGCTGAATACCTGGAGTTTTTGTCTGAATCCCCGAGAGGCAGCATTCACCTGTGAGCAGGCAGCATGGCCTAGGTGGGTCGCTTGGTGTGTTTGGCTTACCAGAGTGTGTGCCAGCTCTTCTAGTACCAATAATTTGCCACTTGGCAATTCCCACCATCCCTTTTCAGTCTTGATGGCCCCTTCCGCTCTGGCTAACCTGACAGGCGTTGTCCTTGTTTTATCAGGCTAGTGCAATCAGTATATGGGACCCAATTAGGGTCTAGAACCTTGAGCCCTTCTTTAAAACAAACCCCAGATACCTTACCTCCTCCTTGCAGATCTGCGCCTTCTTTGACACCCGGAAACCTACTTCCATCAGCAGTTGGAGCAGTGCATTTGTCCCTTTCCAGCATTTTTCCTTGGTCTCGGCAGCCAGCAGCAGGTCATCCCCATATTGTAGGAGCCAACATCTATACTCCTTCGGATGGAATGAGTCCAGGTCAGAAGCCAAGGCTTCCCCAAAGATGGCTGGGGCGTTCTTAAACCCTTGTGGGGGAGTCCAGATGAGCTGTTGTTTGGTGCTCCCCACTGGATCTTCCCATTCAAAGGCAAAGATGGGCTGTGATGCTAGGGCGAGGCGTACGCAGAAGAAGGCATCCTTGAGATCTAGGCAAGTGTAAACTTTAGTCCTCAGCGGGAGGAGGCTAAGTAAGGTATAGGGGTTTGGAACAGTGGAGTGTAAAGTCACAGTAGCCTGGTTGACTAGCCTGAGATCTCGTACAGACCTATAGTCCTGTCCTCCTTCCCTTTTGACTGGCAGGATTGGCGTATTCCAAGCCGACTGGCACTCTACTAGAATGCCTGCTTGTTTCAATCTATTGATGTGGGGCAATATGCCGGCCCAGGCCTCCATCCATAGCGGGTACTGGCGCTTTGTAACCGGGATGGTGCCTGGTTTGAGCTCTATTATCACTGGGGCGTGATGTTTAGCCACGGCCAGGTGAAGTTTCTGCAACAGCCACTGCTCCTCCACCAGCTTTCCCAGAGTTCGTAGAGCCGCCGTTTGGGCAGGGGGAGCAGGGGTTTTCTTCCGCCCAGACCTCAGGGAATAATTGAGTTAGCTCTCTCTCATGTTCTTCCGGCCCACCCGGTTCTTCCTTCGGAGGCTCACGCAACCTTCACTCATCTTGGAGATGAGAGAGAGGGCAAATAAGCCAAAGAGTCCATCCAGAAGGTGGGCCTCTCCTCAGGGGAGAAAGTCACTTGTGCTCCTAGTTTGGAGAGCAAGTCTCTTCCCAACAGGGGTACTGGGCACTCAGGAATGTAGAGGAATTCATGAATCCCTTGGTGCCCCCCACCTGACATTTTCTGGGCTGGCAAAACGATTTAATCATCTTCTCCTGATACCCCAGTTACAGCGGTAGTCTTTTTGGACAGTGGGGCCACAGGTTTTGTTGCTACCGACAGTTCTGCTCCTGTATCCACCATGAAGTCAATGTTTTGGTCCCCCACTTTTAAGGTTACCATGGGCTCTCGGGGACCTGATATCTCTGAGCCCCAGCAGCCCTAGTTAATTTCCAAGTCAGCAAGCCCCACAACTGAGGGAGCTTCCTCTTCCTTCCTTGCCTTAGGGCATTCATTCTTCCAGTGGCCAAAAGCTCGGGCACACTGGTTTGGCTGTAATGGGACCCAGGGCCTCTGCTGGGACTGGTTGAAGGACTGTCCTGTCCCTGGGGCAGATGAGGTTTTCCGGAGGGCCCGAGACAGACTTTCCCAGAGCAGCAGCTTGCACTGTAAGTCTCTTGTCTGTTCTCTTTCATTCCCTCCAGCTCTCTGGCAGAGTGCAGTCTCTGCTTAATTCCAGCGTCTCCCTCCCCTTCTTGTCAGTACTCACCGGGAGAGGTGGGTATAGCTTGGACGGTTCGGCTGGAGCCGGATCTTGGAAGTGTTGGCCAGAGGCTTCTGTCACCGGGCTCAAAGCCTGCCCAAACGGCGGCTCTATGAACTCTGGGAAAGCTGGTGGAGGAGCAGTGGCTGTTGCAGAAACTTCTCCTGGCCCTGGATCAGGCATTAAGGCGGCCTCAGGTCCTAGTGAAGCAGGCATGTCATTATCCAGCATGGGGGAGGGGTCAGGTTATCCCCGTCCAAATCCTGTAGAATTTCCTTTTTTATCATCAGTCAATTTTTGTGCCATTAATATTTTTCCCTTTCCCTTCTGGATACAGAACCTTGTCCAAGTAGGAGGGTCTCAAGCTAACCCTAGCCACGAGTCAATAGATGGATATTGATCCAGGTGTCCTGGCTCTCCTGTGACCACTGTATAGATTGCTTCCACTATTTTTGAGTTCATGGTGTTCTCTGGTGGCCATCCTGCTCCCATAGGGGTCCATTCGACCTCACAGAGTATGTAGAGGCAGTTAGGCTTCATCTTCACCCCATAGTCTCCTCCTAATCCTTTCTTTAAATTTTTCACTCCAATACAGTTGCCTTAGATTCACTTCCCCCCATCTTGCTTACCTTCTCAGGCCTTCTTGTACTTTTCCTTTTTGTTCTATCTATGAAGTTCTCAGTACCCTATGTACTTCTCATATTTCCACTCAGTGACACTTAAATTGCCATTCTGCCTCCTTCCTAATTGGGATGAGAAGAGCCTTACCTGCCACATCCCAGAGGGAGAAGGGGGATCAGCGTGTCTTCACCTGCCAGTCAGCATAGCTGAACCAGAACATCACATGGTCCAAGACTGTTTCTCCCTTAAAGTCCATTCTGCCTTGGTGGGCTTAATCAGGTGCGGATGAAAACACAGATGGGTTAAATATCCCATGTCCCAGGCCATCTCCGGAAAAGCCAATTCATACTCACTTCTGTTTCCCCCTCCTTCTAGCCTAACAATTCCGAGGGGGTCAAGAATTTCACAGCAGACAGGACACCTCCTGGGGGAGGGCAGAATACGAGCATACAAGGACCAGTTTCCTATCCTAAAAATCCCCTGGCGATCGCTTGGTAATGATTTTCCCCGAGACGGCGTGGACACACCTCCTAAATGACCATCACAAATTTCCTTCCTAAACCCTAGCACGCTCGTCAACTTGTGTACCAAGCAATCGCCGCCTGCCTATTCCAGGCTCCTGTGGGTCCCCGCTCCTTCTAGTCCCTCCCAGGGGGGCGATCAGGCCCCCTCTTCCACCCTGCCGGGTGGGTTCCTCCTCACCTGAGCGCTCAGTTCCCCTGCTGCTGTCCACTACCTGCTAACGTGAAAGGTCCGGCGTTGAAAAGCAGAATCCTTCCAGAGGGGCGAGGCGCCTTCCCCCCTCTAGGAGATTCAAGCTACAAAGCCTCGGGGTGGCCTCAAATGAGACCTGTCTCCTCAAAGTGAGGAGTTTCCCGGCCAACACACCAAATGTTATAGCCACGCTTTCCGGGAAACAGACTCACTCAGAAGGACAATGCAGATAGTGGAGTGCAGTTTATTACACCGGCGGGCCCAAGGCAGAGTCTCCTCTTAGCCAAGGACCCCGTCCAGCATTTGTGAAAATCTTTTATACCCCATGTGTACGTGTCCAAACCCACCACCCCAATCCCTTGATGCTTACAAAGGAAGGGTAAATACAATCACAATAGCCCCATCATTCACGTGTTATGTGTTCAAACAGTTAATAATCCATAAGCCCACAGTTACATTCCAACCAGTTAATAACCGATAAGCCTGTGTTTACATTCTGATAGATAGTGTCCAGAGGCAGGGGTGATTAGTGTCTGTTTTCTCTTAGGTGATGAGTAACCTGGATATGATCTTCAAGGTTCCCCTGTCCGGAGGGGGTCTTATCCTTCCATTGTTGTTCCCACAGGCACTAAGCAGAGAGTTCAGAGTCCACTGGAGAGGTGGCCGAGCCTGAGATGGAGTCCAGACCCTATGAATTCCTTCTTCATCGTCTCTGGCCCTGGATTGAATTCGTCTCCTCCTGAGGCCAAGAATTCCGGTGTCTTATTGTTCAGCAACAACCTTTCAACACTTTAACTCTTCAGTTGCTGATATTATAACCAAGATAAACTTGTCCCCATGGGTGTGGGAGATGAAGTGGATCCATTGTGATTGCTCCTGGTCAAATGACTCTCGCAATTTCGAATTATGTTCTATATCCACAATATTTATTTTTACATCCATCGAAGTCTACTTCTCAGATCTTTATGTACACCAAACAATAGATACCTGGTGAGTTCAGATTATATTAAACACTCTTTCCATAGCTTTTCCAATGTCAATTCAATCAGAACAGGGTGAAGCAGGGAGAAGTGCTGAAATTTTAAATGATCTCTAAGGACCCTAAAAAAAAAAATAAATAAAAATAAAAAATTACACAGAAATCCTAACCATTACTGGTCTATACAAAAGAATCACAATGTGTCTTTCTCATGAAACTGCAACAATTGACTAACTAGAGTTGCAACAAGTTGGAGTTATGCTTGATTTCAGTTGAAACAGTTTGGATGTGGGTTTTGAGGATATATAGGATGATACATACTTAAGGAGGTAACAAGTATGAATCCAAAAATTTATAAGGTATACTTTGTAAAAAAAAGATGAAACATTTAACTAGTTTTTACTCTCTTACCCTTCAAGACTTTGCCATCATCTACTGACCCCCTGTGGACTTGTTGGTTTATTGCGATCAGATTAAAACTAGTCACATGCATATTGCTTAGCTGTGTTCTCTTTGTTTGAAATTGTTTATGTTTCTTTCTCCTAGTATGCTCTTATAAATGCCACTATCTCTATCACTTATGTTGTCTATAAGGTGGTCTCCTTCATTGTCCACTGTGTAACCATCCTCCGTGTATACAGATATTTAGATGTCTATGTATATAGATATCTACATCTATATGTATCTATAATAGATTTTTAAATCTGTATATACATAGATAGTTATGTCTATATGTACATATACATTTATATGTCTATGTATATAGATATTTATATCTCTATGAACCTAGGTATTTATACATCTATGTACCTAGAATGCAAATGTCTATGCATATAGACATTTGCATATCTATGTACCTAGACATTTATATCTCTCTCTGGACATTTACATATCTATGTACCTAGATATTTACATTTATGTACACTTCTGTATATACAAATAGATGTCTTACCAGTATAACAGGGCCTGTAGAAAAGGGAATGCTCCTACAAAAAGACCTGACTTGGCAACTGAACAACAACAAAATAGAAAATACACTAGGTTCACCTGCCACCAACAACACATGGTATATCAATGTTACTACAATATGAAATAAAGGTTACTTTAAAAAAATAAAGCTTAGGGGGACTTCCCTGCAGTCCAGTGGTGAAGATTCTGTGCTTCAGATGCAGGGGGCAAGGGTTCGACACTTGGTCGGGGAAGTAAACATTCCACATGCCACATGGACCTGCCAGTAAATTTAAAAAATTATTAAAATAAATAAATAAGAATGTTCAGAAAGAACACACAAGCTTTTCGGTGTTTCTTCAGGTACATTCCATATTGAATTCCAGTCTTGAGTTAAAACTTGAAAGTTTTCACTTTCAAGGTAATCACAACTGAGCATGAAAAAGTCCTGACACCTTGTGGCCATTCCTTGCAATAGCAACCTTAAAACTTATGCTTATGAGAACATTTGATGCAAAGATGGGCTCAGTAAAGGACATCAATGGTATGGACCTAACAGAAGCAGAAGATATTAAGAAGGGGTGGCAAGAAAACACAGAAGAACTGTACAAAAAAGATCTTCATGAACCAGATAATCATGATGGTGTGATCACTCATCTAGAGCCAGACATCCTGGAATGTGAAGTCAGGTGGGCCTTAGGAGACATCACTGCAAACAAAGCTAGTAGAGGTGATGGAATTCCAGTTGAGCTATTTCAGATCCTAAAAGATGATGCTGTGAAAGTGCTGCACTCAATATGCCAGCAAATTTGGAAAACTCAGCAGTGGCCACAGGACTGGAAAAGGTCAGTTTTCATTCCAATCCCAAAGAAAGGCAATGCCAAAGATTGCTCAAACTACTGCACAATTGCACTCATCTCATACACTAGCAAAATAATGCTCAAAATTCTCCAAGCCAGGCTTGAGCAACACGCGAACTGTGAACTTCCAGATCTTCAAGCTGGTTTTAGAAAAGGCAGAGAAACCAGAGATCAAATTGCCAACATCCACTGGATCATCGAAAAAGCAAGAGAGTTCCAGAAAAAATATCTATTTCTGCTTTATTGACTATGCCAAAGCCTTTGACTATGTGGGTCACAATAAACTGTGGAAAATTCCCAAAAGATGGGAATACCAGACCACCTGACCTGCCTCTTGAGAAATCTGTATGCAGGTCAAGAAGCAACAGTCAGAACCAGACATGGAACAACAGACTGGTTCCAAATCGGGAAAGGAGCATATCAAATCTATATATTGTCACCCTGCTTATCTAAATTCTATGCAGAGTACATCATGAGAAAAGATGTAGCACATGGATGAAGCACAAGATAGATTCAAGATTGCCGGGAGAAATATCAGCAATGCAGATGGCACAACCCTTATGGCAGAAACTGAAGAAGAACTAAAGAGCCTCCTGATGAAAGTGAAAGACGAGAGTGAAAATGTTGGCTTAAAGCTCAACATTCAGAAAACTAAGATCATGGCATCTGGTCCCATCACTTCATGGCAAATAGATGGGGAAACAGTGGCTGACTCTATTTCGGGGGGCTCCAAAATCACTGCAGATGGTGACTGCAGCCATGAAATTAAAAGACACTTACTCCTTGGAAGAAAAGTTATTGCCAACCTAGACAGTATAGTAAAAATCAGAGATGTTACTTTGCTAACAAAGGTCTGCCTAGACAAGGCTATGGTTTTTCCAGTGGTCATGTATGGATGGGAGAGTTGGGCTATAAAGAAAACTGAGTGCTGAAGAATGGATGCTTTTGAACTGTGGTATTGGAGAAGACTCGAGAGTCCCTTGGACTGCAAGGGGATCCAACCAGTCCATTCGAAACGAGATCAGACTTGAGAGTTCATTGGAAAGACTAATGTTGAAGCTGAAACTCCAGTGTTTTGGCCACCTGATGTGAGGAGCTGACTCATTTCAAAGGACCCTGATGCTGAGAAAGATTAGGACAGGAGGAGAAGGGGACGACAGAGGATGAGATGGATGGATGGCATCACTGACTCAATGGACAGGAGTTTTGGTAAACTCTGGGAATTACTAAGAGACAGGGAGGCTTGGCATGCTACAGTCCATGGGGCTGCAATGAGTCAGACATGACTGAGTGACTGAATTGAGCTGATAAGGGGAAAGAATATGAAGAAAAATAGGTATCTATATCTATATCAAAAATAGATATCTATATGTATACCAGACCAGCTGGAATGTAAGGGATGCTGATGATGACTGGTTCTGACTCTCAAGACTTCAATCGACTAAAGCTTGCAGTCTCCCACAGCCCAAGACCCTTAATGAACATGCCTGTAGAGTTAAGTGTTAGTCATTCACTCATGTCTGATTCTTTGCAACCCCATGGACCACCAGCCTCCTCTGTCCATCGGATTCTCCAGGCAAGAATACTAGAGTGGACTGCCCCACACTCCTATTGGGATCTTCCTCATATAGAGGTTGAACCCGGGTTTTCTGCTATGCAGAGATTGTTTACCATCTGAGTCACCACAGAAGCCGGAACATGCCTGTACTCATAGATTAAAGTTTACCCAACTTTGTGGTTTACAAAGACCCTGCTCTGGAAAGCTCCATGGTGTTCTCCATAGTTCTGCAAGTAATACACGTTTCCTTCCCATGAGCCTTGGCTGAGTTATACATTCTGGCTCTACAACCACTAAGAGGTAAATTCATTTTTCTGGTAACATTTCTCCATCCAGACTCCCAACCACCACTTGATACTAATTCTACACCCAGTCACTTTGCTTCCAATACATGGAAATCACATTATTTTTCTGTGAGCAAAGCTACCTAAGGGCCAGGAACAGTGTCCCCATTTTACCTTGTGCAGCCAGTAGGTGTCAGGCAAACTCAGCTCAGTGGATCCACAGTCCTCCAGATCGATGCCTCGGCTTACAGAAAACACTGGCAAGGCTTTGAGGTTTTACTTATACCTCATTTCTGAAGGCTTTTCATACCTACATTAAATATACAAATGGCTCATCAGTGCCACTTCCACTTTCAGGTTAAAAATCCTCCAAATTTTTCTAACATCCTTATTCCATGCGTTGTGTTTAAATCTTTGACCACACGGTGTTTATCTTGTCTCTCATCAGAATGTAGCTAATTACACCATTTTCCCTTGAATAATGCAGTACTCACCACAGAAGAGATCTTGCCAAAACTGGATTTCATAAGGTAGGGCACAGGTGGGCCTAGGATACACTCCGGGAGCACGGTTACAGTCTGGTGGAGCCGATATACCAGTTGAGGGCACTGGAAAGAAACATTCAGCCTGAGGACAACCCGCCCACTTGAGGATCCAGGCCTAAGAGGCCATGCGTGAAAACAAAGAAACCAGCCAAACTGCGCCTGCGCGCTGGAGGCTTGACAGACACGCCCACAGAGCAGCCAATCCCCGAGTGGTGGGGCGGGGCCTCCATCACGCTCCCCACCCTCCGGGCGCCTATTGGCCAGACTGCCTCAGTCACAACGCCGATTGGTCGCTTGTGCCTGACAGGGTACAGGCAGGCTGGTGGCTCTTCACTTCACCTCAGCGCGGAAGGACGGGACTTCGCTGAACCTCTAGCGCTCCTGGGGACAGGGTAGGCAGCGCGGCAGGACAGCAGGGAGGCTGTCGGGAACGCATCCTGCGCAGCCCTCATAAACCCTTAGCATGACGGCTTCAAATTTCGGAGGCCCGAAATCCCGTCAACTTTGAGTAACCTGAGTCCTAATCAGAAGGGGACTTGCGTCTCGTCAGCTTCAGGGATTACAAGTCCCTTCACCCACAGAAACACTGAATCCCCTAGTGCTGCGAACCTCAAATACCTAGATTAACCCCAGTTCCCCTCAGCCTGAGGCACCCTAAAAATAGCACCCGCAGAGACACCAAATTTCCTCAACCTCGGAGACCCTGAATCCCTCCGCCTGCGAGCTCTTAAAACTCTTCCTCCTCAAGACCCTAACTGTCCTGCCTGTCGGAGCCCTAAAGTCCCTTAATAAGAAACCCCCGATTTCCTCAGCCTCACAGATCCCAAGTTTTCTCACCCTGCGCATTCTACATCAGCCAAAAGATCCCCAGTCCCCTCTAGCCGAGCGACTTCTCCCTTAGACGTAGAACCTACGTTATGCCCAGATTTTTCTGAGTGTCCAGGAGGAGATCCTCAAAACCCTTCTTGGAGAAACATTCCCTCTGCTGTACTGGAACAGAGTCCTGATTTCAGCCTGACCCCAGTCCAGCAGTTAGGGGTTTCCGGGTCTCCTCAAGAATCCCTCCATCACCCACAGACACATCCCTCCCAGTGCCTTCCCTCAGAGGGGCTGAATTGTAGGGAATGAAAGAAACCAAATCTAGTTCACATTAGGCTGATCTGTCATATCTAGTCAGGATCCGTCCATCCCAGCAATACCCTCACCCTGACTTTCCCCTCACCTTCCTGCCCTGGACACTCCACCCAAGGCAGACAGACCAGGCTCTGGACACTGCTCTGGGCTATCTCAGCACCTTCTTCTTCCACAGGCACCTTGGCCTTGAGCACTCCAATGGCCATGAGGCCGAACAGGTCTCCAGAAGAGAGCACTGAGGGAGATGCCAGGAGAACAGAGTGGAAGCCCACGGTGAGAGGTGGAGGCGGCAAAGCTGGGCTCTAAGCCAGCTCTATAGGAAGGACACGGCGCTGGTCCCTGAAGCACCACAGACTGGTTGCTCAGGCAACTGAGTGAACCCCCCTGTGACTGTACACAGGTTGGGAATGCCTGATCCTGTCTGAGATGGTGGTGTGGAGCGGGACAAAACAGGACACTAGCTTCGTCAACTGCCCTGTGTCCAGGGAGAGTTAGGAAAATGCTCAGTGTTTGTTCAGTTAAGCAGGACACAGTCGGGAAGGAAAGCCTTCATCCCTGTCTCACACAGACCATCCAGTAGCTTCAGGCTACTCCCTGCACAAAAGGTGGAGGAGAAGGCCTAGCTCTAAGGTCTGACTTAGATTAGTAAATCACTGATGAAATCTATTATTTTCCTTAGGCCAAAGATGCTTTCAAAGACATCTCCGTATACTTCTCCAAGGAACAATGGGAAGAGATGGGAGAATGGGAAAAAATCCGATATAGGAATGTGAAAAGAAACTACGAAGCGCTGATTGCTATAGGTAACAGGAAGTGCTGGGTGCCTGTGAGCCTGGGAAACATGAAACAGGTCTTCACCCTCAGTGTTCACTTGGCCCGCTCTTAGGTGGCTTCATCTGCTCACAGTTCCCTTTTGTGTGGAGACTAACCAGGAGGAAATGTTTACCGGTTTTGCACCAAAGGGAGGTTGACCCTGCAGTGCAGAGCTCACCTCTTGCCTTGTTCTAGATTCCCCCAGCCCATCCCACTGATTCCCTGACTTTGTGACTCTTTCCATTGTTTCTATGCTTTGTTTCTCCTTCTTAGGACAAATATTTTGCTTTATTCCAGGTTTCAGAGCCACTCGACCGGATTTCATGCATCACCGCAGGCAGGTCATCAAGCCCCAGGTAGATGACCCTGAGGATTCTGATGAAGAATGGACACCAAGGCAGCAAGGTGAGAGGCTAGGAGGATGTGGAGGTGTCTTCCTGAAACCAGCCTGGGCTTAGGTCTCAACTACATCTCAACCATTAGCAAAGAAAACATAATTTGCAACATTCCAAAGTGGCTTTGGCTGAATATTGACATTAGCCTGAATGAAGATGAATGTATAGGTTTTCCAGTGTAATTCTCAAAAGTTTTATGGTTAAAATTTATCATTCTTTTTAAAAAGAATTATTTTTGCTAAACATTCTTAGTGAAAGGCAGTTAAAGAAACCTTAGAAATAAATTCATGAAACAGATTTAATACTAATCTCATTGGTTATTCGTTTAAATCTCTTCAAAGAGGAAATGATTAACATATTATGTCAAGATACATTATTTATGTATGTATATAAAACAAAACCTGTGATCTTCTTACCCTAAGGTTAAACTAATTCTTTATTTTGATTCTGGGAAAGGGTTGGAGAGAACTATTTATTCTCCATGATCTTTCCCACATTTCACTGACCAGAGATGGCATCAGGTAAATAAAATGAAGTACACTTATTATAAAATAGAAGTGAGCGCTCACTTCCTCTTCTGCTGCTCAAACAGTTTAGGATAGTTAATCTGCCTAGACTGGAGAAAACAATTTAGATAGTTCTATGATTCTCCATCTATGGATTGCTGATCTCCCAGATTTTTAAAAATTATTTATTTAGTTTTGGCTGCACTGGGTCTTTGTTGCTGTGCACAGGCTTTCTCTGGTTGCGGTGAGTGTCTTCTCATTGCAGAGCATGTGCAGGCTCTGTAGTTTGTGACACACAGGCTTAGCTGCCCCGAAGAAAGTGGAATCTTCCTGGACCAGCCATCAAACCTGTGTCCTCTGCATTGGCAGGAAGATTCTCATCCACTGTGCACCAAGGAAGAACCTCTGTTCCCTTAATTTATTAAAACTTGTAAAAGGGACATGAAAACAAATATTGGGTTGTCTGCAAAGGTTTTGGCATAAGGAGAGATTCTTCATAGGGAATACATACGCCTCGGATCACCATACGCCTCGGTTCACCATACACTTGCACGTCTTTATTTACCTTTTTAACAATTTCTGAGTGTATGGCACACTGTTGCTAATTATGTACACGTTAGTGTTAGTGGCCATAGTGCTAATCGCTCAGTCATGTCTGACTCTGCGTACCCATAGACTGTAGCCCACCAGGCTCCTCTGTCCGTGGGATTCTCTAGGCAAGAATCCTGGAGTAGGTTGCCATCTCCTGCTCCAGGTGATCTTCCCAACCCAGGGATTGAGCCTGCATCTGTTGCATCTCCTGCATTGCAGGTGGATTTTTTTACCGCTAAGCCACCGGGGATATATATACACAATGCTGTACACAAATCTGTAGAAATGTTACATCTTGCTTGACTGAAGCCCTATCCCACTGAGTAACAATTCTCCAATCCTTCCTCCTCACAGCCCTTGGCAACCACGATTATATTTTCTGTTTCCATGGATTTGATTAATTTAGATACCTCATAGAAGTGGAATCGGGCAATATTTGTCTTTTTTGATTGGTTCATTTCACTTAGTAAAATATCATCAAGGCCCATCCACGATGTAGCATGTGACAGAATTCTTTTTTAAGGCTTCAAAATATTCCGTTGTGTGCATGTGGATATAACAGCTGTAATATATATCTTATATATAATCTTTATCTTTTATCCACCAATGAACATTTAGATTGCTTACACATCTTGCCCATTGGGAATAATGCGGCAGTGACCATACATGTGCCCACTATTTAGTCAATAACTTGCTTTCAATTTTTTATGGAAATACACTTTTGAGTGGGACTGCTAGATCATACAGCAGTTCTAATTTTCTCTGGAAACTCCATACTGTTTTCTAGAAAGCTTGCAACATTTTACATTGCCAACAGTAGTGTATAAGGGTTCCAATTTCTCCATATCCTTACCAAGCTTGCTACTGTCTTCTTATACATATTGCCCATCACAGAAGGTTTCAGTTTGTATTTCCCTATTGATTAGTAATATTGAGCATCTTTTCATATGTTTGTTGGCCATTTGTGTATTTTCTCTGGAGAAAAGTCTATTCAATTCCTTCTCTCACTGTTATTCAGCTCAGACTGCCATAACAAAGCAGACTGCATTCTTTAAACCACAGAAATTTGTTTTCTTACAATGCTGGAGCATGGAAATTTGATATCAAGGTGCCATCATGGTCAATCAGGGTCTCTTCCTGGCTTATAGGGAGCCTTCATACTGGTGTATGCTTAGTAACCCCTTATCAGATGCATATTTTACAAATATTTTCTACCGTCCTATAGGAGGCCTTTTCAACTCTGTTCAGTGTCCTTTGCTGCACAGAGGTTTTAAGATTAAACTCATTTGTCTATTTTTACTTTGTTACTAATACTTGTGCACTTGGCACCATATCTAAGAAATCATTGCTGTTTCAATGTCCTGAAGTTTCACCCTTGTTTTCTTCTAAGAGTCTTATCAAGTCTTGCATTTAGGTCTTTAATCCATTCTGAATTGATTTTTCTTCAAGATGTAAGATGTTCATTATTTTGCATATGGTTATTTTGTTTCCCCAGCACCATTCATTACAGGGATTAAACTTTCCCCATTATCCTGACACCCTAGATGAAGATCATTAGACCATGTATCCAAGAGTTTATTTCTGGCTGTCTATACTGTTCCATTGATTGACATATCTGTCTTTATGCCAGCCAGCTTCCTCAGTGGCTCAGCAGGTGAAGAATCTGCCTTCAGTGCAGGAGACACAGGAGATGTGGGTTCACTCCATGGGTTAAGAAGATCCCCTGGAGAAGGAAATGGCAACCCTGTCCAGTGTTCTTGCCTGAGAAATCCCCTGGACTGAGAAGCCTGGTGGGCTACAGTCCAAAAGGTCACAAAAAGTTAAGAAGACTCAGCGACTAAGGATACATTTTTTGCCAAATCTACACTCTTTTGGTTCCTGTACCTTTGTAGTATATTCGGAAATCAGAGGCTTCCAGCTTTGCTGTTCTTTCTAAGATTGCCTTGCCTATTTGGGGTGCTCTGAGATTCCGTGTTAACTGTTGGATGGATTTTCTATATCTGAAAAAAATTCCATTGGGATTTTAACAGGAATTGCATTGAATCTTTAAATTGCTTTGGGTAGCATGAACAGCTTAATAATATTAAGCCTCCAAATCCATAAATATGAGACACCTATCTATTTATTTATGTCAGATTCCTTTCAGCAATATTTTGTAGTTTTCAACATATAAGTCTTTCATCTCCTTAAGTTTACTCCTAATTGCTTCATTCTTTTCAATGCTATTATAAATAAGATTATTTGTCCAGTGGCTGACTCCACACTCCCAATGTAGAGAACATGGGTTCAGTCCCTAGTCAGGGAATTAGATCCCACATGCCGCAACAAAGACCTGGCACAAACAAATAAATAAAAATAAATATATTGTTTTTTAATTTATCTGTTCAAGATAGCTTTAAAAAAATAAAAAAATAAATAGGATTGTTTTCTTACTTTCCTTTCTGGAATGGTCATTCTTCATGCACGGAAAGATATTTGAATGTTGATTTTGTACCGTGCAACTTTCTGTGCAGGATTTTTGTGTTTGTGGATTTAAAGATCTTTCTGCACATAAAACCATGCCCCTGTGAACAGACATAATTTTACTTCTTTCTTTCCAAATGGAAGGCTTTTGTTTCCATTTCTAACCTAAAGCCCTGACTAGGAGTTCTAGTATCATGGTGAACAGAAATGTTGATAACGGGCATCCTTGCGTTTTTTTCTTGATCATAGAAGTTTTCAGCTTTTCACTGATGACTAGGATGTTAGAGGTAGACTTTCAATATATGACATTTATTACATTGCAGTAACTTCCTCGTATTTCTACATTGATGAGTACTTTTGTCATGAAAGGCTACTAAATTTATTAGATACTTTATGAACATCAGATGAGGCACAGATGAAGTTTCATAATTTTTTTTTATTTTTAAGATAATTATGTAATGCCCCCAGTGGAATCATGGGAGTTGATGATACAGAAATCATCTTCCATTCCTCCTTTGGTAATCACTGTCTTTGTCACTCTCTGGCTCAGAATTATGTCTCCTTAGTTAGAATACCCAGAGTTTGGAAGCATTTCCCAACCAAAACACTGATTCTCACCATTTTTTAGGTAAACCTTCTTCTTTGGACTTCAGAGTGGAGCACAGTAAACACCAGAAGGTGAGTATTTCCCAAATCCTGTTGCCAAAATGTCCTCCTCATGGATCCAGTCACAGGGGAAAATAGGAGAAAATACAGAGATCCTGGAGACGGCTGCCTTCCTGCCCTGGATCTTTAGCACACTGTCTGATACCATCACCACCTTTACAGTTAGTAAGAACAACAGCAGTAGTAGGCGGTTCTGTTGTTACACTATTTTCATAATATTTCAGACTTTAAGCATTTTATGTGAATAAACTTACTTAAACCTTAAATCAATCCTACAGTACCTATAAGTAGGTATATAGCTATCACCATTATAGATCCAGAAAATGAGGTAAAAAACCTTTGATTATATGTCTGAGATCACAGTATCACTGGTAGTGCAATCTAAACCAATGCACGTTCTCTAAACCCCTTACAAACTGATTAAAACTTCCATAGTTCTATGAAGCTTATTCATACATCTTTATATCATTCATCTGAGAGATGTTTTCAACCTCAGTTCTTTTGTGCTGTGCTAGGGAAGGATATGCTAAGACATCTGACTAAGGGAAGCTTAAGGACATGTTGGGCAGTTTGTAGAGTGGACAGTCCAAGATGAAGAAGGAGACAGGATCCCTACCTCAGAGCCTCCCATTCCAATAAGAGGAAGCAACTCACAACCCTGAGAAGCCTCAGGTTGATGACTGAAAAGCAACAAATAAGAAAACAACAGAAGGACTTCACATAGATTACCCACTTTTGAGTAGAAACTCATCATCTGGGCATCATTTCAAATGCTCCTTCTTGCAGGAGGAGAAACAGCTCCTCCTCTGAGCTCTAATAGGCAACTCTCCTGTTTGGAATCATGTGTTTAGCCTGCCCCTGTGTTGTGAGCTTTGAGAGCCTAGCCCACACCCATTCATTCTCAGAAGTCCCGGCCCAGCTCAAAGCCCCTGAGGGCCCCTGAATGTTTTGAGAATGAGTGACTCCACATTTAAGCATTCATCTAGGAGTAGAAAGGTCAAAGAATGCTGAAGATAGTATCTGTGAGCTAGACTTCAAATATAGATGCAGTTTAGGGAATAAATTGATACCAGGGATGTACGCTCACGTTCTTACTGTATTAGATAGCTCACACAACAATTTGTTGAAGGTTATTAAATTTCATGTCCACTATAATATTAAGAATTAGCCTGAATACCAATTCATGGATCAGGAAACTGAGGAGAATCAGCTAGTCATACAGCCTTGTTCAAGGAGAACTGATGTGACCAGCTACTTTAATTCCAAACATTGTCTCTAGAACATGGCAACCTGCAACTTTCATCTCATTTTCTTTATTGTCTAAATGTGTTTCTGCCGATCGTCTTTTCTCTTCTTAATCTCACTGCTTTGTCACCTTATTTTCCAGATGTGTTTTTCCCCTCTGTAATTGTCCATACTTCCTCATCCATCAAAGGGCCACTAATTAATACAACCCCTCCGGATCTCTCTACGAGCACTTACCCTCTTCTTTCCCTGACCTCCAGCTATTCTCCCTGCCTTGCTCTCATTTTTATGCAGAAAGTTGCAGGGGAAGAAGCTTAAGATATGAATTCTAGTTTTGATTCACTATCCACATAGGTCCTTTTGTTACATTCCAGTGTTCAGGCCTCCCCGCCCCCCCCCCCCGCCCCCAAATCAGGTATTTCCAAGAATTGTCAAAGTATTAACTAAAGTCATGCATGTCAAAACAGTTCATAAAGTCCTAAAGAACTAAAGAACTGCATGTTGTCTCTTACTTACATGGAAGAGAATGTCCAGGGCACCATTAAGTAAGGAATCTAGTTTGAAGGAATTGCCCGGAGTAGCAAAATTGCTGAAAACAAGTGGCTCCAAGCAGGCTCAGAAACCAGTGCCCCATCACAGAAAAGCAAGGACCCCTGGACAGCACCCCAGACAAAAAGGCGGTAAGAGAAATTTGAGGATTTCCTCTAATTACTTCCTCTAATCCCTGTAGAAAAGCTAATAAGTGTGACCTAGGTGTGTGGCATGGTCTTTGGGTAGGCGGGGGTTTAAGCTGGATGGATCTGAGTCATGATGTTAGCATTGGGGCCTTGGGAAAATCTATACATTTTCTGAGGTCCTGATTGCTATCTGGAAAGTGAAGATAAGGATACATAACTCATACAGTGCTTGAAAGCCTTACATTAAATGCAAAAGTCTGACACCTACAAGTAGTTCGATAAACCCAGCTGTGATGATGGGGACCATGCTTTGTTAGTGTTTATGCCCAGACCTCTGCTCAATGCCTTACATGTCATGTGCCCTTAACATATATTTTCTGAGTAGATGTGTCGATGAACTATTTCCTAAGTAGGAAGGTTGGGAAGTTAAACCTACTAACAGGAAGTGCAGGATGCTATCACTGAACTGGGCATCTGTGGTCAGTGGAGCCTCAGTCTCCTGAACCTGTAGTTAAAGGGAAATTAAAAAAAGTATAGAGAATGGACTTCTTGGTGGTGAAGTGATTAAGACTCCATGCTTCCACTGCAGGAGGTGTGGGTTCCATTCCTATTCAGGGAACTAAGATCCCACAAGGCATGCAGCGTGGAGAAGAAATAAATAATGTATCATTAAAACATAAAATTACAAAAGTAAAAGTTTGAAAAATACATGTAAGAAAGTTTTAACAAAGTGTATAGATGGACAGGTAGGAGATCTCACACTTTCTGATAAAACAGGGACTAATTCCCCAGACCCCACCAGCCTTGCTTAGCTTCTGTTCTCCATCTTAGAACTCAGAAGAAAAGAAACTGGAGTGAAGAGGTACAGTTTACGAGAAAGAAAGGGCCACATATACCAAGAGGTCAGCGAGCCCCAGGATGACGACTACCTCTGTGAGTGACCCCGGTGGCCCACTCACGGAGAAGGGGCTACAGGGCCTTGGTCCACTAACCTCACCCCACCATTTGGTCCCCTGGCCATCCCCTTCCTCTATGACTTCGGGTGCAGGGTCGAGGCCAAATGCCATGAATGCCCCAGTTCCTTCTGAAGGGCGTTACGACCAGCAACATCACTATACCTCTTCTCATCCCTGTTCTCACCTCCAGATTGTGAAGAGTGTCAGAACTTCTTCATCGACAGCTGTGCTGCCCATGGGCCCCCAACCTTTGTAAAGGACTGTGCAGTGGAAAAGGGGCATGCCAACCGCTCAGCCCTCACTCTGCCCCCTGGGTTAAGCATCAGACTGTCGGGCATCCCTGCCGCTGGACTTGGAGTGTGGAACGAACCGTCCGATCTGCCGCTGGGCCTCCACTTTGGCCCCTATGAGGGCCAGATCACAGACGATGAAGAGGCCGCCAACAGTGGATACGCCTGGCAGGTGAGAAGCACCCGTTTCCCTGTCCTCTGGCCTCTAATCACTTGTACGTGGTCGGGGGTACTTCATGTCTACATGCAAGGACGCAGATGGTGATAACATGGTCGGCAATGACACAGTCAGCCCTGTGTACTGTGTGCCCTGGGCGTGAACACAGGACTTCCATCTAAAGGTCAGAGGAGAGCTGGGAGCACAGTGTACACTCAGGACCTCTATCTAAACGTCAGAGGAGAGGTGGGAGCACAGTGTACACACACACAGGACCTCTATCTAAAGTTCAGAGGAGAGGTGGGACCACAGTGAACAGACACTCAGGACCTCTATCTAAAGGTCAGAGGAGAGGTGGGACCACAGTGAACAGACACTCAGGACCTCTATCTAAAGGTCAGAGGAGAGGTGGGAACACAGTGTACAGACACTCAGGACCTCTATCTAAAGGTCAGAGGAGAGGTGGGACCACAGTGTACAGACACAAAGGACTTCCACCCAAAGGTCAGAGGAGAGGTAGGATCACAGTGTACAGACACACAGAAGTGACTCCTCCCTTGTGGAGCCCTTGCCTTCAATGAACCAAGAGCCTCAGACTTGGAATGATGAGTAAGGGGTTTACCGTGGGGTCCGACTGGCAGGTGAATCCATGCAGGCTGAAAAGCACCAATGACTACACAGGGAAATAGCTCTTCTATATCTTCCTACCAAGAAAAAATAAAAGAAAGAGGAAAGCTTGTAACTCTTTCTCTGACTCTCAGATCACCAAAGGGAGGAACTGCTATGAGTATGTGGATGGAAAGGACACGTCTTGGGCCAACTGGATGAGGTGAGTGCAGTGAGTCTGCAGTGTGTAGACATTGAGACTCCCTCCATTCCACGCCCCTTTCCTTCTCAACCCGGCTCCCTCAACAGCTTTCACATCTTCTTTCCTCTTTTCCCTCCATATCATGCTCTTTCATTTCAAAAGACACTAGAAAGAAGGAAATAAAAATATGGCATGTGCCGTCAAGATACAAGTCTATATGCTGAACAAAACTCCTGGACTTGAAAACAACTTGAGGAGCCTAGATTCACCAGGGACACTTTAACTCACTTAATGGACACTTACCACGCACTTTATGGTTCAGATAGACAGTGAACTTCGTTACTGAAGCAGATCACACAACCCATGTCCTTTTGGAGAACATACTGCAAACAGATATTAGCCAATTGATTTCAGGAACAGTAACGTAATTTTTTTCTCTTTGAGTAACTGCACAGCGCCAGGATAACCTATATACAGGAGACCTTGACTCTATGTGGGCAACAACCTCTTCAGGCCTGGTTCCAGTGAGAAGTGGGCCCTGAGGCCTCAGAAGGATTGTAGGGCAGGATGGCCCTAGGCGGGGCCATTCTCTGAGGGCCTCCCTTTCATCAGGACAGGCAGACAGTGAACAAACTATTACTGTTCCCTGTCTCAAGCTATATCAAAGCTCTCTCCATGTTTCCGTGGGAGGGGGTGAGCAAGTGAATAGGACCCTGGATACACGTGGGGAGATGGGAGAAAGCCTCGGGAGAGAAGGCAGGCTGGGGTGAGTGCTGAGGGCTGCGTGTTAGCCAAGGAGCACCAAGTCCTGTGGATGAAAGAGAACTTAATTCAGAGTTTAGAGGAGCTGGAGGTCACCAGCCTCACGGACAGTCCAGGTGGAGATGAGTCTTAAACTGGGCTCCGGAAAATGGCTAATTAGGTAAGAAGAGAAAAGCATGGAAATTCACATGGCCTGGTCGAAGGTGTGAACAGAAGGTCCACATGAGGGGCGGCCTCAGAGGCGGAAGGCAAGGAGCTGGGCGTGGTCGCAGAGTGGAGGGCACTCATCACCTGAGATTTCTTTCCCTTTCCCGGCCTCGCCCCCAGGTATGTGAACTGTGCCCGGGACGACGAGGAGCAGAACCTGGTGGCCTTCCAGTATCACGGGCAGATCTTCTACCGAACCTGCCAGGTGGTCAGGCCGGGCTGTGAGCTGCTGGTCTGGTACGGGGACGAGTATAGTCAGGACCTTGGCATCAAGCGGGACAGCCGGGGGAAGAGTGAGCTCGCGACCGGGAGAGGTGAGTGTCAGCCCTCTTCCAGCACCCGACCCCATCCTGGGAGCCTCCGTGGTCCGATTTCGAAGCAGAGGACAGTCCAGTCCAAAGTCAGTAGAGTTGCAATTAAAATGCCTCAGAATTTAATCTTGTCATATGATTGTTAGGAAAAATTTTTTATGGTAAAAATGCTAGTTCTAATTTTTAATATTTCATGCAAAAAAATATGTAACATCACCTTCTGCTGAAAGGCTTAGAAGCAAAAAGCAAGTTTTCTAGCACCTACCAGATCTCTGCCCTTTACCTCTTTCTTCCTTATTCCCTCCCATTTCTTTTTTTTTTTTCACTAAAATATAGACATTTTATTTTAAAATATTTATAGGACAAAGATATTTAAAGAGTCACACTAGGAAATTTATGAATGACATCTGCCAATTTAAAGAAAGTAAATGGAATTCCTTAGTCATTAGTATTTTTTACATTTATTTATTTATTTCATTTATTTTTATTAGTTGGAGGCTAATTAATTTACAATGTTGTAGTGGTTTTTGTCATACATTGACATGAATCAGCCATGGATTTACATGTATTCCCCATCCCGATCCCCCCTCCCACCTCACTCTCTACCCGTTCTCTCTGGGTCTTCCTAGTGCACCCGGCCCAAGCACTTGTCTCATGTATCCAGCCTGGGCTGGTGATCTGTTTCACCCTAGATAATATACATGTTTCGATGCTGTTCTCTTGAAACATCCCACCCTCGCCTTCTCCCACAGAGTCCAAAAGTCTGTTCTGTATATCTGTGTCTCTTTTTCTGTTTTGCATATAGGGTTATCATTACCACCTTTCTAAATTCCATATATATGTGTTAGTATGCTGTAATGGTCTTCATCTTTCTGGCTTACTTTACTCTGTATAATGAGCTCCAGTTTCATCCATCTCATTAGAACTGATTCAAATGAATTCATTTCAATGGGTGAGTAACATTTCATGGTGGATATATACCACAGCTTCCTTATCCATTCGTCTGCTGATGGGCATCTAGGTTGCTTCCATGTCCTGGCTATTATAAACAGTGCTGCGATGAACATCGGGGTGCACACAAGTGCAGTGATGTGCATTCAGTTACTGTTCCAGTCTGTTGTCATGTGAGTTCATGCTCTGTGCCAGACAGGGCTCCACGCACCGAAACAGACAGAACCACTGCCCTGGGGCAGCAGGGGCTTCACACCAGACAGGGGCTGGTGCTCTGAGGGAAACAGCGCAGGGAACGTGCCTCGGCTCAGCGTGAGCAGAGGGTGGGGTGTGGTGCAGGACGGTGCGGCAGGGTCTGTGCAGAGATAACGCCTGCGGGAAAGGATTCCAGGCAGGGGAGCAGCCAGTGCCTCAGACCCAGGGCCGGGAGGAGAGGCCATGCCAGGGGTCACGGGAGGAAGCACAGAGGGAGAGGAAGGAGGCTGGATGGGACACGGAAGCCTCAGGGCCTGTGTTCACGTGCAGGCCCCAGGGGTCCTCCTGGGTGACACAGAACAACCGCAAGTCTTTCAGCTGCAAGCAGCATGTTCTCTGTGCTAAGATGATGCTTTGGTTCATTTTTGGGAAGAGACAGCAGCGGGGAGTCCCCTCAGAGGTCAGTTCATTGCCAGACATGAGGGGAGAGTGGGCTGGCCGAAGATGCTTGGGAGTGAAGGTGTAAAGAATCTTGCTGGACAGGTATTTTTAAATAGGGCTTCCTAGTGCATGTTAAATGGACTAAGCCTGAATGAAATAAATGAGGTATGAGTACTGGTGAGGCTGGAGAAAGGATATGCCTTTATTTTATGATTTATGGGAAACTGAGAGAAGAGCAATTTGTGAAACAGTCTGGGCAGCAGGAGCCAGAGACCTGTAGTCAGTGGGACCTGGGCCGCTCGGTCTCATCCAGTCTCAAACCCACTTCCTGCAGAGATCGGCACAAAGGCTGCTCTTTGAATAAGGAGCCACAAAGTCAGGTTTACCCACACCTGCTCTAACCACCCCCTGTGCTGCCTCCCATATGCAGAGAGCTCCAGGCCAGGCGCCCCTAACTTAATAGACCCTTTCCCCTCACAGGGAGCCTCTCAGGAGATTCCACCTAAGTCATCAAGTCTTATCCCTCAGTAGGGTAAATACCTGTGGCCACTGTGACATGACATTTCAGATACTTACAGGCAGGGAAAGTCCCTACAGATCCACCTCTATCAGGAGAGATGCTGCCTCTGATGCTGCTGGAAGGTCCCCTATCTGGGTGATATGTAGAAAAGGCCCTTGACACCAGCTTCCTGGATTTCTGTAGATGTAGAGAATAAGAGTGGAATGGAAAAGTGGACTGTAAAGAGACACTTGATGGGAGACAAATCGTGCACTGTCAGCACTTAGATAATTAGTGAGGCAGGCCTGACCGAGGCAAACCAGCTACCTGACCAAAAGCTTCCTCTTTCAGCAGAACCGAAGCCCAAGATCCACCCATGTGCCTTCTGCTCTCTGGCCTTCTCCAGTCAGAAATTCCTCAGCCAACACACCCAACGCAGTCACCCCACTCAGACTCTCCTGAGACCATCTGAAAGAGACCTCCTCCAACCAGAGGATCCCTGCCCAAGCAATCAAAATCAGCAATATTCAGATCCACACAGCCCGAGCGACAAACCTGAGGGTCAGGAGGTCAAGGAGAGGCCCCAACAATTGCTGAAAAGCGTAAGGTTGAAGAGGATTTCCAGGGCCTCTTCCTACTCAACCGGAGGACAAATGGGGGGATCTGGGGTGCATGAGAGAATGAAAGACGAGCCCAGCACACGCCAGAAACTGAATCCAGAGGACACAGGCACATTGCTCACAGGGACAGGGGTCTCGGGGAATATGAGGGTCACGTACGGAGAGTGTGGGCAAGGCTCCAAGGACAGGTCAAGTCTCATCACACACGAGAGTACACACACAGGGGAGAAGCCCTATGTTTGCGGGGAGTGTGGGTGAAGCTTCAGTAAGAACTTCAACCTCATCACACACCAGAGGTCACACACAGGGGAGAAGCCCTATGTTTGCGGGGAGTGTGGGTGAAGCTTCAGTAAGAACTTCAACCTCATCACACACCAGAGGACACACACAGGGGAGAAGCCCTATGTTTGCGGGGAGTGTGGGCGAAGCTTCAGTCAGAAGTCCCATCTCATCTCACACCAGAGGACACACACAGGGGAGAAGCCCTATGTTTGCGGGGAGTGTGGGCGAAGCTTCAGTCAGAAGTCCCATCTCATCTCACACCAGAGGACACACACAGGGGAGAAGCCCTATGTTTGCGGGGAGTGTGGGAGAAGCTTCAGTCAGAAGTCCCATCTCATCTCACACCAGAGGACACACACAGGGGAGAAGCCCTATGTTTGTGGGGAGTGTGGGCGAAGCTTCCATCGGAAGTCAGCACTCATCACCCACCAGAGGACACACACAGGGGAGAAGCCCTATGTTTGCGGGGAGTGTGGGAGAAGCTTCAGTCAGAAGGCTCATCTCATCTCACACCAGAGGACACACACAGGGGAGAAGCCCTATGTTTGCGGGGAGTGTGGGCGAAGCTTCCATCGGAAGTCAGCACTCATCACACACCAGAGGACACACACAGGGGAGAAGCCCTATGTTTGCGGGGAGTGTGGGTGAAGCTTCCATCGGAAGTCAGCACTCATCACCCACCAGAGGACACACACAGGGGAGAAGCCCTATGTTTGCGGGGAGTGTGGGCGAAGCTTCAGTCAAAAGTCCGTCCTCATCACCCACCAGAGGACGCACACAGTGGAGAAGCCCTATGTTTGCATGGAGTGTGGGCGAAGTTTCTGTCAGAAGGCCCATCTCATAACACACCAGAGGACACACACAGGGGAGAAGCCCTATGTTTGTGGGGAGTGTGGGCGAACCTTCAGTCGGAAGTCCGTCCTCATCAGACACCAGAGGACACACACAGAGGAGAAGCCCTATGTTTGCAGGGAGTGTGAGTGAGTCATGACCAACAAACCACACCTTAGCCACAGGAGGATTACTGCAGCCACCCCATGCCTCAGCTCTCAGGGGGCCTCAGAGGAGGCCTATGACCCGTTACTGTCACCAAGAGTATGAGGAGAGACTTCCCAGGTGGGCCAGGGGTCAAGACTCCAATTCAGAGACCCACGTTCAATACCTGATTGGGGAACTAGCTCCCACACGCTGCAACTAAGACACAGCACAGCTGAATAAATAAATATATGATAAATATTTTAAAGAAAGAGTGTGATAAGCAAGAATTACTTGTTAAATAGACCTTCCACTTTCGTGGCAGGAGAGGAGGTAGATAAACAGCAGAGGGTTTCTTAAGTGTTCTGGAGATGTTCATGCCAATTGCCTTCGTGGTTTTTTAGTACTCCTCTTCTAATAAATTTTGTCTCCAAACAAATCTGAAGCCCAGACTATGTACTCATTCCCCACTTATCACTGACAGTAGTGGAGTCCAGTCGTAGCTGAACCCCTGGGAAGGCATCATTCTGGAGCCAACTCAGTTAGGTCACTGGACAGTCAGTTCCTGGGTCCAGGGAAAGGAATGCAGAGTGGAGTCAGACTCACCAGGGAAGGGAATTCCCTGGCCTCCTGGGAAGTGGGGCCTCTCCTCCTTATAGACCCCGACTCTCCTTTGGCCTCTCCTGGTGGCCCTCTGGTTCCCTCTGACTTCTGTAGCCGCAAAGGTGAAGGCCACGTGCACGTGTGTGTGTGCACGCGCGCCTGTCTCAGCATGGGCCGTCTGGTCTCTGCCGCTCCCTCAGGGTCATCACAGCATCTGGACTCCAGATGCGACCACAGGGGTCCAGTTCTCAGCCCTGCCCCAGCAGCTCTGTGAGCTGGGGCAAGATGCTCAACCTCTCTGTGTCTCTATTCTCATCTGTGATACAGGGTGGGAGCACCAGCATTTTGGTCTGATGCATAAGCACAGGCGGAATCTGGCAGAGGCTGGCTGAGAATGTAAGCCACACCTTTGCTTTCCTTTTTGTTTTTTTATTCAATCGTTTTTTATTTTTTAATAGAAGGATAATTGCTTTACAGAATTTGTTTCTTGCATGTCCTCCAGCCCCTACACCTTCCAGGTCTTCAGAGCTAGATGAGGAAGGGGCTGTTTAGGCACTGGGCTGCCCTGATGAGGGAGTGTGAGGTCAGGGGTGCTAAGGGAGGCCGACCTCCATTCCCAACCCTGCCGTTCCTGCTGAGCTGGGCAGCCCCAGGGCCCCTCCACAGACAGGCAGTGCCCACAGTCTTCACCCTGCCGAGAACAGAGCCTGGAGCGGCGTTTGCAGGAAATCCCTGTCCGCCCTCATCCCACCCCCACACGGAGGGTCCTTGAAGCCCACACGGTGGCTTCTCTCTGCATGGGCCTCGTACCTGTGTCCGTGTGCTGTGGTCAACGCTGTCGCGCCTTGAAATGCTTAACCATGGAAAAGTTCATCCTTACACTTCCCTTTCATGAGTGAAGTCTGATGGGCCCCGCGGTGAGCTGTGAGCAGGGCAGATGCACACACAGCACGGGTCCCGGGGTGACCAGGCTGCACGAGGGGACAAGGTGGACACAAAGCCCCCCACCCTGGGTGAGTGAGGGTGGGGACAGCACCAGGAAGCCAGGCTTGCTCAGACCCGGAACTGAGCTCCGACACAGAGTGGGGGCAATGGGGTTCTTAAGGTCGACCACACCCTCCCCTCTGTGAATGACCTCTGCCCTGGCCTGGTCCTTCCAGAAGGGGTTCAGGAGGCTGAAGTCCGCCCGGCCACCAGAAGACACCAAGGGGAGAGTGGGCCACGGGGCGGGGGACGGAGGGTGCGAAGTCTAGGACTGGGGGCAACGGCCCTCAGTTCCCTCCATGTGCCAGGCTTGTGAAGTGTCTCTACGTGAACCGCGTCAGTGATAACCACCCACTATTATTTTCCGGTTTCTATGCTTTCTTAAAGGAACGTGTTTGTCTGTGGCTTCGTTTCCCTACAGGAAGGGAAGCCACGTAAACTCCCCATCTTCTGTGGCTTCAGGCCGGGGCCATGGGAGGGAGAGTTAGGGGTGGTGTAGGCAGAGGGGCTTCAACTGAAAAGCGGTGGGGATCCAGAAACCTGCAGGGGCTTCTCACCTGCACCTCCCACCAGAGCTGGGCCTGGAATCCCCTGGAAGGCTGAGCAGGTCAAACCTTCTCCCTCCCCTCCCCTCAAAAAGCTGACTCCAGGGGCCAGCCCACAACACCCCCAAATCCCCCATCACCCACAGCCCCACACAGGCCCTCCCTCACAGAAGTGGGATGACCTGGATGGTGGCACAGATGGTGTGTGACCCCAGAGCTGGGGGTCTCAGCTGACCTTGAGCAAGGAGGCTGGTGCTTTACACAGCCTCCCAGCCCAGGGAGCTGCCAGCAGCCACAAGCCATGATCTGAAGCGGAGCTGGGAGATGGGGAGTGGGGATGCGAGCTCTCTGAGGTCCCATCCTGTCCCCAGGACAGCGGCCAGGCCCCACCTGACACCGTGACTGCCCTGCACGGTCACACAGGACACCAGCAGTCACGGGACGGACAGCCAGCTGCCTTCGCCGCACGCTCCACCCTGACCACGGCGGCCTCGTGGCTGTACCAGCCCCGCCTGCGCGCGGCTCTACTTGGCTGCCAGGGCTCAGGGACCCTGGGTGATGCGGTGAGGGCAGAGCTCTAGAGGCCAAGCCTGTCTTCAGCCACCAGACCTGCCCTGCTTACTGGACTCATGAGCCCAGCCAGTATCTGAAGCCAAGATGCCTTTGGGAGAATGACACCCAGACGCTGACCTCAGAGCTCAGACTCCTGAAAACTTACTAAACAGATTATTTATAGCCTTTTTTTAAAATGGGATGTTGGCAGGACGCGGGGAGGGGAATGACTCCCTCGGTGGTGCTGTGGTTATGAATCCACCTGCCAATGCAGGAGACACGGGTTCAATCCCTGATCTGGGAAGACCCCATGTGCCGTGGAGCAACTAAGTCCATTCACAACTACTGCAGCACAAGAGCCTGGAGTATCTGCTTCCCCAGCAGAGCAGCCACCACAGGGAGAAGTTCAGCGCAGAAACGAGAGAGCAGCCCCCACGCCCGACAGCCAGAGAAAAGCCGGCAAAGCAGCAAAGACCCAGCAAGCCAAAATAAATAAATAACCTTGCTTTAAGTAGGAGATCGCAGCATTCTCTGCTGATCCAGAGGCTAGGACTCTGAGCTCCCAACACAGGGGGCCACGTTCAATCCCTGGTCAGGGCACTATTTCCCACATGCTGCAACTGAAGGCCCTGCATGCCACAGCTAAGACCCAGCGCAGCCAATTAAATGAATACTTAAAAGTAAGAGGCGGTTCATCTGTCACCATAAAAAACTGCGACATTTTAGGAAAAGGAAAAAAAATAAGAGCTTATTTTGCAAGTGCTCATGGTTGATTGCAAAAATTTTCTCATAATATGCAGCTGTTTAAAAAAAAAAAAGAAATTTAGAAAATACAGAAACTAAAACCCACCCATAATTGTGTGGGGAACACCAATTACTGCAGCATGCGGCCACCACACACGGGAACACAGGTCCGTGTTTTTCTTCTACAAAGAAGTTTGCAGCCTCCACCCCTCTTCCCACCGGCCTCTGATCTGCTCACCAAGAAGACTGCGCTTTGGCCTTGTGACCGGGGGGTTTCTGTTGAACTCAGGAAGGCGGAGGAGCAGGGCTGTGTGGTTGGGGGCACCGTCTGGCCTGCAGTGAGGAGAGAAGCGCGAGTGCTCCCCCTCTGGGTCCAGTAACTCCAGGGGCCTCGGGGAGCCGCCCGGGAAGAAGCCTCTCAAACACCTTCCCTGCAGTCTCCACAGTTACAGCACGTCCCACGTCTCGGGGTTCAGCTGTGGGTTAACAAGTCCTCTCTTGTTGGACAGAAAAGTGTTTCCACAGAGAATCTGCCTGGATCTGGCCTCGGTTGGTACAGATGTAACAGGCAGTACGTTCAGGGCTCAGGGAAGTTAGTTCTGAAGCTCTCTGGGTTTAGGGCTACAGCACCTCCTCACCTCCATCCCTTCCACGGTCATGGAGCCTTCTCTTCCAGAGGAAGGTGTTTGACAACATCAGCCACAAAGACACGTACTGAAGAGGAGAAAGCCCACGGCAGGCGGGCTGGGTGTTCCTGGGGGAGCAGAGGGGCCTTGGACACTCCATGCTGGACCCCTGCCCCACCGGCTTCTCCTCCTTCTCGCTGGACATGCAGCTTTCACCTGCTGGGTGCCCGCCAGTGAGGGGCCCCAAGACACCAAGCTGGGGTTGGCGATGGGGGAGCTGGATGCCAGGGAACCCGAGACCCTGCAGCAGGTCAGTGCACTGTGGACGACGGTCGGCCTCACTGACCGGTTAGGCCCTGTGCATTCAGGACACCCTCTCTGGATGCCAGGTGGAGGGCTGCTTCCCCTGGTGCCCACCTGGGTCTCAGGAGGTAGAAGAGAGACCCTGTTGACCTTCCCACCTCCTGCCCAGAGAATGGCAAAGGCCAGTTCCCAAAAGTCAGAGCAGGGTGGGCAGAGTGAGTCTTGGGTCTCACAGGGTCCCTGTGAAGAGGGGTTCACTGCTCCCTGGATCCCTCTTGGTTGGTTCTCCTTTTGTGTTGTCTTCACACCAAATCTCACAAGGATGAGGCAGTCCAGGTGCCCACAGCATCACTTTCCCAGGTGCTGACAACCCTCCTTATTTATTATGGGCAGGGAGACAGGGTGGCTAATGTGATGCTCCCCTGGACCACAGAGGAGACCCCCTAGGTTGTGTTTCTTCTACTCCTGAGACCCAGGAGTGCATTGCGGGCAGAGCACCTCCAGCTGGGGTCTGGAGATGGTGTCCTGAATGAACAGGGCCTAACTGTCTACTGTGGCTTCAGGGGATATTGGCAAGAGGGGTACTAAATCCTTTCTAAATATTTCAGACAACCACTGAGTTCCTTTCGGTTTTTGGTTTCAGATCTTTTTATATGGTCCATTTTCAGAGTCTTTATTGAATCTCTTACAATATTGCTTCCATTTTATGTTTTGATTTTTTGACTGCAAGGTATGTGGGGTTGTTACCAGGTCCAAGCTCACTCTGCATGCCTCACAACAGGGCGATAAATCAGAGGCGAGGTGCTAAGGCAAGTAATATGACTTTACTTGGAAAGCTGGCAGGCTGAGAAGATAGCAGACTAATATCTCTAAGAAACCATTTTATCAGCGTCTGGATGCCAGTGTCTTTCATAGAACACAGATCTGGGAGGTGAGGAAATAAAGTAAAAAGGCCACTAATCTGGCAAATATCTGGAATGGCCAGCCTCTGAGGGAGATGTGTTACTTTCTCCCTCCTATAGCCATCCACAGGTGGACAGGTCCTGGATGGAGGTAGAGGGCCGGGGTTTCCTGAGGCAGGCCATTATGTATAGACAGCATCCCTGTAGCAAACAGACCGGCAGGAAGCAAAGGTTAAAGTAAAACATTCAACATGGAGTCAGATTTTGTTCTTCCCCATAACAATTCCCCAGTGTCAGCGTGCATTCCACAATCTTATGGGAAAAGGGGTGATGAGGTTTCTAATTGCCCCACTAGTTGCATCTTTTCGGGAGTGCCCACCACTGGTGCGAGTGTGCTGAATGTTGAGATTTGTCTTTGATGTCCTTAGGAAAGTCTCTACTTCATATGGATAGACATAATAATATTATAATACAGGTGTTGAGAGTTGTTTTATACAGTACAAATCTTTTAGGACTTCAAAACCAGGGGGCAGCAGCTAAAGTTAAGGAACTTAGCACTTTTCTATGTGTGGAAGATGCACCAGCCATCTCACTGAAATCATCCCCTTTGATGTACACCTCACCACCTAGGACCAGCATCCTGACTTCTCCTTTCTGAGTTTCCTTGGGGATCACAGTGGGGAGTGGCTGCAGTCTGATGGCTGCTGGAAAGCAGCTATTCTTCTCTTTCCTGAGGTTCCTCAGAGCTCACCATGAGGAGTGGCTTCAGTTTGATAGCTTCGAGAGAGTAAGAGGGGGAACCTGGGTCCCCATTGAGATCATCTCAGCAGAGAGAGCAAGCACGTCCTGTGACTCCAGACAATCTTCCAACGTTAAGGGCTCAGCGTTCAGCCTGCAGGATCCACATTCGTCAGCTCAGCCACCATGCTCTGCACTTAGTCGCTATTTAGCCCTGAAACCTACACTGCAGGAGGCCCTCTAAATGTGGCGTCCTGTCCAGCAAACTCTCGGTCACACCCTCCAAGCCTGACCCAGGCCCAGCTTTGCTGAGAGGGTCCCACTGGAGACCCAGGTACCCCCTCCTGCTCTCCCACATTCCGTACCTGAGTGGGGAGAAGGCAGGGGCTGGGGGCACAGTGCCTCCAAGCAGGTAGGGCAGACGTTCTCCCATCACCCCTTGTGGTCCATCCCTGGGAGCACAGTCTAATGTCAGCTTTAGCAGCAGAGGACATGTGTCCCCAGAGCCGGCCCACTCTCTAGGGGATGTGAGCTGTGAGCACTAACACAGGAAACCCCGAGTGACCTGCTTAGGCTGGAAGACTAGTTCCTGGCATGTGAGCTGAAGTCTGAAAGTAGCTTCTCATTGGGGTTTAGCCTTCTCCAGACATAGCTTAGGGGCAGCAAGAGTGCAATAAGTGGCCCCCAGCTGGGGCAGCCACACAGTGCCTCTCGACAGCCCTGTGGAAACTGTGCACCAGAGTGACCAGGAGCCCACATTCACCCTGCAGATGGCTTCTGAGAGGTCCGTGACAGACTAAAGCAACCATGAGCCTGTACTCACAGCAGACAGTGTCTGAGAGGTCTGTGACAGACCAGAATGACCACGAGCCTGCACTCACCCAGCAGACAGCCTCTGAGAGGTCTGAGACAGGTCAGAGTGACCACAAACCTGCACTCTCCCAGTGGTGAATTCTTGCTTGGAGAATCCCATGGACAGAAGACTCTGGTGGGCTACAGTCCATGGGGTCACAAAGAGTCAGACACAAATGAACACCTGAGCACACACACATGAAACAGAAATGGACTCGGGGACAGAGGGAACAGACTGGCGCTCTCCGAGGAGGAGGGAGCGGTGCAGGGATGGAGTGGGAGGCTGGGGTCAGCAGATGCAGCTTTTGTAAGTAGAATGGTTAAAGAAGGCCCTGCTGCATAGCAGAGAACAATATTCAGTGTCCAATGATAAACTATAAAAGAATATTTTTAAAAAGAATGTATATGTGTGTATAAGTGTATCTCTGAGCTATGAGCAGAAATTAACACATTGTAAACCAGCTATACTTCAAAAAAAAAAAAAAAAATACTGAATAAAAAAAAAAAACAAAAAACCAGACCCTAGCCAATTACAATAGACACTCAACCCAGGAGCACCAAGTCCGGAGCAGTCAGAACATGGGCCAAGCAGTCAGAAGAGGGGCCGACAGGAGACGGTGTCCCACGGCGGCCCACAGGCTGGCTGGGAGCCCTGGGCGCCGTAAGCCACAAGTGTCGCTGGAGGAAATGAGAACTCTGCCCACACGACTCCTCCTCTAGCTCAAAACAAGGCGGCTCTGCTTCCCCTGACCCCTTAACTGAAGGGGCCCTGGGACGCCCTGGCTTGGTGCTGGGACCAGGAATGTACTGGTCAGACCCCAGTGCAGGGGAGGTCTGTGAGGGCAGCTCTGGAGCGGGTGGGCCAGGATGAGCGCAGCAGCTCCGCCCGTTCCTCGAAGGTCGGACAAAACAGAGCCCAGGAGGCCGGAAAGTGTCCTCATGGAGGGCAGGCCCCACGTCGGGGACTCCGCTCTCTGGCTGAGTCCCAGCTCTGACCCCCTGGGCCGGTCTGCAGGGCGTTCTGCACACGCCCTGACGGCTCAGCTGCTGAGCCCCAAGGAGAAGGCTTGTGATGGCAGCCATGCCCACAGGCACCAGCAGCACTGACCATCTGGCTCCCAGCCCAACAGCGAGGTCCAACTGAGACCAGTGGACACGTGGTCAGCGGTGCTCCAGGCTGGGCCCTGTGTCACCAGTAAATGGCAGTGTCACAATGCAGGCCAGCAGGACTCAGCCTGGTGGATTGCTAGACTCAGCGGGGACACACCAACCCGTGAACACTCCCGGCGCTGGGTCAGGCAGAGACCCGAACAGGCAGACAACTGCAGAGAGCAGAGTCCACAGCACAGACAAGGTGCACCCGTCCCCGGGCAGGGAAGGGGCCCCATCTCAGGGGGCGCCCTTGGGATCCCCCACCTTAAGCATAAAGAGGCTTCAGGCACAGGTGGGAGGAACAGACTTGGAGCTGCTTTTAAGTCATTCAGGACAGGACATGCGGGTGAGTGAAGGCTAGAGGGAATGTACCATAGAAAACAGAGTGTCTGGGGAACAGACGGGCTTGGGTGGAGCCGAGCCCAAGGGGGCTGGGAGTCCGGACTCAGAAACCCTGTATGTCTCTCTCCCTTCTCGGCCTCCTAATCTACTTAACCCCCACTCTGCAGCCTGACGCCGCCTGACCTGCGCATCTCCACACTGGCACCGTCCACTTATTCACAGATATTTGCTTAGCACCTGGCTCCGGCCAGGTCGTGTTCCAGGCACGGGACAGCCATGAGGAGACAGACAATAACCCCAGTCCTTGGGGAGCAGAAACTCTACCAGAGGCCAGATGCACCGCTCCTGTGGCCGAACCCCAGCCTTGCCCTCCTCAGCCACCGGCCGGCCCGCTGGAGCTCCGAGCCCAGATGCAGTTCAGTCTGAGCATTCCCCCTCCTCCAAGAAGGCGCCTCTCTAGACTCGCCACCCGTCAGCCCCTGCCTCCCCGTGTCCTGTCTGCTTTTCACTACAGACCACCATCTGAAACGGCCTCCCCGCCACCTGCTTGACCTCAGTGTACCTGGTGATGTGACATCCTCGGTGAAGGAAGGTCCCAGCTGCCCTCACGGCTTTCTGCTGAGTTCCCACCACAGATTCCCCTCATGATGGCCTGGAAGGACTCTCCACATGGGTGTGGGGCAGGGGCTCGGTGGGGCCCGAGAGAGTGGGCCCCCGGGGCCGCTCCAGTGGTCAGGGTAGACAGGGACCTCCCAGCAGTGGCTCGGACTGGCCGGCAGGCTGATCAGCTTCCTTCTCCCGGGGACCACGAGGGGGTGAGGCTCTCATCTCTGCTCAGGGTCCTGGCTGCCCAGGAAGGGCTGTCAGTTCCACAGTCCTGAGCACCCTGTGAGCTGTTACACGTTTTACCTGTGTGATCTCAACTCCCTCAGGCAGAACGCTCTGGGCTACACACTTGGAAGCATCTACTGGAGTGGTTTCAGTTCAGTTCAGTCGCTCAGTCGTGTCCGACTCTTTACGACCTCATGGGCTGCAGCACACCAGGCCTCCCTGTCCATCACCAACTCCCGGAGTTGACTCAAACCCATGTCCATTGAGTCGGTGATGCGATCCAACCATCTCATCCTCTGTCGTCCCCTTCTCCTCCCGCCTTCAGTCTTTGCCATCATCAGTCAGACATGACTGAGCAACTGAACTGAACTGATGCGACTGTGAATAAATGCAAGAGGAAGAAATCAAAGCCCTATCCCCTTTGTTTATCATACTGCCTCCTGACTGTGAGCCCTTCCTTCTATGAGCCCCTAGACCCCTCAAGGGGGGCAGGCACAGGTCTTGAGGCATGAGCCTGCTGGGTTCTCCTCTCTGCCAGCTGAGAATTGGAGCCAGCTTTCTATTTCCTCCAGACTCAGTCTCCATGTTCTTTCATTCAGCTTCAGTGGGCAGAGAAGGCCAAGATTGTGGTCAGCAACAATACCACTAACCTGATCATCAGGTTAACCTGAATTAACACCACCACGCATAGCCTACTAATTAGACTCACAAGCCTACTCCTCCTTAATCAATGATACCAGCTTCAATTTCTCATTAGTTTTCTCCCACTCCCTATGGGCCCCACCACTGATTTTAACTACATGGTTATCACCCGTTATACTAACCGTCAACACCACATATTAAAAGAATCTCTACCAGAAAAAAATATTATCACTGCTAGTCATACTATAATTATTTTAATTGTAACATTTACTGCCATAAAATTAATTATTTTATATATTCTATTTGGAGCAACACTAGTTTCAACACTCATCATCATTACCCAAAGAGGAAATCAAGCAGAACATGTTAATGCAGGTCTCTGTTTATTTTATACCCTAGTAAGTTGTCTCCCCCTCTTAGGGATACTTGTCTACATTCAAAATACAGTAGGACCTTAAAATATTCTAATGCTGAGCCCAATCAGTATCCAACTCTTGATCCAATGGTTTCATATGGTTAGTATGCATAATTGCCCTTATAGTAAAAATACCATTTTATGGCCTCCACCTTTGACTACCTAAAGCACATGAAGAGGCCCCTATTGCAGGCTTCATAGTTCTGGCTATGCTGCCAGCACTACTAAACTTTGGATGCTATGGTAAACTATGAATTAGGAATTACAATAATTTGAAACCCACTAACAGACTTCATAGGGTATCCACTCACTCTATTGTCTTTATGAGGCATAATCATAAGCAGCTCCATTTGCTTATGCCAGACAGACCTAAAATCACTCACTGCATACTCTTCTGTCAGCCACATAGCACTTTGCTAACCTTACCCGAACACCTTGAAGTGGTATAGGAGCCACAGCCCTAATAATTGCCCATAGTCTTACATCCTCTGTATTGTTCTGCCTGGCAAATTCAAATTACCAGGTCCATAGTCAAACAATAATCCTAGCCTAAAGCCTACAAATGTTCCTCCTACTAATAGCAACCTGATGATTACCAGCAAGTTAAACAAACCTAGCTCTACCCCCAACTATTAACTTGATTGCAGAGATATCTGTAGCAATATCCTTCTCGTGATCAAACATTGCAATTATTTCAACAGGAATTCATATAGTAATTGCTGCCCTATACGCTTTATATATACTCATTACAACACAGTGAGGCAAATACACACACCACATAAACAGTATCTCTCCATCTTTTACATGAGAAAATGCTCTCATATCATTACCCATCCTACCTCTTCTACTCCTATCCTTAAACCCAAAACGTATTCTAGGCCCCCTATGCTATATACATAGTTTAGAAAAAAAACACTCGATTGTGAATCTAGTAAGAGAAGACAATACCTTCTTATTTACTACAGAAGTAGATAAGAATTGCTGATTCTATACTCCCTTGACTAACAGCATGGCTTTTTCAAACTTTTATCCATTGGTGTTAGGAACCAAATAATTGGTGCAACTCCAAATAAAAGTAATAAATTAAATTTCCTCTTTCACTCTAGCCTCACTACTTATATCATCGATCATAATAACAAGCACTAACATTTATAAAACCACCACATACCCTCTATATGTAAGATTATCTCATATGCCTTCATCATTAGCTTAGTTCCAACAATAATATTCATGTATACAGGCCAAGAGATAATTATGTCAAACTGGCACTGAATCACACTACAAACCCATAATCTATCATTCAGTTCTAAAATAGATTCTTTCTCAATAATGTGTGCTGGTGGCCCTATTTGTCATATGATCAACTATAGACTTCTCAATATGATCCATTCACTCAGACCCCAACATAAACCGATTCTTCAAACACTCCTTTTCCTTGTTACCATACTAATTCTTGTTACCAGTAATAATCTCTTCCAATGACTTACTGGCTGAGAAGGAGCCGGGATTATATCCTTCCTGCTCACTGGATGATGGTGTGGACGGCAGATGCAAACACAGCGGCACTACAGGCAATTTTGTATAACTCCTCAGTCGCTCAGCTGTGTCTGACTCTTTGTGACCCCATGGACTGTAGCCCACCAGGCCCCTCAGTCCATGGGATGTTCCAGACAAGAATCCCGGAGTGGGTTGCCATTTCCTTCCCCAGGGCCAAAACACCTCAGCGAAGCCCAATGACTGACTGGAAAGAGGAGGCAGACTGCTGGCTTGCGCTGCGTGGATGTGGGGATGCAGGGCACAGGGGCGTGGATGTGAGAAAGCGGGGCAAGGGGGGTGTGGACCTGTTTTGTATAACCCTGTTCTGCTGCTGCTGCTAAGTCGCTTCAGTCGTGTCCGACTCTGTGCAACCCCATAGATGGCAGCCCACCAGGCTTCTCTGTCCCTGGGATTCTTTGGGAACAACACTGGAGTGGGTTGCCATTTCCTTCCCCAATGCATAAAAGTGAAAAGTGAAAGTGAAGTCACTCCGTCGTGTCTCATTCTTTGCGACCCCATGAACCACAGCCTACCAGGCTCCTCCATTCATGGGATTTTCCAGGCAAGAGTCCTAGAGTGGGGTGCCATTGCCTTCTCCAAACCCTAGGCTGATACAGGTTTTATTAAAACAACACCATGATTCTTACTTAACTTCAATGCATGACACTTACAACAAATTTTTATCCTCAGCTCACTTCAGTTGCTCAGTCGTGTCCAACTTTTTGTGACCCCATGAACCTCAGCACGCCAGGCCTCGTCGTCCATCACCACCTCCCGAAGTTTACCCAACCTCATGTCCATTGAGTTGGTGATGCCATCCAACCATCTCATCCTTTGCTATCCCCTTCTCCTCCTGTCCCCAATCCCTCCCAGCATCAGGGTCTTTACCAATGAGTCAGCGCTTTGCATCAGGTGGCCAAGGAATTGGAGTTTTAGCTTCAACATCAGTCCTTCCAATGAACACCCAGGACTTATCTCCTTCAGGATGGACTGGTTGGATCTTCTTGAAGTCCAAGGGACTCTCAAGAGTCTTCTCCAACACCACAGTTCAAAAGCCTCAATTCTTCGGTGCTCAGCTTTCTTTATAGTCCAACTCTCACATCCATACATGACTACTGAAAAAACCATAGCCTTGTCTAGACGGACCTTTGTTGGCAAAGTAATGTCTCTCCTTTTTAATATGTGTCTTGGTTGCTCATAACTTTCCTTCCAAGGAGCAAGCGTCTCTTAATTTCATGGCTGCAATCACCATCTGCAGTGATTTTGAAGCCCTGTTTCCACTGTTTCCCCAACTATTTGCCATGAAGTGACAGGACCAGATGCCATGATCTTAGTTTTCTGAATGTTGAGTTTTAAGCCAACTTTTTCACTCTCCTCTTTCATTTTCATCAACAGGCTCTTTAGTTCTACTTCACTTTCTACCATAAAGGTGGTGTCATCTGCATATCTGAGGTTACTGATATTTCTCTTGGTAATCTTGATTCCAGTTTGTACTTCCTCCAGCCCAGCATTTCTCATGATGTACTCTGCATATAAGTTAAATAAGCAGGGTGACAATATACAGCCTTGACATGCTTCTTTTCCTATATGGAACCAGTCTGTTGCTCCATGTTTAGTTCTAACAGTTGCTTCCTGACCTGCATACAGGTTTCTCAACAGGCAGGTCAGGTGGTCTGGTATTCCCATCTCTTTCAGAATTTTTCACAGTTTATTGTGATCCACACAGTCAAAGGCTTTGGTATAGTCAATAAAGCAGAAATAGATGTTTTTCTGGAACTCTCTTGCTCAACTTAATTCAAATTTGCCTATATTAGGTTTAGTATTAGCTGCAATGGGAAAATTTGCCAATTTGGGCTACACCCATAATTACCCTCAGCAATAGAGGGCCCACATCAGTCTCAGCCCTACTCCACTCAAGCACAATAGTAGTAGCAGATATGTTCCTACTCATCCACTTCTAGCCTCTGACAGAAAGCTATAAATGTACCCCATTGGTTACATTATGCCTAGGGGCTATCACAACATTTAGAGCAATATGTGCCATTACCCAGAATGATATCAAAATAAATCATTGCTTTCTCCACCTTCAGCCAATTAGGCCTCAGGATAGTAACAATTGGCATCAACCAACTCTACCCAGCATTCCTCTTTCTCCAAAACAATGCTCTTGCCTTTTCAAAGCCATTCTATTTATGTAACCCAGATTATTCACAACCTAAATGATGAACAAGATATTCAAAAAATAGGAGGTCTGTTTAAAGCTATGCCTTTTACTACAACCGCCCTTATCATTGGCAGCTTAGCATTGACAGGAATGCCTTTCCTCACTGGATTCTACTCTAACGACCTAAATATTCAAACTGTGAATATGCCTTATATCAATGCCTGATCCCCTCCACAAACTGCCACCTCACTCACAGCCTTCTCCAACATCCTCACTATCTTCTTCATGCTACTGGGACGGCCTCAATTTTCTACTCTGATTATCATTAACAAGAACAACACCCTCCTAATAAGTTCTATTAAATGCCTACTAGTTGGAAGTATTTTTGCTGGCTTTATTTTCTCCAACAATATTCCCCCAACAGCAGTTCCACAAATAACCATACCTTACTACCTCAAAATAACTGCCCTGGTGCTGAATATTCTAGGCTTCATCTTGGCACTCAAAACTAGCAGTAACACAAAACCTGAAGTACAACTATTCAAATATATTCAAGGATACTTTTCCACTATCATACACCGCCTGACCCCTTGTTTAAACTTAACCAGCCAAAAGTCAGCATCCCCCTTCTAGACTGAATCTGAGGAGAGGATATTTTGCCAAAAACCACCTCCCTTATTCAAATACAAATGTCTCTATTGGTATCAGATGGAAAGGGGCTAATCACACTGTATTTCCTCTTTCCTTATCACCTTACTCATCAGCATAATGTAAATTTGCACAAGTAATTTCTGTAATAACAATTAATTATGACCAACTAGTATCATGGTTGGTTCCCCTTCCTACAAGCTCATTTATTGCAGCACTTACTATAGTCCACTTACTATCTCTCCATGAAACAGGATCAAATAACTCAGTAGGAATTTCATCTGATATAGAAAAGATCCCATTTCATCTATATTATACATTTAAAGACATCTTGGGTGCCTTGCTGCTAGCTCTGGGGTTAAAAATACTAGTCCTATTTTCACCTGACCTACTACGAGACCCAGATAGCTACATCCCGGCAAACATTTCAACACTCCTTCACACATCAAGCCAGAATGATACTTCTTATTCATAGATGCAGTCCTACGATCAAGCCCTAACAAACTAGACAGAATTTTAGCCCGCATCTTTTCTATCCTAATCTTAGTATTAATGCCATCACTTCATACATGCAAACAACAAAGCATGACATTCTGACCATTCAGCCAGTGCCTATTCTGAATTCTAGTAGTGAACCTCTTAACACTCGCATGAATTGGAGGACAACCAGTAGAACATCCCTTTATCATCACTGGACAACTAGCATCTATTACATGTTTTTCCTTATCATATTATCAATGCCAGTATCTAGCATACCTAAAATAATCTAAAATGAAGCAAAGTCTTTGTAGTATATCCATGCTTCTGGTCTTGTAAACCTGAAAAGGAAAACAATAAATCTCCCTAAGACTCCTTGCACAAGTTTTTGTCAGCAACTTGTATTACTCCTTGATGGTGAACAGTAAATAAAAATAATCTAATATTAGATTATTAATTGCACTGTTGACCCAACAGAGGCATTCACTCAAGCAAAGATTAAAAGAAGAAAAAGAACTTGTCAAACATAAACCCTGCCTGTTTACCAAAAACATCATCTCTAGCATCACTAGTATTAGAGGCACTGCGTGCCCAGTGACAATCGTTAAACAGCTGTGGTGTCCTGACCGTGCAAATGTAGCCTAATCACTGGTTCTCTAAGTAAAGACTTGTATAAATGGTCGCACAAGGGTTTTACTCTTACTTCTCATCAGTGAAACTGACCGTCCCATGAAGTCAGGGGAAAAACCAATGAGACAAGAAGACCCTATGGAACTTTAATTAATTAGCCCCCCAAATAAAATTAAACCATTAAGGGATAACAGAACTTTTAATGAGCTAATGATTTTGATTGGGTGACCTTGGAGAACAAAAGATCCTCCAAGTGACTTTTAAAGCCAAGACCTCCCAGTCAAATCAAATTATCACTTATTGACCCAAGAAATTGATCAATGGAACAAGTAACCCTAGGGATAATAGCACAGTCCCATTTTAGAGTTCATATTAACAACAGTGTTCACAACCTTGATGTTGGATCAGGACACCTGAATGGTGTGACCAGTAATAAAGATTTGTTTTGTCCAACAATTAAAGTTCTACATGATCTGAGTTCAGAACAGAGTCATTCAGGTCGGTTTCCATCTATTATACAATTTTCCCAGTAGGAAAGGACAAGAGAAATATGGCCAACTTTAAATAAATCCTTAAAACAATGAATAATTTTATCTTAATTGATAAGTAAACATTTCCACCCAAAAATAGGCCTTATTTAAGGCGGCAGAACCTGATAATTGCATAAAACTTGAACCTGTATGATCAGAGATTTAAATCCTATCCTTAACAAACTGTTCATAATATTCTAATAGTTATTATGCCCATCCTCCTAGCTATAGCATTCTTAACACTAGTAGAATGAAAAGTTCTAGGCTATACACAATTCTGAAAAGGCCCAAATGTTGTAGAGCCATACAGCCTACTCCAAACTATTGGTGATGCAGTTAAACTCTTTATTAAAGAAGCCCTATGACCAGCCACATCCTCACCTTCCATACTTATCCTTGAACCTGTCTTTGCCTTGAGCCTAGCTTTAACCATATGAATTCCTCTACCCAAACCATCAGTTAAGTCGTTCAGTCATGTCTGACTCTTTGTGACCCCATGGACTGCAGCATGCCAGGGCTCTGTGTCCACCACCAACCTCGGGAGTTTGCGCAAACTCATGTCCATGGAGTCAGTGATGCCGTCTAACCCTCTCATCTTCTGTCGCCCCTTTCTCCTGCCAACTTCAGTCATTCCCAGCATCAGGGTCTTTTCCAATGAGTCACTTCCTCATATCAGGTGGCCAAAGTATTGGAGTTTCAGCTTTAGCATCAGTCCTTCCAATGGATATTCAGGACTGATTTCCTTTAGGATGGACTGGTTGGATCTCTCTGCTGTCCAAGGGACTCTCAAGAGCCTTCTCTAACACCACAGTTCAAAAACATCAATTCTTCAGCTCTCAGGTTTCTTTATAGTCCAATTCTTACATCCATACATGACTACTCTATAGTCCAACTCGCACACCCATACATACAAGAAAAACCATAGTTTTGACTAGACAGATCTTTGTTAGCAAAGTAATGTCTCTGCTTTTTAATATGCCATCTAGGTATTCTTTTTTCTTTTCTTTTCTTTCTTTTCTTCCAAAGAGCAAGCGTCTTTGAATTTCGTGGCTGCACTCACCATCTGCAGTGATTTAGGAGCCCAAAAATATAAAGTCAGCCACTGTTTCCCCTGTTTCCCCATCTACTTGCCGTGAAGTGATGGGACCAGATGCCATGATCTTAGTTTTCTGAATGTTGAGCTTTAAGCCAACTTTGTCACTCTCATCTTTCACTTTCATCAAGAGGTTCTTTAGTTCTTCTTCACTTTCTGCCATAAGGGTGGTGTCATCCGCAACTCTGATGTTATTGATATTGCTCCCACCAATCTCGATTCCAGCTTGTGTTTCATCCAGTCCAGCATTTCTCATGATGTACACTGCTTATAAGTTAAATAAGCAGGGTGACAATATACAGCCTTGACGGACTCCTTTTCCTATTTGGAACCAGTCTGTTATTCCATGTCCAGTTATAACTGTTGCTTTCTGACCTGCATACAGATTTCTCAGGAGGCAGGTGAGGAGGTCTGGTATTCCCATCTCTTGAAGAATATTCCACACTTTGTTGTAATCCACACAGTCAAAAGTTTTGGCACAGTCAATAAAACAGAAGTAAATGTTTTTCTGACACTATCTTGCTTTTTCAATGATCCAATGGTTGTTGGCAATTTCATCTCTGGTTCCTCTGCCTTTTCTAAATCCAGCTTGAACATCCAGAAGTTCAAGGTTCATGCTCCATTGAAGCCTGAAATGGATAATTTTGAGCATTACTTTGCCAGCATGTGAGATGAGTGCAGTTGGACCAGAGTTTGAGCATTCTCTGGCATTGTCTTTCTTTGGGATTGGAATGAAAACTGACCTTTCCAGTCTTGTGGCCACTCCTAAGTTTTATAAATTGGCTGGAACATTGAGTGCAGCACTTTCACAGCATCATCTTTTAAGACTTGAAATAGCTCAACTGGAATTTCATCACCTTCACTAGCTTTGTTCATAGTGATGCTTCCTAAGGCCCACTTGATTTCACATTCCAGGATGTCTGGCTCTAGGTGAGTGATCACACCATCATGATTATCTGGGTCGGGAAGATCTTTTTTGTACAGTTCTTCTGTGTATTCTTGCCATCTCTTCTTAATATCTTCTGCTTCTGTTAGGTCCCTACCATTCCTCTCCTTTATTGGGCCCATCTTTCATGAAATATTCCCTTGGTATCTCTAATTTTCTTGAAGAGATCTCTAATCCTTCCCATTCTGTTGTTTACCTCTATTTCTTTGCACTGATCACTGAGAAAGGCTTTCTTATCTCTCCTTGCTCTTCTTTGGAACTCTGCATTCAAATGGGTATCTCTTTCTTTTTCTCCTTTGCCTTTCACTTCTCTTCTTTTCCGAGCTATTTGTAAGGCCTCCTCAGACATCCATTTTGCCTTTCTGCATTTCTTTTTCTTGGGGATGGTCTTGATCACTGCCTCCTGTTCAATGTCACAAAGCTCCATCCATAGTTATTCAGGCACTCTTTCTGGCTGATAAAATCCCTTGAATCTATTTGTCACATCTACTATATAGTCATAAGGGTTTTGATTTAGGTCATACCTGAATGATCTAGTGGTTTTTCCAATTTTCTTCTATTTAAGTCTGAATTTGGGAATAAGGAGTTCATGGCCTGAGCCACAGTCAGCTCCCAGTCTTCTTTTTGCTGACTGTATAGAGCTTCTCCATCTTTGGCTGCAAAGAATATAATCAACCTGATTTCAGTATTGACCATCTGGTGATGTCCATGTGTAGAGTCTTCTCTTGTGTTGTTGGAAGAGGGTGTTTGCTATGATGAATGCATTCTTTTGGCAAAACTCTATTAGGGTTTGCCCTGCTTCATTCTGTACTCCAAAGCCAAATTTGCCCGTTACTCCAGGTATTTCTTGATCTCTTACTTTTGCATTCCAGTCCACTTTAATGAAAAGGACACCTTTTTTGGGTGTTAGTTCTTGAAGGTCTTGTACGTCTTCATAAAATCATTCAATTTCAGCTTCTTCAACCTTATTGGTCGGGGCATAGACTTGGATTACTGTGAATATTGAATGGTTTGCCTTGGAAATGAACAGAGATCATTCTGTCATTTTTGAGATTGCATCCAAATACTACATCAGACTCTTTTGTTGACTATCAAGGCTACTCCATTTCTTCTAAGGAATTCTTGCCCAAAAGACATAATGGACATCTGAATTATATTCACACATTCTAGTCCATTTTATTTAGCTGATTCCTGAAATATCAATGTTCACTCTTGCCATCTCCTGTTTGACCACTTCTAATTTGCCTTGATTCATGGACCTAACATTCCAGGTTCCTATGCAATATTGTGCTTTATAGCATCGGACTTTACTTCCATCACCAGTCACATCCACAACTGGGTGTTGCTTTTGCTTTGGCTCTGTCTCTTCATTCTTTCTGGAGTTATTTCTTCACTGATCTCTAGAAGCATATTGGGCACCTACCGACCTGGGGAGCTTATCTTTCAGTGTCCTTTCTTTTTGCCTTTTCATACTGCTCATGGGGTTCTCAAAGTAAGAATACTGGAGTGGTTTGCCATTCCCTTCTCCAGTGGCCCATGTTTTGTCAGAAATCTCCACCATGACCCGTTCGTCTTGGCTGGCTCTACACAGCATGGTTCATAGTTTCATTGAGTTAGACAAGGCTGTGGTCCATGTGATCAGATTGGTTAGTTTTCTGTGACTGTGGTTTTCAGTCTGTCTGCCCTCTGATGGAAACCCAATTTTCTGTTGAAGGGCGAGGTTGTGTTCCCTCTCTGTTTTTTGACCTGAGGCCAAACTATGGTGGAGGTGATGAAGATAACGGTGACCTCCTTCAAAAGATGCCATGCAGGCCCTGCTACAGTCAGTGTCCCAACACTGCGGCAGGCCACCACCAACCCACGCCTCCAGCAGAGACTCCTGGACATTCACGGGCAAGTCTTGGTCAGTCTCCTGTGGGTCACTGCTCCTTTCTCCTGGGTCCTGGTGTGCACTAGGTTCTGTTGTGCCCTCCAAGAGTCTGCTTCCCCAGTCCTGTGGACGTTCTGGCGGCTCCGTGGTGGGTTAATGGTGAACTTCTCCAAGAGGGCTTCTGCCATACCCAGGTCTACTGCACCCAGAGTCCCTGTTCCTGCGGCAGTCCACTGCTGACCCATATCTCCTCAGGACACACCCAGACACAGTTCTGTCTCAGTCTCCGTGTGGCTGAGGTCCTGGTGTGCACAGGGTGCATTTGAGCCCTCTGAGTGTCTCTGGCAGGTGTGGGGTTTGATTCTGAATGTGATTGTGCCCCTCGTACCATCTTTCTGGGGCTTCTCCTTTGCCCCTGGACGTGGGGTATCTCCTCAGAGTCACTCGAGTGTGACGCAATTGCTGCTCCAGCATATGATGGAAACATCAGTCAGTCAGTTCAGTCGCTCAGTCGTGTCCGACTCTTTGCAACCCCGTAGGCAGAAGCCCACCACGCTCCCCCATCCCTGGGATTCTCCAGGCAAGAACACTGGAGTGGGTTGCCATTTCCTTCTCCAATCAATGAAAGTGAAAACTGAAATGGAGTCACTCAGTCGTGTCCGACTCTTCGCAACCCCATGGACTGCAGCCTACCAGGCTCCTCCAACCATGGGATTTTCCAAGCAAGAGTACTGGAGTGGGTTGCCATTGCCTTCTCCTCTAAATATTGAGCTTTAAGCAAACATTTTCACTCTCCTCTTTCAGTTTCATCAACAGGCTCTTTAGTTCTTCTTTACTTTATGCCATAAGGGTGGTGTCATCAGCATTTCTGGGGCTATTGATAATGTTCCCAGCAATCTCGATTCCAGCTTGTGCTTCCTCCAGCCCAGCGTTTCTCATGATGTACTCTGCATACAAGTTAAATAAGCAGGCTGACAATATACAGCCTTGACATGCTCCTTTCAAATTTGGAACCAGTCTGTTGTTCCATGTCCAGTTCTAACAGTTGCTTCCTGACCTGCATACAGGTTTCTCAAGAGGCAGGTCAGGTGGTCTGGCATTCCCATCTCTTTCAGAAATTTCCACAATTTATTGTGATCCACAGTCAAAGGCTTTGGCATAGTCAATACAGCAGAAATAGATATTTTTTGGAACTCTCTTGCTTTTTCAATGATCCAGTGGATGTTGGAAATCAGAACTCTGGTTCCTCTGCCTTTTCTAAAACAAGCTTGGACATCTCGATGTTCACAGTTCATGTATTATTGAAACAATTATATCTACTATTGTGGGCAATAATCCCTTAGAAGAAATGGAATAGCCATCATAGTCAACAAGAGAGTCTGAAATGCAGTACTTGGATGCAGTCTCAAAAATGACAGAAGGATTTCTGTTCATTTCCAAGGCAAACCATTCAATATCACAGTAATCCAAGGCTATGCCCTGACCAGTATTGTTGAAGAAGCTGAACAGTTCTATGAAGACCTCCAAGACTGGAATGCAAAAGAAGGACGTCAAGAAACACCTGGAGTACCAGGCAAATTGGGCCTTGGAGTACAGAATGAAGCAAGGCAAAGGTTAATAGAGTTATGCCAAGTGAATGCACTGGTAAAAGCAAACACCCTCTTAGGAAAAAAAGTGTACTTAAAACTCAACAATCAGAAAACTAAGGTCGTGGCATCTAGTCCCATCACTTCATGACAAGTAGATGGGTAAACAATGGAAACAGTGTCCGAATTTATTTGTGGGATGGGGGTGGTGGTCCACCAGGCTTCAGCAATACGTGGACTGTGAACTTCGAGATGCTCAAGCTGGTTTTAGAAAAGACAGAGGAACCAGAGATCAAATTGCCAACATCCGCTGGATTATCGAAACAGCAAGAGAGTTCCAGAAAAACATCTATTTCTGTTTTATTGACTATGCCAAAGCCTTTAACTATGTGGATCACAATAAACTATGGAAAATTCTGAAAGACATGGGAATACCAGACCACTTGACCTGCCTCCTGAGAAACCTGTATGCAGGTCAGGAAGCAACAGTTAGAACTGGACATAGAACAATGGACTGGTTCCAAACATGAAATGGAGTACATCAGGGCTGTATATTATCACCCTGCCTATTTAACTTATATGCAGAGTACCTCATGAGAAACCCTGGGCTGGAGGAAGCACAAGCTGGAATTGAGATTGCCAGGAGAAATAACAATAACCACAGATATGCAGATAACATCACCCTTATGGCAGAAAGTGAAGTAGAACTAAAGAGCCTGTTGATGAAAGTGAAAGAGGAGAGTGAAAAAGTTAGCTTAAACCTCAACTTTCAGAAAACCAAGATCATGGCATCTGGTCCCATGACTTCATGGCAAATAGATGGGGAAACATTGGAAAGAGTGACAGACTATTTTGGGGGGGCTCCAAAATCACTACAGATAGAGACTGAAGCCATGAAATTAAAAGATGTTTACTATTTGGAAAAAAAAACTATGACACACCTAGACAGCGTATTAAAAAGCAGTGACATTACTTTGTCAACAAAGGTCCATCTAGTCAAACCTATGGTTTTTCCGGTAGTCATTTATGGATTTGAGAGTTGGACTATAAAGAAAGCTCAGTGCCGAAGAATGGATGCTTTTGAACTGTGGTGTTGGAGAAGACTCTTGAGAGTCCCTTGGACTTCAAGGAGATCCAACCAGTCCGTCCTAAAGGAGATCAGCCCTGGATGTTCATTGGAAGGACTGATGCTAAAGATGAAACTCCAATACTTTGGCCACCTGATTCGAAGAGCTGACTTATTTGAAAAGACCCTGATGCTGGGACAGATTGAAGGCGGGAGGAGAAGGGGATGACAGAGGATGAGATGGTGAGATGGCATCACCGACTCAATGGGCATGGGTGTGGGTCGACTCCAGGAGTTGGTGATGGACAGGGAGGCCTGGAATGCTGCAGACCATGGGGTCACTAAGAGTCGGACGGGACTGAGCAACTGAACTGAATCAAGTCACTGTTATTAACAGTCTCCTTCCTATCAATTTGAGCATTAGACCCCTGATTCCAATATGACCAATGAATACATTTAGTCTCCAATATTTTCTATCCCTAATACTAAGCCCTATGCATATGACACATATCCTTATCCATTCTTATCAAGTACTCTTCCACAGGTATAAGAAATGTGTCTGACTAGACTTACTTTGAGAGAGTAAATAATAGAGATTTAAATCCTCTTATATCTAGAATTATAGGAATTGAACATACCCCTAAGAATCCAAAGTTCTTTGTGCTACCAAATTACACCACATTCTATGAGTAAGGTCAGCTAATTAAACTACTGGGCCTGTACCCCAAAAATGTTCATTTATACCCTTTCTGTACTAATAAGTCCCATCATCTTTGTCATTATCCTATCAACTATTTTCTCAGGATTTATTGTCATTATAATTATCTCCATTGATTACTTATCTGATTTGGCTTTGAAATAAATACATTAGGCATGATCCCCATCATAATAAATAATTCAACCCAGGAGTGACAGAAGCATCAACTAAATACTTGACACAATCCACCACATCAATATGATTCATGATAACTGTCATTATCTATTATTCTCAGGCCAATGGACTGTCACAAAACTATTTAATCCAACAGCATCCATATTAATAACAATAGCCTTATGAATAAAACTGGAAATATCTGCATTTCACAATGGAGTACCAGAAGGTATACAAGACATTTTACTAACATCTGGCTTAATCCTATGAACATGACAAAAACTTGCACCCATGTCTGTGCTATACCAAACTTCACCATCAATTAATTTAATAGTGTACTGTGTGCAGGGCTTAGTCGCTCAGCCGTATCTGACTCTTTTTGACTCCAGGGACTGTATCCCACCAGGCTCTTCTGCTATGGGCATTCTCCAGGCAAGAATACTGGAGTTGGTTGCCATGCTCTCCTCCAGGGAATCTTCCCAAGCCAGGGATCAAGCCCAGGTCTTCCACATTGCAGGCAGATTCTCTATCATCTGAGACATCAGGGAAGCCCAAGTTGATACAAGCTATATCCACATTATCCATTATAATTGGAGGCTGAGGATGGTGAAATCAAATGCAGTATGAAAGATCACAGCCTAGTCATCAATGGCCCACATAGGATGTATAAACGCCATCCTATTATGTAATCCCACTCTGACAGCACTAAAACTGGTTGCTGCTGCTGCTGCTAAGTCGCATCAGTCGTGTCCGACTCTGCAGTCCCATAGACGGCAGCCCACCAGGCTCTGCCGTCTCTGGGATTTTCCAGGCAAGAACACTGGAGTGGGTTGCCATTTCCTTCTCCAATGCATGAAAGTGAAAAGTGAAAGTGAAGTTGCTCAGTTGTATCTGACTCTTAGCAACCCCATGGACTGCAGCCTACCAGGCTCCTCCACCCATGGGATTTTCCAGGCAAGAGTACTGGAGTGGGTTGCCATTGCCTTCTCCACTAAACCTGGTTATATTATCTTAACTTCCACGATATTCAGAATGTCCATAACCAACTCCACCACCACCACATTATCACAATCACATACATGCAACAAGATACCTATCATAACAACCCTTATCCTCATCATTCTATTATCAATAGGGGCCTTCCACCACTATTAGGACTGAGACCCAAGTGAATAATTACTGAAAAAATAACAACAACCAAAAAAAACATTGTTTTACCAACAGTAATAGCAATCATGGCACTACTGTACTTCAACATATGACTCACACCCTCCACGGCACTAACCTTATTCCTCTCCACAAATAACAGAGAAAACATGATGATTCTACACTATGAAACAAATGACACTCTAATCCACAATAATTGTAATAGCCACAATATTTCCACCCATAACACCAATTCTGTCAGTGCTGGAATAGGAATTTAGGTTAACTAGACCAAGAGACTTCAATGCCCTGTGTGCTGTGGGCTTAGTCGCTCAGTCATGTCTGACTCTTTGCGATCCCATAGACTATAGCCCACCAGGCTCCTCTGTCCATGGGATTCTCCAGGCAAGAATCCTGGAGTGGATTGCCATTCCCTTCTCCAGAGGATCTTCCCGATCCATGAATGGAACCCAAGTCTCCTGCATTGCAAGCAGATTCTTTACTGTATGAACTACAGGAAAATTCCTGTACTACAAGGATGTTCCTTATACTTCAAAGTTCTAAGCAAGTATAATTTACTTAATTCCTGTTCATAAGGTTTGCAAGATTATATCTTACATCAATTGAATGCAAACCAGCCACTTCAAGCTAAACCCTCTCTAGATTGGTGGGCTATAACCCCACGAACTTTTAGTTAACAGCTAAATACCCTGGTCAACTGACTTTAACTTACTTCTATTTCAAAAGGAAAAAAGAAAAAAAAAAGCGGTATAAGTCCCAGCAAATTGAACCGGCTTTTTTGAATTTGCAATTCAACATGAAATATTCATCACAGGACTTAGTAAAAAGAAAAAGTGGATTAAACCCCTGTCTTTAGATTTACAGTCTAAAGCTTACTCAGCCATTCTGCCTATGTTCATTAACTGCCTATTATTTTCAACTAACCATAAAGATATCGGTACTATATACGTACTATTTGGTGCTTGAGCCGGGAGGCAGTGTTGCAGTGAAAGAGAAAAAGGAGGAATGAGTTTTTCTCCTTTCTTTTCTGACAACAAAGAAGATAAAGAGAAGAGTGAGCAGGCCTGAACATTCCTAACTTTTCTTTTTCCTGTAACTGCTCCTCACGCTGAATGTCTGGGACTAAGTTTGCTTTTCTGTCCCTAAACTCTGCAGAAGCTACACTTGGCACCTATGTTCCTTTGACTCTGCGCTAAATATATCCCCATCTGCTGTTTACCCTCAGAACACTCTTCCCCTTGTAGTTCCCTATCAGAAAGAAGGCCACAGAGCCACTGAATGCCAGACTCAATTACTGGGTTATTGATGTCAGTCTCCTACTGTCTTTGAAACAATGCAAAAGGAAGAAATCAAGATCCTATTCCCTTTGCTCCTCATCACTGATTCCTGACTGTGAGCTCTTGCCTTCTATAAGCCCCTAGATTCATCTCGGGGGGCAGGGCACAGCTCTCGAGGCATAAGCCTACTGCATTTCTCCTCTCTGCCAGATAAGAATAAAAGCCACCTTTCTATTTCCTGCAAGCCCGGTCTCCATATTTTTCGTTCAGCGTCAGTGGGCAAAGAAGGCCAAGCTTTTGGCTGGCAACAGTAGGCACAGCCCCAAGGTTCTTAATCTGTGCTGGGTTGGGCCAACCTGGAACTCGACTTGGAGATGACCAAATTTATAATATAACTGTAACAGCTCATGCATTTGTAATAATTTTCATTATAGTACTCTCTATTATGATTGGAGGCTTTGGTAACTGATTAGTTTCCCTAATAGCTGGAGCTAATGACATAGTTTTCCCTGAATAAATAAGCTTCTGACTTCCCCCTTCCTCTTTCCACTTCCTGCTTGCATCACCAATAGCTGAAGCAGGCACTGGCACAGGCTGAGCTGTCTACACCTTTAGCCAGAAATATAGCTCATGCTGGAGCTTAAGTACACTTTATTATTTTTTCTCTACACCTAACAGGTGTTTCTTCTATCTTAGGTGTTATCAATTTTATTACTACAACTATTAATATAAACCCCTGCCATATCCCAATATCAAACACTGTTATTCATGTGATTAGTCCTAATCACAGCCATATTATTATCACTACCTGTATTGGCAGCTGGTATTTTTACTATGCTATTAACAGACTGAAATGTAAATACAGCTTTCTTTGATCCTGAAGGAGGAGAGGACCCAATACTGTATCAACATTGATCTGGTTTTTCCAACATTCTGAAGTATATCTTTTGATTTTGCCAAGATTTAGAATGATTTCACATATTGTAACCTATCATTTAGGGGAAAAGAAACATTCAGGTGCATGGGAATGGTCTGAGCTATAGTGTCAACTGGATTCTTAGGATTTATTGTATGAGAACATCGGATATTCACAGTAAGGATGTATGTTGACACACAAGCCTTTTTCACATCAGCCACTATAATAATTATCAGGCCAACAAGAGTAAAACTGTTCAGTTGATTAGCAATGCCTCATGACAGTAACATTAAATGATCCCCAGCTATAATGTGAGTCCTAGGTTTTGTATTTCTTTTCACAGTCAGAGGGTTAACAGGAACTTTCCTGGCTAATTCACCTTCAGATATTTTCTTCATGATATACACTATGTAGTTACATAGTTGCATTATGTACTTTCAGGGGGAGATTTGCTATTATAGGGGGCTTTCTGCACTGAATCTCATTATTCTCAGGCTATACTCAACTTTACATGAGCAAAAATTCACTTCATAAATGGATTTGTAGATGTTAACATAACCTTTTTCAAAACCACTTTCTAAGCCTGCTTGGAATACCACAACAATATTCTGACCACCCAGATGCATACACAGTATGAAATACTATTTTCATCTATAGGCCCATTCATTTCTTTAACCACAGTAATGCCAATAATTCTTATTACCTGAGAAGCATTTGCATCAAGACGAGGTCTTAATAGTAGACCAACCATATCACACACTCAAAGAACCTATGCACATCATTTTAAAATAAATAAGGGAGGAATCAAACCCACAGCTACTGATTTCAAGCCAAAATCATAACCATGATTTCTTTTTCTATTTAGGAGATATTAGTAAAATATAATATCACTTTGTTGAAGTTAAGTTATAGGTGAAAAATCTGTATATATCAATGGCATATCCTCTACAACTAGACTTTCAAGATGCAACACCAGCCATCATAGAAGAATTCTTACACTTCATGATAACACATTAGTAATTGTTTTCTTAATCAGCTCACTAGTAGTTTACATTATCTCACTTATTCTGACAACAAAACTCACACACACTAACACTATAGACACACAAGAAGTAGACTATCCGAACAATCTTACCAGCTATTATTTTCATCTTAATTGCCTTTCTATCTCTATAAATTTTATACATAAGAGACAAAATTAACACTCCATGCCTTATGGTATAAACTATCAGTCACTAAAGATATTGAAGCTATGAATATACAGATTATGAAGACTTGAATTTTGACTCCTATATAATTCCAACATCAGAGTTAAAGCCAGGGTATTTGGAAGTAGATGATTGGGTTGTTTTACCTATAGTGATAGTTAAACAAATGTTAATTTCCACAGAAGATGTGCTACACTCATGAGCTGTGCCTTCTCCTGGACTAAAATCAGATGCCATCCCAGGGCACCTATATCAAACAATTTTTCTAACACTAATTCAGTTCAGTTCAGTCACTCAGTCATGTCTGACTCTTTGCGACCCCGTGAACCACGGCACACCACGCCTCCCAGTCCATCACCAACTCCCGGAGTCCACCCAAACCCATGTCCATCGAGTCGGTGATACCATCCAACCATCTCATTCTCTGTCGTCCCCTTATCCTCCTGCCATCAATCCCTCCCAGCATCCGGGTCTTTTCAAATAAGGCACCTCTTTGCATCAGGTGGCCAAAGTACTGGAGTTTCAGCTTCAACATCACTCCTTCCAATGAACATTCCAGGACTCATCTCCATTAGGATGGACTGGTTGGATCTCCTTGTGGTCCAAGGGACTCTCAAGCGTCTTCTCCGAATCACAGTTCAAAAGCATCAATTCTTCTCTGCTCAGTTTGCTTTATAGTCCAATACTCACATCCATACATGACCACTGGAAAGATAATACACTTGACTAGACAGACCTTTATTGACAAAGTAATGTCTCTGCTTTTTAATATGCTGTCTAGATTGCTCATAACGTTCCTTCCAAGGAGCAAGTGTCTTTTAATTTCATGGCTGCAATCACCACCTGAAGTGATTTTGGAGCCCAGAGAAATAAAGTCAACCACTGTTTCCACTGTTTCCCCATCTATTAAACATGAAGTGATGGGACCGGATGCCATGATCTTAGTTTTCTGAATGTTAAGCTTTAGCCAATATTTTCACTCTCCTCTCTCACTTTCATCAAGAGGCTCTTTAGTTCTTCTTCTCATTCTGCCATAAGGGTGGTGTCATCTGCATATCTGAGGTTATTGATACTGCTCCTGGCAATCTTGATTCCAGCTTGTGCTTCTTCCAACCCAGCGTTTCTTATGATGTACTCCGCATATAAGTTAAATAAGCAGAGTGATAATATACAGCCTTGACGTACTCCTTTTTCTATGTGGAACCAGTCTGTTGTTCTATGTCCAGTTCTAACTCTTGCTTCCTGACCTGCATATAGGTTTCTCAAGAGACAGGTCAGGTGGCCTGGTATTCCCATCTCTTTGAGAATTTTCCACAGTTTCTTGTGACCCACACAGTCAAAGGCTTTGGCATAGTCAATAAAACAGAAATAGATCTTTTTCTGGAACTCTCTTGCTTTTTTGATGATCCAGTGGATGTTGGCAATTTGATCTCTGGTTCTTCTGCCTTTCTAAATCAGCTTGAACATCTGGAAATTCACGGTTCATGTCCTGCTGAAGCCTGGCTTGGAGAATTTTAAGCACCAATTTACTAGCGTGTGAGATGAGTGCAATTGTGGGGTAGTTTGAGCATTCTTTGGCATTGCCTTTCTTAAGGATTGGAATGAAAACTGACCTTTCCAGTCATGTGGCCATTGCTGAGTTTTCCAAATTTGCTGACATATTGAGTGAAGCACTTTCAGAGCATCATCTTTTAGGATCTGAAATAAGTCAACTGGAATTCTATCACCTCCACTAATTTGTTCATAGTGATGCTTCCTAAGGCCCACTTGATTTCACATTCCAGGATGTCTGGCTCTAGGTGAGTGATCACATGATCATGATTATCTGGGTCATGAAGATCTTTTTTGTAGAGTTCTTCTGTGTATTCTTGCCACCTCATCTTAATATCTTCTGCTTCTGTTAGGTCCCTACCATTTCTGTCCTTTATTGAGCCCAGCTTTGCATAAAGTGTTCCCTTGGTATCTCTGATTTTCTTGAAGAGATCGCTAGTCTTTCCCATTCTATTGTTTTCCTCCATTTCTTTGCACTGATCACCGAGGAAGGCTTTCTTATCTCTCCTGGCTCTTCTTTGGAACTCTGCATTCAAATGGGAATATCTTTCCTTTTCTCCTTTGCTTTTCACTTCCCTCTTTTCACAGCTATTTGTAAGGCCTCCTCAGGCAGCCATTTTGATTTGTTGTATTTCTTTTTCTTTTCTATATTTTTGGGGATGTTCTTGATTTCTGTCTCCTCTACAATGCCATGAACCTCCGTCCATAGTTCATCAGGCACTCTGTCTATCAGATCTAGTCCCTTAAATCTATTTCTCTCTTCCACTGCATAGTCATAAGGGATTTGATTTAGGTCATACCTGAATGATCTAGTGGTTTTCCCTATTTTCTTCCATTTCACTCTGATTTTGTCTTTTCATACTGGACAACTGAATATTAAATGCCAGCTGAATTGCTAGGCAGTTTATATTCAGGAGGATTCAGGGTTTTGTAGTTGTTCAGTTGCTAAGTCTTGTCTGACTGTTTGTGACCCCATGGACTGCAGCATGCCAGGCCTCCCTGTCCCAGACTATCTCTGGGAGTTTGCTCAAACTCATGTCTGTTGAGTGGGTAAAGCCATCCAACCATCTCATCCTCTGCTGCCCACTTCTCCTCCTTTCCTCAATTTTTCCCAGCATCAGGGTCTTTTCCAATGAGACAACTCTTTGCATCAGGTGGCCAAAATATTGGAGCTTCAGTCCTTCCAATGAATATTCAGGGTTGATTTCACAAGAACTTTCTCTTCAACACATAGAAATTATTAGGACGGCTCAATTAAAAAAAAAAAAAACTCAACAAAAAAAAATCAGCCAAAGGTCTAAATGCATGTTTCTCTAAATAGGTCATACAGATGGTGATGAAAGCACATGAAAAGATGCTCAGCGTCACTAGTTCTTTCAGAAAGGCAAATCAAATGTACCATGAGATATCACCTCACATTGGTCAGAATGGCCACATCAAAAACCTACAACAATAAATTCTGCAGAGGGTGTGGAAAGAAAGAAAGCCTCCTACACTGTTGGTGGGAATGTAAATTGGTACACCCATTAGGTAGAACATTATGGAGGTTCTTTTAAAAACTAAGCACAGAAGTACCCAGTGACCCAGAAATCCAATACCTAGAAGTAGATCCAGAAAAATAGCAAAATTTTAAAAGACACCTGCACTCCAAAGATCATGGCAGCACTAGGTACAATAGCCAAGACAGGGGAGCAACTTAAGTGTACAAGGACAGACGAACGGATACAGAAAATGAGGTACATATACACAATGCAATATTGCTCAGACATAAAGAAGGATGAAATAATGCCATTTCCAGTTACAGGGAAGAAACTAGAGGTGATCAAACTAAGTGAAATAACTGAGAAAGGGAAAGATAATAGAGAGTATCACTTCTGTGGAATCTAAACATGGATACAAATGAGCGTCATTACAAAATGCAAACAGATTCACAGACTCAGAAATTTACGCTTACCAAAATGGAAAGGTGGCAGGGGGTGGGGGGAGTAATGAGCTGGTACAGATCGATATTTACACGTCAAAACTGGTGCGGTTTTTGTTGTTTAGCAGTCTCAGTCGTGTCCGATTCTTTGCAACCCCATGGACTGTATACTGCCAGGACAAAGGATGTTCAAGGGATTCTCCAGGCAAGAATACTGGAATGGTTTGCCATTTCCTTCTTCAGGTAATGTTCCCAACCTAGGGATCGAGCCCAGGTCTCCTGAAAGTCTCCTGCGTTGCAGGAGGATTCTTTACCAACTGAGCTATCAGGGAAGCACGGTCCACTGAAAATCACCATTCAAAATGACACGTGCACCTTGATTTTCAGGGCAGCACTCTTTCAATAGGCAAGACATGGAATCCACCAAAAGGTCCAGTGGAAGAAAAGTGAGGACAAGGCGGTACATCTATAATTGGAACACCACTCAACCATAAAACAGAGTGAAACAGGGATGCTGTCAGCAGCATGGGTGTGCTAAGAAATCATCACACCAGGTGAGGGAACTCAGAGACAGAAAGACAAATATCATGAGATATCACTTACGGGCACAATCTATAAATTCATACTAATGACCTAAATACAAAACAGACTTCATAGCCTGCGAAAATCAAATTATGAGTATCAAAAGAAATTTAGAAAGAAGGGATAATTAAGAGTTTAGGATTTACATACACACTAATATCTAACAAATGATAAGCAAATTGGACCTAGTGAAAAGAACAGGGAACTCTAATAAAGAGACTGTAATAATGTATATGAGGAAAAAAATGGAAAGAGAATAGATTCACTTCTATGTAAAATGAAATTGTTACTGTACAGCTAAAACTAATAAAACAATGGAAATCAACCTGACTCCAATAGAAAATAAAAATTAAATTACAGAAAATTCATCTAGGGGACCACAGACAGTGGCGACCCTACAGATTAGGTCTGTGATACACTATGATGTAAATATGACACCGCCAAAGGTTTTCACCTGGCAGAACACAGAGCAGCAACCCATTCAAAGGTGCCTGACCTCATGTGAATGTCACAAGATTAAGAGAAGAAAGACCACAGGTTAATCAGGGCAACACCCTCAATTCAGATGTTGGGGATCTCCAAGGGTTAAGACACACAGAGGTGAAGAGCAGACATGGGGTCTCTGGGCACAGGATACAGACCCGTGTGGATGGGGTGAGACGCACACGGTTCCCGAACCCTGCATCTGGGGCCGCATGACTCTTGGTTAGGACACCAGGTCCCTGATGGCTGGGCCCCAAAGGCAGAAACGAGTGGGTTCCTGGAACCTCCTGGGTTCCTGGAACCTTCTCTCATCCCAGAGAAGTCCTCCTCTCCTGCCCTTCAGTTCTCTCTGATACTAACTGTTTTGACAGCTGTAATGATAATGCTGAACACACTACCTTGGTTCCAGAGGGCTCCGTTCTTTGTTTTCCCACTGAGGTGTTGAGAAAACACACCAGGCACGGGGCTAGAAGACGAGGAGCAGGTCTGGTGTTTGCTGAGCAGGGACAGCCGATGGGAAGGTGATCACATAGCAACCTCACCTGCTGCCCGTTGGTTTTTGCCTGATCCTTGTACCCTGGAATCAATTAGCCAGGTGAACCTGCCTCCCTACTCAAACTGAATGTGCTGAAAAACTGGAGTAATTACCAAGTAGCCCACCTGAGGAGTCTCCATGAGCCTCAGGGCAGGTGAGCCTGGCAGGAGGAAAGACTAAGAGCCCTAAGGCAGCACTGACCCTGGGAGGGCCATGGAACCCCACTCAGAGGAGGGCACATTACCCAGAGAAGCCCACCTCAGCTCCAGGCCCCAGACCTCTGAGCACTGACATTCAGACACAGGCATGGAGTTTGCCAGGACGGAGGCCAGGCCCAGTCCGCACCCAGGTCTCCACGTCCTCGTGCACACAGAACATGGTCAGGTGTCAATATTCTCATTGCAGAAAGCAAGCAGTCTTGTCTAAACGTAATCAGTGCAGACAGGATTGAAAAGTCAAAGTGTTCATCGTTCAGACATGTCTGACTGTTTGTGACCACATGGACTGTAGCCCTCCAGCCTCCTCTGTCCATGGGGTTCTGCAGGCAAGCATACTGGATTCAGTTGCCATTCCCTTTTCCAGGGGAACTTCCCAATCCAGAGATGAAACCAGTTCTCCTGCACTGCATGCAGATTCTTTACCATCTAAGCCACCAGGGAAATTCCTAGACAAGACAGAGAGGTCTAAGTCTACCATGCAGACAGAACTTGGTCAGGTTTAAACTAGAGTTAAGTTGCTCTCCCTGGAGGCACAGGTCATACACATGCAGGGTCTCTCATCATTGGACAGCGGCCTCACCCTCAGGTGGGAACTGACAAGTAAGTTTCTCAAAGAAAAAATCATCACTGGGCCCCACATGTCACCCACATCAGGAAACCAAAAGAATCTTTGTCATTAAACACTTTAACAGGCAAAACAAAACTGTTACCAGTATCTTTGGCCATGTGGTGGTCTGGATCCAGGGAAGATCCAGGGATTTCTTAGAGTTGAGTCCAGTGTCTTGTAAAGACAGACAGACAGTGCCCTGATTCCTTCTCCCATGCTTCCAGCTGGAGGCAGCCACACTGGAAGCCTTCTAGAAAAGGATACTCTTTATCAGAATAAAAATTGTTGAAATGGAAAGCATACTAGTTAGTATTTGCCAACCTAAAATATTCTTAAAAGCTTGGCCCCCAGATCTTTGTGGTTCCCACTGTTTCCTTTGTGTTCAGATTGTCAGGGTAGAAACAGTCCATTGTTTCAAATTGGTTTCTTCTAATTCTGTTATTTGCTATTATATGAATGAAAGGTCACACTTGAAAAAATATATAAAAAAATTCTTGCAAAAAAAAATGGAGTCAAGGAGCCCATAAGCTGTATGAACTCTGCCTTCTAATAGTTTCAATTTCAAAGACGGAGGGCAGGAGGAGAAGGGGATGACAGAGGACGAGATGGTTGGATAGCATCACCAACATAATGAACAGGAGTCTGAGCAAACTCTGGTAGATGGTGAAGGACAAGGAAGCCCAGCATGCTGCAATCTATGGGGTTGCAAAGGGTTGGGCACGACTGAGCAACTGAACATCAAGCTTCAATTTTCTGCCTGGAGAAACCTGATAAAATAGGCACCCTGATTTTTTCAATTCTCTGTTTAAACTCTGCTAAAATGAAATTGATATTCATATCAAGATGTAAGAGTTTCTGAGTTTTAAGATGTCACATCAATGTAAGAGATGCTGGTGAGAATAGAATGCTGCTGGTGGCAAAATGTTCTTCAAATAAAGCTCTGTTTCAAACTGGATTTAAATACAACACTACATGGGTACATGAAGTATGAACCAAGAGCCTAAATATAGCAGGCAATATGTAAAAACAAATTTGATATCCCATATGTGAGAGTAAAAGCTACTGGTTTTTGCAGTAGTCATGTACGGATGTGAGAGTAGGACCACAAAGAAGGCAGAGCACTGAAGAACTAATGCTTTTGACCTGTGGTGCTAGAGAAGACTCTTGAGAGTCCCTGGGTCTGCGAGGAGATCGAACCAGTCAATCCTAAAGGAAATCAGTCCTGAACATTCATAGGAAGGGGTGACGCTGAAACCAAACCTCCAATCCTTTGGCCCCCTCATGTGAAGAGCCGACCCACTGGAAAAGACCCTGATGCTGGGAAAGACTGAAGGCAAATGGAGAAGGGGATGACAGAGGAAGAGATGGTTGGATGGCATCACTGACTCAACTGTCATGAATTTGAGCAAGCTTCGGGAGTTGGTGATGGGCAGGGATTCCTGGCGTGCTGCAGTCCATGGGGTCACAAAGAGTCAGACACAACTGAGCAACTGAACAGCAACTACAACAACATGAGAGTGAATGTTTCTTGTCAGACCTGCAGCTGGTATGCACACATTGGTTTAGAACACTCTCCAACCCAGATTGTCTCTAAGTCTGATTAAGGATGTCACAAGTGCATGAACCAAAAGGTAATGGATTCATTCTGGGATGGGATAGAATGTAACTGTGAACAGTCTGTAAAACTTACAGAGTCTGTAATCCACTCAAGATTTCAAATAATAAAACATTCACTTGAAATTTAAAGCCTCTTGGAAAGTTGCATCCTATCTATGAAAACACTCCATAGATTTCTTTTCGTAATCATTTTTCCCAGTGATAACACTTTAACTCTTCAGTTGCTGATATTATTACCAAGATGAACTTGTCCTCATGGGTGTGGGAGATGAAGTGGATCCATTGTGATTGCTCCTGGTCAAATGACTCTCGCAATTTCTAATTATGTTCTATATCCACAATATTTATTTTTACATCCATCGAAGTCTACTTCTCAGATCTTTATGTACACCAAACAATAGATACCTGGTGAGTTCAGATTATATTAAACACTCTTTCCACAACTTTTCCAATGTCAATTGAATCAGAACAAGGTGAAGCAAGGCGAAGTGTTGAAGTTTTAAATGATCTCTAAGGACCCTAAAAAAAAAAAAAAAATTAGAAATCCTAACCATCACTGGTCTATACAAAAGAATCACAATGTGTCTTTTTCATGAAATTGCAACAACTGACTAATGAGAGTTGCAACAAGTTGGAGTTATGCTTGATTTGAGTTGAAACAGTTTGGATGTGGGCATAGGAGGATATATGGGGTGATACATACTTAAGGAGGTAACAAGTATGAATCCAAAAATTTATAAGGTGTACTTTGTAAACAAAGGTGAAACATTTAACTTGTTTTCACTATCTGGCCCTTCCAGACTTTGCCATCATCTACTGACTCCCCTGTGGACTTGTTGGTTTAATGCCTTCAGATTAAAACTAGTCACATGCATCTTGTTTAGCTATGTTCTCTTTGTTTGAAAATGTTTATGTTTCTCTCTCCTAGTATGCTCTTATAATTGCCACTATCTGTATCACTTACGTTGTCTATAAGGTGGTCTCCTTCATTGTCCACTGTGTAACCATCCTCCGTGTATACAGATATTTACATGTCTATGTATATAGACATATCTATGTCTATATGTATCTATAATAGATATTTATATCTGTATATACATAGATAGTTATGTCTATATGTACATATATATTTATATGTCTATGTCTATAGATATTTATGTCTCTATGAACCTAGGTATTTATACATCTATGTACCTAGAATGTATATTACTTTTTTTTTCCCATTTATTTTTATTAGTTGGAAATTAATTACTTTACAATATTGTAGTGGTTTTTGTCATACATTGACATGAATCAGCCATGGATTTACATGTATTCCCCATCCCGATCCCCCCTCCCACCTCCCTCTCTACCCGATCCCTCTGGGTCTTCCCAGTGCACCCGGCCCGAGCACTTGTCTCATGCATCCAACCTGGGCTGGTGATCTGTTTCACCCTAGATAATATACATGTTTCGATGCTGTTCTCTTAAAACATCCCACCCTCGCCTTCTCCCACAGTTAAAAACTCTGTTCTGTACATCTGTGTCTCTTTTTCTGTTTTGCATAGATAGTTATGTCTGTATGTACATATATATTTATATGTTTAAGTATATAGATATTTATGTCTCTATGAACCTAGGTATTTATATATCTATGTACCTAGAATGTATATTTCTATGCATATAAACATTTGTATATCTACGTACCTACACATTTATATCTCTCTCTGGACATTTACATATCTATGTACCTAGATATTTACATTTATGCACACTTATGTATATACAAATAGATGTCTTACCAGTATAACAGGGCCTGTAGAAAAGGGAACGTTCCTACAAAAAGACCTGACTTGGCAGCTGAACAACAACAAAAGAGAAAATACACTCGGTTCACCTGCCACCAACAACACATGGTATATCAATGTTACTACAATATGAAATAAAGGTTACTTTAAAAAAATAATGCTTAGGGGGACTTCCCTGCAGTCAGTGGTTCAGATTCTGTGCTTCAAATGCAGGGGGCGAGGGTTCGACACTTGGTCGGGGAACTAAAAATCCCACATGCCACATGGACCTGCCAGTAAATAAAAAAAAAATTATTACAATAAATAAATAAGAAAGTTCAGAAAGAACACACAAGCTTTTGGGTGTTTCTTCAGCTACATTCCATATTGAATTACAGTCTTGAGTTAAAACTTGAAAGTTTCAACTTTCAAGGTAATCACAACTGGGCATGAAAAAGTCCTGACGCCTTGTGGCCATTCCCTGCAATAGCAACCTTAAAACTTGCTTATGAGAACATTTCATGCAAAGATGGGCTCAGTAAAGTACATCAATGGTATGGACCTAACAGAAGCAGAAGATATTAAGAAGGGGTGGCAAGAAAACACAGAAGAACTGTACAAAAAAGATCTTCATGAACCAGATAATCATGATGGTATGATCACTCATCTAGAGCCTGACATCCTGGAATGTGAACTCAAGTGGCCTTAGGAGACATCACTGCAAACAAAGCTAGTAGAGGTAATGGAATTCCAGTTGAGCTATTTCAGATCCTAAAAGATGATGCTGTGAAAGTGCTGCAATCAATATGCCAGCAAATTTTGAAAACTCAGCAGTGGCCACAGGACTGGAAAAGGTCAGTTTCATTCGAATCCCAAAGAAAGACAATGCCAAAGAATGCTCAAACTACTGCACAATTGCACTCATCACATACACTAGCAAAATAATGCTCAAAATTCTCCAAGCCAGGCTTGAGCAATACATGAACCGTGAACTTCCAGATCTTCAAGCTGGTTTTAGAAACGGCAGAGAAAGCAGAGATCAAATTGCCAACATCCACTGGATCATCGAAAAAGCAAGAGAGTTCCAGAAAAAAATATCTATTTCTGCTTTACTGACTATGCCAAAGCCTTTGACTGTGTGGGTCACAATAAACTGTGGAAAATTCCCGAAGATGGGAATACCAGACCACCTGACCTGCCTCTTGAGAAATCTGTATGCAGGTCAAGAAGCAACAGTCAGAACCAGACATGGAACAACAGACTGGTTCCAAATCGGGAAAGGAGCATATCAAGGCTATACATTGTCACCCTGCTTATCTAAATTCTATGCAGAGTACATCATGAGAAATACTGGGCTGGATGAAGCACAATCTAGATTCAAGATTGCTGGGAGAAATATCAACAATGTAGATGGCACAACCCTTACGGCAGAAAGTGAAGAAGAACTAAACAGCCTCCTGATGAAAGTGAAAGACGAGAGTGAAAATGTTGGCTTAAAGCTCAACATTCAGAAAACTAAGATCATGGCATCTGGTCCCATCACTTCATGGCAAATAGATGGGGAAACAGTAGATGACATTATCTTGGAGGACTCCAAAATCACTGCAGATGGTGACTGCAGCCATGAAATTAAAAGATAGTTACTCCTTGGAAGAAAAGTTATTACCAACCTAGACAGTATATTAAAAAGCAGAGATGTTACTTTGCTAACAAAGGTCTGTCTAGTCAAGGCTATGGTTTTTCCAGTGGTCATGTATGGATGGGAGAGTTGGACTATAAAGAAAACTGAGTGCTGAAGAATGGATGCTTTTGAACTGTGGTGTTGGAGAAGACTCGAGAGTCCCTTGGACTGCAAGGGGATCCAACAAGTCCATTCGAAACGAGATCAGACCTGAGTGTTCATTGGAAAGACTGCTGTTGAAGCTGAAACTCCAATGCTTTGGTCACCTGATGTGAAGAGCTGACTCATTTCAAAGGACCCTGATTCTGAGAAAGATTGAGGGCAAGAGGAGAAGAGGACGATGGTTGGATGGCATCACCGACTCAGTGGACACGAGTTTGGGTAAACTCCGGGAGTTACTGATAGACAGGGAGGCCTGGCATGGTACAGTCCATGGGGCTGCAAAGAGTCAGACACGACTGAGTGACTGAGTTGAACTGATAAGGGGAAAGAATATGAAGAAGAATAGATATCTATATGTATACCAGACCAGCTGGAATGAAAGGGATGCTGATGGTGACTGGTTCTGACTCTCAAGACTTCAAGCAACTGAAGCTTGGAGTCTCCCACAGCCCAAGACCCTTAATGAACATGCCTGTAAAGGTAAAGTGTTCATCACTCACTCATGTCTGACTCTTTGCAACCCCATGGACCACCAGCCTCCTCTGTCCATGGGATTCTCCAGGCAAGCATACTGGAGTGGACTGCCCCGCCCTCCTCTTGGGATCTTCCTCATTTAGGGGTTGAATCCGGGTCGTCAGCTATGCAGAGATTGTTTACCATCTGAGTCACCATAGAAGCCGGAACATGCCTGTACTCATAGATTAAAGCTTACCCAACTTTGTGGTTTACAGAGACACTGCTCTGGAAAGCTCCATGGTGTTCTCCATGGTTCTGCAAGTAATACACTTTTCCTTCCCATGAGCTTTGGCTGGGTTGTACCTTCTGGCTCTACACCCACCAAGAGGTAAACTCGCTTTTCTGGTAACATTTCTCCATCCAGACTCCCAACCACCACTTGACACTAATTCTACCGTCACTCGCTTTGCTTCCAATACATGAAAATCACATTATTTTTCTGTGAGCAAAGCTACCTAAGGACCAGAAACAGTGTCCCTATTTTATCTTGTGAAGCCAGTAGGTGTCAAGCAAACTCAGCTCAGTGGATCCACAGTCCTCCAGATCGATGCCTCGGCTTACAGAAAACACTTACAGGCTTTGAGGTTTTACTTATACCTCATTTCTGAAGGCTTTTCATACCTACATTACATATACAGATGGCTCATCAGTGCCACTTCCACTTTCAGGTTAAAAATCCTCCAAGTTTTTTCTAACATCCTTATTCCATGCGTTGTGTTTAAATCTTTGACCATACGGTGTTTATCTTGTGTCTCATCAGAATGTAGCTAATTACACCGTTTCCCTTGAATAATGCAGTACTCACCACAGAAGAGATCTTGCCAAAACTGGATTTGACAAGGTAGGGCACATGTGGACCTAGGATACACTCCGGGAGCACAGTTACAGTCTGGTGGAGCCGATATACCAGTTGAGGGCACTGGAAGGAAACATTCAGCCTGAGGACAACCCGCCCACTTGAGGATCCAGGCCTAAGCGGCCATGCCTGAAAACAAAGAAACCAGCCAAGATGCGCCTGGGCACTGGAGGCTTGACAGACACGCCCACAGAGCAGCCAATCCCCGAGCGGTGGGGCGGGGCTCCATCACGGCTCCCCACCCTCCGGCCGCCTATTGGCCAGACTGCCTCAGTCACAATGCCGATTGGTCGCTTGTGCCTGACAGGGTACAGGCAGGCTGCTGGCCCTTCACTTCACCTCAGCGCCCAAGGACTGGACTTCGCTGAACCCCTAGCGCTCCTGGGGACAGGGTGGGCAGCGCGGCAGGAGAGCGGGGAGGCTGACGGGAACGCGTCCTGCGCAGCCCTCATAAACCCTTAGCCTGATGGCTTCAAATTCCAGGGTGGGAGGCCCGAAATCCTGTCAACTTTGAGTAACCTGAGTCCTAATCTGAAGGGGGCTTGCATCTCGTCAGCTTCAGGGATTACAAGTCCCTTCACCCACAGAAACACTGAATCCCCTAGTGCTGCAACCCTCAAATACCTAGATTAACCCCAGTTCCCCTCAGCCTGAGGCACCCTAAAAATACCACCCGCAGAGACACCAAATTTCCTCAACCCCGGAGACCCTGAATCCCTCCGCCTGCGAGCTCTTAAAACTCTTCCTCCTCAAGACCCTAACTGTCCTGCCTGTCGGAGCCCTAAAGTCCCTTAATAAGAAACCCCCGATTTCCTCAGCCTCACAGATCCCAGGTTTTCTCACCCTGCGCATTCTACATCAGCAAAAAGATCCCCAGTCGCCTCTGTCTGAGGACCCTAGTTACTTCAGCCTGTGGGACCCAGATCTCCTCAAGCCGGGCGACTTGTCCCTTAGACATAGAACCTATGTTATGCCCAGATTTTTCTGAGTCCCCAGGAGGAGATCCTCAAAACCCTTCTTGGAGAAACATTCTCTCTGCTGCATTGGAACAGAGCCCTGATTTCAGCCTGACCCCAGTCCAACAGTTAGGGGTTTCCAGGTCTCCTCAAGAATACCTCTATCACCCACAGACACATCCATCCTAGTGCCTTCCCTCAGAGGGGCTGAATTGTAGGGGGACCAAAGAAACCAAATCTAGTTCACATTAGGCTGGTCTGTCATATCTAGTCAGGATCCGTCCATCCCACCAATACCCTCACCCTGACTTTCCCCTCACCTTCCTGCCCTGGACACTCCACCCAAGGAAGACAGACCAGGCTCTGGACACTGGTCTGGGCTGTCTCAGCACCTTCTTCTTCCACAGGCACCTGGCCTTGAGCACTCCAATGGCCATGAGGCTGAACAGGTCTCCAGAGGAGAGCACTGAGGGAGATGCCAGGAGAACAGAGTGGAAGCCCACGGTGAGAGGTGGAGGCAGCAAACCTGGGCTCTAAGCCAGCTCTATAGGAAGGACACGGCGCTGGTCCCTGAAGCACCACAGACTGCTTGCCTGGGCAGCTGAGTGAACTTCCCTGTGACCGTACACAGGATGGGAATGCCTGGTCCTGTCTGAGATGGTGGGGTGGAGTGGGACAAAACAGGACACTAGCTTCATCAACTGCTCTGTGTCCAGGAAGAGTTAGGAAAATGCTCAGTGTTTGTTCAGTTAAGCAGGACACAGTCGGGAAGGAAAGTCTTCATCCCTGTCTCACACAGACCATCCAGGAGCTTCAGGCTACTCCCTGCACAAAAGGTGGAGGAGAAAGCTCAGCTCTAAGGTCTGACTTAGATTAGTAAATCACTGATGAAATCTATTATTTTCCTTAGGCCACAGATGCTTTCAAAGACATCTCCATATACTTCTCCAAGGAACAATGGGAAGAGATGGGAGAATGGGGAAAAATCCGATATAGGAATATGAAAAGAAACTACGAAGTGCTGATTGCTATAGGTAACAGGAAGTGCTGGGTGCCTGTGAGCCTGGGAAACATGAAACAGGTCTTCACCCTCAGTGTTCACTTGGCCCGCTCTTAGGTGGCTTCATCTGCTCACAGTTCCCTTTTGTGTGGAGACTAAACTGGAGGAAATGTTTACAGTTCTGCACCAGAGGGAGGTTGACCCTGCAAGGCAGAGCTCACCTCTTGCCTTATTCTAGATTCTCCCAGCCCATCCTACAGATTTCCTTGACTTTGTAACACTTTCCATTGCTTCTATGCTTTGTTTCTCCTTCTTAGAACAAATATTTTGCTTCTTTCCATCTTTCAGAGCCACTCGACTGGATTTCATGCATCACCACAGGCAGGTCATCAAGCCCCAGGTAGATGACACTGAGGATTCTGATGAAGAATGGGCACCAAGGCAGCAAGGTGAGAGGCCAGGAGGATTTGGAGGTGTCTTCCTAAAACCAGCCTAGGCTTAGGTCTCAACTACATCTCAGCCATTAGCAAAGAAAACATAATTTTCAGCATTCCGAAGTGGTTGTGGCCAAATATTTACATAAGCCTGAATGAAAATGAATGTATAGATTTTCCAGTGTAATTCTCAAAAGTTTTATGGTTAAAATTTATCATTCTTTTTATTTTATTATTTTTTATCATTCTTCTTAAAAAGAATTATATTTGCTGAACATTCTTAGTGAAAGGCAGTTAAAGAAACCTTAAAAATAAATTCACCAAACAGATTTAATACTAATCTCATTAGTTATTGGATTAAATCTCTTAGAAAAGGAAATGATTAACATACTATGTCAAGATACATTATTTATTTATGTCTATAAAACAAAACCCATGATCTTCTTACCCTAAGGTTAAACTAATTCTTTATTTTGATTCTAGGAAAGGGTTTGAGAGAACTATTTATTTTCCATGATCTTTCCCACATTTCACTGACCAGCGATGACATCAGGTAAATAAAACGAAGTACACTTATTATAAAATAGAAGTGAGCAGCTCACTTCCTCTTCTGCTGCTCAAACAGTTTAGAAGAGTTAATCTGCCTAGACTGGAGAAAACAATTTAGATAGTTCTATGATTCTCCATCTATGGATTGCTGATCTCCCAGATTTTTAAAAATTATTTATTTAGTTTTGGCTGCACTGGGTCTTTGTTGCTGTGCACAGGCTTTCTCTGGTTGCGGTGAGTGTCTTCTCATTGCAGAGCATATGCAGGCTCTGTAGTTTGTGACACACAGGCTTAGCTGCCCCGCAGAAAGTGGAATCTTCCTGGACCAGCCATCGAACCTGTGTCCTCTGCATTGGCAGGCAGATTCTCATCCACTGTGCACCAGGGAAGTCCCTCTGTTCCCTTAGGTTATTAATACTAGTGAAAGGGACATGAAAACCAAACATTAGGTTGTCTGCAAAGGTTTTGACATGAAGAGAGATTCTTCATAGGGAATACATACGCCTCGGTTCACCATACGCCTGCACGTCTTTATTTACCTTTTTAACAATTTCTGAGTGTATGGCACACTGTTGCTAACTATGTACACGTTAGTGTTAGTGGCCATAGTGCTAATCGCTCAGTCATGTCTGACTCTGCGTACCCATAGACTGTAGCCCACCAGGCTCCTCTGTCCGTGGGATTCTCTAGGCAAGAATCCTGGAGTGGGTTGCCATTTCCTGCTCCAGGTGATCTTCCCAACCCAGGGATTGGGCCTGCATCTGCTGCATCTCCTGAATTGCAGGTGGATATTTTACTGCTGAGCCACCGGGGATATATACACATTGCTGTACAACAAATCTGTAGAAATGTTACATCTTGCGTGACTGAAGCCCTAACCCACTGAGTAACAATTCTCCAATCCTTCCTCCTCACAGCCCTTGGCAACCACGATTTTATTTTCTGTTTCCATGGATTTGATTAATTTAGATACCTCATAGAAGTGGAATCGGGCAATATTTCTCTTTTTTGATTGGTTCATTTCACTTAGTAAAATATCATCAAGGCCCATCCACGATGTAGCATGTGACAGAATTCGTTTTAAAGGCTTCAAAACATTCCATTGTGTGCATGTGGATATAATAGTTATAACATATATCTTATATATACTCTTTATCTTTTACCCACCAATGAACATTTAGATTGCTTACACATCTTGCCCATTGGGAATAATGCGGCAATGACCATACATGTGCCCACTATTTATTCAATGACTTGCTTTCAATTCTTTATGGAAATACACTCTTGAGTGGGATTGCTAGATCATACAGCAGTTCTAACTTTCTGTGGAAACTCCATACTGTTTTCTAGAAAGCTTGCAACATTTTACATTGCCAACAATAGTGTATAAGGGTTCCAATTTCTCCATATCCTTACCAAGCTTGCTATTGTCTTCTTATACATATTGCCCATCGCAGAAGGTTTCACTTTGTATTTCCCTATTGATTAGTAATATTGAGCATCTTTTCATATGTTTGTTGGCCATTTGTGTATTTTCTCTGGAGAAATGTCTATTCAATTCCTTCTCTCACTGTTAGTCAGCTCAGACTGCCATAACAAAGCAGACTGCGTTCCTTAAACCATAGAAATTTGTTTTCTTACAATGCTGGAGCATGGAAATCTGATATCAAGGTGCCATCATGGTCAATCAGGTTCTCTTCCTGGCTTATAGGTAGCCTTCATATGGGTGGGTGTATGCTTATTAACCCCTTATCAGATGCATATTTTACAAATCTTTTCTACCATCCTGTAGGTGGCCTTTTCAACTCTGTTCAGTGTCCTTTGCTGCACAGAGGCTTTAAGATTAATCTTATTTGTCTATTTTTACTTTGTTACTAATACTTGTGCCCTTGGCACCATATCTAAGAAATCATTGCTGATTCAATGTCGTGAAGCTTCACCCTTGTTTTCTTCTAAGAGTCTTATCAAGTCTTGCATTTAGGTCTTTAATCCATTCTGAGTTGATTTTTCTTCAAGATGTAAGATGTTCATTATTTTGCATATGGTTATTTTGTTTCCCCAGCACCATTCATCACAGGGATTAAACTTTCCCCATTATCTTGACACCCTAGATGAAGATCATTAGACCATGTATCCAAGAGTTTATTTCTGGCTGTCTATTCTGTTCCATTGATTGACATATCTGTCTTTATGCCAGCCAGCTTCCTCAGTGGCTCAGCAGGTGAAGAATCTGCCTTCAGTGCAGGAGACACAGGAGATGAGGGTTCAATCCATGGGTTAAGAAGATCCCCTGCAGAAGGAAATGGCAACCCTGTCCAGTATTCTTGCCTGAGAAATCCCCTGGACAGAGGAGCCTGGTGGGCTACAGTCCAAAAGGTCACAAAAAGTCAAGAAGACTGAGTGACTAAGCACACATTTTTTGACAAATCTACACTCTTGGTTCCTGTACCTTTGTAGTATGTTCTGAAATCAGAGGCCTCCAACTTTGCTGTTCTTGCTAAGATTGCTTTGCTGTTCTTGCTAAGATTGCTTTGCCTATTTGGGGTGCTCTGAGTTTCCTTGTTAACTGTTGGATGGATTTTCTATATCTGAAAAAAATTCCATTGGGATTTTAATAGGAATTGCATTGAATCTTTAAATTGCTTTGGGTAGTATGAACAGCTTAATAATATTAAGCCTCCAAATCCATAAACACGAGGCACCTATCTATTTATTTATGTCAGATTCCTTTCAGCAATATTTTGTAGTTTTCAACATATAAGTCTCTCATCTCCTTAAGTTTATTTCTAATTACTTCATTCTTTTCAATGCTATTATAAATAAGATTATTTGTCCAGTGGCTAAGACTCCACATTCCCAATGCAGAGAACTTGGGTTCAGTCCCTAGTCAGGGAACTAGTTCCCACATGCCGCAACAAAGACCTGGCACAAACAAATAAATAAAAATAAATATTTTTTTTAATATAGCTCTTGACTACAGCTTTAAAAAAAATAAAAAATAAATAGGATTGTTTTCTTATTTTTCTTTGTGGAATGGTCATTCGTCATGCACGGAAAGATATTAGAATGTTGATTTTGTACCATGCAACTTTCTGTGCAGGTTTTGTGTGTGTGTGGATTTAAAGATTTTTCTGCACATAAACCACGTCCCTGTGAACAGACATAATTTTACTTCTTTCTTTCCAAATGGAAGGCTTTTGTTTCCATTTCTAACCTAAAGCCCTGGCTAGGAGTTCTAATATTATGGTGAACAGAAATGTTGATAATGGGCATCCTTGCCTTTTTTTCTTGATCTTTTTCACTGATGACTATGATGTTAGAGGTAGACTTTCAATATATGACCTTTATTATATTGCAGTCACTTCCTCCTATTTCTACATTGTTGAGTACTATTGTCATGAAAGACTAGTAAATTTATTACATACTTTATGAACATCAGATGAGGCACAGATGAAGTTTCATATTTTTTTTAATTTTAAGAAAATTATATAATGCTCCCAGTGGAATCATGGGAGTTGATGATACAGAAATCATTTTCCATTCCTCCTTTGGTAATCATTGTCTTTGTCACTCTCTGGCTTAGAATTATGTGTCCTTAATTAGAATACCCAGAGTTTGAAAACATTTTCCAACCAAAAAACTGATCCTCATCTTTTTTTAGGTAAACCTTCTTCGATGGCCTTCAGAGTGGAGCACAGTAAACACCAGAAGGTGAGTATTTCCCAAATCCTGTTGCCAAAATGTCCTCCTCATGGATCCAGTCACAGGTGAGAATAGGAGAAAACACAGAGATCCTGGAGACGGCTGCCTTCCTGCCCTGGATCTTTAGCACACTGTCTGATATCATCACCATCTTTACAGTCAGTAAGAACACAGTTAGGAAGCTTACCGTGTGGTCTGACTGGCAGTGAATCCATGCAGGCTGAAAAGCACCAATGACTACAGAGGGAAATAGCTCTTCTATTGCTTCCTACCAAAAAAAAAAAAAAGAAAGAGGAAAGCTTGTAACTCTTTCTCTGACACTCAGATCACCAAAAGGAGGAACTGCTATGAGTATGTGGATGGAAAGGACACGTCTTGGGCCAACTGGATGAGGTGAGTGCAGTGAGTCTGCAGTGTATAGATGTTGATACTCCCTCAATCCCACGCCCCTTTCCTTCTCAACCCGGCTCCCTCAATAGCTTTCACATCTTCTTTCCTCTTTTCCCTCCATATCATGTTCTTTCATTTCAAAAGACATTAGAATGAAGGAAATAAAAATATGGCATGGATATTTCAAAAGAACAGCATGTATACTATCTATGGTGAAACAGATCACCAGCCCAGGTGGGATGCATGAGACAAGTGCTCCGGCCTGGTGCACTGGGAAGACCCAGAGGAATCGGGTGGAGAGGGAGGTGGGAGGGGGGATCGGGATTGGGAATAAAGACCTGCCCTCTGTAGTTGAAATAAAAAAAAATAATAATAATAATTAAAAAAAAAATATATGGCATGTGCCATCAAAATACAAGCCTACATGCTGAACAAAACTGGTGGACTTGAAAACAACTTGAGGAGTCTAGATTCACCAGGGACACTTTAACTCACTTAATTGACACTTACCAAGCACTTTATGTTTCAGTTTAGACAGTGAACTTCATTACTGAAGCAGATCATACAACCCATATCCTCTTGGAGAACATACTCCAGACAGACATTAGCCAACTGATTTTAGGAACAGTAACCTTAATTTTTCTCTCTTTGAGTAACTGCACAGTGCCAGGATAACCTAACATGGGAGACCTTGAGTCCATGTGGGCAACAACCTCCCCAGGCTTGGTTCCAGTGAGAGTGGGCCCTGAGGCCTGGGAAGGAATGGGGGGCGGGATCGCCATGAGCAGGGACATTCTCTGAGGGCCTCTCTTTTCATCAGGACAGGCAGAGAGTGAACAAACTATTACTGTTCCTTGTCTCAAGCTATGTCAGCGCTCTCTCCAAGTTTCCATGGGAGGGGGTGGGCAAGTGAATATGACTCTGGATACACATGGGGAGATTAGAGGAAAGCCTCAGGAGAGAAGGCAGGCTGGGGTGAGTGCTGAGGGCCGCGTGCTAGCCGAGGAGCACCAAGTCTTGTGAATGAAAGAGAACTTAATTCAGAGTTTAGAGGAGCTGGAGGTCACCAGCTTCATGGACAGTCCAGGTGGAAACGAGTCTGGAACTGAACTCTGGAAAATGGCTAATTAGGTAAGGAGAGAAAAGCATTCCAGCCAGGAAGAAGACTGGAAACAGGATCTGAAAATGGGAATTCACATGGCCTGGTCGAAGGTGTGAATAGAAGGTCCACATGAGGGGTGGCCTCAGAGACGGAAGGCAAGGAGCTGGGCATGGTCCGAGAGTGGAGGGCACTCATCACCTGAGGTTTCTTTCCTTTTCCCTGCCTCGACCCCAGGTATGTGAACTGTGTCCGGGATGATAAGGAGCAGAACCTGGTGGCCTTCCAGTATCACAGGAAGATCTTCTACCGAACCTGCCAGGTGGTCAGGCCGGGCTGTGAGCTGCTGGTCTGGTATGGGGACAAGTATGGCCAGGACCTTGGCATCAAGAGGAACAGCAGGGGGAAGAGTGAGCTCGCGGCCGGGAGAGGTGAGTGTCAGCCCTCTTCCAGCACCCCACCCCATCCTGAGGAGCCTCCCTGGGCTGATTCCAAAGCAGAGTACAATCCAGTCTAAAGTCAGTCAAGTCGTCATTAATATGCCTCAGAATTTGATTCATTTCATATGACTGTTAGTAAAAAATTTTATTTTAAAAATGCTAGTTCTAATGTTCAATATTTCATGCAAAAAATATGTAACATCACCTTCTGCTGAAAGGCTTAGAAGCAAAATGCAAGTTTTCTAGCACCTACCAGCTCTCTGCCCTTTACCTGTTTCTTCCTCATTTCGTCCCATTTCTAAGCGACACATGTACAGTGATGTGCATTCAGTTACTGTTCCAGTTTGTTGTCATGTGAGTTCATACTCTGTGCCAGACGGGGCTCCACGCACCGAGACAGACAGAACCACTGCCCTGGGTCAGCAGGGGCTTCACACCAGACAGGGGCTGGTGCTCTGAGGAAAACCAGTGCAGGGACCGTGCCTCGGGTCAGCGTGAGCAGAGGGTGGGGTGTGGTGCAGGACGGTGGGGCAGGGTCTGTGCAGAGATAACACCCGTGGGGAAGGATTCCAGGCAGGGGAGCAGCCAGTGCCGCAGCCCCAGGGCCGGGAAGAGAGGCCATGCCAGGGGTCGCGGGAGGAAGCACAGAGGGAGAGAAGGAGGTTGGATGGGACACGGAAGCCTCAGGGCCTGTGTCCACGTGCAGGCCCCAGGGGTCCTCCTGGGTGAAACAGAACAACCGCGAGGCTTTCAGCTGCAAGCAGCATGTTCTCTGTTCTGTGACGATGCTTTGGTTCACTTTTGGGAAGAGACAGCAGCGGTGAGTCCCCTCAGAAGTCAGTTCATTGCCAGACATGAGGGGAGAGTGGGCTAGCTTAATATGCTTGGGAGTGAGGCTGTGAAGAGTCTGGCTGGAGATGTATTTTAAACAGGGCTTCCTAGTGCATGTTAAATGGACTAAGCCTGGATGAAATAAATGAGGCATGAGTACTGGTGAGGCTTAAGAAAGGATATGCCTTGATTTTGTAATTTATGGGAAACTGAGAGAGGAGCAATTTGTGAACCATTTGGGGCAGCAGGAGCCAGAGACCTGTAGTCAGTGGGACCTGGGCCGCTCGGTCTCATCCAGTCTCAAACCCACTTCCTGCAGAGATTGGCACAAAGGCTGCTCTTTGAACAAGGAGCCATAAATTCAGCTTTACTCACATCTGCTCTAACCACCCCCTGTGCTGTCTCCCATACGCAGAGAGCTCCAGGCCAGGCGCCCCTAACTTAATAGACCCTTTCCCCTCACAGTGAGACTCTCAGGAGATTCCACCTAAGTCATCAAGTCTTATCCCTCAGTAGGGTGAATACCTGTGGCTACTGTGATATGACTTTTCCGATAATTACACGCAGAGAAAGTCCCTGCAGATCCATCTCTATCAGGAGAGATGCTGCCTCTGATGCTGCTGGAAGGTCCCTATCTGGGTGATATGTAGAAAAGGCCCTTGACACCAGCTTCCTGGATTTCTGTAGATGTAGAGAATAAGAGTGGAATGGAAAAGTGGACTGTAAAGACACACTCAATGGGAGACAAATCCTGCCCTGTCAACACTTAGATGATTACTGGGGAGGGCCTGACCACGGCAAACCAGCTACCTGACCTAAAGCTTCCTCTTTCAGCAGAACCGAAGCCCAAGATCCACCCATGTGCCTCCTGCTCTCTGGCCTCCTCCAATCAGAAATTCCTCAGCCAACACACCCAACGCAGTCACCCCTCTCAGACCCTCCTGAGACCATCTGAAAGAGACCTCCTCCAACCAGAGGATCCCTGCCCAGGAAATCAAAATCAGAGATATTCAGATCCACACAGCCCGAGCGACAAACCTGAGGGTCAGGAGGCCAAGGACAGGCCCCAACCTTTGCTGAAAAGCATAAGGCTGAAAAAGATTTCAAGGGCCTCTTCCTACTCACCCAGAGGATGAATGGGGAGTTCTGCGGTGCATGAGCTAATAACAGAAGAGTCCAGCACAAGCCAGAAACTGAATCCAGAGGACAAATTATTCACGGGGGCAGGGGTCTCAAGGATTATGAAAGTCAAGTATAGAGAGTGTGGGCAAGGCTCCAAGGACAGGTCAAGTCTCATCACACACGAGAGGACACACACAGGGGAGAAGCTCTATGTTTGCGGGGAGTGTGGGCTAAGCTTCCAACACGGGTCAAATTTCATCAGATACCAGAGGACACACACAGGAGAGAAGCCCTATGTTTGCAAGGAGTGTGGGCGAAGCTTCAGTCAGAAGTCAGTCCTCATCAGACACCAGAGGACACACACAGGGGAGAAGACTTATGTTTGTGGGGAATGTGGGTGAAGCTTCAGTGATCAGTCAAATTTCATCTCACACACGAGGACACACACAGGGGAGAAGCCCTATGTTTGCAAGGACTGTGGGCGAAGCTTCAATCGGAAGTCCCCCCTCATCACCCACCAGAGGACACACACAGGAGAGAAGCCGTATGTTTGCAGGGAGTGTGAGTGAGTCATGACCAACAAACCACACCTTAGCCACAGGAGGATTACTGCAGCCACCCCATGCCTCAGCTCTAAGGGGACCTCAGAGGAGGTCTGTGACCCACTACTGTCCTGAAGAGTATGAGAAGAGACTTCCCAAGTGGTCCAGTGGCCAAGACTCCAATGCAGAGACCCACGTTCAATACCTGATTGGGGAACTAGCTCCCACATGCTGCAACTAAGACAATGCAGCCGAATAAATATATATGTATATAAATAAATATTTTAAAGAAAGAGTGTGATAAGCACAGAATTACTTGATTAAATAGACCTTCCACTTTTGTGACAGGAGAGGAGGTAGATAAACAGCAGAGGGTTTCTTAAGTGTTCTGGAGATGTTCATGCCAATTGCTTTCATGGTTTTTTGTACTCCTAATAAATTTTGTCTCCAAACAAATCTGAAGCCCAGACTATGTACTCATTCCCCCCTTATCACTGACCATAGTGGAGTCCAGTCATAGCTGAACCCCTGGGAAGGCATAATTCTGGAGCCAAGTCAGTTAGGTCACTGGTCAGTCAGTTCCTGGGTCCAGGGAGAGGAATCTAGGGTTTGAGACAGACTCACTAGGAAAGGGATTCCCTGGCCTCCTGCGAAGTGGGGCCCCTCCTCCTTATAGACCCCGACTCTCCTTTGGCCTCTCCTGGTTGCCCTCTGGTTCCCTCTGACTTCTGTAGCCGCAAAGGTGAAGGCCATGTGCACGTGTGTGTGTGCGCGCCTGTCTCAGCATGGGCCATCTGGTCTCTGCCGCTCCCTCAGGGTCATCACAGCATCTGGACTCCAGATTCGGCCACAGGGTTCCAGTTCTCAGCTCTGCACTCAGCAGCTGTGTGAGCTGGGGCAAGATGCTCAACCTCTCTGTGTCTCTGTTCTCATCTGTGATACGGGGTGGGAGCACCAGCATTTTGGTCTTTTCATAAGCACAGGCGGAATCTGGTAGAGGCTGGCTGAGAATGCAAGCCCCACCTTTGCTGTCCTTTGTGTTTTTTCTTCAATCTTTTTTTATTTTTTAATAGAAGGATAATTGCTTTACAGAATTTTGTTTCCTGCATGTCCTCCAGCCCCCACACCTTCCAGGTCTTCAGAGCTAGACGAGGAAGGGGCCGTTTAGGCACTGGGCTGCCCTGATGAGGGGGTGTGAGGTCAGGGGTGCTAAGGGAGGCCGACCTCCCTTCCCACCCCTGCCGTTCCTGCTGAGCTGGGCAGCCCCAGGGCCCCTCCGCAGACAGGCAGTGCCCACAGTCGTCCCCCTGCCGAGAACAGAGCCTGGAGCCGCGTTTGCAGGAAATCCCTGTCCGCCCCCATCCCACCCCCACACGGAGGGTCCTTGAAGCCCACACCGCGGCTTCTCTCTGCATGGGCCTCGTACGTGTGCCCGTTCGCTGTGGGCAACGCTGTCGCACCTTGAAATTGTTAACCATGGAATAGTTCATCCTTACACTTCCCTGTCATGAGTGAAGTCTGAGGGGCCCCGGGGTGCGCTGTGAGCAGGGCAGATGCACACACATCACGGGTCCTGGGGTGGCCAGGCTTCACGAGGGGACAAGGTGGACACAAAGCCCCCCCCCCCCACCTTGGGTGAGTGAGGGTGGGGACAGCACCAGGAAGCCACGCTTGCCTAGACCCGGAACTGAGCTCCGACACAGACTGGGGGCAATGGGGTTCTTAAGGTCGACCACACCCTCCCCTCTGTGAATGACCTCTGCCCTGGCCTGGTCCTTCCAGAAGGGGCTCAGGAGCCTGAAGTCCGCCCGGCCACCAGAAGACACCAAGGGGAGAGTGGGCCACGGGGCGGGGGGCAGAGGGTGCAAAGTCCAGGACTCGGGGCAATGGCCCTCAGTTCCCTCCATGTGCCAGGCTTGTGAAGTGTCTCTACATGAACCGTGTCAGTAATAACCACCCACGATTATTTTCCTGTTTCTCTCATGCTTTCTTAAAGGAACGTGTTTGTCTGTGGCTTGGTTTCCCTACAGGAAGGGAAGCCACGTAAACTCCCCATCTTCTGTGGTTTCAGGCCGGGGACACGGGAGGGAGAGTTAGGGGTGGTGTAGGCAGAGGGGCTTCAACTAAAAAACGGTGGGGACCCAGAAACCTGCAGGGGCTTCTCACCTGCACCTCCGACCAGAGCTGGGCCTGGAATCCCCTGGAACCCTGAGCAGGTCAAAGCTTCTCCCTCCCCTCCCCTCCACTCCCATCCCCTCAAAAAGCTGACTCCTGGGCCAGTCCACAACACCCGCAAGTCCCCCATCACCCACAGCTCCACACAGGCCCTCCCTCACAGAAGTGGGATGACCTGGATGGTGGCACAGATGATGTGTGACCCCAGAGCTGGGGGTCTCAGCTGACCTTGAGCAAGGGGGTTGGTGCTTTACACCAGCCCAGGGAGCTGCCAGCAGCCACAAGCCACTATCTGAAGCGGAGCTGGGAGATGGGGAGTGGGGATGCGAGCTCTCTGAGGTCCCATGCTGTCCCCAGGACAGCGGCCAGGCCCCACCTGACACCGTGACTGCCCTGCACGGTCACACAGGACACCAGCAGTCACGGGACAGACAGCCAGCTGCCTCCGCCGCACGCTCCACCCTGACCACGGCAGCCCCGTGGCTGTACCAGTCCCGCCTGCACGTGGCTCTGCATGGCTGCCAGGGCTCGGGGACCCTGGGTGAGTCGGTGAGGGCAGAGCTCCAGAGGCCAAGCCTGTCTTCAGCCGCCAGACCGGCCCTGGTGACCAGACTCATGAGCCCAACTGGTGTCTGAAGCCTTTGGGAGAATGACACCACAGACGCTGACCTCAGAGCTCAGACTCCTGAAAACTTACTAAACAGATTATTTTTAGTCTTTTTTTAAAGGGGGATGTTGGCAGGAAGGGGGGAGGGGTATGACTTCCTTTGTAGTGCAGTGGTTAAGAATCCACCTGCCAATGCAGGAGACACGGGTTCAATCCCTGATCTGGGAAGACCCCACGTGCCGTGGAGCAACTAAGTCCGTTCACAACTACTGCAGCACAAGAGCCTAGAGCCCGTGCTTCCCAACCAGAGCAGCCACCACAGGGAGAAGTTCAGCGCAGAAACGAGAGAGAAGCCCCCACGCCCGACAGCCAGAGAAAAGCCCGCACAGCAGCGAAGACCCAGCAAGCCGAAAATAAATAAATAACCTTGCTTTAAGTAGGAGATCGCAGCATTCTCTGCTGATCCAGAGGCTGGGACTCTGAGCTCCCAACACAGGGGGCCACGTTCAATCCCTGGTCAGAGCACTAGATCCCACATGCTGCAAGTGAAGACCCTGTATGCCACAGCTAAGACCCAGAGCAGCCGATTAAATGAATACTTAAAGATAGGAGTCTGTTCATCTGTCATCAAGAGAAAACTGCAACATTTTAGAGAAAGAAAAAAAACACAAAGATCTTATTTTGCAAGTTCTCATGGTTGATTGCAAAAAATTCCTCATAATATTCAGCTGTTTAAAAAAAAGAAATCTAGAAAATACAGAAACTAAAACCCACCCATAAATGTGTAGGGAACACCAATTACTGCAGCATCCGGCCACCACACACAGGAATACATGTGCATCTTTTTCTTCTACAAAAGCTTTCAGCCTCCACCGCGCTCCCCACCGGCCTCTGCTCTGCTCTCCAAGAAGATTGCCCTTTGGCCTCTTGACCGGGGGTTTCTGTTGAACTCAGGGAGGCGGAGGAGCAGGGCTGTGAGGTTGGGGGCACCGTCTGGCCTGCAGTGAGGAGAGAAGCGCGAGTGCTCCGCCTCTGGGTCCAGTAACTCCAGGGGCCTCGGGGAGCCGCCCGGGAAGAAGCCTCTAAAATGCCTTCCCTGCAGTCTCCACAGTTACAGCAAGCCCCATGTCTCAGGATTCGGCTGTGAGTTAACAAATCCTCTCTTGTTGGATGGAAAAGTGTTTCCACAGAGAATCTGTCCAGATCTTGGCCTCAGTTGGTCCTCTTGTTGGACATGAAACATGTTTCCACAGAGAATCTGCCCAGATCTTGGCCTAGTTTGGTTCTTTTGTTGGACATGGAAAGTGTTTCCACAGAGAATCTGCCTGGATCTCAGCCTCGGTTGGTACAGATGTAACAGGCAGTACGTTCAGGGCTCAGGGAAGTTAGTTCTCAAGCTCCCTGGGTTTAGGGCTACATCGCCTCCTCACCTCCACTCCTTCCACAGTCATGGAGCATTCTCTTCCAGAGGAAGGTGTTTGGCAACATCAGCCACAAAGACACATACTGAAGAGGAGAAAGGCCACGGCAGGCGGGGCTGGGTGTTCCTGGGGGAGCAGAGGGGCCTTGGACACTCCATGTTGGACCCCTGCCCCACCGGCTTCTCCTCCTTCTCACTGGGCATGCAGCTTTCACCTGCTGGGTGCCCGCCAGTGAGGGGCTCCCAAGACACCAAGCTGGGGTTGGCGACAGGGGAGCTGGATGCCAGGGAACCCGAGACCCTGCAGCAGGTCAGTGCACTGTGGACGAGGGCCGGCCTCACTGAACGGTTAGGCCCTGTGCATTCAGGACACCCTCTCTGGACCCCAGGTGCAGGTGCTGCTGCCCCCACTGCCCACCTGGGTCTCAGGAGGTGGAAGAGAGACCAGGTTGTCCTTCCCACCTCCTCCCCAGATAATGACAAAGGCCAGTTCCCAAAAGTCAGAGCAGGGTGGGCAGAGTGAGTCTTGGGTCTCACAGGGTCCCTGTGAAGAGGGATTCACTGCTCCCTTGATCCCTCTTGGCTGGTTCCCCTTCTGTGTTGTCTTCACACCAAATCTCACAAGGACGAGGCAGTCCAGGTGCCCACAGCATCACTCGCCCAGGTGCTGACAACCCTCCTTATTTAATATGGGCAGGGAGACAGCGTGGCTGGTGTGACACTCCCCTGGACCAGAGACGAGACCCACCAGGGTGTGTCTCTTCTACTCCTGGGACCCAGGTGGGCACTGGAGGCAGAGCACTTCCCGCTGGGGTCTGGAGAGGGTGTCCTGAATGGACAGGGCCTAACTGACCAGTGTGGCTTCAGGGGGTATGGGCAAGAGGGGTACTAACTCCTTTCTAAATATTTCAGACAACCACTGAGTTCCTTTTGGTTGTTGGTATCAGGTCTTTTTATATGGTCCATTTTCAGAATCTTTATTGAATTTATTACAATATTGCTTCCATTTTATGTTTTGACTTTTTTACTGCAAGGCATGTGGGATTGTTACCAAGTCCAAGCTCGCTCTGCTTGCCTCATAACAGGCCAATAAGTCAGAGGCGAGGTGCTGAGGCAAGGAATACAACTTTACTTGGAAAGCTGGCAGAAGGAGAAGATAGCAGACTAACATCTCGAGGAAACCATCTTGTCAGGGTCTGGATGCCAGTATCTTTTATACAACACAGAGCTGGGAGGTGAGGAAATAAAGTAAAAAACCATTAATCTGGCAAATATCTCCTGGAATGGCCAGTCTCAGGAGGATATGTGTTACTTTCTCCCTTCCTGCAGCCATCCATAGGTGGTCAGGTCCTGGACAAAGGCAGAGGGGCTAGGTTTCCTGGGGCAGGCCATTATGTATGGACAGTATCCCTGTGGCAAACAAACCAACAGGAAACAAAGGTTAAAATAAAAGATTTAATTTGAAAAAAAAAATTTTTAAACATGGAGTCAAATTTTGTTCTTCCTTATAACAATTCCCCACTCTCAGTGTCCATTCCACAATCTTATGGGAAAAGGGGTGATGATTGTTCTAACTGCTCCATCAGTTGCATCTTTTGGGGAGTGTCCACCATTGGTGCCAGTGTTCCAAATGCTGAGATTTGTCTTCTTTTGTTGCTCTTTGGAAAGTGTCTACTTCATATGTGTAGACATAAAAATATTTATAATCTAAGTGTTGAGAGTTAAGTTTTTTCAGCAAGAATGTTTTAGGATTTCAAAAATGCAGGCAGCATCTAAAGGTATGGAATTTAGCACTTTTTATGTATGGGAAGATGCCAGAGTCATCTCATTGAAATTATTCTTTTTGATACACACCTCACCATCTGGGGCCAGTATCCTGTCTTTTCCTTCCCAAGTTTCCTCAGGGACCCCTGTGGGGAGTGGCTGCAGTCTGATGGATGCTAGAAAGTAGGAGGGGGAACCTGGGTCCCCACTGTGATCATCTCAGCAGAGAGAGCAAGCACATCCTGTGAGTCCAGACAACCTGCCAATGTTCAGGGCTCAGCGTTCAGCCTGCGGGATCCACAGCCGTCAGCTCAGCCACCATGCTCTGCACTCAGTTGCTATGTAGCCCTGAAACCTGCACTGCAGGAGGCCCTTTAATGTGGTGTCCTGTCCAGCAAACTCTCAGTCACACCCTCCAAGCCTGACCCAGGCCCAGCTTTGCTGAGAGGGTCTCACTGGGGACCCAGGTTCCCCCTCCTGTGCTCCCACATTTCCTTCGGTTCTGTGTGATATTAACTGTTTTTACAGCCGTCATAATAATGTTGAACACACTACCTTCATGCTGGCAGTCTCGGTCTTTTGTTGTCCCACTGAGATTCCATGAAAACACATCAGACACTGGGCTGGAAAAGGAGGGGCAGGTCTGGTCTCTACTGAATATGGACGTCTACTGGAAGATCACAGTTGCAACCTCACCTGCTGCTCATCAACTTTTTGCTGGTCCATGTGCCCTGCAATCAATTGCCCAGATAAGCCTGCTCCCTTCTCCCCATGCTAATGCTGGTGAATTGGAACAATTACCAAGTAGTCACCTGAGGAGTCTCCAGGAGCCCCAGGTATGGGGAACCACTCAGGGGTAAAGAGGAAATAGGCACAGGCTTGTATAAAATGATACTGTAAAGCACTGATTCCTAAACACAAGTCAAGTGAAGCTCACATGTGTTCTTCCCTTTTCCTTAGCTGGTCTCCCTCTGCACATGATTCTGGCCCATGCAGATGGGGTGAGACACAGTTCCCAGACCCCCATACCTGGGGTCACACATTCCCTTGGTCAGGGCACCATGGCTGTGGTCGGCAGGCCCCTAATGTGTAAACAAGCCAGGCCCATATGGTCAAAGCTGTAGTTTGTCCTATAGGCATGCATGGATGTGAGAGCTGGACCATAAAGAAGGCTGAGCACTGAAGAACTGATGCTCTCAAACTGTGGTGTTGGCAAAGACTCTTGAGAGTCCCTTGGACTACAAGGATATCAAACCAATCAATCCGAAGGGAAATCAACTGTGAATATTCATTGGACAGACTGACGCTGAAGCTGAAGCTCCAATACTTTGACCACTTGATGGGAAAAGATGACTCATTGGAAAAGACCCCAATGCTGGGAAAGATTGAAGGCAGGAGGAGAAGGGGATGACAGAGGATGAGATGGTTGGATGGCATTGCCGACTCAATGGCCATGAGTTTGAGCAAACACCAGGAGATAGTGGAGGACAGAGAAGCTTGGCGTGCTGCAGTCCATGTGGTCACAACAGTTGGACACGACTTAGAGACTGAACGACAACAACCAGGTAGCCTATCTGTGTCTCGATGAGTCCTGGGGAGGTGAACGTGTCAGAGCGAAAGACTGAGAGCCCTGCCTCAGCACTGACCCCCGGGAGGGCCATGGAACCCCACGGTTACCCAGAGAAACCCACCTCAGCTCCAGACTCCAGACCTCTGAGCACTGACATGCAGATACAGGCAAGGAGTTTTCCAGGAGAGAGGCCAGGCCAGGTCTGCTCCCAGGTCTCCACATCCTACTGCACAGAGAACCCCACCAGGTGTAAATGTCCTCACTGTAGAAGAACACGTCTCATCTAAACATAATCAGTGTAGACAGGACTTGCAGAGGTCTGAATCCACAGTGTAGACAGAACTTGGCCAGGTTCAAAGTCGCCTAGGGCTGCGCTCCCAGGAGGCACAGGTCACACCCCCGGGTCTCTCATCGTTGGACAGGGGCTCACCCACGTGTGAGAACTGGGACGTACCTTTCTTGAAGAAGAAATCATCACTGGCTCCACACTTCACCCATATCAGGAAACGGAACAAAAGCTTTGTCACTAAACATTTCGGTGGGGAGAACAAAACTGTGAGCACGTTCTGCGGCCACGTGGTGGTCAGGGCCCGGGGAGAGCCAGGAACCTGGTGGAGCGCAGCCCAGCGTCCTGTGAGGACAGACCGGCAGTGGCCCGGCTGCCGCCTCCTGGGCTCCCAGCAGGAGGCGCGGCACGGGTCGCCCAGGCAGGACTGACCGGAAGTGGCCCGGCTGCCGCATCCTGGGCTCCCAGCAGGAGGCGTGGCCCGGGTCGCCCAGGCAGGACTGACCGGAAGTGGCCCGGCGGCAGCATTCCGGGCTCCCAGCAGGAGGCGCGGCCCGGGTCGCCCAGGCAGGACTGACCGGAAGTGGCCCGGCGGCAGCATTCCAGGCTCCCAGCCAGAGGCGCTGCCCGGGTCGCCCAGGCAGGACAGTCCTGTAGCGTCCACGGGGAGAGCCGGTCCGTCCATCCTGCTGGTCAGTTAGGGAGGGAGTGCGCTCAGGCACTGCTTCCTCGCAGGGGCGGGGGTAGGGGGGTGGGCCTGACACCTCCTAGGCTCCTGGTCAAGTGACTTCGTGCCTGGGTTGATGACCACAGGGCACCGTGCTGCATCCAAGCGGAGAACGCGGGCAGATGTGGGGCACAGACGCCATCCGAGCAGAGCGCCTGCGGGGAGCTCCCACCTGTGCCCGCCTGCCCACCTCCCCATGACCCATTACTACACACACACACTCCCACGCCGCACACGTAAGCGCTGTGCACCTACACCGTGCACACACACAGCACGTGTCAGCCAGCACACACGCATAGCGCGCACACAGACACACACACACACACACACTCCCACTGTGCATCTACACCATGCACACACACACATAGCTCACACACACACACATAACACACACACATGCATAGCATGCACACACACACACACATAGCACACACACACACACACACACACACACACACTCCCAGGCCGCACACATGTGTGCTGTGCATCTACACCGTGCACACACACACATAGCTCACACACACACACATAACACACACACATGCATAGCATGCACACACACACACACACATAGCACACACACACACATAGCACACACACACACACATAGCACACACACACACACACACTCCCAGGCCGCACACATGTGTGCTGTGCATCTACACCGTGCACACACACACATAGCTCACACACACACACATAACACACACGCATGCATAGCAGGCACACACACACACAGCACACACACACACATAGCACACACACACACACACAGCACACACACACACACACTCCCAGGCCGCACACATATGTGCTGTGCATCTACACCGTGCACACACACACATAGCTCACACACACACACACACACATAACACACATACACATGCATAGCACACACACACACACATAGCACACACTCCCAGGCCGCACACATATGCGCTGTGCACCTACACCGTGCACACACAGCACATGTCCGCCAACAGGTGCGCACACACATAGCACACACACACACACAGAGCACACACACACTCCCAGGCCACACACATAGCACACACACAGCACACACACACACACACACACACAGCGCACACACACACACTCACACACTCACACACACACTACCAGGCCACACACATATGCGCTGTGCACACAAACAGCATGTGTCCACCAGCAGGCGTGCACACACGCATAGCACACACACGAGGGATAAAATGATTACCCTAAAGTGCTCGTTTCTAAACACAAGTGAAGCTCATGTGCATTCTTCCCTTCTTCTGAGTTTTGATGGTTTCCAAAATAAAAAAGTTTATAAAGTAGTTAATGGTGAGTGACTTTTAGATCATGGGACTTTCTGAAGTTATTCCACAAATACTACAAGAGGTGAGAGACGAATGAAGATATTCCGTTTGTCCCTCAACAGAAGAATGGACAAGCAGAACGTGGTCCAGCAACACAATGAACGTTGTCCAGCCTGAAAGGAAGGCAGTTCTGACACAGGCTACAGCGTGGATGGACCCTGAAGACATTATGCTCAGTGACATAAGGCAGACACGGAAAAACAAATGATGTTTGAGTCCACTCATACAAGGGACCTAGAGCAATTGGCTCCATAGACACAGAAAGCAGGATAGTGGGTGCCAGGGGCTGAGGGAGGGGAAAGAGGACTGAGTGTCTCATGGGGACTGTCTGGGTTTTGCAGGATAGAAGTAGCGGCTGAACAACACCGCCCACAAGCATGCACTGCAGCAGCATTTACAACAGCTGAGACATGGAAGTAACCAAAATGTACATGGACAGATGAATGAATAAAGAAATCATATATGCATAGAATGGAATATGATTCAGCCATGAAAAAATAATGCCATTTGCAGGGATAATCTAGAACTAGAACAATCAAAGTAAGTAAAGTACTTCAGAAGGAAAAACTGATACCAATGAGCTATTTTATAAAAGTGAAATACACGCACAGTCAGGAAACAAACATGGTTACAGAAAGAGAGTGGTGGGTGGAAGTGATAAATTAGCAGGCTGGGATTCATTTATCCTCACAAATACATATAGAACATAGAATCAGCACGCGCCTACTTAGAAAAGATGGTGTACTACACACTCTATTATAATGTGTATGTGAAAAAAACAAAGATGAATCAGAATGTGCATGGGGATAACTGTTGAAGAATCTCTCCACCAACAGGCACAACACTGTAAGTTAGCTATCCTCCAAAAAGAGTAAACACTAACTTTAAAAAAGAAAAACAAGGATTGATGAGCCACAGGCTTCGGCATGTGCCAGAAGAAACCACGGACTAGGAGTCACCCTAAGGCTCTGGTTACTGTAGTAACAGGACTAGGGCATGAAGAAATCCTGTCTCCTTGTGGCCATCTCCCACTACAGAAACTTCAAAGCTATTGTTTACACTGCAGTGAAATAAGAAAAAAGTTTTTTCTCTTTGGCCTTTTGATTCCTTCTCTACTTTAGCTGTTCCTGATCTACAGTCTGTGTTGATAACTGTTTCCTTCTTTTCAGAAGATTAACCTATTGACTGTTTTGAAACAATGCAAAAAGGAACAAGAGCATAGGAACCTTATACCTTTGTGGAAATGTTTTTTGAGGAAATAGACAGATGGCTTTAATCCCCAAGCTGGAAGAGGAGAGAACACAGTAGACTTGTGCCTCAAGAACTGTGTCTCCCCTGATAGGGAATCGAGGGGATCACACAGTTGGGGCTCACAGTCAGAGGTTGGAGATAAAGAGCAAACATATAAAGACCCTATATTCTTTCTTTTTGCCTTGCTTCAAAACAGTCAATAGGCTAGCGTCAGAGAGCCCAGTAACTTGGGTCCAGCAGGCAGTCACAGGAGTTGGGGCCATTGTCTTTTGTAGACTGCATTGAGGCTTTCTTTCCATAATGCAAAAACAGAAAACAAATTATAAGGGGAGGTTTGCAGAGAGAGTACCGTAAAGTTAAGCATCAGGATGTGACTAGCATAAAATTAAAAGATAATAGATGTGAAATATGGCTCATGCAGAGTTAGAGGGTGATAGGTGTAGGATATCCCTGGAGAAGGGCATGGAAACCCACTCCAGTATTCTTGCCTGGAGAAATTCATGGACAGAAGAGGCTGGTGAGCTACAGTCCATGGGATCACAAAGAGTCAGACACGACTGAATGACTAACACACACACACACACACACACACAGGTGCAGGATTAGCTTACATAACAGGTTAGTCTTCTGAAAAGAAGGAGACTTAATTATCAACGCTGGCTGTAGCTCAGGAACAGTTAAAGTAGAGAAGGACTCAAAAGGCAAAAGAGAAAAAAACTATTTCTTATTTCACTGCCACACTTAAAAACACTTCATATTCACAAGGACTGCTGGGCTCTAAATGATACCAGCACTTTAAAAATGTCCATGGGTAACTAACCGAAAACAAAAACTGGGTAGACTGTGAAGATGAAAATTTCCAGTCAATTCCACACACACTAGTTAAAACCAAAGCCCATGAAAACATGCTGCACACCAGGAATTGTTAGAGACGTGCAAATAAAACCACAGTGTGGGAACACTGCAGCTGTTTGAAAGGCCATCCTCAGTCTACAAAGGAAAACAGTGGAGAAGATGCGGAGGAAAGAGAACATTCACGGTGCTGATGAGATGTAAATGCTGAGAATCACTGTGGAGAGGAGTATGGAACTACCTTTGTTAATTTTTAGTAAGACAAACACATTGCTTCCAGCCCAGGTCACAGGGGGACTTAAAACATGTCCTGCTCAGCGTTCCCTCATCTCAGCACCAACAAGGGCAGGAGGTGCCTGAACAGCCGCCCTACCTGAAGTAGCAGACAGCCTCGGTGAGCGACGCATCAGTCAAGTCTCTGCCTCGTCGGGCAGTTAACGAGCCCCCCCCCCCCCCCCAGCAAAGGGCTCCTTAACTCCAAATTGATTTTGCACGGAGAAGAGGAAAGAATCAGACATAAACTATAAACTAGATCAAGTATCTTTATTTTTAAATATAAAAAGTGAAGGATAAAAGCAGTAAAAATTACACTTCAAGTGAATAAATTACAAACCAAGTCAACTATATATTCTGACTTATATATAAAACAGAGGAGGAGGAGGATGCTGCTGCTGCTGCTGCTAAGTCGCTTCAGTCGTGTCCGACTCTGTGCGATCCCATAGATGGCAGCCCACCAGGCTCCCCCTTCCCTGGGATTCTCCAGGCAAGAACACTGGAGTGGGGTGCCATTTCCTTCTCCAATGCATGAAAGTGGAAAGTGAAAGTGAAGTCGCTCAGTTGTGTCCGACTCTTAGCAACCCCATGGACTGCAGCCCACCAACCTCCTCCGTCCATGGGATTTTCCAGGCAAGAGTACTGGAGTGGGGTGCCGTTGCCTTCTCCGGAGGAGGATGGAAGACACACAACTACCGTGAGTGAGCAGCCCTTGACTGGTGGGTACCACCTGGGTTCTCCAGTCGACTCTGCCACCAAACTTGGCTGCAGACGCTGGCCGGGAACCAGAGCTGCTCTGCCCATCACACCGGGAGGAGGCTTCTTTGTCGCCGGTGCACAGAGAGAACCCAAGTCTGTGCCTTCAGGAGCCTCTTCTGCCAGGCTCCATGCAGAAGGCTCAACCTGAGCCTTGTTCTTCATGTTCTTCTCCTTCAGGTAAATGGTGATAAAATGAGGCGAAGGAAGGGCCTAGAAGTTGGGCACCTCCCTTTTCTGCAGCTGTTTTATTTTCTTCTCCTTCTGTAAGTGACTTTTTTGTAACAAAACAGAAAGGGCGCATTTCCACAGTTCTCACTGGGATTTTGGGTTTCAAAGGTACCTGTCTTGGGGCGATTGTTGGGCTCTTATGACTCCTGCCTGCTCTTCACCCTCGTCCTCTTGGGTGGGTTTGGGTTCTTTTCTTCCAAACAAAGGCAGGAGTCCTGGGGACAGTGAGTGGAATTTCTTTCTTATTGGGATCACCCACAACACCTAAGAAGATATGGTAAGGGCAAGGCTTTGCATAAATTTAAAGTGTTTATCCTGCAATACCCTCTTTGCTTCTCGCTGTTTGATTCTTTTTCCATTTCAAAATCAAAGCCAATAGGCACAGTGGGTGGCTTCTCTGGCAATTTCTTAGGAAAAATGTGCCCACTGTAAAGAATTCCAGAATCCAGTTTCCATGCTTTAGATTTGTAGAGCCCTGCTTCTACAGGATTACATTTCTTGGATTTTCCACTTGTTTCCAACACCTCCACCACCTCTTGCTGCCTCTTAATTCTCTTCTCTGACTCTTGCTTCTCACTACTTTTTAGGATCTGCTGTATATGGGAAGAAAAACCTGGAAAAGAATAGATATGTGTTTATGCATGGCTGAATTAAGTTCCTGTACACCTTATACAAACACAACACTGGACATCAGCTCTGTTCCAATGTTAAGATCAAAATGAAATTGCACAGAAAGCAAAAAGGGCGGGGCGGGGGGGGCGGGGGGGGGCGGGCGGGGGGTGACATGAAAAATGCTGCCTCCTTGTGGCCGTTTTCCATAATGACAACGTCGAAAGCTGTGCTGATGGGCACTTAATACTCAGAAGGCCCATGGGGTTGTGACTAAACAACACCCGCTTTCAAGGAATGTTCTAGAAGCGTTTATTAAAACGTTTATCAAAATGTTCAAGAGTCATTTGCAAGAGGTTTCACTCATACCCTTTACAAAAAGACAGGAAATGTCAATCTTGCTAAATATTAGAGAAATCCAAATCAAAACTACAATGAGGTATCACCTCACACTGGCCAGAATGGCCTTTGTCAAACACTCAAAGAACCAAGGCTGGAGCGGGCGTGGAGAAATGAGAACCCTCCTCCATCGATGCTGGAATGTAAACCGGAGACAGCCACTGTGGAAACTGAGTGCTTGCTAAGTCACTTCAGCCGTGTCTGACTCTTGCCGGTCCTGTGGACTGTAACCCGCCAGGCTCCTCTGCCCATGGGATTCTCCAGGCAGGAATACTGGAGTGGGTTGCCACGCCCCCCTCCAGGGGATCTTCCCCAACCAGAGATTGAACCCATGTCTCTTATGTTTCCTGTGTTGGCAGGTGGGCTTTTTACCACTAGCGCCGCCTGGGAAACCCATGGAGACAGTGTGAAGGTTCCTTAAACAATGAAAATAGGAACAAAATTACAATATTCCTGTCAACTTAAAAAAAATAGTCACAACCTAAAAGTTGAGTTACGTTTTATTCATTGGGAACTTTTAGGATTTCAAGCCCAGGAGACACCATCTCGGGTAACTCTGAGGGAACTGCTCCCAGGAGGCGAAGGGAGGAGCCAGGTTACACAGAACTCTGTAAGGAAGGGCAGGTGGTCTGAACATCAAGACTATTGCTAAAGAAAGCCAGATACCCTGAGGGAAGGGATTTAGTGCTCTTCTGTGTGCGGGAAGATGCCGGAGTCCGCGCTCCCTGAAATCACTCCTTTCAGGTGCACCTCACCTGTCTGGGGCCAGCGTCCTGTTTCCACGTCCTGAGCGTCCTTTCCTCAGGGCTCGCCTTAGAGCGTCTGCAGTCTGACGGCTGCTAGAGAGCAGACATGCCTCTCCTTCCCGAGCGCCCCGAGGGCTCCCTGGCTCACTGGAGGGCTGCAATTGCTGGTGACTCTGACATCCTTGTTTACTGACACAGCAGGAAACAGTCCACTTCTCACTCCCTAACACCCTACACACAAATAAACTCTAAATAGTTTACAGATCTCAATGTGAGGACACTCTAAACCCTTGAGGAAAACATAGGCAGAAAATGCTTTGTTGTAAATCACAGCGGCAAGCTCTTTTTGGATCCACATCTTAAGAGTAACAATAAATAAAAATAGGCCAAAAGGATGGAATTAACCTTAGCAGAATTTTCACAGCTAAGGAACCCCTAAATAAAAGAAAAACACAACACTCAGAATAGGAAAAATATTTCAAACAAAGATCCCCACAAAGAATTCATCTCCAAAACATACAGACAGCTCAATATCAAAAAACAAAAATACCCAATAAGAAATGGGCCAAAGATTTCAATGGACATTTCATGAAGAAGGCATACAGATGACAATTAACCACTTGAAAAGGTGCTCAGCACCACTAATGGTTAGAGGAAGGCCAATCAAAAGTCCAGTGAGCTATCACCTCACCCCAGTCAGAATGGCCGTCTCAGAGACCCTCCAACAATACATGTTGCAGAGGATGCGGAGAGAAGGGAACTCCCCTGCACTCTTGGTGGGAATGTAAATCGGTCCATCCAATACGCAAAGAGTATGAAGTTTCTTTTTAAAAACTAAACATAGAAGTATCATAGGATCCAGCAATCCCACACCTAGGTGTAGATATGGAAAAAACCAAAATTAGAAAAGACTGATCACAGCAGAAATAGATGTTTTTTTCTGGAACTCTCTTGCTTTTGTGATGATCCAGCAGATGTCGGCGATTTGAACTCTGGTTCTTCTGCCTTGTCTAAAACCAGCTTGAACATTTGGAAGTTCATGGTTCACTTATTGCTGAAGCCTGGCTTGGAGAGTTTTGAGCATTACTTTACTAGCATGTGAGATGAGTGCAATTGTGCGGTAGTATGAGCATTCTTTGGCATTGCCTTTCTTTGGGATTGGAATGAAAACTGACCTTTTCCAGTCCTGTGGCCACTGCTGAGTTTTCCAAATTTGCTGGCATACTGAGTGCAGCACTTTCACAGCATCATCTTTCAGGATTTAAATATCTCAACTGGATTTCCATCACCTCCATTAGCTTTGTTCGTAGTGATACTTTCTAAGGCCCACCTGACTTCACATTCCAGGATGTCTGGCTCTAGGTTCATGATCACACCATCATGATTATCTGGGTCATGAAGATCTTTTTTGTACAGTTCTGTGTATTCTTGCCACCTCTTCTTAATATCTTCTGCTTCTGTTAGGTCCATACAATTTCTGTCCTTTATTGTGCCCATCTTTGCATGAAATGTTCCCTTGGTATCTCTAATTTTCTTGAAGAGATCTCTAGTATTTCCATTCTAATGTTTTCCTCTATTTCTTTGTATTGATTGCTAAGGAAGGCTTTCTTATCTCTCCTTGCTATGAGAAACATATATGCAGGTCAGGAAGCAACACTTAGAACTGGACATGGAACAGCAGACTGGTTCCAAATAGGAAAAGGAGTTCTTCAAGGCTGTATATCATCACTATGCTTATTTAACTTATATGCAGAGTACATCATGAGAAACGCTGGGCTGGAAGAAACAAAAGCTGGAATCAAGATTGCTGGGAGAAATAGCAATAACCTCAGATATGCAGATGACACCACCCTTATGGCAGAAAGTGAGGAAGAACTAAAGAGCCTCTTGATGAAAGTGAAAGAGGAGAGTGAAAAAGTTTGCTTAAAGCTGCACATTCAGAAAACTAAGATCATGGAATCTGGTCCCATCACTTCATGGAAATAGATGGGGAAACAGTGGAAGCAGTGTCAGGCTTTATTTTGGGGGGCTCCAAAATCACTGCAGATGGTGATTGCAGCCATGAAATTAAAAAACGCTTACTCTTTGGAAGGAAACTTATGACCAACCTAGAGAGCATATTCAAAAGCAGAGACATTACTTTGCCAACAAAGGTCTGTCTAGTCAAGGCTATGGTTTTTCCAGTGGTCATGTATGGTTGTGAGAGTTGGACTGTGAAGAAAGCTGAGCGCTGAAGAATTGATGCTTCTGAACTGTGGTGTTGGAGCAGACTCTTGAGAGTCTCTTGGACTGCGAGGAGATCCAACCAGTCCATCCTAAAGGAGATCAGTCCTGGGTGTTCATTGGAAGGACTGATGCTGAGCCTGAAACTCCAATACTTTGGCCACCTCATGCGAAGAGTTGACTCATTGGAAAAGACCGTGATGATGGGAGGGATTGGGGGCAGGAGGAGAAGGGGACGTCAGAGGATGAGATGGCTAGATGGCATGACCGACTTGATGGACATGAGTTTGAGTAAACTCCGGGAGTTGGTGATGGACAGGGAGGCCTGGCGTGCTGCGATTCATGGGGTCGCAAAGAGTCAGACACGACTGAGCGACTGAACTGAAATGAACTGATGATTACAGCTGCACTAGGGCCATAAACCAGACATGGCACCAATCTAAGAGCAGAACACAGATGAACAGATAAAGAAGATGGGGTACCAAGACATAACACAGTATTATTCAGCCACTAAAAGGGATCAAATAATGACATTTCCAGTCACAGGGAGGAAAGTAGAGGTGATCATTCTAAGTGAAGTAGGGAAGACAGAGCAAGACAAGAATCATATGGCATCACTTCTAGGTGGATTCTAAAAATGGAGACACATGAACAAAGAGAAACGGCCTCACTGACATGGTTCCCAAGAAGAAGCTTGCAGTTACCAAGGAGGAAAAGTGGAAGGCAGGGAGGAACGAGCTGGTTCAGATTAACATACACACACTACTCTTTATAAAACCATCCACAAGGACCCACTGCATAGCACAAGGAACCCTCTTCAACACTCCGTAATGACTTACGTGGGAAGAGAGCCTGAATAAGAATATGATGCGTCCAGCTATGCATGACTCACACCTGGAAGGACACACCTCACTCATCACTGTGCTCAGTCGCTCAGTCGTGTCTGACTTTTTGCGACCCCATGGACGGTAGCCTGCTAGTCTCCGCTGTCCATGGAATTTTCCAGGAAAGTGTAAGGTACAGTTCCGTCAAGGCAGAAAAGGAAAGACGACCTCAACAGAAGTAGGTTACATTTATTCAGGCAAGGAGGGGCGACAGTCGGCCTAACGACCAGGCTGAGCGCCAAAAGGGATCAGGGAGGCTTCATACTTATAGGGAGGTTTGTGGAAGCGATAAGGGAAACGTCAATCAGGTGGGATATTTTGAGTATTCTTTTGTTGAGATTACACTTGTAGTTGGGCAGGGGGTGATAAGTCTTCTGGGCGGTGTAGGGGGTGGTAGGTTTCCGGACAGGGGGTGATAAGTCCCAGATAGATGCAGCTGGCCTGGAGCATCAGGATGGAACTAAAGTTATGCTTTGTTTTCTCTGAAGTTAGATGATTCAGCAAGGGGCCTTTGAGACTGTTGTTCTCTTTTCTAGGCCCAAAAGACTCCTTCAGAAAGAATACTGGAGTGGGTTGCCATTTCCTTCTCCAGGGCATCTTCCCAACTCAGGGATCATGTCTGAATCTCTCGCACTGAAGGAGGAAACAGACAAAATAGGCTTCATCTTGAAAGCAGGACTCCATCTTGGGCCGGGCTGTGGACTTTGAGCTCTATGCCCAGTATCTATGGAAACGACATTCCAACTGGAAAACCAGACACCCTCCCCCCATGGAAGAGCCCCAGGGCTTGTACCTAGACACTCCGTTGCCTAAAAGAATACCCTAATTATCTGTGTAACTGAATAGAATCACAAATTCTATTATGTTTATTGGGGTGTGACCACAGGCCTATTGATAATTGTCCACTGTTAACTACCTAGGCTTAAGGCATACTAATCACAGGTTTACGGCATTTGAATCATTGGTTAACTTAGACTGTATATTTCTTTTCCTTTGTTCAGACTAGTTTCAGGGAATTTGGGGAGGTGGGTTTGTGCACGTACACTTAGGGTATATAAGGTTTTCACAAAAACTGGTCAGGGTCCTTGGCTAAGAGGAGACTCTGCCTGGGGCCTGCCATATAATAAACTGCACTCCACTATCTGCATTGTCCTTCTGAGTGAGTTTGTTTCCCGGAACGCTTGGCTACAACATTTGGTGCATTGGCCAGGAAACTCACTTTGAGGAGACAAGTCCCATTTGGGACTACTCCAAGGCCTTGCAGCTTGAATCTTCTAGAGGTGGGGAAGGCTCCTCGCCCTTCTGGAAGGATTCTGCTTCTCAACGCCCGGACCTTTCACGTTAGCAGGTAGTGTTCGGCATCAGGGGAACTGAGCGCTGGGGTGAGGAGGAACCCCCCCGGCAGGGTGGAAGAGGGAGCCTGATCACCCCCCTGGGAGGGACTGGAAGGGGCTCAGACCCACATGAGCCTGGAATAGGCAGGTGGCAGCGATTGCTTGGTACACAGGTCGACGAGCATGTTAGGGCTTAGGAAGGAAATCTGTGAAGATCATTAGGAGGCGTGTCCACGCCCTCTTGGGGAAAATTATTACCAAGCAATTGCCAGGGGATTTCTAGGAGAAGAGACTGGGTCCTTGTGTGCTTGTATTCTGCCCGCCCGGGAGGGGTCCCGTCTGCTGTGAAATGCTTGACCCCTTGGAATCGTCAGGCTAGAAGGAGGGGGATACATAAGTGAGTACAAATTGGCTTTTCCGGAGACTGCCTGGGACGTGGGATAACTAACCCATCTGTGTCTTCATCCGTGCCTGAGCAAGCCCACCGAGGCAGAACGGACTTTAAAAGTTAAGGGAGAAACAGTCTCGGACCACGTGGTGTTCTGGTTCAGCCATGCTGACCGGCAGGTGAAGACACGCCTATCCCCCTCTGCCTCTGGGATCTGGCAGGTAAGGCTCTTCTCACCCCAATTAGGAAGGAGGCAGAATGGCAATTTAAGTGTTTCATTGAGCGGAAATATCATAAGTACATAGGGTACTGAGAACTTCGTAAACAGAACGAAAAGGAAAAGTATAAGACGGTGTGAGAAGGTAAGCAAGATGGGGGGAAGTGAATCTAAGGCAACTGTACTGGAGTGCATGATTAAAAATTTAAAGAATGGATTTGGAGGAGACTATGGGGTGAAGATAACCTCCACATACTCTGTGAGGTCGAATGGCCCCCTATGGGAGTAGGATGGCCATCAGAGACCACCATGAACTTAAAAATAGTGGAAGCAGTCTATACAGTAGTCACAGGAGAGCCAGGACATCCGGATCAGTATCCATATATTGACTCAAGGCTAGGGATAGCTCAGGAGAAGGCAATGGCACCCCACTCCAGTACTCTTGCCTGGAAAAATCCCATGGATGGAGGGGCCTGGTGGGCTGCAGTCCATGGGGTCGCTAAGAATCAGACACGACTGAGCAACTTCACTTTCACTTTTCACTTTCATGCATTGGAGAAGGAAATGGCACCCCACTCCAGTGTTCTTGCCTGGAGAATCCCAGGGAAGGGGGAGCCTGGTGGGCTGCCGTCTGTGGCATCGCACAGAGTCGAACACGACTGAAGCGACTTAGCAGCAGCAGGGTTAGCTCAAGACCCTCCTACTTGGACAAGGTTCTGTATCCAGAAGGGAAAAGGAAAAATATTAATGGCACAAAAATTGACTGATGATAAAAAAGGAAATTCTACAGGATTTGGACGGGGATGACCTGCCCCTCCCCCATACTGGATGATGACGCGACCGCCGCCCAGTGCTCCACCAGGACCAGAGGCCTCCTTAACGCCTGATCCAGGGCCGGGTGAAGTTCCTGCAGCGGCCGCTGCTCCTCCTCCAGCTCTCCTGGAGATTGTAGAGCCACCGCTTAGGCAGGCTCTGATCCCAGCGACGGAGACCTCTGGTCAAGGCCCCCAGAATTCCACCTCGGCTGGACCTCCTCGACTGTATCCACCTCTTCAGGTAAGTACTGATGGGAAAGGGGATGAAAACACAGGAATTAGACAGAGGCTGCACACTGCCAAGGAACAGGGGGAAAGAACCCCACTACAGATGCCCCTCAGAGAGCTACAGCAGCCTCCGGGTCAGGACGCATGTGGGCACTACCATCAGCCCCCCGTAGCCTATTATTACCAGCCATGTTCCTCTACGGATGTATTAAACTGGCAGAAACATGCTCCACCGTACTCGGGGGAGCCACAGCCATGATTAGGCCAACGGAGACTATTGTTCGAACCCACCGCCCTACATGGGGTGACATAATCCAACTGCTAGTCTCCCTTGTCAGCCCTGAGGAGAGACACAGGATCCTCACTGAGGCCAGAAAATGGTTCAGAGAAATGGCACCTGCGTGTCCTGCAAACCCGCAGCAGTGGGAGAACCAGCTGCCCCCAATAAGAGGCCCAACTGGGGCTGTGACCCAGAGGAAGGGAGGGTCCTCAAACCCACGGTGGTGGGAGAACCAGCCGCCTCCGGTGAGAGGCCCAACTGGGGCTGTGACCCAGAGGAAGGGAGGGTCCTCAAACCCACGGTGGTGGGAGAACCAGCCGCCTCCGGTGAGAGGCCCAACTGGGGCTGTGACCCAGAGGAAGGGAGGGTCCTCAAACCCACGGTGGTGGGAGAACCAGCCACCCCCAATGAGAGGCCCAACTGGGGCTGTGACACAGAGGAAGGGAGGGACCGCCTGCAGAGACATCGGGCGGGTATTTTACCAGGCCTCAAGGGGGGGCCCAAAAACCTGAGTATGGCAAAACCCCCCGAAGTGATTCAAAGGGAAATCGAATCACCCTCTGAGTTCTAGGAAAGACTGTGCGAGGCCTGTAGACTTCATACGCCAATAGATCCAGAGGCTGCTGGGTCTCAGATGGTGATAAATGCAGGCTTTGTATCTCTAGCCTACCCCGAAAATGTCAGATGGGGGACACCAAGAGACTCATGAATTTTTATACATCCCTGAATGCCCAGTACCTTTGTTAGGAAGAGACTTGCTGTCTAAATTGGGGGCACAAGTGACCTTTCCCCCCACGAAAGACCCACTGTTCGAGTGGGCTCAACCACCTATTTACTCTTCCTCTCGGTAACCCCTCAGGATGAATGGAGGTTGCACGATCTCCTAGAAGGGCTAAACATTCAAGAGAGAGAGAGTTAATGCAATTCCCTGAGGTCTGGGCAGAAGACAACACCCTCAGGCTTGCAAAACAAGTCCCAGTGGTAAGAGAACTCAAACCTGATACAATTACGTCAGGCCCACCTTGGGCCTGCCAGACCTTGCTAAGCCATTTACTCTTTACATGACTGAAAAGGACAAGATGGCTATGGGAGTGTTCTCCCAGACTATGGGGACATGGGACAGACCTGGGCTTCTCCAGAAACGGCTGGACCACTTTCCCCCGGGTGGCTGGGATGCTTACGGGCAGTTGCTGTGGTTGCATTACTGGTCCGGGAGGCAACCAAGCTGACTTTGGGCCAAGATTTGATCGTAAAAGTCCCGCATAAGGTCAACACCCTCCTGCGAGGGGACCCCCATAAGTGACTGTCGACATCCTGGATTACTCAGTACCAGGGACTGTTATGTGAGAACCCCCATGTTAATATTAAGCCTTGTCAGGCCCTGAATCTGGCCACTCTCCTTCCTGTGGAGGAAGGTGGACCCTCACACGATTGCAAGGAAACCCTAGAAGAAGTTTATGCCAGCAGACCTGACTTAAGAGACCAGCCAGTCCCGGACCCAGATTGGGTCCTGTACCCCAATGGCACCAGCCTGGTGAAACAAGGACAACGACTGCCGGGATGTGCAGTAGTCATGGAAGAAACCATCGTTGGGGCTAGCTCTCTGCCATCACACTGGTCCGCTCAACGGGCCAAACTACATGCTCTAACCCGGGCCCTCCAGCTGTCAAAAGGTAAGAAGACAAACATTTACACAGACTCCAGGTAGGCTTTTGACACACTACAGGGCTCTGTATAAGGAGAGAGGCCTTTGACAGCTAGTGAAAATGATATTAAAAATAAGGAAGAAATTAAGACCCTATTAGATGCTGCCTGGGAACCAGAAAGGGTTGCAGCCATACACTGCTGAGGACATCAAAAAGAGGATAACCCCCGGGCTCATGGAACAGACTGGCAGATAAGACCGCTAAACAAGCAGCCGAGGGCTTGGGGGTGAAAAGTGAAGTCTCTATTAAAGCTCTCATATTGGCGGAGCTGCCTGAGCTAACGCTGGAGTCTCCAAAATACACTGAAGCCCAAAACCAACTAACCAAAGCGGAAGGGGCCATCAAGACTGAAAAGTTATGGTGGGAATTTCCAAGTGGAAAATTATTGGTACCAGAGGAGCTGGCACCCACTCTGGTAAGCCAAACACACCAAGCGACCCACCTAGGCCATGATAAACTGGAAGAGCTAACTCAAAAATATTTCTTGGTTCCCCGCCTCTCTTCCCTATGCAGGACAGAATCTCAGAACTGCACTGCCTGCTCACAGATCAGTGCTGCCTCTCGGCACAGACAGAAACCTCCAGGGATTCGGTTAAAAGGCACACTGCCCTTTGAACACCTGGAAGTGGACTTCACTGAAATGAAACCTTACCGACACTACCGTTATCTGCTGGTCATGGTATGTACTTCTTGGAATGGGTAGAAACTTTTCCTACCTGGACTGAAACAGCATCAGAAGTAGCCCAGTGCCTGCTTAGGGAGACAGTCCCCAGATTTGGATTTCCTACCAGCACTGGATCAGACAATGGACTGGCTTTCGTAGCTGATTTAGTACAACAAGTAAGCAGAACTTTAAACATCAAATGGAAACTGCACACTGCATATAGGCCCCAGAATTCTGATGGTGGAACGGACCAACCGGACACGTAAATAGACTCTCCAAGTGGATCTTAGAGACTGACTGCTCCTGGGTGGACTTGTTTCTGATGGCTCTGCTCAGACTCAGGGTGACCCCACGGTCCCATGGCTATTCTCCATACGAAATTGTGTATGGGAGGCCCCCTCCCATAATAAAACAGGTGTCAACAAATTTTCCTCAGGTAAGGGGAGATGAGATTTCACAGCAGATGGAACAGCTGGGTAAGGTAATAAATCAGGGAACTAAGTTTGTACAAGAAAGGGTGCCATTCCCCCTTGGGGAACAGATTCACGAATTTGTGCCCAGGGATCAGGTGTGGGTCAAGGACTGGAAACACGACTCCTTGGCCCCACGTTGGAAGGGTCCATGTACTGTTGTTCTAACCACCCCTACGGTGGTTAAAGTTGCAGGTGTCACTCCCTGGATCCACCACATGAGGGTGAAGACAGCATACCACGTAGACCCAGAAAATGTTGAGTGGGCTGCACAGAGGGACCCCACTGACCCTCGAGAGACTAAGATCATCCTTAAGAAGAAGAAGGAAAAGAAGATCCTGGACGAGCCCCTTCAGGATGAAGCCACATAATCAACTGCTGCTGCTTGGCCTCATCAACGTGATTTTGAATTTAACTTCCGTTTCAACTCAGGACAATGTTTTCATCTCATGGGCACATTCCTACGTGGACCTCCACAACACCTCCAACTGCTGGCTATATGGGGCTATGCCTCTGTCTGTGGTGGATGGACTTCCTTGGTGGGTGTCACCGCTCTGCCAAGATTTTAAACCACTCTGCTCTTTTCTGAGATGACAAAAACAGACTTTCCTTTCTCTTGTCAGTCATAATCTCTCCCTGCTCTCTTGGTGTAAGCCAGACCTACAGTCAATAGACTCGGGTCATGGGGTTACATTTGATGTAAATACCAGTTTCATAGGAGTAACAAAAGCCTATACCTCATATTTAAAGAACAAAAAGGAAAAAGGCTCCCTGATCAGCAAGGGAGGACAGGCCTCTAGGTATGTTGAGTGATTCTACCAAGTCTGGGATGAATATTTCTGGATGACCCCAGGAAAGGGTCAATTAATTACTCGGCTATATGCTGGGAACAAAAAGAACAAAGGGTAGGGTTTGGTGACTATCCATTAGACCCAAAAGAACTAAAATGTATGGGGTACCTATCCCCTGAACAATGTAAATGAACATTCGAGGTCACATACCACCCCAACCAGTCCATCCATTGGCCAGGCTCTGATTGGAAATATAACCCTGGAATCCGCTGGATGGCGCCCAATGGAACCCAGTGGCTTTGTGGGCCTAACCTTTGGCCTTGGTTACCAATCGGCTGGGTAAGCCACTGAACACTGGGATTCGCTTTTGCCCATGGCAGCATGAAGCCTAACCGACAACAAGGCCCGGTAAACCTACCTTATTTACATGCTAGGTGGACAAGGTCTGTGTTTCAGTGGTATGAGTATATTGCTGCCTTATTCATACCTTCTATAGAGATGACAGATATTATGATTAAAGTAGAAGCCTTGACTAATTTCACAAAACAGGCCCTCCTAGATAGTGCTAAAACCATCCAAGCCTTAAATGAAGAAAAAATCCAAATGAGAAAAGAAGTGGTAATTCAAAATAGAATGCCTTTGGACATGCTCACAGATGCTCAAGGAGGGACCTGTGCTATAATCAAGCTTGACTGTTGTACATATATATATTCCTGATTTATCTGCCAATGTATCAGCTGCTTTAGATGACTTGAAAACCAGGTAAAAGCAATGTCAAATGAAAACATTCCTTTCTGGACTTTGATCCTATGTTGGGTGAAGTGTGATTGGCAGAAAACTATATTTACCGTTGTTATAGTTGCAATGATAGTTCTGCTTTGTGGACCCTGCATTTTACAATGTATTATGAACTTTATAGCCCAAAGGTTGCTGTCGTTCTCCCAAATTGGCAGCTGGAGAGCCAGGGTGCAATATATCCCTATGACTGATGCTCATACTGTGAGTTAAGAGCATCAAGAGTGGGGAATGAAGGAGGAAACAGACAGAACAGGCTCCATCCTGAAAGCAGGACTCCATCTTGGGCCGGACTGTGGACTTTGAGCTATATGCCCAGTATCTATGGAAACGACATACCAACCGGAAAACCAGACCCCCTCCCCCATGGAAGAGCCCCAGGGCTCACACTTAGACTCTCCATTACCTAAAAGAATACCCTAATTATCTGTGTAACCAAATAGAATCATACATTCTTTTATGCTTATTAGGGTGTGACCACAGGCCTATTGATAATTGTCCACTGTTAACTACCTATGCTTAAGGCATATGAATCACGGGTTAGCTTTGATTGTATCCTTCTTTTCATTTGTCCAGACTGGTTTCAGAGAATTTGGGGAGGTAGGGTTGAGCACGTATGCTTAGGGTATATAAGGTTTTCACGAAAACTGTTCGGGGTCCTTGGCTAAGAGGAGACTCTGCCTTGGGCCCGCCAGTGTACAAACTGCACTCCACTACCTGCATTGTCCTTCTGAGTGAGTTTGTTTCCTCGAACGTGGGATTACAACACTAGTATTGCAAGTCCCCACTTTCTGAGACTAGATGACCTACGTGATCTAGACTTTGCAAGGGGAAAGCTGAGTTCCAGAGGCAAAATGAGAAGGAGGTTATGCAAAATTATAACTTTTCCTCTTCAACACTACTAGGGAATTACAAATTAAAAGCATGAGCTGTCAACACCACACCTATTAGGACTACAGACCTCCAGGTGTGGGACAGCGCCAACTGCTGGAGGGTGAGGAATGGCAGGAACAACCCTCACTGTTGGTGGTGTGCATGCACAGCCACCTTGTAAGTGTTTTGCCCGATGTCAGAATCCCCCAGCAGGAAAAGAGAAGACCTCCATGACAATGCAACATGCAAAGGAAGGGAAATTTATTGCAGACTCGAGTCTGGGCCCCTGCTGCAACCAACGCAGTGATGCAAAGTCAGAGAGCCCTGAGCCCCAGTTTCCACACACATTTATAGGGTGCTCGATTTCAAACATAAGCAGTGGGTCGTTATCGCAAGCAGATTGTTTACATGTTTATGAAGCAATTTCATTGGTCAAACACACTTTAAAATTTTCGCGCGCAAGGGACTCTCCCGGAGGTTTACTGGGCGCTTGCTGGTTGGCTGGTCTCTGGTGGCCTGTTGAGGGCAGATAATTACCCCACCCTCGGGAGAAACTGAAGCTTACTCATAGTTCAGGGTGCCTGTCACGGCGCTAGTTATGCCCGTCTCACAGTAAGACAGCTGGGCAGTTTTTTCTACAGCTAAACTGTGGAATCCAACAACCACACTTTCGTTATTTAGTCAACTGCTTTGAAAATCTATTTCCAAATTCAAGCAAGGATACAATTACGCACAGCAGCAGTATTCATAATAGCTGAAAACTTGAACAAATCAGGATATCCTTCAATAGATGAATACACAAGCAAAGTGGGGTACATCTATGTTAAGGCAAGCAGAATATGCCACTCCAAAATACGACTCTCTGCCATAAAGATTATTTCAGTCTAATGTTTTGTTTTTTTTTTTAAAGGAATCTTGGAAAGCTAAATAGTAACTGTCCTTTTGTGAAAGACATTTACAATAAAGAAATCTCCATATTTAAAGGCTGTCTCTTTTCCCACCAGAAATAGGCAGATGATTAAATCTCAAGTAACTCTTATCAATGGACAAGTCCTGACTTCAATCTGCAAACAAACATACCCTTCTTACTGTGTTTTGCATGATAGCCTGCCATAACTGGCTTCCCTCTTCCCCCACCCCAGGTCTTTTGTTTGTGTCTGAAGATGGCATTTAAGGTGATGGCTTTGGACATTTAAGGGAGTGACTCAGTTTTCTTGTTAACTTCCATATATACAGGAGGTATCCATGCTATTAAACTTCTGTTTTTCTCCTGGTAATCTGTCTTTTGTTTGTTTGTTTTTTACAGTGAAAGTCTCAACTAACCACCTAGGTTAGAGGAAAATTGTTTTTCCTCCCATACACATGCAATGAGTACTGCTCAGCAATAGAAAGGAATGAGCCATCAACCCATGGGAAGAATAGAATAAATCTTATCTGACATATTGTTGCAGAAACCAGTACTCAAAAAACCAAGCACCACACTTAGAGAGTTGCAGAACTCAGGTTTATTATGCCGGCAGGCCCCAAGGAGTTAACACTCCAAGCTCCGAGCCCTGAACAAAAGGGTTACAGAGTTTTTATAGACAGACTATAGTGGGCAACACTAGCTGTTAATAGGCTGGTTTAAACTAAGGGGTTTCTCATGCATGGGAACAGCAGTCAAGATGGGGAGGGAATTGCCTGACCTGGACAGGCATGATTAAGCAGGTTTGCAGGGGCTAGGCAATTGCAAAGAGCAGGACAAGGGTGAGTGAGATAAGCTCTGGTTCCTAGTATTGTAGGTCCCCAGGGTCTGAGACTACGTGACCTACATGATCCAGGCTTTGCAAGGAGCAAGCTGAGTTACAGAGGCAGAAGGAGCAGGAGGTTATGTAAAATTTTAACTTTTCCTCTTCAACTGCAGGATGGAAAGCCTGTCCCTATGTTTTTGTCTGAGCCTACATATTTGTATGGCCCAAGGGGTGAACATAATCTACTCAGATTTAGCTGTTTGGGATGCAGCAGTGGAGTACACACTGACATTGCGTCTAACTGCAGCAGTGCTGCAGGGAGAAAGCCAGCTCCGCCTCCATGTTGGAAGCTATTTCTGTGACTTGTGACTTGCTTTTTGTTGTTTTTACCATTATAATCATGCTCAGTGGCTTGCCTGGAGGACCCTACCCCTCTGCTTGACTGTAAACTAAAGTGCCTTTGTTCAGCTCATGGAGGGATAGTTTGTCCCTGCCCACACCCCTTCCAAGGCTGGACATTCCCTGGGAGATACTTTGCAAGGCTGAAGGCCCCTTCACTTTACTTCCCCACTGCCTCTCCCTCTCTATTCTGCATTTTGACTTTAGTTCCTCATTGCTTCTTTCTCTCTGATCTATAAAAGAACCTGGCATCCAGACCCCAATAAGGTGGTTATTTTGAGGTGCTAGCTTGCCATCTTCTTGGTCTGATGGCTCCCCAATTAAAGTCTCTTCTTTGCCTCGACACCTCATCTCTCGGATTCATTGGCCTATTATGCAGCCAGCGGAGTGAGCTTGGACTCAGAATATCAGAAACGACACAGAGAAGCCTCAGTGTAAGGGATGGGGCAAAAGGTGCTGGCTCAACTTTGGAAATTAGCAGAATCTGTAGACTAAAGGCAAAATGGGCCTTTCATAAACAGTGGGCTTATTTTATGGGGTTCTTTGCAGACTGCAGTAACTAAGAAAGCTGAAACTTCTGCACGTGTCATCTGGAAAGGAGCAACGCAGAGATAAACAGCAGATGGTAGGAGCCAGGTTCCTCACCGTAGGGGTGAGAAATTACAGACAAGCAGGGGTATGGCCTCCGCCCTCATGACCCTGGATCTGGGCTTCCTGGGAGGATGATGTGGGGAGCTGGCTGGCCGGGGAAATGCACAGATCTCTGCACTGGGAAGGCCCTGCACACGTAGGAACCTCATGCCCCATCTTTCCCTTATACCTGCTGGAAACACTCAGCCCTCCATGGTCTGCGAGGTGCAGATTTTCAGACATTCTTACCCCCAGGCAGGCACAGGAGTGTGAGGGTCTTACTTATCCCTAAGCTGTCCCAGAAGCCAGGTCTGGGAGGCTGGAACCAGGATGGGGGTGCCTGGGCCTTGGACCAGCAGCTGGTGGGAAGAAGGAGACCAGTCCTAAGGGCAGGAGCTCCCTGAAGTCTGTGAGCCCCGGTGCCCTGATGGGGCTCCTCCCCAGTGGGGATGCAGGCAGGGCCTGCAGTGGTTCTGTTTCCACCTGGGACCCTTTGACGAAGCCACAGCACCACGGAGCCCTGAAGTCTCCTGATGGTGTCCCTAATTCTGACACAGTGGTTTTACAAAGGAATAAGAGAGTGAAGTCGAGCTCCTGACAACCACCCCTTTGGGCTCTGAGTTGGTTCCAATAGGACTGCAGTCACTGCACATGGTCTGCTGTAACCCCTGCCCCCTTGTGGCCTTTCCTCTTCCTGTGATGATTCCAGCGACATATCCAGCCTGGACCCTTCTCCCAGGCCAGATGCACTGGCCCAACCACTGCACCCGCATCTCATCTTGGGGGCTAACAGGCCCCTCAGAGGGCTGAGATCCTGCTGCTCCCACCCCCAGAAAGGGGTCCCACCCTCCCCGGTTGCTGAGCCCCACCCAGGCCCTCCCAGGCTCCCACTTCCTTGTGCTCCAGGGACTGTCAGCTCCTCCTGCAGAGCCTATGGCCAGTCCCCATACTAACTCCCTTCTACCCCCACAGCCCTGGCCCAAGCCCAATCCCTCCAACAGGCCCCAACCCAGCTCCCTGACCCCAGGGGGCTTCTCACACCCCAACTCATGTTGCCTTCCTGCAGCATAAATGAGATCATGACTCTCTCCCCACTGTGATCCCCCAAGGCTTCCCCCTTCGGCTGGGGTGTCTGGTGGGAGAGGCATTCGCCAGGACCCTGAGCATTCCCGGCATCCCCACTAGGCTGCTGACTCCTGGCTTCCTGGACACTGAGCACCCCAGAAGGACAAGAAACACAGTACCCCGAACCACTCACCCCAGCAGGACAAGGGCCACAGCACCCCGAACCACTCACCCCAGCAGGACAAGGGCCACAGCACCCCAAACCACTCACCCCAGCAGGACAAGGGCCACAGCACCTCGAACCACTCACCCCAGCAGGACAAGGGCCACAGCACCCCGAACCACTCACCCCAGCAGGACAAGGGCCACAGCACCGCACCCCAGAACCGCTCCTCAGGAGGGCTGGCACTGCTGTCACCTGGTCAAGGAGAGCTGAGAAGGGCTGCCCAACCGGGACACAAGCGTGGCAGGTGTGGCCCCTCCCTTGGCCATCACATCACCCCCGAGGGACTTGAGGGAAGGAGGCACTGAGGCACGTGTCAGCTCGTTCCGAAGCAGGACATTGCGGGCTCAGTCATGTCCCCCTAAATTCACATTTTGAACCCCCAGGACACCAGGATATGGCTGAATTTGGAGATGGGGTTTTTAAAGAGGTGACCAAGGTGACACGCTGTCACTAAACATTGGAAAAGCAGGAACTAAATACACAGCCATTGCCTTCTCCAGGGGGTCTTCCCAACGCAGGGACTGAACCCAGGTCTTCCACATTGCAGGCGGATTCTTTACCAGCTGAGCCACCAGGGAAGCCCAAATACACAGATCAGCTTCTCACACACCTGGACAGTTTGTTGTTCAGTCAGCGTGTCCGGCTCTTTGTGACCCCATGGACTGCAGCACGCCAGGCTTCTCTGTCCTTCACCATCTCCAGGGGCTTACTCAAACTCCTGTCCATTGAGTCGTGATGCCATCCACCGGGACAGTTACTTAATTTTAAAGAGTAAAGATGCAATCGGCTCGGTAATTGGCCAAGAGGGCTCCAGGGCAGGGCTCACGTGAGCCCAAGAAACCTGGATGAACGCGATTTTCCCTAAGACTCTGCTCGCCCTAGAAACCAGAGATGGGTACGAAGAAGTGCTGTCCCCTTGTGGCCATTCCCCATAACAACAACTTCAAAACCAGGGCCGCCGGGCTCAGAATTCACGCGGTCTGTGGGGCTGCATATGACACCTGCCATCAAGTAATGTCGCTGTGTAAATCATTGGAAAATAATTTAAAACAGGGCACACTTTCAATAAACCAATTTCAACTGGTAAATTGTAGTCATACTGTGTAAGATAAAAAAAAAAAAAGCACCTCGGATACTCCACCTCATTAAATATTAAATGAATGGAAATCAAAACTACCATGACAAATCACCTCAAACTGGTCAGGAAGACCAGCATCAAAAAGATCTACTACAAATAAGTCCTGCAGAGGGCATAGGGAAAACAGAATTGTTCTTCATTCTTTATTGGGATGTTAATGTGTACAGGAACTATGGAAAACAGCAAAGAGGTCCCTTAAAAAAAAAATCTAAGCATAGTGAAACTGCAAGACCTGGCAGTCCCACTCCTGGACTTAGATTCAGAGAAAATCAGAATTAGAAATGACACGTGCACTGCTGTTTTCAGGGCAGCACAATTTACAGTACACAAGACACTGGAATCAACCAAATTCAATCAATCAACCAAGCAAATTTGGAGCTAAGTTCCAAACAGTTCACAGATCTAAATGTAACATCAGATACTATAAACCTCTTGAGTCCATTGACCAAAACATGAACACTTAGTGATACACCTCTTCACTGGAACCCTACTAGGTTATAAAAGAGAACAGGATAATGCCAATGACCCCAGCATGGATGGACCAAATGATTATCATACTAAGTGAAGTAAGTCAGAGAGAGAAAGACAGATAACCTAAGATATCACTGACAGCTGTATTCTATCAGTTCACACAAATGAACTAATTGACACAACAGAAACAGACTCACACACCTACAAATCCAACTGAGACGCGACTCAGCGACTGAGCAACAGCAGCTTGAAAAGGTGCACTGTGGGTACTTAATATTCACAAGGCCTGTGGGGTTACAAGTGAAAAACACCAGATTTCAAGAAATATCCAAGGACTGGTCATTGAAAAAGAATTTGAAAGTTGGAAGACCTTCAGGAAGCCAATTTCAAGAGGAAAGTTTATATTACACCTTTGTAAAAAAAGTCACAGGAAAAGATGTCAACCTCACTAAATATTAGAGAAACGCAAATCGAAAGTACAACAAGGTATCACTTCACACTGGTCAGAAGGGCCACTGTCAAAAACTCTACAAACATTAAATGCTGTAGAGGGTGTGATGAAAAGGGAACCCTCTTCTACAGATGCTGGAAATATAAACTGGAAACAGCCGCCATTGAGGACAGGGTGCAGGCTCCTTAAGCAATGAAAACAAGAATGAAATGAGAATACTCCCTAAGACCATGCACAAAACTAAGTTCCAAACAGTTCACAGATCTAAATGTAACATCAAATACCATAAACCTCTTGAGGCATACAGAGGCAGATCATGCTTTGACATAAATCACAGAAGGTTCTTTTTGGATCCACCTCTTAGAATAATGAAAAAACTAAAATAAACAAATGGGACCTAATTAACTGTCAAAGCCTTGGCAGAGCAAATGAAACCTAAAACAGAAGAAAAAGACCACCCTCAGAATGGGAAAAATATTTGCAAAGGAGAATACCACAACAAACTCATGCAAGCAGCTTGCGCGGCTCTCTCTCTCTCTCTCTTTCTCTCTCTACATATATATATATAAACACACAGCAAAAAATGGGCTAATGACCTAACTGGACATTTCTCCAAAGAAGGGACTCTCAAGAGTCTTCTCCAACACCACAGTTCAAAAGCATCAATTCTTCGGCACTCAGCTTTCTTCACAGTCCAACTCTCACATCCATATATGAACACTGGAAAAACCATAGCCATCTAGGACCTTTGTTGGCAAAGTAATGTCTCTGCTTTTTAATATGCTCTCTAGGTGGGTCACAACTTTCCTTCCAAGGAGTAAGCGTTTTTTAATTTCATGGCTGCAATCACCATCTGCAGTGATTTTGGAGCCCAAAAAAAATAAAGTCTGACACTGTTCCCACTGTTTCCCCATCTATTTGCCATGAAGTGATGACACCAGATGCCATGATCTTAGTTTTCTGAATGTTCAGCTTTAAGCCAACCTTTTCACTCTCCTCTTTCACTTTCATCAAGAGGCTTTTTAGTTCCCCTTCACTTTCTGCCATAAGGGTGGTGTCATCTGCATATCTGAGGTTATTGATATTTCTCCTGGCAATCTTGATTCCAGCTTGTGCTTCCTCCAGCCCGGCGTTTCTCATGATGCACTCTGCATATTTGATAAATGAGCAGGGTGACAGTATACAGCCTTGGCTCAGCCGCAGAGAAGGATGAGGTAACGCCGTCTCCAGTCACAGGAAAGAAGGCAGAGCTGACCGAATGAAGCAAAGTGAGGACGACAGTGAGCGACCAGTGTCACGTGACGTCACTCTCAGGGAGAATCTAATAATGGACACAAAATGGACGTCTTTACCCAACAGAGACAGATTCACAGACCTAGGAAAGAACCTTATGATTACCAAAAGAGAAAGGTGAGGGGCCAGAGGAAACAACTGGCTCATATTAACACATGCACCCTGCTATTTATATAATAATCCACAGACAGACTGTGTGGCACAAGGAAGCTACTCGACCCCCTGTAATAAGCTATATGGGAAAAGGACCGGTAACGGAACGTATGTCTGTCTTTGTATAACTGAATCAAGTTGTTGTATATAGGAAAGAAAAAGGAAAAAAAAAAACACATTGTAATTCACCTACAAACTCCAATTCACATTATACTTGAAAATAAAAAAAGAAGAAAAATGCCTACTCCAGTCCCCTTCGGCACTGACGACCTTGATGTCAGATCTCTGGAGCCCGAGCAGCCTGGGCCGAGGCTCGGAAGCCCTGTGTCCGAGGCAGCGGAGGAGAGTTACCGGGCCGGGTGGCCAGCCATCCGCTCATGGACCGGGGCGCCTGCGACCTCTTCACCGGCCCGCGGCCTCCAGGTCCTGCAGAGGAAGCGAGCCCACTGCGCCCCGAGGACGAGGACGGGGCAGCCTCCGGGCTGGGAGAGCTCTAGGAGTCCCCGGGGCTCCCACCTCCGCCTCCATTCTTAGGGTCCCCACACCTACGGTGACAGCATCCTGCGCAGAGGATGGTTTCAAGGACTGAGATGTGTCCCAGGAATAAACTGTAACGCGGAAGAAGTCATGAGACACAAACAAGCCTTTGGTGATTCCTCCCGCACTTTCCGCTCTGACAATCCGGGAACAGCGTTTTCCCTAAGGCTCCGGCTGCCTGAGTGAACCAGAGCCAGACATGAAGAAATTCTGCCGCCTTGTGGCGGCTTCCAGAACAACAACTTTAAAACCAGAGCTGATGGGCTCTTGGCTGTTCAGTCGCTCAGTCTTGTTTGACTCTGTGACCCCATGGACTGCAGCACGCCAGGCTTCCTGGTCCTTCATTGTCTCCCAGAGTTTGCTCAACTCATGTCCATGGTGATGCCATGAAGCCATCTTTTCCTCCGTCACCCTCTTCTCCTCCCACCTTCAATCTGTCCCAGCATCGGGATATTTTCCAATGAGTCAATTCTTCATATAAAGTGGCCAAAGTATTGGAGCTTCAGCAACAGTCCTTCCGATGAATATTCAGGACTGATTTCCTTTAGGATGGACTGGTTGGATCTCCTTGCAGTCCAAGGGATTCTCAAGAGTCTTCTTCAACACCGCAGTTCAAAAGCATCAGTTCTTCAGCGCTCAGCCTTCTTTATGGTCTAACTCTTACATCCATACATGGCTACTGGAAAAACCGTAGCGTTGACTATATGCACCTTTGTCGACAAAGTGATATCTCTGCTTTTCAACATGCTGTCTCGGTTTGTCACAGCCTTTCTTCCTGGGAGCAAGTGTCTTTTCATTTCGTGGCTGCAGTCACCATGCACCCTCCCCCATTACTACACCTGGCGTTAGGCTGCTGGGTTAGCCTGGCTACGGTCCATGGGGTCACAAAGAGATGGACACGACTGAGCAACTAAGCACAGAGCACAAGTTAGACGCATGCAACAGAGTTTCCTTTTGACTCTACTGTGTGGTTCTGAAAGCACTCTGATAAACCAGAATACAGGTATGGTACTTAAGGTACAAAAGTACCTGGTATAAAGACTTGGAAAACTAATCCAGTTGGAAAATACCTTGATTTGGTTAAATTCCTATTGATAGTGGCCAGTTATGTCACAGAAGGTGACACACTGCTCGGGTTTGCCCAAGACTGTCCCAAGTATTTGGGATGTTGGCCATCCAGAAGGGCACAATCATTCTCAGAGCACAGTGTAATCAGTTGAAATGTCTTTTACATCTATATAATTGATCAATTTGATTTAGGTCATACCTGAATGGTCTAGTGGTTTTCCCTACTTTCTTCCACTTAAGTCTGAATTTTGCAATAAGGAGTTCATGATCTGAGCCACAGTCAGCTCCTGGTCTTGTTTTTGCTGACTGTATAGAGCTTCTCCATCTTTGGCTGCAAAGAATATAATCAATCTGATTTTGGTGTTGACCATCTTGTGATGTCCATGTGTAGAGTCTTCTCTTGTGTTGTTGGAAGAGAGTGTTTGCTATGACCAGTGCATTCTCTTGGCAAAACTCTATTAGCCTTTGCCCTGCTTCATTCTGTACTCCAAGGCCAAATTTGCCTGTTACTCCAGGTGTTTCTTGACTTTCTACTTTTGCATTCCAGTCTCCTGTAATGAAAAGGACATCTTTTTCGGGTGTTAGTTCTAAAAGGTCTTATAGGTCTTCATAGAACCGTTCAACTTCAGCTTCTTCAGCGTTACTGATTGGGGCATAGGCTTGGATTACCGTGATATTGAATGGTTTGCCTTGGAAATGAACAGAGATCATTCTGTTTTTGAGACTGCATCCAAGCACTGCATTTCGGACTCTTTTGTTGACCATGATGGCTACTCCATTTCTTCTAAGGGATTCCTGCCAACAGTGGTAGATATAATCGTCATCTGAGTTAAATTCACCCATTCCAGTTCATTTCAGTTCGCTGATTCCTAGAATGTCAATGTTCACTCTTGCCATCTCCTGTTTGACCACTTCCAATTTGCCTTGATTCATGGACTTAACATTCCAGGTTCTTATGCAATATTGCTCTTTACAGCATCGGACCTTGCTTCTATCGCCAGTCCCATCCACAACTGGGTATTGTTTTTGCTTTGGCTCCATCCCTTCATTCTTTCCGGAGTTATTTCTCCACTGATCTCCAGTAGTATATTGGGCACCTCCCGACCTGGAGAGTTCCTCTTTCAGTGTCCTATCATTTTGCCTTTTCGTACTGTTCATGCGGCTCTCAAGGCAAGAATACTGAAGTGGTTTGCCATTCCCTTCTCCAGTGGACCACATTCTGTCAGACCTCTCCACCATGACCCGTCCGTCTTGGGTGACCGCAAATGGCATAGCTTAGTTTCACTGTTAGACAAGTCTGTGGCCCATGTGATCAGATTGGCTAGTTTTCTGTGATTATGGTTTCAGTGAGTCTGCCCTCTGATGCCCTTCACAACACCTACCATCTTACTTAGGTTTCTCCGGAAGTTCATGACATTGTACAGGAAACAGGGATCAAGACCATCCCCATGGAAAAGAAATGCAAAAAAGCAAAATGGCTGTCTCAGGAGGCCTAACAAATGGCTGTGAAAAGAAGAGAAGTGAAAGGCAAAGGAGAAAAGGAAAGATATTCCCATTTGAATGCAGAGTTCCAAAGAATAGCAAGGAGAGACAAGAAAGCTTTCCCCCATGATCAATGCAAAGAAATAGAAGAAAACAACAGAATGGGAAAGACTGGAGATCTGTTCAAGAAAATTAGAGATACCAAGGGAATACTTCATGCAAAAATGGGCACAATAAAGGACAGAAATGGTATAGACCTAACAGAAGCAGAAGATATTAAGAAGAGGTGGCAGGAATACACAGAAGAACTGTACAAAAAATATCTTCATGACCCAGATAATCACCATGGTGTGATCACTGACCTAGAGCCAGACATCCTGGAATGTGAAGTCAGGTGGGCCTTACTTAGGAAGCATCACTACAAACAAAGCTAGTGGCTGTGATGGAATTCCAGTTGAGCTATTTCAAATCCTGAAAGATGATATTGTGAAAGTGTTGCACTCAATATGCCAGCAAATTTGGAAAACTCAGCAGTGGCCACAGGACTGGAAAAGGTCAGTTTTCATTCCAATCCTTAAGTAAGGCAATGCCAAAGAATGCTCAAACTACCACACAATAGCACTCATCTCACACACTAGTAAAGTGATGCTCAAAATTCTCCAAGCCAGGCTTCAGCAATACGTTAACCGTGAACTTACAGATGTTCAAGCTGGTTTTAGACAAGGCAGAGGGACCAGAGATCAAATTGCCAACATCCACTGGATCATCAAAAAAGCAAGAGAGTTCCAGAAAAACATTTATTTCTGCTTTATTGACTATGCCAAAGCCTTTGATGTGTGGATCACAATAAGCTGTGGAAAATTCTGAAAGATATGGGAATACCAGACCACCTGACCTGCCTCTTGAGAAATCTGTAAGGAGGTCAATAAGCAACAGTTAGAACTGGACATGGAACAACAGGCTGGTTCCAAATAGGAAAAGGAGTACGTCAAGGCTGTATATTGTCACCCTGCTTATTTAACTTATATGCAGAGTACATCATGAGAAATGCTGGGCTGGAAGAAGCACAAGCTGGAATCAAGATTGCCGGGAGAAATATCAATAACCTCAGATATGCAGATGACACCACCCTTATGGCAGAAAGTGAAGAAGAACTAAGGAGCCTCTTGACGAAAGTGAAAGAGGAGAGTGAAAAAGTTGGCTTAAAGCTGAACATTCAGAAAACTAAGATCATGGCATCCGGTCCCATTACTTCATGGGAAGTAGATGGGAAACAGTGGAAACAGTGTCAGACTTTATTTTTTGGGGCTCCAAAATCACTGCAGATGGTGATTGCTGTCATGAAATTAAAAGATGCTTACTCCTTGGAAGGAAAGTTATGACCAACTTAGAGAGCATATTAAAAAGCAGAGACATTAGTTTGCCAACAAAGGTCTGTCTAGTCAAGGCTATGATTTTTCCAGTGGTCATGTATGGATGTGAGAGTTGGACTGTGAAGAAAGCTGAGCGCTGAAGAATTGATGCTTTTGAACTGTGGTGTTGGAGAAGACTCTTGAGAGTCCCTTGGACTGCGAGGAGATCCAACCAGTCCATCCTAAAGGAGATCAGTCTGGGTGTTCATTGGAAGGACTGATGTTGAAACTGAAACTCCAATACTTTGGCCACCTGATGTGAAGAGCTGACTTATTTGAAAAGACCCTGATTCTGGGAAAGGTTGAGGGCAGGAGGAGAAGGGGATGACAGAGGGTGCGATGGTTGGATGGCGTCACTGACACAATGGACATGGGATTGGGTGGACTCCAGGAGTTGGACAGGGAGGCCTGGCGTGCTGCGATTAATGGGGTCGCAAAGAGTCAGGCACGACCGAGTGACTGAACTGAACTGAACTATATTAATCAGTTATCCTCTTATCTCTTTTTTTTTTGGTAGTTGACTTATTGAAGAAGCTGTGTTTATTTTCCTGATTCATCTTCACAGTTTATAACATAATTCCACAAAGAGAGAAAAAGGAAAACAGGAGGGAGAAAATATAAATGAAATCTAAAATAGTATTGCTTCTTTGGAATACAGTTGGCAGTTTCTCAAATAGTCAAACATAAAATTAACATTTGAGCCACCCATTCTACTTCCATGTTTATACCCAAGGAAACTGAAAACACCTGTACACACAAAATCTTGTACACAAAAGTGCATAGCAGTGTTAGTCATAATATTCCAAAGAAGAACCTAAATGTCTATCAATTGATGAATACATAAGTAATGTATGCTATATCCACATATATAGCCATATATATAATGGACCATCATCCAGCTGTAAAAACGTATGAAGGACGGGTCCATGCTATCAGACCGCTGAACTCTGAAAACGGTGAAAGAAGTGAAAGAAGCCAGACAGGAAAAGCCACGTGGTGCCTGGTGTGCTGCCGGCCGTCACACGACAAGCGACAAAAACGACAACACCAGGGCTTGTACTGCTTACCACTGAGTTACTAGCCCTTTCCCAGCCATCCCCACAGGAGTGGGGTGTCTGGACAGAGGGTGGGAGGCAGCGTTATTACTGTATCCAGCTCTGTCGCTGCAGAAGGTTTTCCTGCTCTTCCACGTCTGTAGATGAAAGGAGACAGGCCCGGATGACTGTGACCAGACCAGTTAACCACTCTGGGCTTCATCACGTTTCACTGGTAAAATGGGAAATTGGATTGAGCTGTTTAAATCATTTTTTGAGGAGAATCCTTATTTATAAAATAGATAAAACTGGTGGTGCCGATTGAAGGGGGCTGGGAGTGCAGCCCACCCCTCAGTCCCTAGCCCCTCAACCACGGCTCTGCTCCTTCAGATTAAAACAGCAGCTCTTCCCCGTCTGAAATCTGGAGTTTAAGTCATGCTAGGCACTTTTCTACACTCATTCAATTATGGTTTAATATTTAATTAAAAGATACACATTGAGTTTACTCATTACACAAGCTCGCCTCTCCCATCAGCCTTGTGGAAGACTCAGCCCTCCCTCTCTGAGGATCCTTCCGCTCCCTGGAGCCTGTTTGCTTTGGCTCCACCATCAATTCGTCACCTGCAACCAGGGGGAAGATGTGCTCAGAAGTTACAGACGCCCGGTGAAGATCTGGTTGGTGCAACCAGGGTAGAGGTGTGCTCAGAAGTTACAGACGCCGGGTGAAGCTCCGGTTGGTGCAACCAGGGGAGAGGTGTGCTCAGAAGTTACAGACGCCGGGTGAAGCTCTGGTTGGTGCAACCAGGGGAGAGGTGTGCTCAGAAGTTACAGACGCCGGGTGAGGCTCTGGTTGGTGCAACCAGGGGAGAGGTGTGCTCAGAAGTTACAGACGCCGGGTGAAGCTTCAGTTGGTGCAGGTTGGCAGTGGCCCCGGCAGTGAGGAGACTCAGCCGCTGTGGACCTGAAACCCACACATGCTTCTGCTACAGAACCGCCTGCTTGGTGAGTAGACACGTTGTATTCCAAAGTCCACAAAGAGCAGAAACAAAAGCCCTTTACACTGCTGACCATGTAACTGGTTATTTTACAGTCATGATGCTGAAACACATTGTCACAGTCTCAACAGAAGAAACAGTAGGAGGGTTCTAACCTTTGCATTGTGGTTGTTGGCAGATGTGTGAATTATTCCTTTTTTTAAAAGTCCTCTTATCTTAGGGGCCACTGACATTAGCTATGACCCTGATAATTTGTGAAAATCTTGAAAATGAACTATATGAACCAATAGCCTCAAAAGTGATACTTAGATAAACAATATCATGCTATATAAAAGCAAAAGTATTGCTTAAGTAGGCAACATTCCTAAGTCTCAGTGAGTTACTAGAATGCCCATCTGGGTACTCTCTGGAGACAGGAACTTGCCAAACTCCTGAGGGCAGGAAGAAGCACCCCTGATGAGCCCCTGTGCGCTTGAAGTCCATAGACTGCAGCAGTGCTCCCGGCTTTGGGACTCTAGATCAAAATACATGAGTCATCACTCTTGATTCCACTCAAAGGTTTCTTTCTCTAGAATTTGCAGATGTAAAGATCCATAAAAGGCAAGATGTAGATAATTTTAAAGGCCATTAGAGCACATTTCTCTTTAGTCACTGACCGTGTCTGTAGGCAGTGCTTCTATTCTTGCTGAAGAGCTGATGAAATGTGCTACAGCAGATGTTTCTTTCTTCTACACACTTTACTGTAATGATATTCCCATTATTTCTGAAAGTTCCTTTTAATTTAATCTTACACAGGGCTGATACTTAGCAAGCCCCTTCTCTGCACCAGGTTCCAGAAAACTAAATGTTTTGTGCTTATTATTATTCACCTAGAGAAGGAAATGGCAGCCTAATCCAGTGTTCCTGCCTGGAGAATCCCACGGACAGAGGAGCCTGGAAGGCTGCAGCCCATGGAGACGCCGAGAGTCAGACACCACTGAAGCGACTTAGTACACATTATTCACCAAATACGCTGACAAGGCCATGGAAAGTGTTCTTCATGATGAGACCTCAGCTGAGAAACACTGAGTGACCTCCCAGGATCTCTCAGCTGTTAGAGGCAGAATCACTGCTTAGGTCTGGATCTAATAGCTACCAAACACAGAAATGAACTAGCAGAATCAACTTATGCTCAAGACTCTGTTCAAGCCAACAGTTCTCTTTCTAAGGAAAATCTTCACGTGAATTTAAAACGTTGAACACTTTTAGAGTGCCAGGCAGAAATCTCGAGCTGAACCGTGCGTGAGCGCACCCGCTGGTTGCTGCGGCCACCACTGACCCAGCCTGCTCCCGCACAGCCTGCGCTCGTGACGAAGGCTCACCCTGGCAAAACAGGCCTAGAGACGTAAGAGGCAGGCTAAAGAAGCGCAGTGAGGGCCCTGACCATCTAGGAGATCCTGGGGCGGAGACAGCCATCTCTGAAGTGGGGACACACGGGCTGCCTCTTCAAGAGTAAAGAAGAAATCTATTCTCGAACAAAAAGGTATTTGGAGTCAGAGTACAAAGCCTAGAATGAGTGAGAGATTACATCACACTTGGGGGCTGCTATTCCAGAGGGGTGCCTACGAGGAAAGTGGTGAGAGGAATGGGAAATAACTGAGACGTTAGGTGAGGCTGTGAAGGTCAGGCTAAAATGATGCAAAAGCTGCACAGGGCAGGTACTTAAAACAAGTCCTAAAGTAAGGCCTGTTCCCAACCACTATGTGCATTTCTCTGCTGGAAGATGTGGGACCCATAGCTTCTGAAATGGCACAGCTAGTTTGTGACCAGCTGTGTTCAAAAGAAAGGAAAATAATGTCTTGGAAATGGTGCAGTGGAGTGGTTCTGGAAGCACTGAAGACCACATTTGCTAAGCAAGGCCAAATTAAGTTAGAAACCCGATCTATCAACTGTTGACTATCTTAGTGTTAGAAATCAAAAAGTTTCAGTGACTCATAATTCTGCCATGATTTCCCCCCAAGCACAAATCATACATGCTGGAGTTTATAATCACAGCTTTTTCTTCTGTTTTTGGTGGTGATGGGAGTAGGGGGTGGGGGTGCTTTAGGGCCACAAAATGTTTCAACTTTATTTTTTCCATGATTTTTGAACATAGCGGCCTTTGTTACTTCAAACACTGCCAGTTTTCTTTTCTCTTTTATAAGTAATAATGTATAATAAACTTTGAATTAAAAATGTAACAAATCTGCAACTCAGTTCTGCAGAAACAAGATACACAAAGCCACTCTTATCTTCACCGTTCCTGCAGCAGCCCTCACCCGGCACACGGCACCACCAGTGCATGCAGACACTTCTCGTGGGCTAAACCCCGAAATCTCTGTAGGTCTGGCCATCCTTTTCCTTCTTCACTGTAGAAGATTGTGTTATTTTAATCTCAATGAGAGGGGAATAAATGTAGCTCTAAAATAGCTATGGCCTAGATGCCTCTATTTCCAGCAAATTTTATTTTATTGTAAATATTACATCTAATGTGCTGGGGAAGGGATTGACAAACCACTTCAGTATTCTTGCCTTGAGAACCCCATGAACAGTATGAAAAGGCAAAAAGATAGGACACTGAAAGTTGAAATCCCCAGGTCGGTAGGTGCCCAGTATGCTACTGAAGAAGACTAGAGAAATAACTCCAGAAAGAATGAAAAGATGGAATCAAAGCAAAAACAACAGCCAGTTGAGGATGTAACTGGTGATGGAAGTAAAGTCCAATGTGGTAAAGAGAAATATTGCATAGGAACCTGGAATGATAGGTCCATAAATCAAGGTAAATTAGAAGTGGTCAAACAGGAGATGGCAAGAGTGAACATCAACATTTTAGGAATCAGAGAACTAAAATGGACTGGAATGGGTGAATTTAATTCAGATGACCATTATATCTACTACTGTGGGCAAGAGTCCCTTAAAAGTAATGGAGTAGCCCTCCTAGTCAACAAAAGAGGCTGAAATGCAATACCATCTCAAAAATAACAGAATGATCTCTGTTCGTTTCCAAGACAAACCATTCAACATCACAGTAATCCAAGTCTATGCCCCAACAGTAATGTTGAAAAAGCTAAAGTTGAATGGTTCTATGAAGACCTACAAGACCTTCTAGAACTAACACCCAAAAAAAGATGCCTTTTTCATAATAGTGAGCTAGAATGCAAAAGTAGGAAGTCAAGAGACACCTGGAGTAACAGGCAAATTTGACTTTAGAGTACATAATGAAGCAGGGCAAAAGCTAGTAGAGTTTTGCCAAGAGAACGCACTGGTCATAGCAAACACTCTCTTCCAACAGCACAAGAGAAGACTCTACACATGGACATCACAAGATGGTCAATACCAAAATCAGATTGATTATATTCTTTGCAGCCAAAGATGGAGAAGCTCTATACAGTCAGCCAAAACAAGACCAGGAGCTGACTGTGGCTCAGATCATGAACTCCTTATTGCAAAATTCAGACTTAAATTGAAGATAATAGGGAAAACCACTAGATCATTCAGGTATGACCTAAATCAAAACCCTTATGACTATACAGTGAAAGTGAGAAATAGATTCAAGGGATTAAATCTGATAGACAGAATGCATAAAGAACTATGGACAGAGATTCGGGACATTGTACAGGAGTCAGTGATCAAGACCATCCCCAAGAAAAAGAAATGCAAAAAGAAAAAATGGTTGCCTGAGGCAACCTTACAAATAGCTGTGAAAAGAAGTGAAAGGCAAAGAAAAGGAAAGATATACCCATTTGACTGCAGAGTTCCAAAGAATAGCAAGGAGAGATAAGAAAGCCTTCCTCAATGATCAATGCAAAGAAATAGAGGAAAGCAATAGGATGGAAAAGACTAGAGATCTCTTCAAGAAAATAAGAAAACCAAGGAAACATTTAATGCAAATATGGACACCAAAAAAGGACAGAAATGGTACGGACCTAACAGAAGCAGACGATATTAAGAAGTGGCAATATCATTACACTTTACTGTAATGATATTCCCATTATTTCTGAAAGTTCCTTTTAATTTAATCTTACACAGGGCTGATACTTAGCAAGCACCTACTCTGCACCAAGTTCCAGAAAGCTAAAGGTTTTGTGCTTATTATTATTCACCTAGAGAAGGAAATGGCAGCCCAATCCAGTGTCCCTGCCTGGAGAATCCCATGGACAGAGGAGCCTGGAGGGCTGCAGCCCATGGAGTCGCCAAGAGTCAGACACCACTGAAGTGACTTAGTACGCATTATTCACCAACCCCGTCTGGTATTATTTGAAATTTAGTTTTGTTTCCAAAATTACACTGTAATCATTCTTAGATTCCTTAAGTAACTGAAATAAATTCAGTTTTACTGAATACAAAGCAATATAACAACTTAAATAAGTTTTGAAAATGAATAAGAAATCATCTAACAAGTACTTGTAAATATCAGTTGTGTTCTGAGGGAGAGAAACTGGTCTGTTCTCTTTCCATTGCATTCTGGGGACACCAGGAGCCTCAATGGGGTTGCACAGAGTCGGACGTGACTGAAGCGACTTAGCAGCAGCAGCTGCAACCTTCTCTTACGTCTGCGTACTATAGGATGGCTGATAAGCAGATATTGAAGAAAGTTCTGCTTCATTCCAATAACAGCCTCAGTTTTTCTCAACAAACTTTTTTTCCCAGCAGTGGAACCCCAGTCTTTAAGAATCCACTGAATTCTCACAACCTAATCTGTGAAATCCTTCAGTTTTTTTTTTTTCTTTTGCCATAGTATACACAATTAGAATATGTGAAGATGAGATGAAGCTAGACACGTTCCTTCAAAGCTGAAGCTTATCTGCGTGATCTGCTGCAGTTCCTACTGTAGACTCTTCTGCTTTTTATTATTAATCACAATTTTATTAAAACTTGGAATAAATTTATTCTGAATTTTAGTGTACTTTTAGTGCAGAAATATGCAAATCTATCTGTGCCTTTCTGTTCCCTGACATGTCATTCGATTCATTGTAGCTCAGCTTTAGTTTCTGTCTTCAGCACAATGGATTCCAAAGCATCAGCTTTACTGCCACCTCCATTTCTCTGTTTCTAGGTCTGTCCAAGGAAGCTCTGATATGACCTGTTTTCCCACGTCTCTTTTTTGCCCACTGTAAAGGCGTACACCTCCTCCCTAAACACACACGTTATAGACCCTCCCAGCCAAGCTGTCCTCTCAAGGCAATGGATTTTGCATGAATCTCCATGTTACTGTGATTCAACTTGCAACCCTGTGACTCACTTCATCACCTCTAAGAGTGCCAAGAAGGGAAGGAAGGGAACAGGCAAGGTGGTCAAATCCTATGTGTTAACCAGTACTGCAGAATATCCATACTTAACAAGCTCTGGCAAGTATGAATCATTTTGCACTGAACACACATGCCTACCCATTGCTGTTGGCTTCAGATCTCTTAATCATTAGAATCCTCCATCTACAGAAGGGAATTGCAAGGACCACTTAGTAATTTTAGGTCTATAAAAAGTGAAAGATGTTCTCCTAAAACACTGAGGAGAGAAGAAAAGCAGACAACTCCACCCCAGGTCACAACTGTAGAAGAGTCTCTACATTGTTGCACATTGAGAGTCTGTACATTGTTGGAAGAAGTGGTCCATTTTCTCCTCCCGAAGTCTTCTAGAGCAGAATCTCTGATTAATCCAGGGCTCTCAATGGCTTTGTTTTGCCATCACAGCCCCAAATCCTCAAGCAGGCATTGGAATCTCCATGAGTCAAAACTGAAGTTTTCTATTAAAGTCAGTTCAGTTCAGTCGCTCAGTCATGTCTGACTCTTTGTGACACCATGGACTGCAGCACACCAGGCCTCCCTGTCCATCATCAACTCCCAAACCTTGCTCAAACTCATGTCCATCCAATCAGTGATGCCATCCAACCATCTCATCCTCTGCCGTCCCCTTCTCTTCTTGTCTTCAATCTTTCCCAGCATCAGGCTCTTTTCAAATGAGTCAGTTCTTCCCATCAGGTGGTCAAAGTATTGGAGTTTCAGCTTCAACATCAATCCTTCCAATGAATATTCAGGACTGATTTCGTTTTATTTAGGACTGATTTCCTTTAGGGTGGAATTGTTGGATCTCATCGCAGTCCAAGGGACTCTCAAGAGTCTTCTCCAACACCACAGTTCAAAAGCATCAATTATTCAGTGTTCAGGTTTATTTTTAGTCCAACTCTCACATCCATACATGACCACAGGAAAAAACATAGCCTTGACTAGGCAGACCTTTGTTGGCAAAGTAATGTCTCTGCTTTTGAATATACTGTCTAGGTTGGTAATAACTTTTCTTCCAAGGAGTAAGCATCTTAATTTCATGGCTGCAGTCACCATCTGCAGTGATTTTGGAGCCCCAAAAAATAAAGTTTATCACTGTTTCCACTCTTCCCCCATCTATTTGACATGAAGTGATGGGACCAGATGCCATGATTTTAGTTTTCTGAATGTTCAGCTTTAAGCCAACTTTTTCACTCTCCTCTTTCACTTTCATCAAGAGGCTCTTTAGTTCTTCTTCACTTTCTGCCATAAGGGTAGGGCCATCTGCATATCTGAGGTTATTGCTATTTCTCCCAGCAATCTTGATCCCAGCTTGTGCTTCATCCAGTCCAGTGTTTCTCATGATGTACTCTGCATTTAAGTTAAATAAACAGGGTGACAATATATAGTATTGATGTACTCCTTTCCCTATTTGGAACCCTGTTGTTCCATGTCCAGTTCTAACTGTTGCTTATTGACCTCCTTACAGATTTCTCAAGAGGCAGGTCAGGTGGTCTGGTATTCCCATCTCTTTCAGAATTTTCCACAGCTTATTGTGATCCACACATCAAAGGCTTTGGCATAGTCAATAAAGCAGAAATAGATGTTATTCTGGAACTCTCTTGATTTTTCGATAATCCAATGGATGCTGACAATTTGATCTCTCGGTCCTCTACCTTTTCTAAAATCAGCTTGAAAATCTGAAAGTTCATGGTTTATGTACTGCTGAAGCTTGGCTTGGAGAATTTTGAGCATTACTTTACTAGCGTGTGAGATGAGTGCAACTGTGTGGTAGTTTGAGCATTCTTTGGCATTGCCTTTCTTTGGGATTGGAATGAAAACTGACCTTTTCCAGTCCTGTGGCCACTGCTGAGTTTTCCAAATTTGCTGGCATGCTGAGTGCAGCACTTTCACAGCATCACCTTTTGGGATTTGAAATAGCTCCACTGGAATTCCATCACCTCCACTAGCTTTGTTCATAGTGATGTTTCCTAAGGCCCACTTGACTTCTCATTCCAGGATGTCTGGCTCTAGGCGAATGATCATACCATCGTGATTATCTGGGTAATGAAGATCTTTTTTGTACAGTTCTTCAGTGTATTTTTGCTACCTCTTCTTAATATCATCTGCTTCTGTTAGGTCCATACCATTTCTGTCCTTTATTGTGCCCATCTTTGCATGAAATGTTCCCTTGGTATCTCTAATTTTCTTGAAGAGATCTCTAGTCTTCCCCATTCTATTGTTTTCCTCTATTTCTTTGCATTGATCACCAAGGAAGTCTTTCTTATCTCTCCTTGCTATTCTTTGGAACTCTGCAGTCAAATGGGTATATCTTTCCTTTTCTTCTTTGCTTTCACTTCTCTTCATTTCACAGCTATTTGTAAGGCCTCCTGAGACAGCCATTTTCCTTTTTTGCATTTCTTTTTCTTGGGGATGATCTTGATCCCTGTCTCCTGTGTGATGTCATGAACCTTTGTTTATAATTCATCAGGCACTCGGTCTATCAGATCTAATCCCTTGAATCTATTTTCACTTCAAAAGTATACTCGTAAGGGATTTTATGTAGGTCATATCTGAATGGTCTAGTGGTTTTCCCTACTTTCTTCAATTTAAGTCTGAATTTTGCAATAAGGAGTTCATGATCTGAGCCACAGTCAGCTCCTGGTCTTGTTTTTGCTGACTGTATAGAGTTTCTCCATCTTTGGCTGCAAAGAATATAATCAATCTGATTTCAGTATTTACCATCTGGTAATGTCTATATGTAGAGCCTTTTCTTGTGTTGTTGGAGGAGGGTATTTGCTATGACCAGTGTGTTCTCTTGGCAAAACTCTATTAGCCTTTGCCCTGCTTCATTCTGTACTCCAAGGCCAAATCTGCCTGTTACTCCAGGTATTTCTTGACTTCCTACTTTTGCATTTCAGTCCCCTATAATGAAAAGGACTTCTTTTTGGATGTTAGTTCTAGAAGGTCTTTTAAGTCTTTATAGAAACGCTCAACTTCAGCTTATTCAGCATTACTGGTCGGGGCATAGACTTGGATTACTGTGATGTTGAATGGTTTGTCTTGGAAACGAACAGAGATCATTCTGTTGTTTTTGAGATTGTATGTAAGTACTGCATTTCAGAGTCTTGTTGACTAGGATGGCTATTCCATTTCTTCTAAGGGATTCTTGCCCACTGTAGTAGATAAAATGGTCATCTGAGTTAAATTCACCCATTCCAGTTCATTTTAGTTTCTGATTCCTAAAATGTTGATGTTAGCTCTTGCCATCTCTTCTTTGAGCACTTCCAATATGCCTTGATTCATGGACCTACCATTCCAGGTTCCCATGCAATATTGCTCTTTACAGCATTTGACTTTGCCTCTATCACCAGTCTCATCCACAACTGGGTGTTGTTTTTGCTTTGGCTCCATTCCTTCTTTCTTTCTGGAGTTATTTCTCCACTGATCTCCAGTTGTATATTGGGCATCTACTGACCTGGGGAGTTCATCTATCAGTGTCCTATCTTTTTACCTTTTCATACTGTTCATGGGGTTCTCAAGGCAAGAATACTGAAGTGGTTTGCCATTCCCTTCTCCAGTGGATCACATTTTGTCAGAACTCTCCACCATGACCCATCTGTCTTGGGTGGCCCTACACAGAATGGCTCATAGTTTCATTGAGTTAGACAAAGCTAATGTCAAGTTTAAAATCAAGTTCCTCATTATTCCACAAGCTATTGCTTATGTGTTTTTCATCCACCCCAGCATCATACAATACTCTGTGTCATGAGACACTCCATATCAGTGACATACAACAAAACAGCAAATTCATATTTGCCGCAGAATCATTGTTGGTCTCCATATCCATCACAAAGGCATAATGATCGGAAGTGCTTGCTTTCCCGACCCAGCCTCAGCCACCTTTACCTGGTCGGCATCCAGAAAGCTAACCTGTATGAACTGTCCAAAGAATCCCCTGCTCTCTGAACTCCTGTCAGCTCAGTCAACAGACTGCTCTGCACATCAATGGGCTTCTGACGTGGCGCTCGTGGTAAAGACACCGCCTGCCGGTGCGGGCAGACATAAAAGACATAGGTTCAATCCCTGGGTCAGGAAGGCTCCCTGCAGAAGGGCATGGCAGCCCACTTCAGTGTTCTTGCCTGAAAAATCCCAGGGACAGACCGAGAAGCCTGGAGGGCTGCAGTCCAAAGGGTCACAGAAAGTTGGACAAGACTGAAGCGACTTATCATGCACGCATGCTAGATGCCAGATGGGTTTCTGTGATACTTGATCCAAGGTTGCAGCTCCCGTCAATCAGCAAACTTCACAAAGTTGTCTGTCTGAGTTTGAGTCCTAGTAATAGAGCCAGCTCAGGCCTGGGGAGATGCTTCTTCCCCCCTTATCACTCATCTGCATGTCGCAATGTTTCTTGAATTCCTTACATTCTGCTCTTACACCTTTGCCAGAAGTGCCTTCGTCAGTAATTTTCTGTCAGAACTCTGAAGCATACAGTTAGCACCATTTTTCTGATTTTACAGATGAGATAGGAAGCATTTAGAAACTTCTCTGAGATCATTTAGTGCATGTGCCCAGGCACAAATGCGTGTTTGTCTTACTTTAAAACCAGTGCTCTTAATGACTTTCATGGCTCCCCAAGGAGGCGTTCCATCTTGGAGAATGTCCCGAGTCATATGCTCCATGGGGATTCTCCAGGCAAGAATACTGGAGTAGGTTGCCATGCCATCTTCCAGGGTAACTTCCCAACCCAGAAATCAAACTCAAAACTCCCCACACTGCAGGCAGATTCTTTATCATCTGAGCCACCATGTCTAACTTAGTAAAGTAGCAAAAAGAAGGTGCTAAGAGTCTTTGGAGTTTCACCTCAGTGCAGACCCTGTTTGTACACACTGCCTTATCTCCATGAAAGTAGTAGGTACTAATCCCACAGTTTTATCTGGAGATTAGCAGATTAAGGAGTATTGGAGCAACTTGAATGCCTTGAGGTCCAAGAATCCTTTTATTTCCCAATTGGTAACCTTCACAATTGCACTCATCTCACATGCTAGCAAAGTAATGCTCAAAATTCTGTTCAAGCTGGATTTAGAAAAGGCAGAGGAACCAGAGATCAAATTGTCAACATTTGCTGGATCATAGAAAAGCAAGAAAATTCCAGAAAAACATCTACTTCTGTTTCATTGATTATGCTAAAGCCTTTGACTGTGTGGATCACAACAAACTGTGGGAAATTCTTAAAGAGAGAGGAATACCAGACCACCTTACCTGCCTCCTGAGAAATCTGTATGCAGGTCAGGAAGCAACAGTTAGAACTGGACATGGACCAACAGACTGGTTCCAAATAGGAAAAGGAGTACATCAAGGCTGTATATTGTCACCCTGCTTATTTAACTTATATGCAGAGTACATCACTGAAATGCCAGGCTGGATAAAACACAAGCTGGAATCAAGATTGCTGGGAGAAATATCAATAACCTCAGACACACAGATGACACCACCCTCAGGACAGAAAGCAAAGAGGAACAAAAGAACCTCTTGATGAAAGAGGAGAGTGAAAAAGCTGGCTTAAAACTCAGCATTCAAAAACTAAGATCATGGCATCTGGTCCCATAACTTCATAACAAATAGATGGGGAAATAATGGAAACAGTGAGAGATTTTATTCTCTTGGGCTCCCAAGTCACTGCAGATGGTGACTGCAGCCATGGAATTAGAAGACACTTTCTCCTTGGAAGAAAAGCTATGACTAACCTAGACAGTATATTAAAATGCAGAGACATTACTTCGCAGACAAAGGTCCATCTAGTCAAAGCTATGGTGTTTCCAGTAGTCATGTATGGATGTGAGAGTTGGACCATAAAGAAATGTGAGTGCTGAAGAATTGATGCTTTTGAACTGTGGTGTTGGAAAAGACTCTTGAGAGTCCCTTGGACTTCAAGGAGATCAAACCAGTCAATCCTAAAGAAAATCAACCCTCAATATTCATTGGAAGGACTGATGCTGAAGCTGAAGCTCCAATACTTTGGCCACCTGATGCAAAATGCTGACTCATTAGAAAAGACCCTTATGCTGGGAAAGATTGAAAGTAGATGGAGAAGGGGATGACAGAGGATGAGTTGGTTGGATGGCATCACTGATTCAATGAACATGAACTTGGGCAAGCTCAGAGAGATGGTGAAGGTCAGGGAAGCCTGGCGTGCTGAAGTTCATGGGATCTCAAAGAGTTGGACAAGACTTGACATCTGAATCATAACTAGAAATGATTCACCACAAAATGGTTATTTCCTGAGGAAGTGAATGATGCTGCAACTGTCCCAGTGGAACAAATAACACAGTCTCAGCAGCTGGGATCCTGTTTTTGGAAGATTCCTTCTCAATCAGTCTTATTCTGCAACAGTGCATCTTTCCATCTCTTTATTTAGTGCACTCTCCCCTCATGTGCACCCATGCACATACACATGCACGTTCAAACACATGCACACGCACACACGCACACACACACACTGCCCACAGCAGGTTTCAGTCTTATTCTGAGAGTCAGAGCAGGTCAGTATCAGCTTGGATAACTGTTTGGTCTCAGGTCACTTCACCCAGTGGTTTCTAATTATATTAAGTTACTTCTCACTCTCTGCACATGCTAGAGGATCTAATGCCTATCAGCCATTGGAATCATTATTCTCTCTCCTCAAATGCTACGCCACTCTTCCATGAGAATTAATTCCCATGAATCCTTTTGGGCTTAGAAGCAGTGCATAACTGGTTGAGCATCCTCAGTCTGCAACAAGAGGGTCTGGATCTAACCATGGTTCTTTGGTTCAGAGCCGTGTGACCATAGGCCAGCTGCTTCCCTTTATTCTCACCTACTGATGAAATGATGTGATGATTCTGACTGTCCCCAGCCAGAGTCGTGTGAACGATGGTGATGGGTCAAAGCACACCAGGGCCTCTGGTTGGGGCACCTGACTGTGCCAGTCCCTGGGGCCTTGACAGCCTGCACATCTCCTTTTGCTCTTGCATGTACTGACTGCTCAACATGTTTGTCTCTGCGATCTCAGAGCTTTCTTCCATCAAATATCTTCACAGTAGTGCTTGGAACATCCAGCTCAGAAAAGGAGACACCCAAGTGTGATGTGCATGTGATGTGAGCAGGGTCAAGAAGACACCAGGAATGGAAGTCAAAAATTGGCTAAAGAGACTGGATGCCATTAGAGAGAGGGCCTATTTCTTGGCAATTTTTGTGAGGATACAATATATCCAGGCAATTTCTAAAGTAGGTCTTGGATTTAAATCCAGGCTCCATTCTCATTGTGCCTGATTTTCCATGAACTTCTCTCATCAGCAAATTTGAGCCTATTCCTTGAGGCTGAGAGCACTTTTGTATAAACACATATATCTGCCTCTGATTTCAGTAAACCATTAAAACTTTTTAGACTTTCCTACTCTGAAAACTGAGTTATTTAACTTTAAATGTCAACTGAGGAGTACCAAGCGGGGTAAAAGACGTGTCAGTGAGGGCTTACATTTTCTGGCTGATAATCAGTTCAGAGAAATGAACTGGAGCAACCCACAAGTCTAAGAAAAATAAAAGACACTATTCTCATCTACATGGAAATACACTCTAGGACAAAAAGGAGAACAAATCATATAAAATGAACAATGTAATACTACCGATATAGCAGAAAGTGAAGAGGAACTGAAGAGCCTCTTGATGAAAGTGAAAGAGGAGAGTGAAAAAGCTGGCCTAAAACTGAACATTCAAAAAACTGAGGTCATGGCATATGGTTCCATCACTCCATGGCAAATAGATGGAGAAACAATGGAAACAGTGACAGACTTATTTTCTTGGGCTCCAAAATCATGGCTGATAGTGACTGCAGCCATGAAATTAAAAGATGCTTGCTCCTTGGAAGAAAAGCTATAACCAACATAGACAGCATATTAAAAAGCAGAGACATTACTTTGCTGACAAAGATCCATCTAGTCAAAGCTATAATTTTTAGAGTAGTCATGTATGGATGTGAGAATTGGACTATTAAGAAAGCTGAGCACCAAAGAATTGATGCTTTTGAACTGTGGTGTTGGAGAAGACTCTTGAGAGTCCCTTGGACTGCAAGGAGATCCAACCAGTCCATCCTAAAGGAGATCAGTCCTGAATATTCATTGAAAGGTCTGAGGCTAAAGCTGAAGCTCCAATACTTTGGCCACCTAATGTGAAGAACTGACTCACTGGAAAAGACCCTGATGCTGGGAAGAATTGAAGGCAGGAGAAGATGGGGATGACAGAGGATGAGATGGTTGGATGGCATCACCGACTCAATGGGCATGAGTTTGAGTACACTCTGGGAGTTGGTGATGGACAGGGAGGCCTGGCATGCTGCAGTCCATTGGGTCACAAAGAGTTGGACATGACTGAGTGACTGAACTGAACTGAACTGAATACTACTGATGCATATTGGCCCAGTTACAAAAGGAATAAATGGCTCACAAAAGTGGTTAAACCCTTTTACTTTTAATAAAAGGAATAGACAGAAATCTGGGTGTATGTAATGCTGATTAATCATTTCCGAAATACTTTACGGTGTGGGTGTCATTTTGAGTTGTGTCCTAGCATTAAATAAGGGCTTCCCTGGTGGTGCTAGTGGTAAAGAACCCACCTGCCAATCGAGGAGACATAAGAGATGTGTGTTCCATACCTGGGTTGAGGAGATCCCCTAGAGTAGGGCATGGCAACCCACTCCAGTATTCTTACCTGGAAAATCCCGTGGTTTGAGGGGCCTGGCCTGTTATAGTCCATAGGGTCCCAAAGAGTCAGACACAAGTGAGTACACATGGCCCTAACATTTAATAATGTCCTCAGCCTTGGGAAGTGTTGTTTTTGAGCTTTTAAATATTACCCATCCTTCTGAGTGAGATTCAAGTCCTTGCAAAGAAGCCCTGGGCTGGTACAATTTTCCTAGATGCTCTCACTGGGGACTCTTGAGAAGTACATAGTGTGGGTGCTTTGGATACAAGTAACAGAAAATGACTTTCACACTGAAAGACGCCAAAATGCATCAAGTATACCTCAGTGAGTGAGAAAAGAGGAAAGTGAAGGAGATTTAGAAATTAGAACCTCATGGGAGGACACATTAGGTATTTCTTGAGTAACTTCTGTAAGATCCCACTGAAGTCTGCTAGGCATTTTCTTTTCTGCATTTCAAAGGACTGAAGAGGACACCCCATAACTTTGCCTAACAGATATAAAACAACACAAATAATTGGCTTTCTTGGGTGGAAGATATCCAGACATTTCTAAGTGATGATTTTTTAAAAAGCAAAACAAGCAACTGTGAAGGGGATGGTTTAGTTTCTTTGCTAAAAACTTAGTTTTGTACTTGTACTTTCGTCTTTACATTCTTCTGTGAGCACAGAAGTGAAGACAGAGCCATGCATCTTCAGATAAGCATATTATGGGTATGAGTGGGATGTCTTGAAAGACAATGAAGGGGAGAGGAAGGGACTTGGAACCCTGTGATCAGAAAATAAGAAAAACAACAATGCAACGTAGCTTTACAAACATGACGCAGTTGCAGACGTGGGGTAATGCCTAACGAGGGATAATGCTTTCATTAACCAGCTCTTTCCGATTGGTATACTCACTAACCAATTATGTTAATGTTTAGTATTAGGTAAAAAACAAAGCTAAGAAAGTTGAACCACATCTACTTGGGGTATATCTATTTGGGGTATAACAAGGAAAGTTTACAGTCATACACGAACTTTTCAAGTCGATCATTCACCCATAAATGGTTATGTTGCATAATTGTGAGAGATGTAAATATGTAAAACTTGGTGCTCTGAGAAGCTGGCAGGAGTATCTTTTGGTGAAAGTAAGATTCTCCAAGTATAGCCATGCTTTGACAGGTGATTCTCTTTGCTTTTTATGATAAAATCAAGGATCAATCAATTGCCTGAAAAGCTAGACAGGCACAATTTATCTCATCTGGAATGGTTGGCTTTACAGCAGTTGTTGTTTGCAGATTATAAAGTTTTTGAACAGAGAAAACACTCACTTAGCCTGTGCCTACTGGGTTTGCCCATTTGGGATACATATCTTAGCAGATATGGGGTCTTCTAAACAAGCCAGCAGAGGCAGGTAATGGAAGGTGACTTTGAAATCTTGTGACTAATTAGTAACAAAGCCTTTGAACAGTTTTCATGTTCAAGAGTTTTAATTTCCTGTAAATAGAAAAATGTTCCCTGATCAGAAATTAAGAGACATAAGAGTAGAAAGCAGAGTAAGAAGTGCTGGATTTTAGATTGTGAACTCTCACACAATATTATGCATTTCGTGATATTTATTTCTAGAAACTCTGATTATAAGAAATGAACTATTATCAAAACTAGAAAAAACAAAACAAACAAAAATCAGATCAGCACCGTAAAATTTTGGTTGCAGAGTGTTTATGGATGTGAAGACTAGAAGCTACAATTTGTCAACATATGGAAAGTCAGTCCATTTCTTCCAAGCCTGTCTGAGAACAGGTCAATTGTTTCCACTCTAGCCATGCTATGGATGACGGGCATTCTAAATGAGATGACAGTGTAGTGAAGACCCTTGTAAACATGCTCTGCAAATGTGAAGAATAATCCAGGCTTAAAATAATGCAGTAAAGGTTTTCCTTCCACTAAGAGTAAAAAATTATTTGTCTGTATGACACAGGCAAGAATAATGAACAGCTATGTGCATGTGTGACCAGACAGAGCAGACAAGAGCACAACCACGTCAAACATGGAACAAAGATACATGCGTTTGTGCAACACACACACACACACACACACACACACGCACACACTGCACTCAACACATAAAAGGTTTTATGCAAAAGGATGAATTTGAAAATTTAATCCAGTCTCAGTAGACTCAGTTCAGTTCATTTCAGTCCCTCAGTCACGTCCAACTCTTTGTAACACCCTGGACTGCAGCACGCCAGGCCTCCCTGTCCATCACCAACTCTCAGAGCTTGCGCAAACTCAAGTCCATCGAGTCGGTGATGCCATCCAACCATCTCATCCTCTGTCGTCCCCTTCTCCTCCTGCCTTCAATCTTTCCCAGCATCAGGGTCTTTTCCAATGAGTCAGTTCTTTGTATCAGGTGGAGTTTCAGCTTCAGCATCAGCCCTTCCAATAAATATTCAGGACTGATTTCCTTTAGGATGGACTGGTTGGATTGCCTTGCAGTCCAAGGGACTCTCAAGAGTCTTCTCCAACACCACAGTTCAAAAGTATCAATTCTTTGGCGCTCAGCTTCCCTTATAGTTCAACTCTCACATCCATACATGACTACTGGAAAAACCATAGCTTTGACTAGATGGACCTTTTGTCATCAAAGTAATGTCTCTACTTTTGAACATGCTATATAGGTTGGTCATAGATTTTCTTCTAAGGAGCAAGCGTCTTTTAATTTCATGGTTGCAGTCACCATCCGCAGTGATTTTGGAGCCCAAGAAAATAAGTCTGTCGCTGTTTCCCCATCTATTTGCCATGAAGTTATGGGACCAGATGCCACGATCTTAGTTTTCTGAGTGTTGAGTTTTAAGCCAGGCTTTTCACTCTCCTCTTTCATTTTCATCAAGAGGCTCTTTAGTTCTTTGCTTTCTGCCAAAAGAGTGGTGTCATCTGCATATCTGAGGTTATTGATATTTCTCCCAGCAATCTTGATTCCAGCTTGTGCTTCATCCAGCCAGGCATTTCACATGATGTACTCTGCATATAAGTTAAATAAGCAGGGTGACAATATACAGCTTTGACATACTCCTTTTCCTATTTGGAGCCAGTCTGTTGTTCCATGTCCAGTTCTAACTGTTGTTTCTTGACCTGCATACAAATTTCTCAGGAGGCTTGTCAGGTGGTCTGGTATTCCCGTCTCTTTAAGAATTTTCCACAATTTGTTGTGACCCACGCAGTCAAAGGCTTTAGCATAGTCAATGAAGCAGAAGTAGATGTTTTTCTGGAATTCTCTTGCTTTTCTATGATCCAGCGAATGTTAACAATTCGATCTCTGGTTCCTCTGCCTTTTCTAAATCCAGCTTGTAAATCTGGAAGTTCTCGGTTCACATACTGTTGAATCCCAGTTTGAAGGATTTTGAGCGTTACCTTGCTAGTATGTGAAACGAGTGCAGCTGTGCAGTAGTTTGGACATTCGTTGGCAGTAATCTTACCCATGGAACAGTTAGCCAGAGGGAGCTTGCAGGTAAACAACCTTCCCCTATTTTTAGGCAGCAATCGATGGAAATATAAAGATTCCTCATGTCTAGAGTGCACAGCCAAGCACAAGCAAGCACTGCTTCAGACAGAACCTGACCTTTGCCAGGCTTCTTGCAGCCAGGCTGGAAAAGTCCCCAAAATACTAACTCTTCTGACCAAGGCCACTGTTCTCAGAGAGGAGGAATTTGACTCCTGATTCCCTTTCTTTCCATATTTCCGATTTGAGGAGAGAGAAATTAGAAAATATGCAAGTGAATGTGGGTTAGAGATCATTTCTTTAAATTACGAACGTTTTTTTGTGAGTGCATGCTCGGTTCAGTCGCTTCAGTCCTATCCGACTCCTTGCAATTGCATGGACTGCAGCCCACCAGGCGTCTCTGTCCACGGGATTCTCCAGGCAAGAATAATGAAGTGGGTTGCCAGGCCCTCATCTTCCCAACCCAGGGGCGAACCCAGGTCTCCTGCGGATACTACACTGCAGATGGGTTCTTCACCGCTGAGCCACTGAGGAAACCCAGAGCCCTTAATGATGTTTACCTAAATAGATGATGAAGGTTCTCCAAAGTCTCTTCTGTTGTTGACTAAAACTCATAACTAGTGTTCTATCGCCACCTCGTGGCATAAGTTGGGCTTTGCAACGGACGTTTAATTTTCAGGGCTTCCCTGGTGGCTCCGAAGGCGGAGTATCTGCCTGCAAAGCCGGGGAGCGGGGTTTGATCCCTGGGTTGGGACGATCCCGTGAAGAAGGGAATGGCTACCCACTCCAGTCTTCTTGCCTGGAGAATTCCATTTTAAAAATCATAACTAGTGTTTTATTGTCACCTCGTGGCAAAAGTTGGGCTTTGCAATGGACATTTAATTTTCTAAATTAAAAGCTAAAAGCTTTTAATCTAAAAGCTCTAAATTCTAGCTTTATTTGCTGCTTAAAATACTGCTTAGAGACAGACAGCGTATGAGAAATCTTAGACAAGCTAAGAAGACTAAATAATAGAAATTCAAATTTAGGGGGTATTTCAGAACGCGTCCTAAGCCCTTAAATTTTTCAGGTTTACCCAAAGGACACATATAACTGAGACTTGGTTTTAAGGTTGTGATGATAATAAAAACAATCATTGTAATTATACAGCTAACACCCACTGAGTGCTTACTATGTTCCAAAAATACTCTAATACTTTTCAGTACTACCCATTTACCCCACAACTCTCTGAAGTAAGTTCTCTTGTCTGTGTGTTAGTCACTCAGTCACATCCAACTCTTTGTAACCCCATGGACTGTAGCCCACCAGGCTCCTCAGCCCATGGAATTCTCCAGGCAAGAATACTGGAGTAGGTTGCCATTTCCTTCTCCAGAGGATCTTCCCAACCCAGTGATCAAACCTGGTCTCCCGCATTGCAGGTAGATTCTTTAATGTCTGACCCACCAGGGAAGCCCAAGTTCTTTTATCTACAATTTTTAAAAGAGAAAACTGAGATAAAGTGAAGTTAATAATTTGCCCAAGGGACTTTCCTGGTAGCTCAGTGGCTAAGACTCTTGTAATCCTGATGCAGAGAGACCAGGTGTGATCCATAGTTGGGAACTAGATCCCACATGCTACAAGGAAGAGTTGGTTTTGTTTATTATTACAGTATGTATCTATTATAAGTAAATAAAATAGAAGCATAAACACTGAAAGCTAAACTAAAATTATAAGCAATTTCAAGCTCCTTCTATTAACAATCACTTTTATTGTGAGTGAATGCATGCATTTATTTGTGTGTATCCTTTTGAAAAAATATAGATCCTATTCAACAATAGAATATAAATATGCCAAACTGTTTTAGACCTTGCAGTTTTTGCTTAATACATTATGTAAGATATTCATAATGTATTCATATCTTACTATGCTGACATACGTATTTTTACAGCAAAACTTAATGGTTGCCTCCTATACAAAATAATTTACTGTTAACCTTGTACTTTCAAATTGTCTTTGCATCTTTGTTGAAATCAATTCAGAATATGTGTGTGGATCTACTGCTAGATTCTCTATTCTGTTCTACTGATCTATTTGTCTTTCTTGATTCTAATATCACACCTTAATCAGTGTAACTTTATACTAAAATCTAAAGTCAGATGGTGTGTTAGCCCACTTTGTTCTTTTTCAAAGTTGTATTGGATGTTCTACTTCCCTTGCATTTCAACATTAATCTTAGATTTAGCAGTCAACATCTACAAAGGGGCCTGCTGAGATTTTAACTGAGATTGCATTAAATCTATATACAAGTTGGAGAGAAGTGATATTTTATCCATGTTTATCCATAAACATGGCCTCTATCTCCATTTAGGAGTTCCTTCTCTCATTATATTTTGTAGTTAGTAGTGCACAGGTATTCCACATTTTTTCCATATATTTATCTCTTAAGTAGTTCATGTTTTATGTGATTATAAATGGGTTGTCATTTTAATTTCAATTTCTAGCTGTTTGTTGCTAGTAAATTTATCTTATGTTTTCCAACCTTGCTAAACTACTTATTAGTTCTAGCAAATACACAGATAAATAGATTTCACATGATTTTCTATAGATGATCATGTTATCTGTGATTAAAGACAATTTTATTTCTCCAACTCCAATCAAGATATCCTTCATTTCTCTTTCTTGCCTGGCGGGCTGGTGAAAACCTTCAGTACAATGTTAAATAGAAGTGATGAGAGTAGACAGCTTTGCCTGTTTCCTCATCTTGGTGGGAAGAATTTCATCTTTGAACATTATGGTGTTAGCAGCACAGTTTTCATAGACACCTTTTATCAAGCTGAGGTTATTTCTTCTATTCCTAGTTTGTGGAGTGTTTTTATTAGGATCAATGCTAAGTATTTTTCAAACTCCTTTTCTTCATCTCTTGAAATGATTATATTGTTTTCCTTTTTTAGTCTTTTAATAGGGTAGTTGTCATTAATTGGTTTTCAAATGCTAAACTAACTTTGCACCCCTTAGATAAACCCTTCTTGGTCATGATGTGTTTTATCCTTTTAATATGGTGTTAGATTTGATTCAATGATTCAATGCTTTCAATAGATAACTAGTTCCTGACTAATTTTCCTAAATCACTGCTTTTATGAGGTCAATATTTTTCCACAAACCAATGATCCACAATGTGATTTATTAAAGCATTATGGAAATTTGTCTCGTATCAGAAAGAGCCAAGATGTCCAACAACAGAGAATTATTAAGTACAATTTGATGTATCAATAAAGTATTATACAGTCATAAAAAATATAGTGTAGAAAAAATTGATCTGAAGAAAATATTTGCACATTATTAAATATAAAGAGAAGCATGAAACAAGACGCTGACAGTAAGTACAAATTCTATAAAAACAAGTAAATATTCTTAACTCAGAGTTTTTGCTTCTTGGAATTCATCTAAGAAAACACTAAAGAATGAGTGCAAAGATTCCAAGTTCATTTCACATAAGAATTTTTTTAATTTTAATTTTTATATTTTCCCATATATTCCTATATAGAAAAACACACATTAAAAATGAAGAAAGATCTGTAGATAATAACATCGATGTCTACCTTAAGAAATAAGAAAAACATCAAATTCCTTAAAGGATATACACTACATACCAGGCTTATTGAAGAAGTAGATAACCCAAGGAAGTTAATATCTATTGAAGACATGACTTTGGAGTTTTAAAACTTCTTGTAAAGAAAAATCCATTCTCATATTTGGCTGCAAAGGACTGGAAGTAGAGCAATGTACTCCATACCATTAAGATTTTAGCGTAATACTCTACACGTGAGGTTGTGGTGGTGACAGAGGAGTGAGGACGTCAGGACGGGTGGAAGAAATATTAAAAGATACTGCTAGGCTGGTGCAAAAGCAATCGTTTTGCATTGCTGCACTTTGCCATTACATACTAGAATACATTCTTAAATAAATGTGGTTATGTTATACATCATTTTAATGCACATTTCTCTATATATATATTTTTTGCTAATGATTTATGACTTGCTGTTTACTGTAGATTTATTTTAGATTATAGAAATGATGTTAGACCAAAAGCAAATTCAAGAGATTTTTTAATTCATGTTCAAAATGGGTCATAAAACAGTGGAGACAACTCACAACATCAACAACCCATTTGGCCCTGGAACTGCTAACGAAAGTACAGTGCAATGGTGGCTCAAGGTTTTGCAAAGGAGACGAGAGCCTCGAAGATGAGGAGCACAGTGGCCGGCCATTGGAAGGTGACAACGGCCACTGGAGAGCCATCATCGAAGCTGATCCTCTTACAACTACATGAGAAGCTGCTGAAGAACTCAGCGCTGACCATCCTCTGGGCATTCAGCACTTGAAGCAAATTGGAAAGGTAAGAAAGCTAGATAAGTGGATGCCTCATGAGCTGACCAAAAATGAAAGAAATGTCATTTTGAAGTGTACTCTTCTCTTATTCTATGCAACAGCAATGAACCATTTCTTGATTGCATTGTGATGTGTGATGAAAAGTGGATTTTATGTGACAAACGGCAGTGGCTAGCTCAGTGGCTGGACTGGAGAAGAAGCTCCAAAGCACTTCCCAAAGTCAAACATGCACCAAAAAAAGGTCTTGGTCACTGTTTGGTGTTCTGCTGCTCATTTGATCCACTATAGCTTCCTGAATCCGGGTGAAACCACGACATGTGAGAAGTTATGCTCAGCAAACTGAAGGGCCGCACAGGAAACTGAAGCCAACACTGGCCCACAGAATGGGCCCGATTCTCCCCAGCAACGCTCGACCACATGGCTCACAGCCAGCGCTTCCGAAGCTGAACGAACTGGGCCGTGAACTTCTGCCTTATCCGCCATATTCACCTGACCTCTCGCCAACCAACTGCCACTTCTTCAAGCATCTAGACAACTTTTTGCAAGGGAAAACGCCTCCACAACCAGCAGGAGGCAGAAAATACTTTCCAAGAGTTCACTGAATTCTGAAGCACAGATTTTTATGCTGCAGGAATAAACCAACTTACTTCTCATTGGCAAAAATGTATAGGTTGTAATGGTTCCTATCTGACTAATAAAGATGTGTTTGAGCCTAGTTATAATGATTTAAAATTCACGGTTCAAAACTGCAAATATTTTTGCTCTAATCTAATACTATAAACAAGAGGAGGTGACAAATTTCTCAGTGAAGACATCAGGATGAGTGGAAGAAATATTAAAACAAAAGATACTATCACACCTAGTGACTGATGTTGTAGGAATTAAAATTAGCCTCTATCTTTAAAGCAGTGGCATTTTAGGTAAAATTTGTTTTCACATTTCTCTTTAACATATCTAGTTTCTTAGCATTGTTCTCACTTGTCAAGCAGTGATATTTTTTAACTACTTAATAAAGATTTCTTCATAGAAGGAAACCAGGTCAAATGTTTCTACTGGATTCACATAACCCCCCATTACTTTGAAAGAAATTCTCTTGATCTCTAAATAGTTTGCCCTTTTGAATTATATTCTTTCCATATAAAGAAATAGCACATTTGAGAACTCTCTTTAATCTCACTACACTTTTATTTGTTATCCTGCGATGTGTAGGAGCCAAGTCTGTCTGGTCACTTGACCAGAGAAAGGAACTCCTCGCATCTCCCTGACTGCAGATCCAGAGAGGCCCCCACCGCCCAGCCCTACAGTGCCGGGAGCCCCAGGAGCCCGCGGGGGATGCGCTTGTTTGGTGCGAGGAGAGAGAAGGCCGGTCTGAGCCTCTGCTCCTACCTTTCTTTACCCACCTCCTCTCCTTTGTACTTCTCTTTCCCCCCACTTTCACCTGATAATATTTTTAATTTATTTTTGTTGAAGTATATAGTTGAATTACAATGTTGTCTTAATGACTGCTGTATAGCAAAGTGAGAAATTTTGTTTTATATTTATATATACATATAGAGGAGAGTGAAAAAGTTGGCTTAAAGCTGAACATTCAGAAAACTAAGATCATGGCATCTGGTCCCATCACTTCATGGCAAATAGATGGGGAAACAGTGGAAACACTGTCAGACTTTATTTTTGGGGGCTCCAAAATCACTGCAGATGGTGATTGCAGTCATGAAATTAAAAGACGCTTACTCCTTGGAAGAAAGGTTATGACCAACCTAGACAGCATATTAAAAAGCAGAGACATTACTTTGCCAAAAAAGGTCTGTCTAGTCAAGGCTACGGTTTTTCCAGTGGTCATGTATGGTTGTGAGAGTTGGACTATAAAGAAAGCTGAGCACCGAAGAATTGATGCTTTTGAACTGTGGTGTTGGAGAAGACTCTTGAGAGTCCCTTGGACTGCAAGGAGATCCAACCAGTCCATCCTAAAGGAGATCAGTCCTGAGTGTTCACTGGAAGGACTGGTGCTGAAGCTGAAACTTCAATACTTTGGCCACCTCATGCAAAGAGTTGACTCATTGGAAAAGACCATGATGATGGGAGGGATTGGGGGCAGGAGGAGAAGGGGGCAACAGAGGATGAGATGGCTGGATGGCATCACAGACTCGATGGACATGAGTTTGAGTAAACTCCGGGAGTTGGTGATGGACAGGGAGGCCTGGTGTGCTGCGATTAATGGGGTCGCAAAGAGTCGGACACAACTGAGCGACTGAATTGAACTGAACTGAACCAATACACATCAGTTATATATATATATACATATATATATATATACACACACACATACACACACACACACATTCTTTTTTCATATTCTCTTCTACTACAGTTTATCACAGAATATTTAATATAGTTCCTTGTGCCATACAGTAGGGTCTTATAATTTTTGAATGCTAAGATCTAAGAAATGTTGCATAATTTACCTCTTATTTTAAAAGATTATTTAGCTCTTTGCTCAAAAATTTAAAAAGAAGGTCTGTCGTCTCATTGTAAGGTTTATTCTGAGCACTTAACTAAATAGCCTTTGCCTCAGCTAGGCCATCACAGTCACAACAAAAGGGAAAAAATAGATGCCTGGGGTCATTGTTATCATCAGGCTCAATCAGTGACCAGGTCCAGTTCATTAAACAAAGCAACAAATTTCTTCATAACCCCAAACTCCAGAAAAACAGGAAGTACACGATAGCTTTCACTATTGCTCATTTAACATGAAAAAGTGATACTATGAAAATATAAATGTGCTTGAAGAAAACCCAGTTTCCATTCACTTTGTGGTCTTCAGGAATTCTCCAGTAGGTCTGTGGCATAACTACCCCAACCACAAACTCAGTTTCATAGCAGTCAAGAAGTACCAACTTTAAATTTTTCAATTTATGAATTATTTCCCTCATTCCTTAAGTTCCACTTGCAACTTTGATGGTCTTAAGCTGTTTAAATCCCTTTTATATCACATGCATGTAATACTATCAGTAAAGACTACTCACTCCAATCCTGCCTAAGCTACTGTCTCAACGTTCATTAAGGAAATCTCTGAACACACTGGAAGCATTTATACTATGTGATGTACGTTTCTGTTAGTGTTACACTGGCAGCCCAGAACTCTCCTGATAAAGCGCAATGGTTTTTTAAGACAGAATAAATATCACTCTATATTCAATCTTTTTATTAAATACTTACTGACTTGTGTGTTGGGGAAGTTACACAAATTCTGTGAGCACGGTGTGTTAGAACAGAAGCCAGCTTGCAAGAGCCAACTGTTTAACTTTTAGGAATTTTGCCTAAAGGTTTTTACACCTTTGGAGACTTGAAATCAGTTATGGGAGGACACCACAGATGGTGTCAAATGCTACCAATGTGGGCACTTGTTCCCCATCAGGTCAGTTCAGTTGCTCAGTCGTATCCAACATTTTGCAACCCCATGAACCGCAGTATGCCAGGCCTCCCTGTCCATCACCAACTCCCAGAGTTTACCCAAACCCATGTCCATTGTGTTAGTGATGCCATCCAACCATCTCATCTTCTGTCGTCCCCTTCTCCTCCTGCCCTCAATCATTCCCAGAATCAGGGTCTTTTCCAATGAGTCAGCTCTTTGCATCAGGTGGCCAAAGTATTGGAGTTTCAGCTTCAACATCAGTCCTTCCAATGAACACCCAGACTGATCTCCTTTAGGATGGACTGGTTGGATCTCCTTGCAGTCCAAGGGACTCTCAAGAGTCTTCTTCAAAACTACGGTTCAAAAGCATCAATTCCTTGGTGCTCAGCTTTCTTTATAGTCCAACTCTCACATCCATACATGGCCACTGGAAAAATCATAGCCTTGACTAGATGGACCTTTGTGGACAACGTAATGTCTCTGCTTTTTAATATGCTGTCTAGGTTGGTCATAACTTTCCTTCCAAGGAGTAAGCGTCTTTTAATTTCATGACTGCAATCACTATCTGCAGTGATTTTGTAGCCCCCAAAAATAAAGTCACCCATTGTTTCCACTGTTTCCCCATTTATTTGCCATGAAGTGATGGGACCAGATGCCATGATCTTAGTTTTCTGAATGTTCAGCTTTAAGACAACTTTTTCACTCTCCTCTTTCACTTTCATCAATAGGCTCTTTAGTTCTTCTTCACTTTCTGCCATAAGGGTGGTGTCATCTGCATATCTGAGGTTATTGATCTTTCTCCCAGCAATCTTGATTCCAGCTTGTGCTTCCTCCAGCCCAGCGTTTTTCATGGTGTACTCTGCATATAAGTTAAATAAGCAGAGAGACAATATTCATGTACTCCTTTCTCTATTTGGAACCAGTCTGTTGTTCCATGTCCAGTTCTAAGTGTTGCTTCCTGACCTGCATATAGATTTCTCAGGAGGCAGGTCAGGTGATCTGGTATTCCCATCTCTTTCAGAATTTTCCACAGTTTATTGTGATCCACATAGTCAAAGGCTTTGGCATAGTCAGTAAAGCAGAAATAGATGTTATTCTGGAACTCTCTTGCTTTTTCGATGATTCAGCGGATATTGGAAATTTCACCTCTGGTTCCTCTGCTTTTTCGGAAACTGGCTTGAACATCTGGAAGTTCACAGTTCACGTATTGCTGAAGCCTGGCTTGGAGAATTTTAAGCATTACTTTACCAGTGTGTGAGATGAGTGCAATTGTGCGGTAGTTTGTTCCCCATAGAGAGCTGGTTTACCAGCTCACTACTGTCTCTAGGCCTTAGTTTCTTTATCTATAAAATGAACAAATAATTCCAATCTGTATTGGACACATTCAGTTGCAGTGAATAGACCCTCTGCTAGCCCCCACCCCCCATGTTTTTCTTTCTTCAATTTAGCTGTGCCCGGTGGCTTGTTGGATCTCAGTTACCTGACGAGAGATTGAACCCTGCACCTTTGGCAGTGAAAATACAGAGTCACTGGGACACCAAGGGACCTGTTGCATCTTCTATGTTTGGGAAGCCACCTGTCCATTTGGGAAGCTGCTATGGTTGCCAATTTTAAAACTACTTTGTCTCTACAATGCCCAGGAAAGCCTCTCTGGTCAAGAAGCCACTACAGGCAAACAAGAGACCTCCTCATTGCCTCTCCTGGCTCTTGCCTTCTGAATGTTTCGAGAGAGCAGCTGATTGACAGAAACTAATTTATAACCACAGTTGTAGCTGTATGGAAAGCTCAAAAATATAGCAGTCTTTTTTTTTTTTTTTTTTTTGTAATTGGAAACTCATTTTATTTTATTTTATTTTATTGGGGGGGGGTTTGTCATACATTGATATGAATCAGCCATAGATTTACACGTATTCCCCATCCCGATCCCCCCTCCCACCTCCCTCTCCACCCGATTCCTCCGGGTCTTCCCAGTGCACCAGGCCCGAGCACTTGTTTCATGCATCCCACCTGGGCTGGTGATCTGTTTCACCATAGATAGTATACATGCTGTTCTTTTGAAATATCCCACCCTCACATTCTCCCACAGAGTCAAAAGTCTGTTCTGTATTTCTGTGTCTCTTTTTCTGTTTTGCATATAGGGTTATCGTTACCATCTTTCTAAATTCCATATATATGTGTTAGTATGCTGTAATGGTCTTTATCTTTCTGGCTTACTTCACTCTGTATAAGGGGCTCCAGTTTCATCCATCTCATTAGAACTGATTCAAATGAATTCTTTTTAATGGCTGAGTAATATTCCATGGTGTATATGTACCACAGCTTCCTTATCCATTCATCTGCTGATGGGCATCTACGTTGCTTCCCTGTCCTGGCTATTATAAACAGTGCTGCGATGAACATTGGGGTGCACGTGTCTCTTTCAGATCTGGTTTCCTCGGTGTGTATGCCCAGAAGTGGAATTGCTGGGTCACATGGCAGTTCTATTTCCAGTTTTTTAAGAAATCTCCACACTGTTTTCCATAGCGACTGTACTAGTTTGCATTCCCACCAACAGTGTAAGAGGGTTCCCTTTTCTCCACACCCTCTCCAGCATTTATTGCTTGTAGACTTTTGGATAGCAGCCATCCTGACTGGTGTGTAATGGTACCTCATTGTGGTTTTGATTTGCATTTCTCTAATAATGAGTGATGTTGAGCATCTTTTCTTGTGTTTGTTAGCCATCTGTATGTCTTCTTTAGAGAAATGTCTGCTTAGTTCTTTGGCCCATTTTTTGATTGGGTCATTTATTTTTCTGGAATTGAGCTGCAGGAGTTGCTTGTATATTTTTCAGATTAATCCTTTGTCTGTTTCTTCATTTGCTATTATTTTCTCCCAATCTGAGGGCTGTCTTTTCACCTTACTTACAGTTTCCTTTGTAGTGCAAAAGCTTTTAAGTTTCATTAGGTCCCATTTGTTTAGTTTTGCTTTTATTTCCAATATTCTGGGAGGTGGGTCATAGAGGATCTTGCTGTGCTTTATGTCGGAGAGTGTTTTGCCTATGTTCTCCTCTAGGAGTTTTATAGTTTCTGGTCTTACATTTAGATCTTTAATCCATTTTGAGTTTATTTTTGTGTATGGTGTTAGAAAGTGTTCTAGTTTCATTCTTTTACAAGTGGTTGACCAGTTTTCCCAGCACCACTTGTTAAAGAGGTTGTCTTTTTTCCATTGTATATCCTTGCCTCCTTTGTCAAAGATAAGGTGTCCATAGGTTCGTGGATTTATCTCTGGGCTTTCTATTCTGTTCCATTGATCTATATTTCTGTCTTTGTGCCAGTACCATACTGTCTTGATGACTGTGGCTTTGTAGTAGAGTCTGAAGTCAGGCAGGTTGATTCCTTCAGTTCCATTCTTCTTTCTCAAGATTACTTTGGCTATTCGAGGTTTTTTGTATTTCCATACAAATTGTGAAATTCTTTGGTCTAGTTCTGTGAAAAATACCGTTGGTAGCTTGATAGGGATTGCATTGAATCTACAGATTGCTTTGGGTAGAATAGCCATTTTGACAATATTGATTCTTCCAATCCATGAACACGGTATGTTTCTCCATCTGTTTGTGTCCTCTTTGATTTCTTTCATCAGTGTTTTATAGTTTTCTATGTATAGGTCTTTTGTTTCTTTAGGTAGATATACTCCTAAGTATTTTATTCTTTTTGTTGCAATGGTGAATGGTATTGTTTCCTTAATTTCTCTTTCTGTTTTTTCATTGTTAGTATATAGGAATGCAAGCGATTTCTGTGTGTTAATTTTATATCCTGCAACTTTACTATATTCATTGATCAGCTCTTCTGGTAGAGTCTTTAGGGTTTTCTATGTAGAGGATCATGTCATCTGCAAACAGTGAGAGTTTCACTTCTTCTTTTCCTATCTGGATTCCTTTTACTTCTTTTTCTGCTCTGATTGCTGTGGCCAAAACTTCCAACACTATGTTGAATAGTAGTGGTGAGAGTGGGCACCCTTGTCTTGTTCCTGATTTCAGGGGAAATGCTTTCAATTTTTCACCATTGAGGGTGATGCTTGCTGTGGGTTTGTCATATATAGCTTTTATTATGTTGAGGTATGTTCCTTCTATTCCTGCTTTTTGGAGAGTTTTAATCATAAATGAGTGTTGAATTTTGTCAAAGGCTTTCTCTGCATCTATTGAGATAATCATATGGTTTTTATCTTTCAATTTGTTAATGTGGTGTATTACATTGATTGATTTGCGGATATTAAAGAATCCTTGCATTCCTGAGATAAAGCCCACTTGGTCATGGTGTATGATTTTTTTAATATGTTGTTGGATTCTGTTTACTAGAATTTTGTTAAGGATTTTTGCATCTATGTTCATCAGTGATATTGGCCTGTAGTTTTCTTTTTTTGTGGCATCTTTGTCTGGTTTTGGAATTAGGGTGATGGTGGCCTCATAGAATGAGTTTCGAAGCTTACCTTCATCTGCAATTTTCTGGAAGAGTTTGAGTAAGATAGGTGTTAGCTCTTCTCTAAATTTTTGGTAGAATTCAGCTGTGAAGCCATCTGGTCCTGGGCTTTTGTTTGCTGGAAGATTTTTGATTACAGTTTCGATTTCCTTGCTTGTGATGGGTCTGTTAAGATCTTCTATTTCTTCCTGGTTCAGTTTTGGTAAGTTATACTTTTCTAAGAATTTTTCCATTTCATCCAAGTTGTCCATTTTATTGGCATAGAGCTGCTGGTAGTAGTCTCTTATGATCCTTTGTATTTCAGTGTAGTCTGTTGTGATCTCTCCATTTTCATTTCTAATTTTGTTAATTTGGTTCTTCTCTCTTTGTTTCTTAATGAGTCTTGCTAATGGTTTGTCAATTTTGTTTATTTTTTCAAAAAACCAGCTTTTAGCTTTGTTGATTTTTGCTATGGTCTCTTTAGTTTCTTTTGCATTTATTTCTGCCCTGATTTTTAAGATTTCTTTCCTTCTGCTAACCCTGGGGTTCTTCATTTCTTCCTTCTCTAATTGCTTTAGGTGTAGAGTTAGGTTATTTATTTGGTTTTTTTCTTGTTTCTTGATATAAGCCTGTAATGCTATGAACCTTTCCCTTAGCACTGCTTTTACAGTGTCCCATAGGTTTTGGGTTGTTGTGTTTTCATTTTCATTCATTTCTATACATATTTTGATTTCTTTTTTGATTTCTTCTATGATTTGTTGGTTATTCAGAAGCGTGTTATTAGCCTCCATATGTTTGAATTTTTAACAATTTTTTTCCTGTAATTGAGATCTAATCTTACTGCACTGTGGTCAGAAAAGATGACTGGAATGATTTCAATTTTTTTGAATTTTCCAAGACCAGATTTATGGCCCAGGATGTGATCTATTCTGGAGAAGGTTCCGTGTGCACTTGAGAAAAAGGTGAAGTTGATTGTTTTGGGGTGAAATGTCCTATAGATATCAATTAGGTCTAGCTGGTCCATTGTGTCATTTAAGGTTTGTGTTTCCTTGTTAATTTTCTGTTTAGTTGATCTATCCATAGTTGTGAGTGGGGTATTAAAGTCTCCCACTATTATTGTGTTACTATTAATTTCCTCTTTCATACTCGTTAGTGTTTGCCGTACATATTGCGGTGCTCCTATGTTGGGTGCATATATATTTATAATTGTTATATATTCTTCTTGGATTGATCCTTTGATCATTATGTAGTGTCCTTCTTTGTCTCTTTTCACATCCTTTATTTGAAAGTCTATTTTATCTGATATGAGTATTGCGACTCCTGCTTTCTTTTGGTCTCCGTTTGCATGAAATATTTTTTTCCAGCCCTTCACTTTTAGTCTGTATGTGTCTCTTGTTTTGAGGTGGGTCTCTTGTAGACAGCATATATAGGGGTCTTGTTTTTGTATCCATTCAGCCAATCTTTGTCTTTTGGTTGGGGCATTCACCCCATTTACATTTAGGGTAGTTATTGATAGGTGTGGTCCCGTTGCCATTTACTTTGTTGTTTTGGGTTCACGTTTATAAACCTTTCTGCATTTCCTGTCTAGAGAAGATCCTTTAGCATTTGTTGAAGAGCTGGTTTGGTGGTGCTGAATTCTCTCAGCTTTTGCTTATCTGTAAAGCTTTTAAATTCTCCTTCATATCTGAATGAGATCCTTGCTGGATACAGTAATCTAGGTTGTAGGTTATTCTCTTTCATTACTTTCAGTACGTCCTGCCATTCCCTTCTGGCCTGGAGGGTTTCTATTGATAGATCAGCTGTTATCCTTATGGGAATCCCTTTGTGTGTTATTTGTTGTTTCTCCCTTGCTGCTTTTAATATTTGTTCTTTGTGTTTGATCTTTGTTAATTTGATTAATATGTGTCTTGGGGTGTTTCGCCTTGGGTTTATCCTGTTTGGGACTCTATGGGTTTCTTGGACTTGGGTGGCTATTTCCTTCCCCATTTTAGGGAAGTTTTCAGCTATTATCTCCTCGAGTATTTTCTCATGGCCTTTCTTTTTGTCTTCTTCTTCTGGGACTCCTATGATTCGAATGTTGGGGCGTTTCACATTGTCCCAGAGGTCCCTGAGGTTGTCCTCATTTCTTTTGATCCTTTTTTCTTTTTTCCTCTCTGCTTCATTTATTTCCACCATTTTATCTTCTACCTCACTTATCCTATCTTCTGCCTCCGTTATTCTACTCTTGGTTCCCTCCAAAGTGTTTTTGATCTCATTCATTGCATTATTCATTTTTAATTGACTCTTTTTTATTTCTTCTAGGTCTTTATTAAACATTTCTTGTATCTTTTCAATTTTTGTTTACAGGCTATTTATCTGTAACTCCATTTTGTCTTCAAGATTTTGGATCATTTTTATTATCATTATTCTAAATTCTTTTTCAGGTAGATTCCCTATCTCCTCCTCTTTTGTTTGACTTGGTGGGCATTTTTCATGTTCCTTTACCTGTTGGGTATTTCTTTGCCTTTTCATCTTGTTTAGATTGCTGTGTCTGGAGTGGGCTTTCTGTATTCTGGAGGTCTGTGGTTCCTTTTTATTGTGGAAGATTTACCCAGTGGGTGGGGTTAGACGATTGGCTTGTCAAGGTTTCCTGGTTAGGGAAGCTTGTGTCAGTGTTCTGGCGTGTGGAACTTGATTTCTTCTCTTTGGAGAGCAATGGAGTGCCCAGTAATGAGTTTTGAGATGGGTCTATGTGTTAGGTGTGACCTTGGGCAGCCTGTATGTTGATGTTCAGGGCTATGTTCCTGCATTGCTGGAGAGTTTGCGTGGTATGTCTTGCTCTATAACTTATTGGCTCTTGGGTGGTGGTTGGTTTCAGTGTAGGTATGGAGGCTTTTGGACGGTCACTTATTACTTAAAGTTCCATGTAGTCAGGAGTTTTCTGGTGTTCTCAGGTTTTGGGCTTAAGTCTCCTGCCTCTGGATTTCAGTTTTATTCTTCCTGTAGTCTCAGGACTTCTCCAACTATACAGCACTGATAGGAAAACTCCTAGGTTAATGGCGAAAAGATTCTCCCCCGTTAGGCATACCCAGAGAGGTTCACAGAGTTACATGAAGAAGAGGAGAGGGAGGAGGGAGATAGAGATGAGCAGGAGGAGAAAAAGGGGGACTCAAGAGGAGAGAGACAGATCTACACAGCTGTCTGTTCCCAGAGTGTTCTCCGTAGCCCAGTCACCTACAAAGATTCACAGAATTGGATTGGGCAGAGAAGGGAAAAGGAGGAAATAGAGGTGTTCTGAGGTAGAAAACAGAGAGTCAAGATTGGGAGAGAATAATCTTCGGTTTAAAAATAGGGCTTCTCTTCTTCTTTTTTTTTTTTTTTTTTTGTAAGGTTATAGTGTGTTGAAAATGAAAATTAAGGAGTAGTAGAGGAGTACTAGAGGACTTTAAAAGAAATAAGAGGAAAAGAAAAATAGAAAATAGAAGAGAAGAAGGAAAGAAAAAGAAAAAAAAAAAGAAAGGAAAAAAAAATTTTTTTTTCCCCTAATTAAAAAAATCGTAAAAATCTATGGAAATGAAAGTTAAGGAGTAATGGGGGAGTAATAGGGGATTGTAAAGGAAAATAAAAGAGAAAAAATAAAAAAGAAAAGAAAAAAAAAGAGAAAAAAGTAAAATTATATCTAGGAGTTTCTCTAGAGCTGTTGCGGTCAGTGTGGGTTCGGCTCAGTTTCAGATAGCTCCTCGTTCCAGCTTACACGTCTCGATATCTACAGGCCCCTTCCGGTGTAGTCGGTGTTTTCTAGAGGGATTTTAATCTGTTGCACCAGTCCCTTCTGGAGCGGTTCCCTTTGTTTATTTGGCTTCTGTTTGCCGGTCTCTTCAGAGCCTCATTTCCGCCCTGACACAGGCGGTCGGAGGTGGACTCTTATTCAGGTAGCTAGTTCCGTTGCTCTGCGGGGACGGGCTGGCGCTGCGGGGAGGGGCTGACGCTGCGGGGATGGGCTGGCGCTGCAGGGAGGGGCTGGCGCTGCGGGGAGGGGCTGGCGCCGCGGGGACGGGCTGGCGCTGCCGGGAGGGGCTGACGCTGCTTTCTCCGTCTGCGCTGCTCAGGCTCCCGGCTGCTCTATACGGAGCGCCGGCCGCGCTGCGCGAGGTTCCAGCCCTCGGGTGTTCCACAAAAGCGCGGAGCGAAAAGCTGCGCCTGCCCTCTGTGCCTTCCCCGTCAGAGCGGTCCAGGCAGCCAGGGGCTTGGTGGGCGCACTCTCCCCAGGTGTGGCGCGCCCACTCCCTTCCGCGGACCCAGTCTCAGTTTCCGCTGGCGCCAGTCGGGTGCCTGCGCCCTCTGCCCTCCGCGTCCCCAGCCCCAGTCCCCGCCGGCGCCGGTCGGGTGCCTGCGCCCTGTGTCTCGCCGCGACCTTCCCCTCCCCCCTGCCTCCTGCCTCCGGCGGGGCTGGGCCGGTCCGCAGCCTGCGAGCTCTTCTCTGGACTTTCTCGGTCTCTTTGTTCTGCGAACGGCCGGCAGTGTGTTCGGGCCGGTTAATTTACTCTCTCTCTTTTGGTCTCCCACAGTTCAAGTTGGCAACTCACAGAAGCTCCCTCCAATTGTCCTCAGGGCACTCAGGCCCGGACCCTACCCCAAGCAATGCCGCCCGAGACTCCCTTCCTGGGACGAATCTCCGTCCTCAGCTCTTTTGTCTCACTTTTTATCTTTTATATTTTGTCCTACCTCCTTTCGAAGACAATGGGCTGCTTTTCTGGGCTCCTGATGACCTCAGCTAGCGATCAGAAGTTGTTCTGTGAAGTTTGCTCTGCGTTCAGTTATTCTTTCGATGAATTTGTAGGAGAGAAAGTGGTCTCCCCGTCCTACTCCTCCGCCATCTTGGCTCCTCCTAATATAGCAGTCTTTATCTGGCATGATCTTGTGTCCAGATAAAATATTGGGGGTTCTATTGCCATAGATTAAAAGAAAGGGGAAGAATAGCTATTGGAGGACATCTAGCAGTCTGCCATAGAACACAATTTCCATTCTTGAGATTTATGAGCACCCTTTTCCCCAGAGAGAAAACTCATACCTTACCTAAGAGAGATGACTTAAAAGTTCCATTCAGAGACTAAACCCACCTCTGGTTTAGGTCAGGATATCTGAGTGATGCAAAGTTCTCTTTGTGTCTCCATTAGGAGAACACAAAATTCTCTCCATTAGGTCCAGCTGTGGCTACCTATGGACAGGTCATCCAGGAAGTGACTGGTAAGTTATTCCTGCATGCCTAACACACACACACACACACACACACACACACACACACACACACACACACACACACACACACAATTCTATGGTGGAATAGGGACAGGATAACTGTAATAAAAAGTTCTCTTCAGAAAAAAATTATTGTAATGGGCAGGAATTTCAGAGGTGTCTGCCCTGGAATAGCCTATTATAATTTCCTAGGTTAGCCCATCCCAAACCTCCGCTTCCTCCGTCATCTCCAGGACCACAGGCTTTGTTTGCCTGGTGGTCCCTCTTGGCCCGTTGGCCTCCTCCCACACACTTCATTGGGCATTGGCATGTCTGCTGTTCCTGGGGCTGCGAAACTTTCACGTCCTGCTTTTCACGAGTGTAGGTTTGGTACTTAAGTTTGCGCTGAGACTAACTCAAGACAGTTAGGCTTTGGCAGGCCAGGTTTATGGTTTTTCTGGTAAAGAATTTCCTCCTAATAGGCAAGCAGTCTTCTGGTCAGTTTCTGTATAAAAATTGAACCCAAAGAAATAATCTAGAAATTATACATGCCTGTATTCCCTCCCCCCCAACACACACACATACATATATGTATGTTTACGTTTATCAACAGAGGTCCACAGACTAGGTTTTCATTCCTACCTGCTACAGTCTGCACAGCCTTTTTTCAATCTAATGATTATGTCTGTGGGTTGAATTGTGTCCTCCATCTTAAAAAGATATGCTTGATCTTAACTCCCAGTACCACAGTATGTGACCTTATTTGAAGACAAGATCTTCACAGTGGCAATCAAGTTGAAATGAGACCATTGGAGTGAGCCCCAAGCCAATATGACCTGTGTCCTTACAAAAAGAGGGGAAATCTGGACACAGCCATACACACAGTGACAATGCCACATGAAGATAAAGGCAGAGATCAGGGTGATGCGGCCACAAGACAAGAAACACCAGAGGTTATCAGTGAACCGCCAGCAGCCAGGGGAAAGCCATGGGACAGGTTTTCCTGGTGGTTCTCAGAAGAAACTTCCCTGCCAACACCTTGACCTCAAACTCTACCCTCTAGAACTGTAAGATGATAACTGTTTGTGGTTCAAGCCACCCAGTTTGTGGTACTTTTTTACGGGAGCCCTCGAAACTAACATGGGGGCTTCCATGATGTCCTAAAATAAGGATTTCAAAAGATAGGGCTACACCCTTAACCTTATCTGTACTGCTGGGCTGATTCTTCTTGCCAAGCCCAGAAGACTTTGGACGTGTTCTTGTCCAGGAATTAGGGCCATTGTGCCACTTCAGAGCAAATTCTTACCATTGCTTCAGTGTGGAGGTACTGATGTAGTGGATTTTTAACACTGTGAAGCACCAAATTATTATGTTCACAAATATTTTAGATTCTCTGACACAGGTGGAGATTCTCTGCTACAGCTTGAGATTCTCTGACCTTTCCTGAGCAGAGATCCAGATGGCCCTCAGCACCCTCTGGTTCTGCGATTGAATCGGTGGATGCAGAACCCATGGAGAAGGAGGGCCAGCTGCTGCTGTCCTTACCAACTGCTTCTTGGACGGTCAGGTCAAGAAAGTGGCCATCAGTGTCCTTCAGGGTATCACCTTACTTTTAAATTCCAAACTTTGGACTGGTCAGCATTCACTTGGAAAGAACAGAAGCTGTTTCAACTAGTCTAATCAGAAAAAGATTTAGTACAGGCTTTGTTATGGCTTAGGGAATCAGTTGGAAGGTCAAAGACATCCTTTCAGAACAGGATGATGCGGGGGGAGGGGGGTGGGCACCAATGCAGATGTTCCTATAGCTACTGGGAAACCATCAGGATCACAACCTTCAACTGGGGCAGGGAAATGGGAGACAGAAACTTGCCCAAATGGCGGAAGCAGTGAAAGCACGACTTTGGCATCTCTTCAGATCTCTCACAAGTACATCTGATTAGCAGGACCCAAGTCCATTCAGAGCTCTAACCAACAGAGCACCTGGGAAATGTCTGTTATTCTGGACACTGCTGTGCCCACCAAGAAATTAGGGGCTCTAATTCGACAACAGAAAAGGGGGAAGGAGATAAAGCAGTAGTCAGATTGTGACTGTAAATATTTTAGAATTATCTCTGACACAGAGCAGACCCTTACCAACTGACGCATTTATGGAAACACAACACAAGTTCTTAAGAGAGAAAATGTGAAACCAGAAACAAGAGATGAGGTTTGTAAAAGGCAAACTATATCACAATCATTTTGCACTTTAGCTTATCCAAGTGCAAGGCAGTGTTCTCTGAGCTGGAGTATTTAACATGTACCCTTTTAAGTGAACAAAGTTCATTCTCTGCAAGAGAAACTGACCTCATAAGTCAAAGGTCCTGGTCCAGTTGAATTCTCTTAGACTTTGTTCCTTCTTAAGTGGCTTCACCTCCCCCTGGGTTTGATACCCGTAATCCAAGGAATATCTCAAGCCTGAGTTTATCTCTTTATTTTGTTTTTGTTTTCATTTATTTTTATTAGTTGGAGGCTAATTACTTTACTAAAATTGCTGTTGTTGCTGTTCAGTCGCTGAGTCATGTCCAACTCTTTGTGACCCCATGGACTGCAGCATGCCAGGCTTCCCTGTCCTTCAATATATCCCAGTTTGCTCAAACTCATGTCCATTGAGTTGGTGATGCTATCTAGTCACCTCATCTTCTGCCACCCCCTTCTACTTTTGCCTTCTTTCCCAGCATCAGAGTCTTTTCTAATGAGTCAGTTCTTCACATCAGGTGGCCAAAGTATTGGAGCTTCAGCTTCAGCATCAGTCCTTCCAATGACTCTTCAGGGTGTTGATTTCTTTAAGGATGGACTGTTTTGATCTCCTTGCAGTCCAAGGGATTCTCAAGAGTCTTCTCTAGCACCACAGTTCAAGAGCATCAATTCTTCAGCTCTCAGCCTGTGTTATGGTCCAACTCTCACATCCATACATGACCATAGTTTTGACTATACAGATCTTCGTCAGCAAATTGATGTTTCTGCTTTTATAATATGCTGCCTAAGTTTGCCATAGCTTTCTTTCCAAGGAGCAAGTGTCTCAATTTCTGGCTGCAGTCACTGTCTACAATGATTTTGGAGGCCAAGAAAAGAAAATCTGTCATTTTTTCTACTTTATCCCCTTGTATTTGCCATGAAGTGATGGGACTGGATATCACAATCTTAGTTGTTGTTTTTAATGTTGAATTTTAATCCAGCTTTTTCACTCTCCTCTTTCACCCATTTGTGAAATGTTTTAGAACAAAGATAGCATAGTTTTACTATAAAGATTCAGACAGTAATGTTTTCAGATTGCCACATAGTGTCTTTTGCCATTTCTCAGTCATGACATTGCAGTGTGGGGGTATCATGGTACACTTGTTAATGAGTATGCCTATGTTCCAACAAAATTTACTTATGAAAAGTATGGAGTACGTAATTTGGCACATGGTTGTCATTTGCTGATCATTGTTCTACATACTTGCCTGAAATTAAAAAACAGTTCCACCAGTTACCTGCTTATCAAGTGAACAGCAGGCTGTAGTTGGCCCTTTCTTCTTCAGTGTGTGTGTGTGGAGTTCTTTCTTCCACATGAACACTCAACCTAACTTCTGGTGACTGAGATCGGCACTTCCTTCTGCTTGCTTTCACCTTACGGTCAGATATCAATATTCTTCTGACCATTTGTGAACCTAAACACAACAGGAAATTTCTTTACCTTCAAAAGCTGTCTTCACAGTGGAGATAGCAAGTCGCTACCAGCTGTGCTCAGCCACACATGAAGCACCCAGTGTGGTTTCTGTTGGCCTCAACTGTGGGCTGGCTTTGCCAACTGTCTCCTGATCTTCAGATACCAAGAGCAGACGAGAGCCAGCATGGCCGCCCACACCCAGATGGAAATCCTATCGTTGCCCTTGATGGAGCATCCTGTTTTGTAGTGACATCTGACCTCTGTCACTCATTCGCTGTGTGATTTTAGGTTAATTATCTAAATTTCCGAAACATCAGTCTCCTAATAAGCAAGATGGAGATCATAACACCACCTAGAGTTGTGCCTGGACTGCATTAAACATCCCATGAATATTCTTCACTACAGGAGACCAGCTCCCCTGGTGGCTCAGACAGTGAAGAACCTGCCTGCAATGCAGTAGACCCGGGTTCAGTCCCTGGGTAGGCAAGACCCCTGGAGACGGGCATGGCAACCCACTCCAGTATTCTGGCCTGGAGAATCCCATGCACAGAGGATCCTGGTGGACTACAGTCCATGGGATTGCAGAGTGGGACATGACTGAGTGACTAATATTTCATTTTTTTCAGTTATATAATTTATGATGATTATATTGTTAGTTGGTCTTCATTTTCACCTGAATATTTTGATATATGAACAACAAATATAATTTGAGCTTTATTTGCTTTTTTGATTAATTTTAATTATGGTCTCAGTTCAGTTCAGTCGCTCAGTTGTGTCTGACTCTTTGCCACCCCATTAACTGCAGCACACCAGGCCTCCCTGTCCATCACCAACTCCTAGAGTCCACCCAAACCCATGTCCATTGAATCGATGATGCCACCCAACCATCTCATTCTCTGTCATCCCCTTCTCCTCCTGCCCTCAATCTTACCCAGCATCAGGGTCTTTTCAAATGAGTCCTCTTTGCATCAGGTGGCCAAAATATTGGGGTTTCAGATTCAGCATCAGTCCTTCCAATGAACACCCAGGACTGATCTCCTTTAGGATGGATTGGTTGGATCTAACATGAATATTTTCTATACATTGGTAGAACACATTTTACTATTCAGTTGCCCTAAATTTTCTTAAAAGCATACTTAGTTTAAAAAATAAAAAAAGCATAAACTTTAACCAGTATAGCAGACAGCACAAGAAGTAAGTAATGGAAATAAATACCTTGGACAATTCAGTATTTTACAGACTGAATCTTAACACTTGGCTATGCCTCTGGCCCAGTCTCTTCTTACACAAGCCTTGTTTCCTCTTCTTTTCTGGTAGCGCTTAAGCACTTGTTAGACTGGTTTTAGATTAGCTACAGGACATCATACAGAAACCACATTTCTTCCTACCTCCAAAGGTCCTGATTTAGGAGTTTCAAGATAGGGCTTGAAGTCTGCATTTTAAAATGCTTCCCTTCCACAAGGCAGATGGGTGGGAGATTTGGGGCCCTCTGCGCTACACCCTCACTGTATTCTCCCTCAGGGGCTCTTCTCCAACCCCCCACTACCAGTTCTGTGTGCACACTAGTGCCAACACCTGCCAGCTCTGGCCTCTGCAGCCATGGTCTCAAACACCCTGTGAAGAAGGTGTTCTTATTTAGAAACAATTTTTTTAATTGACATATAGTGTTGTATTAGTTTCAAATGTACAGCAAAGTCATTCAGTAATATGAGATATATACATGCATGTGTGTATATATATATATGCACGTTCTTTTTCAGATTCCTTTCCTTATAGGTTATTAGAGGATATTGAGTATAATTCCCTGCGCTACACAGTAGGGACCTTATTGTCTACCTGTTTCCTCTCTAGTAGTGTACATACTGCTAGTACAGACTCCTAATTTACCTCTTCTCCCTCCCTGCCCTTCCTCCCAGCTGATATCCCCTTTGGTAACCATAAACTTGTTTTCTATGTCTATGAGTCTATTTCTGTTTTGTAAACATGTTAATTTGTATTATTTTTTTAGATTCCACATATAAGTGATATCATATGATACTTGTCTTTCCCTGACTTACTCCACTTAAAATGGTAATCTCTAGGTACACCCATGTTACTGCAAATGGCAATATTTTATTCTCTTTAATGGCTGAGTAATAGTCCACTGAAAATATATATATATATATATATAAAATTCTACTGAATATGTATAATATTCCACTGAATATATTCACATCTTTATCTGTTGATGGACAGATCTGTATATTCACCTGTTGATGGACATTTAGGTTGTTTACATGTCTTTGCTATTGTGAACAGGGCCAATATGAACATTGGAGTACATGTACCTTTTTGAATTAGTTTTCTCTGGATGTATGCCTAGAGGTGGAACTGCATGATCTTACAGCAAGTCTGTTTCTACTTTTTCAAGGAAACTCCATACTGTTCTTCATAGTGGCTGCACCAATTCACATTCTCACTAACGATGTAGGAGGGTTCCTTTCTTTCCACACCTTATCTAGCATTTACTATTTTTATTTTTTAATAATGTCCATTTTTACTGGTGTGAGGTGATACCTTACTGTAGTTTTAATTTGCATTTCTCTAATAATTAGCAATGTTGAGCATCTTTTCACATGCCTATTGGCCATCTGTATGTCTTCTCTGAAGAAATGTTTAAGTCTCCTGCCTGTTTTTTGATTGAGCTTTTTTCTTTTTTTAATATTCAGTCTCATGAGCTGAAATTTTCAAAATTAATTTTGAAAATTAATCACTTGTCAGTACCATCATTTACAAATGTTTTCTCCCAGTCTGAAGGTTGTCTTTTCATTTCGTTTATGGTTTCCTCTGCTGTACAAAAACTTTCAGTTTGATAAGGTCCCATGTATTTGTTTTTACTTCCATTACTCTAGGAGGCAGATCCAAAAAATATTGCTGCTGTAAGAGTCTTCCGCCTATGTTTTCCTCTGAGCTTTACAGTATCTGGTCTTACACTTAGAGCTTTAATTCATGTTGAGTTTATTTTTGTGTGTGATGTTGTGGAATGTTCTAATTCCTTTCTTTATCATGTAGCTGTCCAGCTTGCCTCTTGTCATAGATTAGCTGACCATATATCCATGAGTTCATTTCTGGACTTTCTATCCTTTTGCATTGATTTATATGTCTGCTTTCACACCAGTACTATACTGTTTTGATTACCATAACTTAATCTCAAATCACAGGTGAGGAAACTAAGGCTCAGTATCTTTAATGCTTTGTGCAAAGTCCTCTGACTCCTTCCTTGACAAGAGGTATAGTTAATATCACCATTGATATTAGTTCCATTTGTTTAAGCACGGAAAAAAATTCCTCAAGCGGATGAGGATGTACTTCTGTGAGAGCCAGGGATTGATTACAAGAAACAGAAACCCATTCAAAGGATGCGAAGAAGGCTTATTGAAAGGATACTGGAGAATTTCATGGAAGTTGAAAGTAGAAAACACAGCTTGACCTTAAGGATATTAATTTAAGCACAGTCCTGGGTGTTCATTGGAAGGACTGATGCTGAAGCTGAAACTCCAATACTTTGGCCACGTTATGCGAAGAGTTGACTCATTGGAAAAGACCCTGATGCTGGGAGGGATTGGGGACAGGAGAAGGGGACGACAGACGATGAGATGGCTGGATGGCATCACTGACTCGATGGGCATGAGTTTGAGTAAACTCCGGGAGTTGGTGATGGACAGGGAGGCCTGGCGTGCTGTGATTCGTGGGGTCGCAAAGAGTCAGACACGACTGAGTGACTGAACTGAACTGAACTGGGTGTTTAAGATACTTGTGACAACAAAAGAAAGATGATTCTTATATATGTCTTCTCCCCACGTGTATATAAATGGACTACACCAAAAAGTTGCTTCAACCAGTTGCAGGACCTGCCCAGGAATGCTGAAACTATCCTTGTCTCCCATAGCTGTAGATTAAAATGTTCAGGTCCTTTAGTTCTGCAGCTAAGATGTTCATCCCAACACTCACTTCTTTCCTGTTTTCACCTGATTCCAGACCATGGCTGGATAGAACAAAAGAAGAAAGTGTCACAAGAGAAAGGGGTCCTTTATTCCATGAAAGTGCTTTCATTCTAAACAAGAGAAAGCTAACACAAACTGACCTAAAAAAATACTTGGATTATATAAATAAAAGGTTCAGGATCAAATCCAGTTCTGAAATTGGCTGGGGGTGGGGGGAGGTCACTTTATAAACTGCCCCAGTTTCAACATGTTGTCCTACAGCAGGGATTTAATAATTATTTGCTGACTTGAATTGAGGTTATGAATTTTCCTGAGTCAAGTTTTCTAAGCATATAATTTGTCATATTCCCTAGTTTTGATAGGTAGGGGTCAACTTTTTAAATTTATTAATGTTAATATTTATCAATATTAATGTTTGAAATTATTGCTGTTGTTTAGTCACTAAGTCGTGTCTGACTCTTTGTGACCCCATGAACTGCAGCATGTCAGGCTTCCCTGACTTTCACCATCTCCTTGGGTTTGCTCAAACTCATGCCCATTGAGTCAGTCTTCTTCAGTATGTGATATTTAATTCTCTTTGATACAAGAGAGTTTGGGGGACTGATTTTTTTAAAAAGTTTTCAAGTAGTTGAGGATATTTTTGCATGTTTTTGATTTTTATTTCTAAAATTATTGCCTCTTGGCAGAAATACTGGATACATTATATCTTTATTTTGGATTTTTTTGTTTTCTTGAAAATTTCATTTTTAGATATGTTAATATATTCAGCCTGGTTACAGTAAGGGCTTGGTAGGGAAGCTAGTTTTCCTCTTCAGGGTGACTTTTTATATCTGGTCAAATAAACTCTGTTGTTGTTGTCTAGTTGCTAAGTCGTGTCTGACTCTCATAATCCCATGAATTGCAGCCCTCCAGGCTCCTCTGTCCATGGGATTTCTCAGGTGTGAATACCGGAGTGGTTGCCATTTCTTTCTCCAGGGGACCTTCCCAACCCAGGGATCAAATCCAAGTCTCCTGCATTGGCAGGCGGATTCTTTATCATTGAGGCACCTGGAAAGCCCCCAAATACACCATATGTCTCTTCTATACTTGAACTTTAGATGGAAAGCTAATTTCCATCTATGCCACCTATTCCAAACTTTTTGGATAGGGGACCTCTCTGTTGCTTTATACACTACATGTAGTTTTCTTATAAGCACAGTAATAATAGTGCGTATCTTATGAGGTTGTTATCAGGATTAAATGAGTCAATGCACGTAAAATGCTTAGCCCTGTGCCTGGCCCATAGCCCTCAATAATAGCTTCAGGTAATATTATGTTTGTTTTTTTTTTTCCGAACCTGCAGTTTTGCTTTTATTAGCATTCTACTTTGATATAAATAGAGTTGTTTTGAATTAGCCCAACTTATTTCTAACAAAGATAAATATGGCAACAGATGAAGAGCAAGGGGCAAAGAAACAACAACCTCCCTGGAGGCACAAGTGTCTGGGTGCAGCAGACCGGGGTCACACAGCATGTGGCATAAGCCCTCTTGCAGGGCTAACCCCAACATAGAGCCACTGAGCCCACAACCCACAAACTGTAGAACAATCATACCAAGTAAATTCTCACACTGTTTAGAAAGTTCTAGGACTGACAGCAGATTTCTGAACCTCTGGATCAGGCAAAGGGACTGAGAACTCCCAGGGAATTTGACTTCAAAGGCCAGTGGGATTTGACCTCAGAACTTACACAGGACTGGGGAAACAGACTCTTGGAGGGCACAAACAACCTCGTGCCCACCAGGACCCAGGCGAGAGGAGCAGTGACCCCACAAGAGACTGAGCAGGACTTGCCTGTGAGTGTCCAGGAGTCTCTGGCAGAGGTGTGGGTCGACAGTGACCTGCTGCAGGGTCAGGGCACTGAATACAACAAAGTGTGCACAAGTCCTTTGGAAGGAAGTTGCCATTATCCTCATTACCCCTACCATAGTTTGGTCTAGGGTCAAACAACAGGGAGGGAACACAGCCTCGCCCATCAACAGAAAATTGGATTAAAGATTTACTGAGCCCATCAGAACAAGACCTAGTTTCCTCCATAGTCAGTCTCTCCCATCAGGAAGCTTACATAAGCCTCTTGTCCTGACCCATCAGAAGGCAGACAGAATGAAAACCACAATCACAGAAAACTAACCAATCTGATCACATGGACCACAGCCTTGTCTAATTCAATGAAACTATGAGCCATGCCGTGTAGGGCCACCCAAGATAGACAGGCTATGGTGGTGAGTTCTGACAAAATGTGGTCCACTGGAGAAGGGAATGGCAAACCACTTCAGGATTCCTACCTTGAGAACCCCATGAACAGTATGAAAAGGCAAAAAAATGGGACAATGAAGGATGAACTCCCCAGGTAGGTAGGTGACCACTGTACTACTGGAGAAGAGTAGAGAAATAAATCCAGAAAGAATGAAGAGATGGAACCAGAGCAAAAACAATGCCCATTGTGGATGTGACTGGTGATGGAAGTAAAGTCCAATGCTATAAAGAGCAGTGTTATAGGAACCAGAATGTTAGGTCCATGAATCATGGTAAATTAGATGTGGTCAAACAGGAGATGGCAAGAGTGAATGCCGATATTTTAGGAATCAGTGAACTAAAATGGACTGGAATGGGTGAATTTAACTCAGATGACCATTACATCTACTACAGTGGGCAAGAATCCCTTAGAAGAAATGGAGTAGCCATCATAGTCAACAAAAGAGTCCAAAATGCAGTACTTGGGTGCAATCTCAAAAACAACAGAATGACCTCTGTTCGTTTCCAAGGCAGACAAATCAGTATCACAGTCATCCAAGTCTATGCCCCGGCCAGTAATGCCGTAGAAGCTGAAGTTGAACAGTTCTATGAAGACCTACAAGAGCTAACATCAAAAAAAAAAGATGTCATTTTCATCATAGGACACTGAAATGCAAAATTAGGAAGTCAAGAGATACCTGGAGTAACAGGTAAATTTGGCCTTGGGGTACAGAATGAAGCAGGGCAAAGGCTAATAGAGTTTTGCCAAAAGAACACACTGGTCATAGCAAACACCCTCTTCCAACAACACAAGAGATGACTATACACATGGACATCACCAGATGGTCAACACAGAAATCAGATTGATTATATTCTTTGGAGCCTAAGATGGAGAAGCTCTACACAGTCAGAAAAAAAAAAAAAAAAGACCAGGAGCTGACTGTGGCTCAGATCATGACCTCCTTATTGCAAAATTCAGACTTAAATGGAAGAAAGTAGGGAAAACCACTAGACCATTCAGATATGACCTACATCAAATCCCTTATGATTATACAGTGGAAGTGACAAATAGATTAAAGGGATTAGATTTGATAGATTGCCTTAAGAACTATGGACAGAGGTTCGTGACATTGTACAGAAGGCAGTGATCAAGAGCATTCCCAAGAAAAAGAAATGCAAAAAGGCAAAAAGGTTGTCTGAGGAGGCTTTACAAATAACTGAGAAAAGAAGAGAAGTGAAAAGCAAAGAAACAAAGATATACCCATCTGAATGCAGAGTTCCAAACAATAGCAAAGAGAGATAAGAAAGCCCTCCTTAAAACAGAAAAAGAGACACAGAAGTACAGAACAGACTTTTGGACTATGTGGGAGAAGGCGAGGGTGGGATGTTTCGAGAGAACAGCATGTATATTATCTATAGGGAAACAGATCACCAGCCCAGGTGGGATGCATGAGACAAGTGCTCAGGCCTGGTGCACTGGGAAGACCCAGAGGAATCGGGTGGAGAGGGAGGTGGGAGGGGGGATCGGGATGGGGAACACATGTAACTCCATGGCTGATTCATGTCAATGTATGACAAAACCCACTGCAATGTTGTGAAGTGATTAGCCTCCAACTAATAAAAATAAATGAAAAAAAAAAAAGAAAATAGAAGCATTTAGCATAATCCCCAGGAGTTTTTCTTGATGATGAGTAGATGGAAGAGTGATTTATTAAACAAAAATAAACCAAAGATCAAAACAAAACAAGAGAAATAATGACAAGAGAAAAAACTAACAAGGGCAAAACAGTTTGATTTTAAAGAAGAAACCAGGGGGAGGGGATTGCAGTTTTTCACAGACTGAGCTTGCAGTGTTTGTTCAGTAAGTAGAGGAAGGGTCTTTAGAAAGGCCTTGGTGGGCATATTGTAGGCCAGAGGCTTCTACAAGAGGAGGCTGAGAATAAACCAGCCCTGCAGTTGCTGAATTTTGTTCTGTGTTTCTGGTGATTCAGCTCTGAGGATCTGTAAGACAAACATAAGAATGAACAGACCACCGGGAAAAAAGTGACAAAAGTGACAGTGCAAGTGCAATATGTAAGCCTTCAGGACAAATGGGAGTAAATTCTCTCACATCATCATCTGGCCACTCAGAAGCCGGCCGTGGGTGGTGCGGGAAGTAACTGCCACCGTCTTGTCATTTTGCAGCAAGGAGCTGGTCTGGGATGTGCAGGGGAATCTAACAGAGACATTAGTCCTGGAAGACAGAATGAGTTAACCTGGCTCCTTTATTAACCCAGACACTCACCAGATGAATGGTGATGACTGAACTGTGCATTAGTGCCAGGAGTGAATCCAGATAGGATTGACCCCGATTGATCTGAAGCTGTGAGCAGGTGTCTCCTCTGTTTTTTGCCACAGAACCAACAGGCTTGGAGGGGACCTTAGAAAAGGTCAGAACCCAGAGAGGGGAGGATATCAGCATTCTGCTGAGATAATGTAGTTTCACATGGATGTTGGAAAACAAAAACAGATCTTTGGTTTCAAAAAAAAAAAAAAATAGAAAGCCCTCCTCAGTGATCAATGCAAAGAAATAGAGGAAAACAATAGAATAGGAAAGACTAGAGATCTCTTCAAGAAAATTAGAGATACCAAGGGAACATTTCATGCAAAAATGGGCCCAATAAAGGAGAGAAATGGTATGGACCTAACAGAAGCAGAAGATACTAAGAAGAGGTGGCAAGAATACACAGAGAACTATACAAGAAAGATCTTCATGACTCAGATAACCATGATGGTGTGATCACTCACCAGCGCCAGACATCCTGGAATGCAAAGTCAAGTGGGCCTTAGTCAAGCATCACTGCGAGCAAAGCTAGTGGGGGTGATGGAATTTCAGTTGAGCTATTTCAAATCCTAAAAGATAATGCTGTGAAAGTGCTTCACTCAATATACCAGCAAATTTGGAAAACTCAGCAGTGCTCACAGGACCAGGAAAGGTCAGTTTTCATTCCAGTCCCAAAGAAAGGCAATGCTTCTCCATCTTTGGCTGCAAAGAACATAATCAATCTGATTTCCGTATTGATGATCTGCTGATGTCCATGTGTAGAGTCTTCTCTTGTGTGGTTGGAAGATGGTGTTTGCTATGACCAGTGCATTCGAGAAGACTCGAGAGTCCCTTGGACTGCAAGAAAATCAATTCAGTCAATCCTAAAGGAAATCAGTCCTGAATTGGAAGGACTGATGCTGAAGCTGAAACTCCAATACTTTGGCCACCTGATGGAAAGAACTGACTCATTGGAAAAGACCCTGATGTTGGGAAAGACTGAAGGCAGGAGAAGAAGGGGGATGACAGAGGATGAGACGGTTAGATGGCATCAATGACTCCATGGACGTGAGTTTGAGTAATCTCTGGGAGTTGGTGATGGACAGGGAAGTCTGGTATGCTGCAGCCCATTGGGTCATAAAGAGTTGGACATGACTAAGTGACTGAACTGAAGTGAGGCATAAGCAATATATGACTTTATGCAGCAACTGCTTGGAAAAAAAAAAAAAAGCCACGTTGATTTTGTAAACAAATTCTACCAAATTCTGTGAGAGAATAGGCAAAGTACTGAGCAATGTACCCACAGCTCAATTCTAATAAAGAGAGATAGTAATTTTCTACTTTTTGGAAATGGTTAATGTGGAGTTGTTCCTCCCCACACACCGTTTAACTGTGTAAACTTTCAGGGCATGTATTGGGTCTTTGATTTCTGGACCCCCATTCTATGCACAGGTAGATGCCCCATAGCCTGTGAAACACATTTTGCGTTTCCCGCAAGTTAAGTGCCCCAGTTTTAGAGTTCAGTATGCCTGGACCAAATTCCAGTTTCGCTACTCCGAAATTAAGTAATCTGCCTTAAGGAGCTAGGCCTGGAGTTTACTCACTTGCTAATTATTATTGGTCAATTATTGTGGTTTTTGTATGTATATAGGATAATGCCTTGAGACAATCGTGTCAAAGATCTTTGGTTACAGTTTTACATACTTTATGTATCATTGAATCCACACAACCCCCCAAGGTAGGTGTATTTTACAGATTAATACATCTAAGATGCTAATGGACAAGTAATCACCAAGCCATTATTCCTTTTATATATGAACAATCAGGTAAAGTTTTTAAAAAATTGCCCATAGTAACTATCAGGTGGTGTTAGGTGAACTTTTTCAGGACGCTAAATAAAAATTTTATGAAATATTATTTTCTCCTTTGAATCTAAAGTGACTAATAGTGTAGCACTGCATTCCTTCCTTCTCTTGGTTCTCAAACCACATATCGCACAGTAAATGTAATCTGCAAACGCCCTGTCAGATAGGTGACCCATCTTCTAACACAGGAAAACCGGCGCGCTTTGGGAGGCCGCCGCAGCCGCCCGCTAGCCCGCAGCCCCTACCTCCGGGCCGCCCCCGAAGTCCGCACTGAGAAGGACCCGCTCGCACGGCGGCGGTGACGAGTTCCGGGAGCCGAGAGCCCCCATGCTTCCCACCCGCGCATACTCCGTCTGTCTCTGACGCGGCCCGAGCGGCCGCGCGGCCCTGGACCTCCGCGGGCACCCGGCCCTCAGAGCCCTCTCAGGCCTCTGCACTCTCCGGCCCCGCGGATTCGCGGCCACGCGCAACCCGCCCTCAGGCGCTCAGAAGCAGGCCACCCGGTCTGGGCCCTGCCTACGGGGGCCGGGCTAGCGCCGGCTCACACGGCGCGCGAAGTCGGCCCACCAGCGGCCACCAACCCGCAGGCCGCGCGCTGCCGTCCGCCAATCCCAGCTGACGCGCGTCGGCAGGCCGGCTTCTGTCCCGGAAGCTCCGGGGGCGGGGCTCGGCCCGCCACGCCGGAAGACTTACGGCCTTCCAATAGGTGGCTGCGGTCCGCGCCGGGCGCCCATTGGCCGCGGGGGCTTCGGAGGGCGGGGCCGCAGGGAGCGGTGCGCGTCGGCCCCGGGCGCCTGGTAGCGTCTTGGTCCGCGGAGCACCCGGAGGAGCGGTGAGTGGCGGAGGCGAGGCGGGGGCTGAGGGGCGGCGGGGCGTCCTCCCTTTGCTGTCCCGGCCAGAGTCTCGGGAAGGCGGGCTGCGTCCGCGGGGACGCCCTGGAGGGACCGGGGTCTGCACCCGCTCTGCCCGCTTCCCGGCGCTCGGGCGCCGGCAGGCACCTCCTCCTGTGTTAGATGCGGGGCGGCGGCGAGCGCCCCAGGGCCGGGGGAGGCTCTCTGAGGGCGCCCCTGCGGCGGACAGCGCTCCCGCGCCCCCGGCGGTGCAGGGACGACGAAAGGTGCGCGCCTTCACGCCAGGTGTCGGCGGAGACACTAAGAGGCAGTGTTTTCCGAGTGCTCACTGTGTTCCAAATTCGGTACTAAAAATATTAACTCGGAATTCCTCAATAAATTAATGCTGCTGCTGTCCCCAAATTGCAATTAGGAAAGATTACCTGACATTTTTTCGGTTCGAGAGCCTAGACAAAATACAGCAAATTCAACATGATGTCACATTTTTTAATGTAGAGACTCTTCCAGCCTGTGATCAGCTTCCAGTGTTGTACAAAATAGCCCTTTAATCTCTGAAGGCAGAGGTCGTGGGTTGGAATTCTGGCTGCATCACTTATTGGCTGTGTGATCTTGGGCAAGAGACAATCTCCGTATTGATACTTTAACTTTCTGTAAAATATAGATAATAGTAGGATAGGCTCTTAAGGTTATTTATGAGGACTAAATGAAAGAATACAATTTAAAGTGGCCAGAAAGACTGATCATGTAGTAAATGATCAATAAATGTTAGTCATTTTTTTTTTTAAATAAAAGAGTATTAGGAGCTTGAATATTACTTGGACTCAAAGCTGTGACATTGTTAGAATTTAATATTAAGTTTTGTACAAGTCTCATTGATGTTGTAAACTGTGTCCTAAAATAAGCCAAGTGAAAGTCGCTCAGTCCTGTACGAGTCTTTGGGACCGCATGGACTATACAGTCCACGGAATTCTCCAGGGCAGAATACTGGAGTGAGAAGCCTTTCCTTTCTCCAGGGGATCTTCCCAACCCAGGATCAAACCAGGTCTCCTGCATTGCAGGCGGATTCTTTACCTGCTGAGCCACAAGGGAAGCCCAAAAATACTGGAGTGGGTAGGCTGTCCCTTCTCCAGTGGATCTTCCTGACTCAGGAATCAAACCCGGGCCTCCTGCACTGCAGGTGGATTCTTTACCAAATGAGCTATGAAAGTGAAAAGTGAAAGTCCCTCAGTCATGTCCAGCTTTTTGCAACCATGGAATTATCCAGGCCAGAATACTGGAGTGGGTAGCCTTTCCTTTCTACAGGGCATCTTCCCAACCCAGGGATCGAACCCAGGTCTTCCACACTGCAGGCGGATTCTTTACCAGCTGAGCCACAAGGGAAGCCCCTAAAATAAGCCAAAAGGAACAATGAATCAGAGGTGTATCCATCACATTGCAGGAGGCTTCCTTCCCTGTTGCAGTCTTATTATAACCAGTCTCAAAAACAAGAAACTGCTGTACTTGACTAATTGGAAAAGCTAAATTACTAATTCAGAATTGATCAGAAATTAAGCATATGCTGAAATTTTTATGTTAGGTAGAAAAATATAATTTACAAGGCCTTGGTTTGTACAACTTGGGGGGAATTTATGGAATGTTAAATTTAAGCTGTTCACGTAAATGAAACCCACATCAATCAGGTAATGGAAGGTAAAGCAATTCTGATATGAACTTCTTTAATAAGTCAATTCTGACTTAATCATACTACATAAGTACAAACAGATTTTTATGGCATTTACTTTTTATTAAAGGTTAAAATGTTTATTATATTCCATATATAATTGAAACCTATGGCCATTTCACTGACATTTGACAAAAATTGAAATTGTATTGGTCAAAGACTGATGCTGATAGATGGCCTCAAGAAAATGTTTAACTTGTGAAGGTTGCCCACTCTACGATGGGAGCACTGTCTACACTAGTGACCACGTAAATATGGAAAACGTGAACAAGAAGATTGGTAGCTCAAATGGTAAAGACTGACTGAAATGAAGGAGACCTGGGTTGGATCCCTGGGTCTGGAAGACCCCCTGGAGTAGGAAATGGCAACTCATACTCCAGTATTCTTGCCTGGAGAATTCCATTGACAGAGGAGCCTGGTAGGCTACAGTCCATGGGGTCACAAGAGTCAGATACAACAGCAGCTAACAGAAGGAAAAAATATAGACAGACACTACTTAGCACTTGGCTGAAGCTGAAACTCAATACTTTGGCCACCTGATATGAAGAACTGACTCATTTGAAAAGACCCTGATGCTGGGAAAGATTGAAGGCAGGAGGAGAAGGGGACGACAGAGGATGAGATGGTTGGATGGCATCACCCACTTGATGGACGTGAGTTTGCACAAGCTCTGGGAATTGGTGATGGGCAGGGAGGCCTGGTGTGCTGTAGTCCATGAGGTAACAAAGAGTCGGACACAACTGAGCAACTGAGCTGAACTGGTTATAAAACTTTCAAGAGGATATAACCTTTTATATGGAGCTGTTAGATTCTGGTACAGTTGTGGTTTCTGTTTTCTCTGATGTATAACAGGTGGAGTTTGAGTTTATTATAAGGTCAAGTAAGGTTAGTAAGAGGGAATTCAGAATGGTATTCAAAACATTTCCTGACATTCTCCACAGGCAGAGATTGGAATAGGGCATATTATGGGTTTTCTTTTCAATTAATGTGAATGTCCTCTTATGTTAGGAAAGCCTCAAGACCTTGATAAGCCCAGTGTTGTTCCCCCACCCCCACCCCACCTTGGTCCATGAGAGATGCTCTGTTTTGCCTGTCCACACACAAATATCAGTTTAGAAAGTAACTGTTACTCCCTTTTGGACTTAATCTTGATGAAGGAAATCCATGCAAGAGTTAACTGCCTGGGTAAATACTTCATGAGACTAGAAGAGAGATTTCCAAATTTATACTAAAACTTTCTTTTCTTCCTTTTCTACCTCCTACTCGGCCACACCTAAAGAGGCCCATTAACAGGAGTTTTTCACATTAAGGGGGAGCTGATGTAGTCTTAAGGGGGTATCCTGGAGAGACGAGTAGAAATTAGACAGTGGGCTTGGAAACTGACCCATAAGCCACATTAAGGAATGTGAACTTTATATTATCCAGTAGGAGTGAACAATAACTAACGTAAACACCGTAAAAATTCAGATTCTCATCTTTATAGGTAGTTTTTTTATTGCTTACTTTTTGTGTGCTAGATTTGCATAAATACAGTATGATTTATGCTAACAGTAGCTTTCCACTTCACCTTTGATTTCTATCAAAGAGTTTTGAAAATACATTTATCTGCCAGACACAGAAATCTGGTAGGTGACCCTTGGATTTAAAGAATATTGTTTAATCAGCATGATCCCAGTAATAGATAAGTTAAATTTCCTTTGTAAGTCCTCTCAAGAACTTGTGTTTGTTTATAACATATGCTTTAATAAGGTCATCGTACCGGCTGTCAAGTTGGCAGTCTCTTGAGTGGAAAGAGGATCTATTCCTTACTCACAGACTTTTTGAATGAGCTCATCCACTTTTAGTCTTTGGTTAGGATCTATAATTATTAAATATTTTGCACATTTTCATAGATCCTAAGTTTTATATTATTGAATTTTCTGTTTATACTTTTCCATGTTTCTGAAGGGATGTGCTGTGCTTAGTCGCTCAGTCGTGTCCGACTCTTTGAGACCCCGTGGACTGTAGCCCGCCAGGCTTCTCTGCCCATGGGGCTTCTTCAGGCAAGAATACTGGAGTGGGTAGCCTTTCCCTTCTCCAGGGGATCTTCCCAACCCAGGGATTGAACCCAAGTCTCCCACATTGCAGGTGGATTCTTTACCCACTGAGCCACCACGGAAGCCCTCTGAAGGTATATGCCACTCCAAAATAGGCCACTTCAAAAAAAAGGTTACTTTGAGCTGAAGGCAATTAAGAAGCAGCAAAGACAGAAAAAACTATTTTTCCTTCCACTATCTGCCTAAAAGTAGGACATAAATTTCCTTTTGTGAAGGTCCGACTTCTCTCCTGTACCAGAAGAATAACTGCTATCATTGGAGACAGAAATTTGGGACTGAGATGGTCTACACAGTCAAACTTTACTAAAATAGCCTTTATCTTTTATTATTCTTCCTCATATATTTATTTTTGCCATAATTTACCACCCCTAGAAACTCAAACCTCCTTTCCCTTGTCTTGTCATTTTTCCACAGTTTATCACCCTTTTTTAAAATGGTGTATAAACTCCACATGTAATTGCTTCTCTTTGCACATAGAAATTAAATATTGACATCAAGTACATTTTGTTTGCATGTTTTTCTGTTTATCTTTTGTCAGTTTAATTTGCAGATCTCAGGATAGATCATCAGAGAATAGAGGAGAAGCTTTTTTTCCTTTCCTGAACTTCTGTATCATTTTCATGTTTTATCATGTTTAACGGCTTTTATGCTCTGGTTTGTGCTGTTTAAATGTTGCCTATAGCACTGATTTATTTTTGTCACTTTAGTTTTCAGATTAATGGTTGTCACTCCTGACTGCATAACAGAATGATCAGTGAGGCTTTTTAAAGGACCTAGTTTTCTGGGGCCTGTTCCAGAACAGACCCACTGAATCAGACTGTCTGGCTGTGGTCCATGAAATCTAATATCCAAAATCAGTGTCACAGAAAACCAGAGGCAGGCACACATTAAAGCAGTAAAGGCAAATCTTACTCAGTGACTATTGCAATAGTGGGAAAGAAACCTTGGGATGGAACTAGGCTTCATTCTGAATACAACAAGGGCAAATGGGGGTGGATAGCCAGGGAGCAAGGCGGGTGTCAGTGAATGAAAAATTACTAAGGGGTGTTGCCCTAAGGCAACTTGACAGGGTTCTTGCTAAAGGCAGGCTGGGGTGATAAGATTGAAGGTGGGATAAGGAGGTTCGAGGGTAGGGGATTTCATTAAACTGACCCAGCAGGACTCTTGCGGACACTGGACTATGGGGTCCAAGGACAAGCCCAGGAGCTGGCTGTGTGCTGCCCAGTCGTGTCTGACTCTTTGCAACCCTGCGTACTGTAGTCGCCAGGCTTCTCAGTCCATGGGATTCTCCAGTCAAGAAAACTGGAGGGGTTGCCATGCCCTCCTCCAGGTGATCTTCCTGACCCAGGGATCAAACCTGCATCTCTTATATCTCCTGCATTGCAGGTGGATTCTTTACTGCTGAGCCACCAGCTTCCTAAGGGCTAGGCCTCGTCACAAAGAGGACTCAGAAGAGCCTGACCAAGGAGAGAGTCTTTGTCAACATCAACAACTACTGCAAATTATAGCAAGGTAATTCTGATGTGTGCACCTGTGGTGAGAACTGCATCCTTATTCCCACAGAGGTGTGAGCCTTGATATTTCATTTAGGTCTTTTCTTGATCTCCTTTCTAGCAGCAACTTTGTGATTTGTAAATGGATAGCTTTCTCCAAAGCCTTTTCTTCCTTAGCCTTTTACTGGAGAGTACCATGGCACCAGAAGGAGAGAAGTTAAGAACAAATAATTCATGTTCTGAAGCAAATACACTTCAATAAATATTAAAGGCCTGCTGTGTTTCAGACAGTGTTCTAGTTGGTGGGGATATAGTAGTTAAAAAGCAGACATGGGACCACCCCTCTTATTAGTAAGGGACATGGTAGTCAAAGAGTAGAGTATAGTGTGTGGGTGTTCAGTCGTGTCTGATTCTTTGTGACCCCATGGTCACATGCCAGGCTCCTCTGTCCATGGGATTTCCCAGGCAAGAATACTAGAGTGGGTTGCACTTCCTTCTCCAGGGGATCTTCCCGACACAGGGATCGAACTCAGGTCTCTTGTGTCTCCTGCATTGGCAGGTGGATTCTTTACCACTGAGCCACCTGGGAAACCCAGAATATAGTATATCAATAAATAAACAAGTTAGTTTCACATAGTGATACACCATGCAGAAAATAAAAGAAGGGTATTATAGTGATTTGGGGAATGTTGTTTCAAGGACAGGAGGTTTAAACTGAAATTGTTACTACAGGCTGTTACTAGTCATGCTCAGGTTTGGGATCTAGTAATCCAGGCAGAGAAGTAATGGAGAGTACAAAGGCCCAGAGTCAGCAACGAGCTGGACTTACCTAAGGGACAGGAAGAAAGAGGGGAGCATTGTAGGCAGTGGTGTGTGGTGAACCTCCTGATATCTATGGGGGTGATTCTAAGGCTGTTAATCTTGAGCAGCTGGCTCAATTGTCATTTTAATAGTAAAATTGTTAAGACAAGTAAGACTGAGGCAAGTTGAAGGAAGCCTAGAGAATCAAGAGATGCCGATTAGGCATGAAGCTGTAAATAGGCTTTTGGAGCTGGGACTTTGCATCTGTGTGTGTGTGTGTCTGTCTGTCTGTCTGTCTGTCTTTCCCCCTCCCTTCCTCTTCTTTCGCTTGGTCCTTTGTACACGGCGGCCTCAGGGTAACCGCGTTCCTTGTGTGCTGCTTGTTGACCAGAGGCTGCTGAGTGATCATCCTCAGAGACACCCAGATACTGTGTGGCCTTCTCTAACCTAGCTGCGGAAGCCATGCAGCATCACAGACTCATCAGAGAATCTGCAGCAATGTTCTAAAACGATTACGTTATAGAATCCCTCATACTATTTTCTTTCAAGTTTAGTTATCATTTCCCTTTCAAAGTATTGCTGAACGATAGCTTATCTTTGCAACTATTAATCATAAAATGCATTCCTCTTTATATAGTTAAATTATTGCCTTATAACTATAAACCACTTATTTATGCTGTGCTGGTAGCTCAGAGGTCTTCATATCACCTCTTGTGTTACACAGATACCTCACTGAATCGTGTGACACTTAATCAAGTAAAATATTGAAGTCAGTAAAATTCTTGAGGCTTTTGAAATTCTTTAGAGGTCTCTAGGCCTATCTCCACCCCCACCCCCCCACCCCCCCACCAGCCCTATCCTTAAAGGATATAAGAGATTTCCAATTGTGGTTGTCATTTATTTGCTAGAATGAGTGCTATATCTGTTGGATGGTAAAATGAAAATTTTCAATTGCTAAAACTAAGGACTTTTAAAAGAGTTTATGCCTTGTGTGTTATTTTTGTATTTTGGAAAGAACAGTTGTTTTTTTTTTTAAAGTTTTTAATTTATTCCTTTTGGTTCAATTCTATTAGAAAGGGAAATAGGATTGTATCTTCTTTATATGAGGCTTTTAATAACACAAGATCTGTGATTCTTGTCCCTTTGTGTTCCACATCCTGGAAGCTTTGAGGAAAGAGCCATGCACAAGGATTCTGATTACTGACTTGGGGTGGGGTCCAGGTGTAGGTATCTCTACAGCTCCCGGAGGGTTTTTTTTTTTTTTTAATTTATTTTTGTTAGTTGGAGGCTAATTACTTTACAGTATTGTAGTGGTTTTTGTCATACATTGACATGAATCAGCCATGGATTTACATGTATTCCCCATCCCAATCCCCCCTCCCACCTCCCTCTCCACCCGATTCCTCTGGGTCTTCCCAGTGCACCAGGCCCGAGCATGACATCAGATTTGAGACCTCTCCCCCTCATCTGCTGGATCTAACTCTGGTATTTGCTGATGATAATCTTAGTCTCTGTAACAGGAAAAACAAATGGAAGCCCTGCCTGATGTGGCTGTTTTGGCGACTCGACTTAAAAACACTCTTATCCAGTACCACAACCTTGAAGATGAAAAGTGGCGAGTTGCTAAGAAGACGGTAAATTAATAAAATTATTTGTGTTTGGGATGTATCTTCTGATGAACTGCTGGGTGACTTTCAAAATGGTATGGAAAAATATGGACTACACTTCAGATGAATGTGCAGGGTAGATGAATGTGTCAGCACAACTGGTGGTTTAAGAGCTCACAGAGGAGGAACAGCAGTCCCACACCACGCGATTAGTTCTTCAGATAAAGGACACAAGAAGAGACTCATGGCAACAAGACTAAAGAGCAGCCTCTCAGGTCAATAAATAAAACATGTCATCATTAATTGAAGAAAGTATAGTAATTGATAGTTCGAAATCATTTCAGATATTTTAACAAGCCTGCGAGGAAGGTCCATTAATGTTCTTTTTTTCACCAGTATGACTTACCCAAACCGTCACATAGTTGGGTGTTAACAGAGCCAACCCTAGAAACCAGGACTCTTCCAGTTAAGTGCTTTAGTTATTCTGATATTCAGAATTTCTTAAGAGATGATCTGGAAAAAAATGTCGGGACTGATTCAGAGTAGTACTGTCATAATAGATGTGAACTGCTTGATTTTAAAAAGATACATGAGCAAATTCAGAATTAAATATTTAAGATTCCTATTATCTTAGACTAAATTCTTCAATAATGGTAAATAGATGAGATTGTAATTATGCAAATAATGGCCAATGAGAGTGCCATCACCAGATCTTAGTGTTTGGGTGTCTTGTCTTTAAGCTACTGAAAAACCTTTTTCTAAAGGTCTGTAATTTAAGTAAGATGTGTAGTACTTTAGGATACAGAAAAAATTCAGACATGGATTATTTGATGGTATGAGTGACTTGTACGTATTTCTTTGAATGTTTACTTATGTTTTATTTTCATGCAAAAGCTAATGCTGTAGACGTTATGAAATTGTCAGTTTTATATCTGGGTTGCCACCTATGTAATTATCACTATACACTGTTTTTATTTTTATAGAAAGATGTAACAATTTGGAGGAAACCTTCAGAAGAATTTAATGGATATCTGTAAGTAATTCTTGTAGTTTTACATAGCTCTTAAGATACTGTTAAACTTCAAATGTATATACACATATACTCATGATCACTAAATGATCATTGCCAGTAAAGTTTGGTTTTTTCTTTTAAGATTTTAAACTTTCTGAGAAGAAAATCATGTTATGCATTCAAAGCTTTTAAAATGTCTGTGTCCCTGGTGAATAGAGTTGGTGGTTTTGGGAATCATTAATGATGGTATAGCTGATAAAATCTTAATTTCTCATTGTGGTATATAAGATACTTCTAATATTCCTTCTGCATTTATTCAGTACTGTAGCATATTTTGCTCTAAGAATTTTCTTGAAGAAATCATTGGAAATTAATAATTATTTAAGTACTTGTCTCTTCTGTCACATTACTTAAAAAATTAAAAATTATAAACAACCTGAATAATCAATAGTTGAGGAATGATTTAATTATAAAATGTGCTATTTTACAATCTTTAGAAACCATATTTTCAGATATTATTTAAAAACATAAAAAATGCTAAATGAAAACTGAATAAAGCAGAGTACTAAACTGTAGCACAGTCATAAGTTGACTTTAACTATATTTTTATATTAAAATGTTTTTATTTAACACAAAAATATGTACCTCTAGATGGCAGTTTTATGTGTGATTTTTGTTTATTTATATTTTGCATATAGTAGAGTATGAATTATGTCTTTAACCAGTAAAAAAAAATGCTGTTTTTTAAAGCCAGTGCAAATCGGTGCCTTGTGTAATTGGAGTGGGATATTCATATTCTGGGGGCTTGGCACTTTTTAAAATGAAACTATTGACCACACTTTCTATATACAGAATGTTTTGAAGTGTATTACCAAAGATAGCATTTCAAGGAAGGTAAGTTGTACAGTATTTCTGAGAAGGACAGGGACACTAGAGTTGGATTAAACATTGTTAAGCAAGTGTGGACATTAATTCTTTAGATCAGTAATTTGCAGTGGGGGCTGAAAAAGTTTAAAAGTGCCTGGGGGCACTGTGCTCAGTGATACAAAACCTCACAGAAGAGCTAATACCTGTGCTGAGTCAGAAAGAACAGACAGGTGTTTATTATGGAATGAGGACAGATTCTTATTCCAGGCAGAGAGAACTGCACTTACCACATTAACACAGATGGCTTCCAGGTAGATGGGAAACACTGAGAGAGTGTGTTTACAGAATTTAGGCTCCCCTGGTGTCTCAGACAGTAAAGAATCTGCCTGCAAAGCAGGAGACTTGGGTGTGATCCCTGGGTCAGGAAGATCCCCTGGAGAAGAGAATGGCAATCCACTCCTGTATTCTTGACTGGAGAACTCCATGGACAGAGGAGCCTGGTGGGCTGCAGTCCACGGGTCATAAAGAGTCGAACACAACTGGGCGACTTGACTTTTTTTTACAGAAGTTCAAGTTGTGTTTATATAGTTGGAACATAAAGAATGGGAGTGAGGAGAGCACGTCTGAACGACTTTTGGATTCAAAACCAAGAAGTTCGGTTTTGTATTTATCCTCTGCTCAACCCAACCCTCCCAGGTTCTCAGAGGATTTTGCATTTATTATGGTAACAGTTATGACAGACAGAAATTAGCATGGGAAGTTTAGAGAAGAACTTGTATCCTGGGAGACCATGGCTGGCTTCTTAAAGTGTCCCTATGATTGTGTACAAAGTTTTGTGACAATGGGTGAATTCCTGGGAAGAGATCTGTGGCTTTTTTCAGATTCTTAAGAGTTATATGATCAGAAGAGCTAGAAACTGACGCAGTATTGAGTTGGACACAGAGTTCCCAATGAAGGATACAGCAGAGGAGCTGAAAAGGACAAATGAACTTGAAAGAGATGTGATGGTGATGGTGGTGTAACGATGACAGTGGTGATGATAACTAATATCTGTGGAAACCCACATGTTGTTCTGTGCACTTAATGTTTAGAACGTCATCTTCATAAAACATGGTTCTGACTGTTGGAATGAGGTTAAGAGAAAAAGAAGTGTTGAAGTTGAATCTCAGATTTCTAATTTGGGTGCCTGAATTAAATTGTATTACCCACCCCTACCCTCTACCCTCATCCCAAGTTAGAGAGCCTAGGCAGAAGAGCAGATTTAGGACGGGGGATAATATAAGTTTGAGCTTGAGATATTTGCAAACTGATTTCATGCAAAGATGGGCTCCACAAAGGACAGAAATGGTATGGACCCAACAGAAGCAGAAGATAGTAAGAAGAGGTGGCAAGAATATAGAGAAGAACTGTACAAAAAAGATCTTCATGACCCAGATAATCACCATGGTGTGATCACTCACCTAGACCCAGACATCCTGGAATGTGAACTCAAGTGGGCCTTAGGAAGAAGCATCACTACGAACAAAGCTAGTGGAGGTGATGGAATTCCAGTTGAGCTATTTCAAATCCTGAAAGATGATGCTGTGAAAGTGCTGCACCCAATATGCCAGCAAATTTGGGAAACTCAGCAGTGGCCGCAGGACTGGAAAAGGTCAGTTTTCATTTCAGTCCCAAAGAAATGCAATCCCGAAGAATGCTCAAACTACTGCACAATTGCACTCATCTCACATGCTAGTAATGTAATGCTTAAAATTCTCCAAGCCAGGCTTCAGCAATATGTGAACCGTGAGCTTCCAGATGTTCAAGCTGGTTTTAGAAAAGGCAGAGGAACCAGAGATTAAATTGCCAGCATCTGCTGGATCATCAAAAAAGCAAGAGAGTTCCAGAGAAACGTCTATTTCTGCTTTATTGACTATGCCAAAGCCTTTGGCATATTGTGTGGATCACAATAAGCTGTGGAAAATTCTGAAAGAGATGGGAATACCAGACCACCTGACCTGCCTCTTGAGAAACCTGTATGGAGGTCAGGAAGCAACAGTTAGAACTGGACATGGGACAACAGACTGGGTCCAAATAGGAAAAGGAGTACGTCAAGGCTGTATATTGTCACCCTGCTTATTTAACTTATATGCAGAGTACATCATGAGAAACACTGGGCTGGACGAAGCACAAGCTGGAATCAAGATTGCCGGGGGAAATATCAATAACCTCAGATATGCAGATGACACCACCCTTATGGCAGAAAGTGAAGAAGAACTAAAGAGCCTCTTGATGAAAGTGAAAGAGGAGAGTGAAAAAGCTGGCTTAAAGCTGAACATTCAGAAAACTAAGATCATGGCATCTGGTCCCATCACTTCATGGCAAATAGATGGGGAAACAGTGGAAACAGTGTCAGACTTTATTTTGGGGGGCTCCAAAATCACTGCAGATGATGATTGCAGCCATGAAATTAAAAGATGCTTACTCCTTGGAAGGAAAGTTGTGACCAACCTAGACAGCATATTAAAAAGCAGAGACATTACATTGTCCACAGAGGTCCATCTAGTCAAGGCTATGGTTTTTCCAGTGGTCATGTATGGATGTGAGAGTTGGACTGTGAAGAAAACTGAGCGCTGAAGAATTGATGCTTTTGAACTGTGGTGTTGGGGAACACTCTTGAGAGACCCTTGGACTTCGAGGAGATCCAACCAGTCCATCCTAAAGGAGATCAGTCCTGGGTGTTCGTTGGAAGGACTGATGTTGAAGCTGAAACTCCAATACTTCGGCCACCTGATGAGAAGAGCTGACTCATTGGAAAAGACCCTGATTCTGGGAGGGGTTGGGGGCAGGAGGAGAAGGGGACGACAGAGGATGAGATGGCTGGATGGCATCACCGACTTAATGGACATGAGTTTGAGTAAACTCCGGGAGTTGGTGATGGACAGGGAGGCCTGGCGTGCTGCGGTCCATGGGGTCGCAAAGCGTCGGACCTGACCAAGCGACTGCACTGAACTGAACCGTGTGTCTTCTATAATAAGGACGTGCTGTTCTGTGCTAAGTCACTCAGTCGGGTCCAACTCTTTGCAACCTTATGGACTGTAGCCCACCAGTCTCCTCAGTCTGTGGGATTCTCCTGGCAAGAACACTGGAATGGGTTGCTGTGCCCTGCCCTAGGGGATCTTCCCGACCCAGGGATCAAACCTTGATCTCTAAAGTCTCCTGCATTGGGTGACAGGCTCTTTACCACTAGTACTGCCTGTTATGGGCTTTGCTGATGGCTCAGATGGTAAGGAATCTGTCTGCAGTGCAGGAGACCCAGGTTCAATCCCTGGGTTGGGAAGATCCCCTGGAGAAGGAAATGGCAATCCACTCCAGTATTCTTGCCTGGATAATCCCGTGGACAGAGGAGCCTCGCAGCCTACAGTCCTTAGGGTCACAAAGAGTCGGACACCGCTGAGCAACTAAGAAGCAGCATCTAAATATATATGTGTTACATTTATATTCTTCCAGTCTGTGACTAGTTTTTAAAGAAATTACTTATTTTGTCATTTGTGGTATGCAAGTTTTAATCATCTTGTTATTTATGTTTTATGTATTCAAATAATCTTCCTGTATCCTGAGGTTACAAAGATCGTAACTTACATAATTTTCTCAAAGTTTAAAAATTTTACCTTTTATATAGTGGTATTTAGTCTATCTGGAATTGTCTTGACTGATGTGAAGCAAGAATTCAGACTTCTTTTCTCTGTTAGGATAACTGAATCCATACACCATCTATGAAATAGTACATCTCTTTCGTACTGATATGGAATGCCACCTTTGAAATACGTTAAGTTCTGCTATTATTCATGAGTCAATCCTGGGTGTTCTATTCCTGGATGACCTATTTTTCTATTCCTAATAAAAAGTTTTTGGAAGTCAGGCTAAAACACGCGTATGCTAGGACCATGTTAGAGCACATCTGAGAAAAGCACCGCCGTGAACGTCGGGGAGCGTTGCGGCGTTCTGCAGGCTGTTCTTGGCCGCTGCGCAACATGAAGGCACTTAGTGTGCTTACGGTAATGCAGAAGATGGCCGTCAGGCCTCCTGTTAGATCTGAGGGCCTTTTAGAGCACATTCTGATGAAATAATTGATAGAACCTAATTTATCAGACAAGTTGTAAGGATTTACTCTTTTCAAAAAATCTTCACTAAAGTTTGCTTTTTTTGACGTGAACTCTGAGCTATGAGAGCATGCTGAAAGTTTCATCCCAGTAGCATCTGACTGTGATATTTTTTCTCCAGTTTCAAAGCCCAAGGTGTGATAGACGATGTTGTCAACAGTGTAATAGACCACATACGCCCAGGCCCCTGTCGCTTGGATTGGGACAGCTTAATGACCTCTTTGGATATTTTGGAGCACTTTGAAGAGGTATTTGTTTTGAAACGTTACTTCGGATTGTGTGTGTGTGTGTCGTGTGTGAGACTGTGCGCCGAGTGCTCAAGTGCATGTGAATGTGTATACACACTTGTATTCACTATTATATTCATTGCTTTGAGACTAAGTAGTCATGGCAAAGATCTCTTAATGAGTGTTAGTCAGAACTGAGTTTGTTTTTGAAATAGCTTTATCCTTTCTGCTTAAGAAAATTATGTCTTTAATTGTAGAACTTTGAGGTTCTGAAATCTAAAATTCTGAAAATACCACCATCACATTCAGTTTCCTAGATAATAGTATGCAGGTTTTCCATTAATATTAAGCCAGAATCAAAGATAAAAATGGCACCTTTGGTATTAAAGAATTATGTAACCAGAGTGGCTTTTTCTGTTTTATTAATTCATTTCTTGCCATGTTTATTTTAATCAAAGTATTTGTGGATTTTATCTTACACATCTACAGTCTACACTGCCTGCTTCCACTTATCATATAGGATATGAGGTGACTGTTTTGAAAGAGAGATTTGGATTCCGGGTAACTTACCTCTGTACTTTGATTGTATACCCTGCACATGTTCATATAGAACAGTGAGATATAGAATAGATTGCTAAATCTGCCAGAGTCACTGTAAGGAATGTTGTTAGTAATCATTATAACACATTTTAAGTGAGTGTTAATGTTTCACTACAGGTTAACTTACGTGAGTCTGTGTCTGTGTTTCCTGTAGAACTCACAGCTGTTTCCTATTCTTTCAGAATTGCTGTGTGATGCGTTACACAACTGCGGGTCAGCTTTGGAATATAATCTCCCCAAGAGAGTTTGTTGACTTCTCCTATACTGTGGGCTATAAAGAAGGGCTTTTATCCTGTGGTAAATGTCTCAAAACCTCTTACTTTCTCTCAGTTTGTTTTAACTTTTGAGTTTTCTAGGCTGGATATTTCTTTCTACACAAGATATATTTTCAACCGTCATGGTTGTTTTATAATCAGTAAGCTTGGTTTGCAAATGCTAAACCTTAGGGATGAAAGCAATGATACCAAGAAGGGTTTGCAGTCTTTCTGATGAGTGTTTGTTCCCCATTACATAGTATCCTTCATGTCACAGCTAACGAATATGGGTCACATGACTACCTCTAAGAAATGGGTCTCGTCAGTGGATTTCCTTCTAAGTTGCTCTCAAGAAATAGCTTCTTGGTCATATACTCTAAAAAAATATGCTCGGCATGTGCTAGAATATTTTTCCTTCCTTGATCTGTGTAGTCGTTTTCTTTTCAAAATTAAAAATACTGTTAGAAGGCTCATGCTTTTGAAAATATATCTGCAGGTAAATTAATGTTTTGTATGTACAGTGTATATTTGAGTTGGCAGTTTTAGGTACCCATCTCCCTGTTTGCTCTTAGTCATCAGAGCCGGGTTGCTCCCGGCCTGTGGAGCAAGGGCGGCACCACAGGTTTGATTCTTGGTACCTGGGCCCCACCACGGCAGGGAGGCTCATGTTCTCCAGGGAGTTACCAAGATGACATGCCCTTTATTCTGAGGGGGTTAGAACTTTCCCTAGTACACATCTACCAGGCTCTGTCAGAATTCTACTTGGTAATTATCTTTTTCATTCTTCCACAATCACTCTTGGGGCTTAATTTTTATCTATATAGACAAGAATGTTTAAATAAGCAATCTGATAATACTTTTAATGAGAGTTTTAGATTAATATCAGTCATTGCTATTAATAATGGTATTATTATTTTTTTTTAATTGCCTTGTAGGGATAAGTCTTGACTGGAATGAAAAGAGATCTGAATTTGTTCGTGGATATAACCATCCCTGTGGTTGGTTTTGTGTTCCTCTTAAAGAGAGTCCAAGCCGGAGTCTTTTGACAGGCTATATTCAGACGGATCTGCGTGGAATGATTCCCCAGTCTGCAGTAGATACAGCTATGGCAAGCACTTTAATCAACTTCTATGGTGATTTACAAAGAGCCCTAAAAAAGGCATAATATGTTTTAACTTAGAGTAGTAGTATATTCCCTGAATCAACTCCATCTCTTAGTTGCATGGCTCATAAAAAAATCATCCTTCCCTCTCTTCTGCATAGCCTGTAGAAAGTTTTGAGATATTTTTGGTTTATTTTATTCAGCAAGTAAATAGCTGGCTAGAGTGAGCATTTCTCAGTTTTCCTAAACAATTATTTGCACATTGTTTGGAATGGCAGTGTGTCTAGGAATGGAGAGGATGACAGAAATTCGCCAAGAAGTAGATGCAGGTCTTTGACATAAACCCTCAAGAAATTGAATAGTGCCTCAGTAGGAATATTCTGGCTGCTTAGAAATTAGAGAAAGCCAAGCTTCTTGCTGGTAGGCTAAAATCACCTGTTTCAGAGCTTTATAAACATTCTATAAAAGTTTTAACTTTGGGGGAAGTTAAATATTAATGTTTTACTCTATGTATGCTCTATGAGTTTAACAATATCTTGGACTAAAGAAAAATTACTTTTCTCTATACTTCCTAAAGATGAACTTCACTATTGAACTACTTTAAATATTGAAAATATCAGAAATAAGAATAGGTATTCTAATACAATGCAATTCAGTTTTGATACCTAGACAACAGTATTTTGTAGATATCTTTAAAAATATATTTGTATCTTTAGGTGCTTTTATTTTGGGAGTCTTAAAAGCCTTTATGCATGAATAAGACAGTGTAAAAAACTGCCAGATGTGTGCTGGGATAGCACAGTGATTGAGCAATATTCTGCGTTGTGTGAAATGGGTGGTGATATCCAGTACTAAACAATAGAGAATCATCTTTTTAGAAAGTTAGATTTGATGAATGTTTTGTACCTGTTTGAGTTTTAAATGTGTCACTCAACTCATAAATTACTCACTGTGTCATACACATTCACAATTGTGATGTAATTTCAGTCTGGAACTATAACAAATGCATTCATGGATTTATACGAATGCCTGGATAGTCATTTTATAGCTGGAATGGACTGTAATGCATCCCTTGATTCTGTGGCTGCGTTAAATGAACATTCCTGAATGATTTTAACATTCCACATGCTCTTTGGCATTTGCACTGTCTACCTGGTTTACATATAAGTTGAGTACTTGAGGTAACTCAGTGTATCTGTGCAAATTTTTATATTTATATTTCTGTATACGCACACATCTTGAAATCCATTTCAATATTCAGTGTGAGTTATTTATGTGTTGTTATCATTGTTCCCACTGTTTCATTTTCTCTTCTTTCTTTTTGGGTTAATGTGGGATAAAGTGAGCTCTGAAAATAATATTTACTGGATAGACCTCAAAGTGGGCCCCCCTGATGGCTCAGACGGTCAAGAATCTGCCTGAAATGCAGGACACCTGGCTTCAATTCCAGGGTCCCCTGGAGAAGGAAATGGCAACCCACTCCAGTACTCTTGCCTGGAGAATCCCATGGACAGAGGAGTCTGGTGGGCTATAGTCCATGGGGTTGCAAAGAGTGATATGACTGAACGACACTTTCACTTTAGACCAGGAGAAGCACAAAAACATATTATGGTTCAACTGCATGAAGGCGTGATCTGTATTTTACTTTCCTGTGTTTTCCTGACTGTTAAATAAAGCATAACTCATAGTTCTTCAGACCCATTTGAAAATAGAAAAAGTAGAGCTGATTTATTTTTACTTTTTTGCTATTGGAGATAATGTTCAAAACAAAAGGTGGCAGTACCATTATATCCATAGTGAATAATCTCACAAATTTTAGATTAAAAATAATTTGTTTCAAGGTCTGATAGAAGCAATGCAAAAAATGATCTTACATTCTTAATGTGAAATTTATTAATCACCAATGTTTTTCCAGATTGACTACCCAAATTTTTGAGTTGTTGAATTCCTCTGCTACTTCTTTTTCTTGCAATAAGGAAAGAGAACTGAGCAGTTTAACTTTCAGCTTCCCTTAGAAATTGTTAAATCTTAATTTTGACTTAATCTATTGTCTTTTATTTGGTTTTAATAGTGTAGAGTAGGGGGTTCCTTATACTCCAGTGTTCTGTCTAGCATGGCAAAATACCAGCAGGTGTCCAATTATGGGGTGCCCAGATTGGGTAAGGTTGCAGCAGATGTATATTACTATGAGGGCTATCATTGCCTAAGCTGGGGACTGCTGAAGGCAAATAAGCTGTCCACTCGCAGCTTCTCTGTGTTCTCTTGGTTTTTATAACTTATACCTGCAACTAGTGATTCCATAATCCACTCTTGAATGAGGATCCTTGCAGGTAACAGAACCCTCATGGAAAAATTTATTCAAATGTTGAGCCATCTGATGGACTGAAGGATCATATTTGAATTACGTGCAATTTACATACAGCTTCTGGAGGGCACTTCTAGACGTGTAGCTATTACCACAGTCCAGTTTTAGAACATTTCTGTCATTCAAAAGATCTCTTTTACCTGTTTGTTGAATCATATATAAACAGAGTTTAGCATAGTTGTTAGTATACAGATGATGATGAAAAAGAGCAGGTTTTGTTTGGTCTTGTACTCAAGAGTAGAGGTGTATTTGATTCCAAGCTCAAGAGCCTTGTGATAATAAGTTACATATGTCAAATACCATAATGATATGAAATTTAACAGTGTGGGTTGGGATTAATATTAACACATGTAATAGAATCTGCTGTTTCTGTAGCAGTGCCATAGAATAGAGAAATAATGTGAGCCATAATTGTAGATATAATTTAATTTTTCTAGCAGCTACATGAAAAAATTAAAAGAATCAGTGGAAGTTAATTTTAATAGTATAGTTCATTTCACTCAGCATATCCAAAATATTGTAATTTCAACATGTAATCATTATAGAAGTCTTTTAAGATAGCTTACATTCTTTTGTACTAATTTTTTGGTTTCTGGTGTGTATTTTACTAATTTGGGCTAACCACATGTCAAGTTAATTTTAATAACTTAATACACAGTTCTGTATTAATCTACATATTAATTTGTCTTTCTATAAGACATAGTATTTTCTATAAGACGTAGTAGAGAATTTCCTAGAATCACTCTCTTAAGTACAAAATCTTTTGTGGTCTCTGAAGCCTTCAGTGCTTGCTAAAAGTGAACTTCTTAACATTAGAAATAAATCAGTTAGAAATAAATATTAATTGTCAATAAAATGAAAATGATAGCCCAAAATATTTCCCTTTAAAGATAACAAACTTTTCATAGGGCTGTTGATGAAATGAAAGAATATAATCTGCCTTGTAGTAATGTGGTTGACTATTTTCTCTAGCTTATAGCTAGTTTATATTAGAAACGTGTATGTAGGAGATATTTGGCATAGTACTGTTTTCAGTACATGATACCTATTTTTTTAAGGAAGTTAGTTTCATACAAGAAGATAATTTATCATAAGTGATACTTTGCATGAAATGTTAGTTTGTATTGTTAATCTTTGGTTAATCATTGAAGTTTAACAGAATACTCAGCAATAATAATTATGAGAATTTAGTGTTCTGCAGTTATGTGTAATATAAACTGCTAGCTGCTAAAGACAGATTGTTCATGTTAAAATTCTCTTCATTTTGTTGTTCACTGAGGTTGGATGTATTTGAAACTGTAAATTTCTATATGTAAAACTATATATCACAATAAAAAGAGGCCTTTCTTTTCTCTCCTCCTCTCTTTTTCCTTCCTAACTGAAGGACATTTTATCAACACTCAGGTTGAATTAAATTAATATCTCAAGCTAAAAACTCTGTAACTGAGGTTGCCTCTGGAGAAGACAGGAAGCATTGCACTGTGCAGACTCCTAACGTCTGTCGAGCTTTTACGTGTGAGTGACCCCCTTCGATGTAGACAAACGCTTTACCTGTTTACTTTTAAGAACACGCTGCATCATTTGAATCAGTTGTTAAAATCCAGTTTCTTTTAATTAAGTGGATACTGTGGACATCACAACCCTATGCATAAATTAACAGAATCCAGGGAAGCTAGGAGACTTGACCTAGACCCTGTGTTATATAATTACTTATCCAGTCTGTCTCCCATACCTTTCTTCTTCAACTTTCAGAAGGAGGGGATGGTAGGATCGGAGCTTAGAAGAGACATTAGATTAATCCCAGAGCACAGGAAATTGAAATAATATATTTATTGTTTTGTTTCCAAAGATTTTACATGTATGGTTAAATAAAAATTCATTCCTTAGAATTCAATAAAAGCTGTATACCATATATAGATTTTATTTTTAAGAAGTTTGTATTTCTTTTATGAGCCAATATGTAAAACTGGAACTGTTGTTAAATGTAAAACTGGAACCTTTGTTAAACTAATAAGAGCATGTATTAATATAATTTATTAAATTTCTATGAAATATATCAATAAAATTTCTACACACTCTTATACTGATTGTTGATACTTAGTTGCTTTAACCTTATTTGAATTTAAAGTATGTAATTTAGCTTCTTGAATTCTTACAAAAGAAAATTACCAGCTGGAAAATTAAGATTAATAATGCACATGCTAACCCTGCCAATGTCATATAATATTAGTCACAATGCTGCTGAATTTTGATTTGCTGTTATATAGCAAAGGTGATGATATATTCTGCTGTTACTGCAGTAACATATAGGTAAGGCTTATTGTACACATTTTTAAATAATTGTATTAACTTGATTAGCAGTTGTGATGATTTCATTTGGAGTTGAAAAAAGCTGGAAGTGACTACAGAGGAACTACTGATCTATATTGTAAGAAAGTAGTTACGAATGCTGTGAGAAATATGCGATAGAAAATGTGACTATTAAGTGGTTTAAACAAAGAGTCAGGAATTCCTTGGCAGTCTAGCAGTGGTTAGACTGTACTGTCCTTTCTGAGGGTGCAGGTTTAATCCCTGGTTGAGGAACTGAAAGCCACTCAGTTGTGTCGACTCTGCGACCTCATGGACTGTACAGTCCGTGGAATTCTCCAGGCCAGAATACTGGAGTGCATAGTCTTTCCCTTCTCCAGGGGATCTTCCCAACCCAGGAATTGAACCCAGGTCTCCCATATTGCAGGTGGATTCTTCACCAGCTGAGCCACAAGGGAAGCCCAAGAATACTGGAGTGGGTAGCCTATCCCTTCTGCAGCAGATCTTCCCAACCCAGGAATCAAATTGTCTCCTACATTGCATGTAGATTTTTTACCAACTGAGCCATCAGGGAAGCCCAAGATCCAGTAAGACACAAGTCATGGCCAAAAAAAAAAAAATACCGAATAGGGAGTTGTTTTCCTCATTTAAGTCTGGATATGGGTAATCATTAGTGTTTATCATCAGCTCAAGGATGTCAGGGCCAGTGTTTCTGCAGTTTGCATCTTTCCCTCAGATATGATGAAGTGACCAACTAGCCCTGGACATTACACGTGGATCAGGTACGGAAGGAACGGGGAAGGCGTGGCACTGGTCATGTGGCTCTTATCAGGAAAGCAAATGCTCTTCCAGAGCCTCCAGTAGCTTTTCTTTGTAGTGGTCTGGGTCACATGACTACCCCTCGCTGGGTAGGCGAGGATTTCCAGTCTCTTGGAGGGAGTGTTGGTAATGACTCTGGCCAGTCATAGCATCTCCATGGGCCACCTCTGGAAATTGTATCAAGTTCCTTTGAACGTCAATGGGAAAGTGATAGACACACAAAGTAGAAATGAAAATTCCCAAGTGGGCATTCAGTCTGTCATGAAACATTCACTGGCCACCTTCCATATGGCAGATGCTACACAGCATCCTTATCAGGTAATGAGGTGATGGAGCTTCCTCAGTAGGTTGCTGTTAATGGTTTATGTCACATGGAATCCAATGTGAATGACCTTTGTTTATATTACATCGTTTCCACTTCTTGGAGCAAAGGGTCCCCCATGGATGACAACTTCCATACCAGGAGACAGAAAATTGCTGGAAAACATGAACTGCAAACCTGTCCTTGGAGATGGAGGGTGGTCCATGTCACTAGTCTTATCAGCTGGACAGGTGATTAGTGGAGTGTAGTATTCTGCCGAAAGAAAATATGGAAGAAGCGTAGTGTACAAACACCACATGGGCTTTTTACTCATTATTTGGATGGCATTTTCTTTACCAGAAAGCTTTACCTTCCTACTTAGGTTTTGCTTTAGTCACATACCTTAAGTACAAGCAGCTGATTTTTTATTAAAGGAAGTAGTCCAGAGATTGTGCAAAACAGGTTGAAATAAAAAAGATATTTCTAAAAAAAAAAAAAAGATATTTCTTATTGTCAAAAATGGGCTTGCAGATGGTTTTTTTCTCTAGCATTTCCCTTAATTAAGAAGTCATTGTTTAGGTGAGAATTTTGGACCTAGTAGTAGTTGGTAGCAAGCTGCAATTCTGAGAGGGTACCTCACTGAAATATTACGCCTTCCCCTCAAATATTTTACACAAATGTTTGCTAACTGATTGGATGGCCAAGCTCAAGAAAAACTTTCAGATCTTTTTACAACTCTTGTTGCCAACAATCAGTGTCTTAAGAGTGAAAATAAAGTATTTTCCCTTTCATTCTCAGGTCCTGTAGATTTGAAAGAATCATCATGAAGGGACCACTGCGTCTCATTTGGCCTGACAATTCGACATTAGGATTATTTCCTAAGGATAGATTTCCCCAAACTCAGAAAAGCTTTCTGTAGTGTTACTGAGAAAAAAATAATTGAGACTGGATTATTACACAACTGTCATAAATGTCTGTGAAGATTATGCAAAAAATGCTTTCTATAGTAGTGGTTGTTTTATCACTAAGTTGTGTCCAACCCTTTTGCGATCCCATAGCCTGCCAGGTTCCTCTGTCCATGGGATTTCCCAGCAAGAATACTGGAGTAGGTAGCCTTTCCCTTCCCCAGGGGATCTTCCCAAGCCGGGGATGGAACCCAGGTCTCCTGCTTGGCAGGTGGATTGTTCACCACTAAGCCACCCGGGAAGCCTGTGCTATGGTGATATAGGTTGATACAAAACAGTTGCAATATGATAAAGGCTCTAAGAACTAATGCTAGATAAAAAAGACAATGCTTGTCTTTGAAAGAATTCTTGTGGTAATTTTGTACTTTTCTGTATTTTCTGTTTTTTATAATTAAAATCAATTTTTACATGAATTTCTGCCTTGACTTTGGTGAACTGACTTCTCAGTTGTGAGAGCGCTGGACTAGGAGGTGGGCTGCCCAGATCTCTGCCACTAACTGTGATCATCGACAAGTCATTCCTCTCTGGCTGTTACGTCTCTTTAATAAATTGAGCCGGTTGGGTTAAATGAGTACAAAGATCCTCTTTTAACTTTATGGTTTTATGACATCATTATATAATATTAAAAATGCTGTGAAACCCAGGGTATAATTTTATCTGAGAGAATGGAAAAACACTCAAGGAACTTCAGATATAAGGAAATGTCCACTGTGCCACTCTTGAATTGTGCTATTTCAAACCACAGAATACAAAGTATCGGTGGGCTCTTTGATGATTTATTATCACACTGTACATGCAAACTGCTTGGCACGTTTCCCAGCAGTAGGTACATGCTGCTTTTGGCATGCTCTGACGCACCGGAGAGAGCTTACACAAAATAACGCAGGCCTCGCCAAGGTCATGCCGACAGCTAGTCTCCCGACATCCATCTGCTCGTGTCACACGCTCCGTTAGGCTCCTGGGAAACACCAGGCAAGGAGCATTTGAACCGCTGCACCGCGGGTGTCGTCCAGCCTGAGTCCGCGAGGCTGCCGGCCGCGCCCCCGCGTCCCCGGGCTGGGCGCCGTCTGGGCTCCGGTGTCTGCAGAGCGGGAGCCCCGCCGTCTCGGCCGCTGAAGACGACGCAGCCCGGTCAAAAGCAAACGCGTGGGACTCCGATGAATTCTCTACAGACATTCTCTACATTTATACTCATGGCCAGGGCAAACTTACACGTTTACCTAAAAAACACCGTAATGGATCTTTGTATTAAGGATTGATAGCACCGTTTTGACAGGTTTTAAAAATGAAATGTTGTCAGCTCTCCTTCCGGAGCTCCTTTCTTTCTTTCAATCAGAAATTGGGAAGGCAGCTATAGTCTCGGCTGTGAAAACTGAAATCTTGGCACTTGTTCTTTGTCCTTCAAAGGACCTGTTTTGGCTAATGGCTTGCGGTCTAAACTCCTGCAGATGTAGGATTCCTGTCTACAGTGGGATTCCATCCTTTCACATGAGCCTCCACACTGCTGTGAGCTGCTTAGGTCCTTAGCCCAGAATACTTTCGACAGTAACGTGATACAGACCGCCCCTCTCCAAGAAAAAACCAGAGAAGGCATATAGATAACGCCCCCTAAGTCTGGAAACCCTCCTAGGACCTATTCCTTTCTCAAATGCCTGCGCACTGGGGTTGTGTCCCCACAGCGCCTCTGTCTTAGCTTCCTTCCATCACTCAGATGACCGTCAGCCTTTGTCCCTTCCTTCATTTGCCCTGAGAAACAAGGCATTTACTAACCACAGAAGTCATCTGAAACAAGCAAAGTGGCAAGATGCCTAAAAGTATATATACTGTTACCTATTTCAAACTTTTAAAGTTTCCTGAAGATGGATGTAAAACACTGCTTGCAATGAGTAAAAAGGAAATTACAGAAGGGTGTATTAAGGGGCGAAACAGAGGGAGGGAGAAGACAGGCCTTCACAGGACCAGCTTGGAGTTTGGGGAAAGCAGCTCTGAGGGGTTTAAATTCCGTTGTCTGAGGGTTAGCACAGGTTATCTTTTGAAGTCTAAACTCCCAGTTATAATTCTATCTCAGATCTCGCAGGACTTGCCCTTTCAGGTCAGATTTTTTTTTTTTTTTTTTTAGATCAGACAATTTAAAAGGTTAAAACATCCACAAAAGCAGTAACTTTGACATAGGCCTCTGCTGACAAAGCTTTAGCAAGTGGTTAGGTGACGTTGTAGAGTCACGGCGAGTTATTCAGATGCTGGAGTTTTGCCAAATTTACTCAAGTAACCACTGTCATCCTTTACTCTGCTCTGTCAACGGCGACCTCGCCCATGCAGTTTGTGCTTTTAGTGACTGAGGCTTTGTTTCAACTGGTGACTTGCAAAAATATCTGTATGTGTTGGGTGATTTTTCTTCTGCTTGGGGTGCGCCAAGTCAGCCAGGTATGTAGATCACAGAAGGCTAGATGCTGAGGGAACGCCGCATAGGTATCTACCCAGAGTAAGAATAGGCGAGAGGAAGCCTGTCTGATTCAGCTTTGCGCATGGTCTAGACTTACACACGCTGAGCAGCGCTTCCCTGCAGATTCAGCCTTTCATCCCCAGCACTGTTCACCACATTTCTCAGCCAAACATTCTTCCTCTTCCCTGCCTACAAAGCTTCCCCTCATTCCTCATGTTTAGATGATGTTCCCAGGAAGCTTTCTTTGATCATTCTAAGCAAAGCGAGCTTTCACTGCCTGCCTGGGTGGAGCACAGGCTATAGATACAGTTGCTTTTTCAACTACAAAGCGCACTCCTAGAGGGGAGTGTGGGTTTAATTCAACTCTGACTCTTTCATGATATGTAATTGCTTTTCATGTAAAGTTTATTGAGGAAATGGGTTCCAGGCATGGTCTGCTCCTAGAAAGCTTCAGAACCACTAAATCGTTTCATTAAAGTGTGTTTGTGATGGAGGCCTGATTCTCCCTAAACACTGTTTAACCTTATTCTGGGAGGAAAATTACCTATTTTGGTTTGTTCATTTCTAAGGGAAGCTGGTGACCCAGATATTGAGAGAGAGGTGAAAATGATAAGCTTAATTCACTAACTGCCTTCAAACTCTGGGCAGTCGAGGAGAGCGGGTGGTGGGCGTGTGGAGCCCGGTCTCACCACCTCCCCTCTCCACTCCAGGAAAGGCTCCGTCCTGCGCACATCAGTCGCGAGGAGCCAGCAGACAGCGCGTCTCTTTGTTCCCGAGTTCTACAGTGTATCCCAATGGCTACAGCATATTGATTGCTGCGACAGTTTAAACAAAACAGCATGTTATTTAAAGTCATGATATAATCTTAGGTATTCCTAATAAGAAGTTGATAATAGGTCTTCTACTCAATATCTCATCTGTAACCTTTCGGCTAGAGATATTCAGAATCAAACACTAAGGTCACATGTACCTACATCCTCAGTGTCTGGGCCCGCTGCTTCCCTTAAGGCAGGTGAAATGAACGGTTTTTTTGTGACATAAATAGATTAAGGAAAGGGGCCCTCTTGGATTTCTAAATAAGTAAGAAGAAGAAGGGAAAGCATTTGTTCAAAGCCTTCTCTTTTTGAAGAAATGAAATATATGACGACATTCAAAAAAACACAGGGATTGTAAAGTAAAAAGTTAGCTGTTTGCCTGCTTCCTGAGCTATAGATAAACAAGTCAATACTGAATTATAACCAAGTCAAGTCATACTGTAAACTTTTTCAGGAATGATGCCTTTTTGAATTTTAGTTCTGTAGGGAAAGTTTACTAAGCCGTACTTCCAGCAAAATTACTGCTGTGAATAATTATTCACAGAATTATTGTTCTCCACAGAAAGAGACCTGTCCTGACTTCCTAAAAGGCAAATGAGATGAAGAACCGTATGCTAAGAAGAAGTCTGGAGTATGGGAGACTGTTCCTAGCTGCTACCAGAAAGGCAGGGTGCCGTGAAAAACCAAGGGTCATCAGTGTCTTCTGCAAAGGGCCAGATGAGGCTTCCCACACAGTCTCTGTGGGACCCACTCCAGCGCACCCTAGCAGTGGCAGCTACAGCCAACGATAACTAAGTGAGCACGGTTGTGTTCCAATAAAACTTTATTTATGAATAAATAGGTCTCTGGTATATTTGGTCCATGACCCATAGTTTGCCTGACTCTTGGAAAGCTGATCTTTGAAGATTTTTATTTCCTTGTGTAATTATGTGGAAATTATTATTTTTAATGCACATCTAAGTTTTATGTGTATATCACAAAGACCACAGATAACAAAATGATGGCATTCAAATTTAAAAAAAAAAAAAAAAAGAGTACTGGCCTCTAACTTTTCTCCTAAGAATCCTCTTTTCGTGAGACCCACACATCATTGAACATAAGGAGTTAACCCCCCGTCACCTGTCTGCTGACCTCACTCGGCAAACTCAGGTCAGGCGGTGTTCGTCACTCAGCCGGATCCAACTCTGAGACTCCCTGGACTGCAGCCGCCAGGCTCCTCTGTCCGTGGGATTCTCCAGGCAGGAACACTGGAGTGGGCTGCCATGCCCTCCTCCAGAGGACCTTCCTGACCCAGGGACTGAACCCGGGTCTCCTGCATCGCAGGCGGATTCTTACTGTCTGAGGCCCCAGGGAACCCCCAGGAAACATACAGGACATGTTTAAATGTTCAGGATGGCGGAGTGACGTCAGTCAGACATGGAGTGACGTCAGTCAGACATGGAATGCACGACTACTACGTTGTTTGGACCTGACTAGTTAATAAAGGGGCGTGTTGGCGATTCTTGCTGGGTGGCCTTGAAAATATTACTGAAATTAGGGGTTGTTGCTGTTCAGTCGCTCAGTCGTGTCCAACTCTTTGCCACCCTGTGGACTGAAGCATGCCAGGCTTCCCTGTCCTTCACCATCTCCTGGAGTTTGCTCAAAAGGGTGCATGAGTATAAACATTTTGGGAACTTTGAAAGTAATAACAATCTTGACAGAAAATGTAAACAAAATCTTAACTCATGAATATGCTATTTGCATTCTACTATATATTAGCTGCATGATAGGCTATAAAATAAGTTAAAAAGAGGCAGTTATGAGGTGACAGTTGTCACATTAAAGTCCTTCTTACTTGTATCCATTACAAAGCAGATTAACTACCAGACCTGTATCAAGCGAAGTACAAGGAAAAGACAAACCTAGTAAATTTTCATCATCCGCAACTGATTGTCGGAGTGCTTAGGGAAAACAATGGCTCTCAAAAATTCAAATATGAAGCCTACTGTATTTGCATAACCCAAAATAATTTTTAAATGGAAAATAAATATTATTATATAATCTGATGAAGATTACCCATGTCATTTTTAACAAAGCGAATCACAGTAAAGATAACACAGATATAAATATTGCATGTCCATGGGCATTCCAGGTCATTTTTCAAAATGTGCTGAAAACAATTATTTAAGAAGACAAACATGATTTTGCAGTCTTAGAATTGCTATTTGGAGTTTCAAACTAAATTCTGGCCACCAAGGGCTCCACATTCCTTCAGCCAGTCTGGGATACTTTCTAGGATTTTAGAAGACTTAGTTTTGAAAGGCAGCTTGATGGCCATAGGGATGGAACAAAACATTGATCTGGGACAAGTGGTAGCAAACCAAGTCTTGAGCAGATGACTGGTGAGATGCCATTGCCCATTATAGACTATGGCACCGTACCAACATTCGAGCAGCATCACTGGAAGAGGCTTTCTCCCGTTTGGCTCATTTGACCTCAGTCAAGTCAGATGCCCGGAGTCTTTGCTAGAGCGATGCTTATTCCCGCCAAGGACTCAGATGGTCTGTTCTCATGGCAACACTTCTCTCTTGTCCTAGGTGGACCCCTGGGCCAGGTGACAAGGAAAAGACTGGATCTTGAGGTTAAAATCATGCAATCAAACCTTCTAGAGCACACCACAGAGTGTGTGAAAATTAGAATTTTGAACAAGCAAACAAAAATTAGTCAAGTTTGTTATTGCTCTCCAAGATAAGTATATAAATGGATGGGCTTTACGAGCTGAGACTATATTATCTGATCTCAGATGATATTTGAAAGTAATAATGACAAAAACTGGCCTTTAATAGATCTGGATACAGAAAGATGAAATGCTGAACTAGGTTAACATGGGTGGATAGCTGATATCGCTCCAGTGACATTTTAGGTTCTTTTTCTATTTGTCAAGAAGCCAGAAACTCACCCTGAGTTGTGCCAGGGGAAGAGAAGAACTTTGAACAAAAAAAGTTGTAGAAAATTATTGGCTACATTTCTGCTTATCATGTGGTTTTGAGTATTACAATACCAATATTGAGATTATATGTGCACAAATGTTTTCAAAAAACGCTGAAGGTCTAACCAGTAAGCAATTTTTAACCAATAAACACTCAAAACGTTAGCAATGACCCTGATCAGAAACATGTCAGTGATCAACACTGAGGAAATTTGAATGTGACCAAACAGGAAGCAATTACAAGGATATTACAAATCCTATTATACAAGTGAATGTCTGGAAATTTTGCGCCAGCTAAAGTAGACCTCGGTGACCAGACTGAATGCTCTGCAACGACAAGTAAATTACATAATGGCATCGTAAGTATGCAACTGACTCTGCTTAGCATACTTAAGTCAATTTATGTGGAGTCAGCCTCATCAGGGAAAACCTAATGCTTATTCACTTTTTTGACTTTTTGTATTTGCTTTGCAAAGACAATCCTAAAACAGAATGCTTTACTGATTTTATCTTTTGTCTTTTTGACATTTACTTCTTTTATTTTGCAATTTGAAATGCAACCAGATGCTTCTGTGAAATAACTGAATTATGAAACAAAAACAAAATTACTTTCTCTAAATCTTCAGCCTACGGGCAATCCACAAGCAGTTACCCTGCATGTGAAACCAGAAAAATAAGGATTGCTAAACATTCTAAATTACAAAATATGGTTAAAATACTATGTAATTGAGGTCACAGTAAAAGGCAAACTGTTCCTTTTAACGTCTGCCACTAAAAGTGGCTATAGAACCTTGAGGATTATTGTAACATAGCAATATTTAAGAAAATTCCAAAAGTCTTTTGAATCAATGCGTAATGGCAGTGTTGATTAAACCCGTCTAAAGAAATCTAAAAAATGTCAACCGATGGTCATAGTCTCATTTTAGGGATAGCAGAGATGATGTCATCTTCATCAGTCTTTATCATGTAAATCTGTGTTTCAGAAGCCTACAAAATCCCACTGAGGTTCTATGTGCAGCCCTTCTTGAATGAGGAAACCTGTTCGCCCACCGTAGATTTTGGTTTGTGAGAACATGACTGGATTCATGGCTGTCCGAGACTCTGGCCTGTGGTCCAGATTCCGGGGTCCAAAGAGGGATGAGAGGAGCTGTGGCCAACGGACAACTTACCGACGCGCAGGAAAGCACAGTTCTCTAAAGTCACGCTGGGAGACACGCCTCCTCTGAAGCACCTGATGGAACAGACGTGGCCAACAGAGTTTGTACTCACTTAAGTCTATGACATTTCTGAAACATTTTCTTTTTGGCCTCCTGCCAACTGATCAGTGTGGGAAACTGAGGCAGCTCAGACCCACGCGCAGACGTTCGAGTGTCCTTTGCTCTCACGGTGCTCTGGCCCGGCGCTCTTCCAGACGAGCAGCCACTGCTCACAGGTGGCTGCTGGTCACTTGATGCACCAAAATGCTAACACATCCCACTTTTCAAAACTCAATACAAAAATAAAAAATTTAAAACATTGTGTTAGTTTTTCATATTGATTATATATTAGAATAATAGTTTGGATATATTAAAATATACAGTTAATTTTATCAGCTTTTTTTTTTTACTTTAAAAAATGTGTCTAAGAGAAAAGTTAAAATTACATATGTGGCTTGTATCATTCATATCAGGCGGGACTTTTTCTAGACAATAACGTCTATAACAGTGTCATTCTAATTTCTACCTTACTTATGTATTTGTGGGACAAATGTGCTCTTCTGGTTTGAGAAAAAACCACTGGGATTCCAATTAGACTTTTTTAATGGGGAAAATAATTCAAGATTGTTCGTCTCTGTGGCAAAATAGTCTGGTTTATGCTATGTATCTGAACTTATTTGAGAACAAAAATCAATAACACAATATAATAACTGTCAGTTCTAAAATGCAAAATGTAGTTTATTGTTTGCTGAAATTCCCTTGATCATTTTGCTTTGTGACTATATCATCAAATAAAGGAAACATTACAAAATAATTCATCAAGTTAAGGTTCTATCTGCATTAGTCTACTATTATTTAGCTAAGTACTCTTTGAGAGAGATAATATATCCCATTTTAACAGGGAATATAAATGTGTATTGTTTTTTCAAAAATGTTAACTATGGTAATTTAAATAGCATCTCTATGAAATCTCAGGTTGAATCATTTGGATGAAATGATAGATTTTTGTGAAAGCTTGTTTTCCACTGAAATGACTCTCTCAGTCGTTTAGGCATTATCAGGTCTTAATTTTTAACATTCAAATCAATATCTAAAACTCCCTCTCATTTTGAGAATGCAAGCTGCAGGTTAAAAAGAGGAAATGACACTCACACCCTCACTCCTCAGGGAGCGGGCGTGTGCGCTGGTGTAACTGGGTGAGTTCTTAAACGCACACTGGCTCCTGGATCTGCAGCGCTCTTCACACAACACGGTCCCCAGGTCCGACCCATGCAGGCAGCCGAGAGGGCTGGGGTGATACGGGGGCTGGGGGGACAGGGACGTGGGCTGGGGGGACCCTGTGTCTTCATCTGACTGTATGCCCCATTCCATTAAGATTCCTTTCCCTCTCTTCTTCCCTTTTCCAAATATATGGGGCGCTTGCCATCTATCACCTAACCATGTAGAGAGACTTCACAGGAAGTCTCCTCGGGAAAGGACACAAGGGATGAGAAAGCTGTGGTACATATACACAATGGAATATTACTCGGCCACTAAAATGGAAATCTTAATGCTTAGGGAATAAGGCATTCTTAAAAGGTTAAACCTAGTCAGCCTCTTATAATACCTAAAATGGAAACTGAGAGAATAAAGAAGGAAAGAGACAGTAAAGAAGATAAATAGTCTCTACTAGTTAATGAACATAAAACAAACTAAAGCATTCTTTCTCAGATGCTCACAGCTGTGAGCCTTGTGGGCCTCCTCTTCCATGTCAGTGACCCGTCAGGCCCTTATATGAGGGAAGACAAGAAGTCCTCCTTTATTTTCCTCATGAGAACAGTAGTGAAGTTAAGACCTGCACTTGGAAAGCAGAACGTCTACAAGGTCTGACAGTCCCCAGAATCCATAGGTTTAATTTTCCAACTTAATAGTTCTGAGGAATCACCAAAAGAATTTAAGACCTCTCTTTTTGATGAGGATTTTTATCTGATAGTCATTTTTATTGTCCAAAATTTTGGCCTGAAAATAATTTTTTTAAATTAAGGAAACCTACTAAAATATGCTATATAACTAAGTTGATTAAAATGTCCATTTAAGCTCAAACTAGAGATAAATCTGAGATGTTTGGAATTTAACTGTGAGTTTTTATAAGTAAAAAGTGTTTATGTGAAAACCAAAGAAAAATATTTTGAAAAAAATCATGGTGAAGTATTAGGTCTAATGTTACAGCTTCTCAAGAGTCTGATTTTAAATCAAAGTTTATTTTTTCCCTTTGTTTTTGTTTATTAAACTAAATGAAAAGTTGCACTGTCCTAAGTTTTTCAACATGGAAACTTTCAAAACTAAATTGTGAATTATGAGTGCTTCCATTCCAAGCATGAGAAAAAAGTATACTAGCTTTTTAGAAATATCTTTAGCCCATAAGCAATATATCTAAAGAACCATCAATTGAAGGAAAAAAGAACTTTTATAAACAAAAATGTTTTCTTACTATGTGTGTGCATGCTCAATTGTATCCGATCCCTTGCAAACCCATGGATTATAGCCCACCAGGCTCCTCTGTCCATGGGATTTTCCAGGCAAGAATACTGGAGTGGGTTGCCATTTCCTCCTCCAGGGAATCTTCCTGACCCAGGGATCAAACCCACATCTCCTGCATCGCAGGCTGATTCTTTACTGCTGGGCCATTGGGGAAGCCCCTTCCTTACTATAGTGAATTAAATAATGAATGATCTTACAGTGGGATATTACTCTCACTCTATTCAGACATTTTTGCACCAGCCATTCGTATAGATTTTTTATAAATTTAGAACCTTGGTTAGTATAGAATTTATCCATAAAAATGTTCCTATCTTTAAAACTGTACAAGCTCATGAATAAATTCAATTTTATTTGAAATGGCAAAGTCAGTCTTCACAGTCTAAGTCCAGTTTTTCTTTTTTCTCTAAGTTTCTTTTTCCCACTTCTAAGTGCTGCCCATCATAAGGACTTCTTATTAGGGAGCAGGTGAAGCTGAGAATAAATTCCTCAGCATGAGTTTGTAAAAGACTTTTTTCCAGGACTATAAAATGGTAGAATTTTGTGATAGAACATTTTGGGTTATTAGTAATATGGTGTATATAAATAAAGACAAGATAAAAAAAGCATTCTCCACACAAGGTTTACGGGCATATGGTTTCATAGCCCTTAAAATACGCTTCAGTTTCTTACCATTATAAGTGGTATTTTTGCAACTTTTTTTTGCACATACAACTATAACCTAACCATCTTCTTGTAAACAGTTTGAACACATTACTGAAGATATTGTAAATGTCATGGGAATACATCTTATAGCTCTACCTAGTATTAGCTGAGCAACAGTCCAAAGGAATTACCTTCTGAAGAAATCCAAAGGGTGAAGGATGACCAGGTTTTCAAAGCAAAAACAATTTGTTACTATTTACCTCAACTGTGCCACTACTGGTCCCTGAAAATGTATGTTTTTATATGTTGTGTTTACTTGCAATTTCAAATTTAATTCATCAGTATCTGATATCCATTACGTACCATAGGAGACACTATTTTTTCATAAAGCAGTCACATGCATTGAAGTTAGGATTACCAACTGATACGTATGTATTTTTTGCACCTCAGAAAAAGAATCACACTATAGTGCACATCATGCTTCCACCTTCCTTGCTGAAGGACAAAACGCACAAAGTGCCCAGATTTGGCTCCCACATGGGAAGAAAGCCACTAGTCCTCCGGCAGGACTGAGTCACCCTGCTGAGCTCCGACCTCCAGGGCAGGGTCCTCCTCGCTTCCTCCAGGGGCTGCCGCAGCTCCAGCGGTCGCCCGCGTCTCCCCGGCCGGGTGCCCCTCCATCTCCGGGTCGGTCCCCTCCATCTCCTCCTCCCACACCGCGGGCTCCATCCTGGGGGCCGGGTCTCCATCATCACCGCTGACCTCCTCCCCCGCCTGCACCTCCGGTAGCTCCACCCCAGCCCCTTCAGCTGCCCCAGGGGGCCCCTCGCCCCCCGGAACGCCCTCGTCGCCAGCCTGAGGTGGAGATGGCTCCCGGCTAGCGCGACCCTCCTGGACGCTGCTGTGGCTGCTGCTGGCACTGCCGAGCCTGGAGGAGGCCACCACGGCCTTGACCGCCGCCTGGGGAGACAGAGAGGTCAGTGCTACTTCCACTGAAAATCCCAAATCAGCGCTTGATCTCAATTTTGCATTTAGGGAGTGTTATTCTGTTACTATTTAGTCTTGGAAAGTGTATGATTCCAAGATTGTCTAATGAAAACTTATTTGAAGAATGAACAGCAAAATCTGTTTAATCTCAGATTAGTGTATTTAGTCATCTGGATGAAAGCCTAAATAAATGCACTTTCCCACGAATTGCCAATACTCAAAAATTTTAGTTGTGTTTCCCAAAGTGTGGGACACGAGTTCCATGGATGTTGATAGGTACTATCAAGATAAGAGAGTTCCATGGTCAAATTTCTTTGAGAAATTCTGGGTTAAGTCAAGGGTATTTAATCTAGGGTATTTCAAATTAATTTGATCATGAACCCTTCAGGTTTATTTAGTTTGTATCAACCTGTAAGCGACTACTGAATAGAACACTATTTTTCATCCCCCGCTGTCCTCTGAGATTTCCTATATGTATCAATCTCAGTGAAAGTCACTCAGTCCTGTCTGAGTCTTTGCGACCCCTGGACTGAATTCTTCAGGCCAGAACAGAATACTGGAGTGGGTAGCCTTTCCCTTCTCCAGGGGATCTTCCCAACCCAGGGATCAAACCCAGGTGTCCCACATTGCAGGTGGATTCTTTACCAGCTGAGCTATCAGGGAAGCCCTCCTATATGTATAGCTAGTCCTAAATACTACTATGTAAGAGAAAAACACTTCATCTCTATTCCATATATGTTCTATAAAAAGAGCTACAATTTGATGGATAATTTTCCTATCACTTGAATTATCTTAATTTTTATCAAGTATAATTATTTGCCTATATTATAAAATATAGTTGGAAAAAATTGTTTCCCAATTTTTGCATATTCAGAAAGAAGACAACTTTCTTAATAAATATTAGTTTCCTGAACATTTTCAAGCAGTTCAGCCTTAGTGAAATGGGAAGCAATGACAATGTATTTACCTGGTGAGTGAATCTCAACATCCCACACATTTCCCTTTATTGACAACGAATCCTGGGAATCCCTGGTGGTCAGTGGTAGGACTCAGCGCTTCACTAAGCTGCCCGGTGCCATTTCCTCCCCCAAAATTTCCCAAACAGAAAAACAAAACCCACACTGAATTCTTACAAGAGGATAACAGAACTGTGGTTGGCTTTATACCATCACTGTTGGGATTTCAAAGCAGCATTTTCCCAGGTACCACAGCAGACGAATAACAGTATTAGACAGACAATAGCAGACTTATCTTTGATTAGCAAGATATGACAGAAATCTTTTTTAAAAAATAAAACAAAATAAATGCCATCTAACCTTGAGCTTGCGCCGGGCATTGAATTCTTGGAGCTTCTTTTGAGCTGTATCCATGTGTACAAAGTTGGCTGCTTTACCTGTTACCCACGGGTGCTGGAGAGCTTGAAAGGTAGTCAGCCTTTTCTTAGGATCCAGTACAATTAATTTTCTGACCTGAAATGATAAAGAACCATTGACTTCTTAGGGAGATTTTCATGGTTACCTGGGCTTGCCCCTCAGCTCTGAACTTCTAGGTCTTATTTAATTTTCTTGGCAATACACTAAATATGTTATTATTCTATCTCCTTGGCAGTGCACTAAATATACATTAAACAACATTTTTAAGCCCCCAGGGGTCACTGTGGGGATGGCGTCAGGCAGCAGTAGCCGAGGAGTCTGAAAAGAGAGTGGTGTGTGTGAACCGAAAGCCCAAACTGACAGACAGATGCCCACAGATCAGAGAAACAAGGCTTGCCTTGACTGTGAACTGCAAGTACTTTGGGTGGGAACCAGCATCTGGATAATTCTAGGTTGTAACTTCATATTACTTAGAATTCAGAACTTAAACTACATCTCAGGGGAGATGGATCATTCATGTAGCCGTCATTCCTTCTGTGGGGACAGAAGGGCAAACAAGAGGGGGCAGGGTCACAGCCTTTATGATCACACCACAATCCTATCATGGAGTTCATAGTGTTCTCTAAGCCCTTGAGATCAGTTCAGTTCAGTCGCTCAGTCTTGTCACACTCTGCGACCCCATGGACTGCAGCAGGCCAGGCCTCCCTGTCCATCACCAAGTTTACTCAAACCCATGTCCACTGAGTGGGTGATGCCATCCAACCATCTCATCTTCTGTCGTCTCCTTCTCCTCCTGCCTTCAATCTTTCCCAGTATCAGGGTCTTTTCCAATGAGTTGGCTCTTCGCATCAAGTGGCCAAAATATTGGAGTTTCAGCTTCAGCATCAGTCCTTCCAATGAATATTCAGGACTGATCTTTAGGATGGACTGGTTGGATCTCTCGCAGTCCAAGGGGCTCTCAAGAGTCTTCCCCAACACCACAGTTCAAAAGCATCAATTCTTCAGTGCTTTCTTTATAGTCTAACTCGCACATCCATACATGACCACTGGAAAAAACATAGCCTTGACTAGATGGACCTTTGCTGGCAAAGTAATGTCTCTGCTTTTTAATATGCTGTCTAGGTTGGTCACAACTTTTCTTCCAAGGAGTAAGTGTCTTTTAATTTCATGGTTGCAGTCACCATCTGCAGTGATTTTGTAGCCCAAAAAAATAAAATCTGTCACTGTTTCCCCATCTATTTGCCATGAAGTGATGGGACCAGATGCCATGATCTTAGTTTTCTGAATGTTCAGCTTTAAGTCAACTTTTTCACTCTCCTCTTTCACGTTCATCAAGAGGCTTTTTAGTTCCTGTTCACTCTCTGCCATAAGGGTGGTGTCATCTATCATCTATCAAATATCTGAGGTTATTGATATTTCTCCCGGTAATCTTGATTCCAGCTTGTGCTTCATCCAGCCCCGTGTTTCTCATGATGTACTCTGCATATAAATTAAATAAGCATGGTGACAATATACAGCCTTGACGTACTCTTTTTCCTATTTGGAACCAGTCTGTTGTTCCGTGTCCAGTTCTAACTATTGCTTCCTGACCTGCATACAGATTTTTCAAGAGGCGGGTCAAGTGGTCTGGTATTCCCATCTCTTTCAGAATTTTCCACAGTTTATTGTGATCCACACAGTCAAAGGCTTTGGTATAGTCAATAAAGCAGAAATAGATGTTTTTCTGGAACTCTCTTGCTTTTTTGATGATCCAGCATATGTTGGCAATTTGATCTTCCCATCAGGAAGCTTTCATAAGCCTCTTATATGTTGAGGATACTTGAAGGACTATGCCAAGAGCTGGGGTAAAAGCCTACTTAGAATCAAAGAAAAGGTGTCAGTGGTTTGGGGATATGGTTTGTTTAAAAAGGACTGAATTCAAATGAATTGTAGCCCATTCTGGGAGGCTTACCCCTGATGGTGAGCATAAGCAGATAATGAATTGCCAGGGAGTTCAACAACCAAAATAATCCTCTGAGCCCTGGGCTCAGAGGGGTGACCTGGGATGAGGCAGAGACTACCTGGAGTCAGGAGGCACACTTAAGTGCTAACTTGTTCAAAGCCTCTACTTCTGTGATCTCAAAGACCCACATGTGCCTGACCTCAGACACCCACCCACCCCTACTTAGTGACTATGGACCCTCCTGGGCCCTCTTCTTACAGGACCTAATTTCCACCCTAATTTCCTTGTAAATACATTCTTACAGGCATGCAACATTTTAAAAAAAAAAAAAATTATGTAATCCTATCCATATCCTTATCAACTTTAGCTCCAATTCATGAGTGAGGGATGGCAGGAAGCTCAAAGATTTAGTGATTCATGTAATGTAAAACCTCATGTAACTGGTGGGGGCTATACTCATACTAGGGTTTGTCTTGTCTTAGAATTTGTCCTGTGGCCATGACACCACAGTGCCTTCCACGTAGACAAGCTTTCTGAGTTTCAGTCTGCTGGTGAGTAAAATGAGGGACTTTGGATGACTTAAGGCATAAGATCTTTTCTAACTCAAAAATCCAAAAACTGAACACAGGCTAACAAAATTAGGAAGCTAGTCAAATGAAGAATGAATATCTGGTCTCCTTTCACTTTCTGTTTTGTAGTATTTGCAAAGAAATGTATGTGGGATAGAGACACTGCATCTGAAAAGGGTACAATCTTGAGACCGTTTAGGCTTAAAGTCAGCGAGGAGGTGGAGGGAGATGAAGAATAATTAGGAAGAAGAATGCACAGCAGTAACAGATTTGATGGTGGTCAGAGCTGTCATCTGTTGGATACATACACTAATAATTTCATATAAGTGTTACCTAACCCTTAAAACATCCTTGACAATTAGATACTTCACGCTCATTTTGTAATCATCTGTTTCCTCTTCCCTATCATCACCGTTCTCTTCTACTCGAAAATACAAAGAATTTAAGGAAAGCCAATCTACACCAAAAATTTATATGTCATCATTCATCTTTACATTTGGAGACATTGATGCACTGAGTTTTTAAGAAACTTGTTGAAGATCAGAGAGACTCAGTGACCTCGTCAGGATTCAGACCCAAAGATGCGCCATTATCCTACAGCTCCACTTACAGACCAGCTCCCTACGCACCATGACAGAACAGATGCAGGTTTTGCTAATAAGTATTTTATTTAGGGGCTTAAAGATTCCTTTAGTTCTGAAGTTATGTAAATGCTTTAACCAACAGGTGGTATAGCTGAATGAAGGAACATCACAGGCTAACCCTCTTATCTATTTAACTTTTTATCAGAGATAAAAAGAAACAGAAGGGGGGCTAACTAATGGGATTATCATGAGTTAGTAACCATCACTAATGGTTACTTAGTATGTATCACATCCCTTAATTCTTCCAAAGACCTAAGGACAGGTACCAGTACCATCCAGAGAAGAAAACCGAAGCACAGAAGGGTTAGGTCAGCACCAAGTCAGAGCTGCAACTATTAGGAGGGGCGAGGGGATTGAACCCAGGCATGTGGGACTTCTAAGAATCCTTGGTCCATTTCCTGACTGATGGTTTCATTCAAGGAACATTTACTGAGCCTGCACTTCATGTCCACATGGCACTAAGATCTGGGCCCACCTGCTTCATCCTCTGCCAGAGCCTGAACCTCGTTAAGGAGCATCTCTGAGCGCATCATATGGAAACGATGCTCATCCTGAGAAAGGAAGCCTGGGGCGGAGGATCAAGCGGCAGGAGGCATGAACCGACTGTGAGGAGACCGGCGCGCCCCGAAGCCCAGGTCTACTCAGAGGCCAAGCGGCGGCCAGGGCTCCAAGCCGAGTCACCCGTGCGGTCCCCCCAGGGGCGGGGGTTCACGAGGGAGGCCCGCGCGCCCAGCGCATCCGCGGGCCGCACGGCAGAAAGCACCAACGCTGTGAAGCGTTATCCTTCGACTGAAACACGCTAAAAAGGATGAGCTACCCGTGTAAAGAGGGCTGTGTGTGTGTGTGTGGAGAGGAAGGAGCAGGGAGACAAGGGACATCACGGGGCGGACGGAGGAGCAGCGGCCACGCGCGGAGTCACGCCGCCGGGATGGGGGCGCCGCGCGTGGGGGACAGCGGTGTGTGTGTGCGTGTGTGTGTGTGTGTGTGTGTGGTGGAGAGGGAGAAGGAGGAGGATGGAGGGGCATCACAGAGGACGGAGGAGCAGTGGCCCAGACCCAGAGTCACACCAAGGACAGCGGTCTGTGTGTGTGTGTGTATCTGTGTGTGTGTCTGTCTGTGTGTGTGTGTCTGTATGTATGTGTGTGTGTGTGTGTGTGTGTGTATGTCTGTGTGTGTGTGTGTGTGTGGTGGAGAGGGAGAAGGAGGAGGATGGAGGGGCATCACAGAGGACGGAGGAGCAGTGGCCCAGACCCAGAGTCACACCAAGGACAGTGGTCTGTGTGTGTGTGTGTATCTGTGTGTGTGTCTGTCTGTGTGTGTGTGTCTGTATGTATGTGTGTGTGTGTGTGTGTGTGTGTGTGTGTGTGGTGGAGAGGGAGGAGGAGGACGACGACAGAGGGGCATCACAGAGGACGGAGGAGCAGTGGCCCAGACCCAGAGTCACGCCGAGGACAGCGGTGTGTGTGTGTGTGTGTGTGTGTGTGTGTGACGCCGCCAGGATGGGGGTCCGCGCGCCATGAGCGGAGGGGACCCCAGTCCCAAGTGAGGCCGCCCCCGGGTCCCGCGCGGGGCGGGCACTGCAGACACGCAGGAAGAGGCAGGGAGGGCAGGTGAGAGGCCGCGGCCACGATCCGGGAGGAGGGAGGGGGCTTGGCCGGGGGCTTCTCGGTGGAGCGGACAGACAGGCGGACACGGAGACGCTCAGGAGAGGGGGCGCGAGGTGGGAGGTGGCGACAACTCCGCATCACACACGCTGCCTCTCTGCAGACCCTGCTGGAAATGCCATGACCTCTTCACAGCACACAGATGGTACGGAGGGAAGAGAGCCCTGGAGAAGGGGCCCAGAAATCTGGATCCTTCCTTTGGAGCGGAGCAAGGCCTTTCTGCTGGGAAACTGTGCATCACTTCTCTGCGCTTGAGCAAACTCATCCTTAAAATTCAGGAAAGATTAAATGAGTCCTGAGATCCTTGGAGATCTAATCTTCTATGATTCAGAAGTCAGTTTTTCATCATTTCTGTGTGGTTTCTCTCTAGAACAGGGGTCCATAATCTCCACCCTGCGGACTGGTACTTCCTGTCTTATCAGCGGCAGTATTAGATTAGAAATAAAGTGCAAAATAAATGTGATCTGCTTGAATCATTTTGAAACTAGCCTCTCTACCTCCGGTCCATGGAAAAATTGTCTTCCATAAAGTTGGTCCCCGGTGCCAAAAAGATTGAGGACAACAGCTCTAAAGAATTGATGGTAAAAGCTTCAATGGCACCCCAGTAACTTCTTTATTTTAGAACCGGTGGGCCAGCGCCCCAGAGGATAGGCCAGCGCCCCACCTGTCCTGAATAAAGATAAACTCCAATACTACCGGAAGTGAGAAGTCAGTGAAACAAATGAAAAACCGAACAAAACGCACAATGTGACTCATTTATGACAGTCATGCGAGATAGGACTTGTGCTACCATCAGGATATTTTAATAAGTTTGAACATTTCAATAAATAATGTTGCTTTATTCAAAGTATAACTAATCTAGGTGACAGCAAGCCATCTTAAAAAATAATTCATTTGGGTATATTATGTTTGGAGTCACCCAGCACAGCTGTCTGCATAGCTTCATAGCTTCCAGGTTCTATATTACACTGACTAGATGATAAAAACTCATTAATTAATAAGCAGTAATTTGTGATAATTCAGCTAGAGATGAATCAAACTTTTTTCATTATAAGGAAAATAAGAAATAAGCTACTAAGAGAGATTAACTTTTAAAATGGCACTGCCCATTAATTAATTTTAAAAAATCAATGTAAGGGATTTTATTTCATTTTGTTTCAGTCACACTTACCAAATCCTTGGCATTCAGAGATACTTCATCCCACCAGGGGGAGATGAAGTAATATTCACAATTCAGAATTCTCCTGAACATGAATTGATCACCTCTCTCATCATAGAATGGTTCAAATCCACAAAGTCTAGAAGGACAAAATATACAAGATAAAATGCCTTTAAAAGCCTAAGTGTATGTCACCAATTTTTGGCAGAAATTCAATACTGTCCTTTTTCACAGCTTCCTGTGATGAGTGTACGTCTGCTAAGCTTAAGTGTGCAATTGCCTTGTTACAATTCATTTATGATTATATAAATATACAATCAAGTCTTCAGAGAAGTGAAAGTGAAGTCACTCAGTCCTGTCCAACTCTTTGTGACCCCATGGACTGGAGCCTACAATGCTCCTCTGTCCATGGGATTTTCCAGGCAAGAAAAATAGATACAAAATCAATTTAAGATTTCTACAAAAAGTTATGATCATATCAATGATTATGATACAAAACAACAATAATATTATAATGGCCAACACTATTACCAGCATTATGCTATAGTACTATTTCCACGTGTTTTTTTCCACCAGGAATTGAGAGGACACATTGGAGTTCCAATTTATCATAAAATGTTAAAGTTAGGATTTTGAGAATAAAAAGGTTAAAAGGTGCAAAGAAAAGTTGTTAGTGGTTTTTGTTCAGTCCTTTTCACTGAATTCTTCCATACAGATGAAAAACGTGTTGGCTTTCCATTCCACTCCAGTTTGGGTCTCAGCGTGAACACAGACAGGAGCCTCCACGGCCGCGGGGAACGGCCTTCTGAACTGACTGCAACAGGCGACGCAGCCCAGAGGATGGCGGCCAGGCACGCGAGCCTCGCTTCTGCACATCGCAGACATCTCACCCCGACCACCGTCACCTTCCAGCACGGTCACATAAAAATGTGGGAGAAAAGAAACAGAGCCACCCTTGGCACAAAAAAGAGAGACAGGAAAAGTGAGCTGCTGGTGGGACCACTAAGCCTCTAATGCTTACAGGTGAGGGAAGGTTCTAAATCACTGAAGACCAAAAGGGAACTGTAAAAAAAAAAAAAAAAAAAAAAGTCCTTGCCAGGGCGTGTGTTTCACGTGACAAAGAAGGAAGGAAAAAGAAGGAACACAGAAACATTTCCCCAAGTCCTTGCATCAAACTGGCCGGGCGGCGGCAGAGCGTGCAACAGTCCCGCGGATCCGGCAGGCGTTGAAGAGGAAGCAGTTTCTCCCGCTCCTTGGCTCAGGGATCCTGCTCGACAGTCCTGGTTTCTTTCAAATACTGCAGAGCCAGCCGGGTAAAGGTGAGGCTCGGGAGCCCTGAGGCCGGGCTGGGCGCCCCCGGAGCACTGCGGGGCCCCGGGGAGACGCGGCTCCAGCAGAGGAGCGGGGCACACGGCACACGGGCCTGCAGCCCGGCCTCCATCAGACGCGGCCGCTGCCCGCGACTCGCGGGAAACCCGCCAGCCGCCCAGGCTTAGTTGAGGAAAGTCGCACGTTCCCTCTTCCGGCGTCTAGAGGGAAAAACGGCAGCCCTGCAAGTGCGGCACTCAGACGCCTTCCTGTCATCCTGGACACGTCAGCAAACCTGTGCGCCGCGACAGAGCGCACAGTTTAGGTCCTTAGCCTGAAGGGTGGAGCCGGGAGGAGCAGACCCGGAGCAGCAGCCGAGCGCTCGGGCACAGGGAGGACCGCACGCCGCGGGCCGCCAGGAGCTGAGGCCCGAGGAGGAGCTGAGGCCGGAGGCCGAGGCGGTGCGTGAGCAGGGGCTCCGAGCCGCGGGGCAGGCACAGTGCTGAGAGCTGGAGGGGAGAGTGTGAATCTCTGATGTTATTGATTCTGACCTGAAAACCACAGCGGTTGCTTTGGTCTGTAGGGATAAAGGGCTTAGGTTTAGTAGGTAGAAGGAGCAGAATTCTGAGAAACAACAGGATGGCCAAGCTACTGTCATCCTTAGAAATAGCACGGTCAGAGCACAAAATAGCTGGGTAGAACTTTTAATAATAATAAAGGAGGTACATAAACCCAATGGCACAATCCGCTGGAGAAAATGTTCCAATGAGCCTTGCCTAGTGGACTTCATCAATCATTAATGGACTACAGATGAAATAAAAAGTCCCTAGGCTTAGGGGCTGAGAGAAGTCAGACCAGAACTAAAGGACATTAGCTGTGAGCGGCACTGTTAGCTGCTACCACTTACTCAGCCAGCAACTTTCAACTAATGGGCTTAAGTGAACGATGGGAAAGAAACCTGATTCTTAAAATTATTTTCAGGGTTATAAGATGCTTCTCCAACGGTCACATTTTTTTTTTTTTCTCTTCACTTTCCCGTGTTAGTAACATGGGAGTTTCACTCATTCCGTATTTCAGGTTTCCAGGGCAAATGTTATTAAATTTCCTACCTTGATCTCTCTGAGTTATTACATATCATTAATTCTTCAACCCCTTTCATTACATTTCAGTAAGAAACTCTACTTGGGTGGGCACGTTTACATTTTAGCAGCAAATATGAAGCAATATTTGTAGTTCAGTTTTTCACTGAACATCACTAAGCATAATATGTCACCCACACAATTCAGGAGCCAACCATCTTCCACAGCACAATAGTGATCTTAAATGTAAGCTGAAGGAATTCTATGACGTGACCTTATGAATTCATTACTAATGAATTAAGCACTAAGTGTGACAAACAAATTACCTAAAAGTTTGCACTTTCATAAGAAAAAACATGGTTCCCTAGCTCTCTAAATTCTTTTCAAGCTTAAATATGTCCTGGAAACACAGGGAAGTGATCACTGAAAATATCTTTTGACATTACATAATAGCAGATGACTATTTTAGGGTGTGCTTGTTAAACCTTTTTATGGTTGCTACTGACCAATATATAAACCCCGGTGAACTCAAGAGTTTGCTAACTTGCTTGGAAGTCTACCCTAGTTACCCTCTTCCTAGCCCATATTACCTAGACACTGCACTTTCTAAGATCACAATTAAATTAACCAAATCAAACGTCTTCCTACTATGGACTGAACTGTGTTCTTCCCAGTCAGGATGTTGAGGCCCCAAGCCCCTGCATGATAGCACCTAGAGATGAGGCCACGACAGTGGGGCCTTGTGCTGTGATCAGCGCTCTCACAGAAGAGGGACCACAGAACGTGCTCCTGCCTTGGGAGGATTCAGGCAGAAGGCAGCTGTCTGCAGCCAGGAAGACCACTCTCACCAGGACCTGAGCTACTAGCACCTCTGACCTCCAGACTCCATTTTGGCAGTACCCAGTCTCTGTGTTTTGTTATAAAGCCTGAGCTGCCTAATTCACTTTCTTCCACACCCTTCAAAATCTCTTTACAGATTTGAACAATACAGGTTCCAACAATTAACTTGGGCTTCCCAGGTGGTGCAGTAATAAAGAATCCACCTGTATCGTAAAGTAACTAGCCTCCAACTAATAAAAATAAATGGAAAATAAATGAATAAATAAAAGCCAGGAAAAAAAAAAAAAAGAATCCACCTGTCAATTCAGGAGATGCAAGAGATGTAGGTTCAATCCCTGGGTTGGGCAGATACCCTGAAGAAGGAAAGGGCAATGCACTCCAGTGTTCTTGCCTGGAGAATCCCACAGACAGAGGAGCCTGGTGGGCTACAGGCCATGGGGTCACAAAGAGCCGGACACGGCTGAGTGCGCACGGCAGACGCGCAGCAGTGAGCCCTGCAGCGGCTCTGACACCAGGTCCACCTGCTGTGGCTCAGCTCGGGAGCGCAGTGAGGTGCCGCTCTTGCAGCGGTTCTACAGGCAGCCTTCCTCGCCGGACACTCTCCCGTCACGCTAGGCTATTTCCTTCATGTTTGTCTGCAATTCCGTCATCTCTTTGCCAGACTGAAGCCCCTTCTTTATTAGTAGATAGGAGCTTAGAAACGGAGCTGGAGATACCAGAGAGTGAAAGATTCAGCCCATTTTTTTTTTTTTTTCTACCAGAGAGAAGTTTTCCCTGAGTTCAGGGTATTATACTAAAGGTCCTTGAGAACTTAACACATATAGGAAATAAAACTGATGGTCAAAATGCCTTTAAAACATTCCTGATAAGACATACATCAGTTGGGATTGCTTCAGAGGTTAAAGAACCATTTGTCCCTTAAAAAGGAATAATACTCTTATTATTTGGATGATGTGCATGTAAGTAAAACAAGAGCAAGTTTAATAGGTGGATTGGTTTCATGCTCATTCAGTTCAGTCAGTTCAGTTCAGTCGCTCAGTCATGTCGACTCTTTGCGACCCCAAGAAACTGCAGCATGCCAGGCCTCCCTTTCCATCACCAACTCCCAGAGTCCACCCAACCCATGTCCATTGAGTCGGTGATGCCATCCAGCCATCTCATCCTCTGTCATCCCCTTCTCCTCCTGCCCTCAGTCTTTCCCAGAATCAGGATCTTTTCAAATGAGTCAGCTCTTCTCATCAGGTGGCCAAAGTATTGGAGTTTCAGCTTCAGCATCAGTCCATCCAATGAACATTCAGATCTGATTTCCTTTAGGATGGACTGTTTGGATCTCCTTGCAGTCCAAGGGACTCTCAAGAGTCTTCTTCAACACCACAGTTCAAAAGCATCAATTCTTCGGCCCTCAGCTTTCTTTATAGTCCAACTCTCACATCCATGCATGACCACGGGGAAAAACCATAGCCTTGACTAGACGGACCTTTGTTGGCAAAGTAATGTCTCTGCTTTTTAATATGCTTTCTAGGTTGGTCATAACTTTCCTTCCAAGGAGTAAGCGTCTTTTAATTTCATGACTGCAATCACCATCTGCAGTGATGTTCATTACTACCATCAAATAGTGAATTGTTCCCCAAGTCTGCGATATACTGCATAGTACAATGAGACATAGTGAAGCAAGCCCTAGACAGAAGTTCTTGCCCCAAGAAAACTACAAAATAAAACATGATGCTCATTTTCTGAAAATTCTTTCATTAACTACTTTTAGTACATCATAGAGAACCACAAAAAGTTAAAAGGAATCTTGCTTTTTTTAATGAGGATTGTAAGTAATTGGGCTCCCCAGGTGATGCTAGTGGTAAAGAAACTGCCTGCCAAAGCAGGAGACATAAGAGACGTGGGTTCGATCCCTGGGTGGGAAAGATCCCCTGGAGGAGGGCATGGCAACCCACTCCAGTATTCCTGCCTGGAGAATCCCATGGACAGAGGAGCCTGGCAGGCTACAGTCCATGGGATCGCAAAGAGTTGGACACATCTGAAGCAACTTAGCATACATGCACACATAAGTAACTAGAAGATACTATAGCAAAAGGAAACGGTATGCTATTCACTTACAAGATGTAGGTGATTATTCCCACAGACCACATGTCCACCTCGGGTCCATAGGCACAGCCTCTAAGGATTTCAGGTGCTGCAGAAAGAGTGAGAACTGTATTAGAGTTTAAATTCAATATTCACATTTTAGTAACAAGCAGTGGAGAAGAAATGAGTTCATCAACAGAAACTTCAGAACAGGTTTAGAACCAATTGTCTCTCCTCAAACCGAAGTATGAGGCTACAAATTCTTATGACTATTTTAGTGTAAAAGATTATAGTCTCTCTGTGCTTGGGGTACATAAAAATAAACTTAGTAACTTTAATATTCTACATCAGAACATCATGATACTTTTCAAATCAGATAGCTATAACTGTACTACAAAGGGAACTTTGTACACAGAAAAGAAAGAAATGAAATTTCAGCATAGGAAGAGGTAAGAGGCACAGTCAGGCCGCCTGAGGTCTCCGTGAGCTTGTGTTTCTGACCGCGTGCAGGGCAGGGGCAGGGGGGACGGCGTGAGGGCTGGACAGTCCAGCCCAGGTCTGGCGGCCCAGGTCTCGGCGCTGAAAAGTCCCCGCGCCGCAGAGCGCGGCTGTCCGCGGTCCCTCGGGATTGCAGGCTGAGAGGGCTTCCCTGTGTGCAGCCAGGCCGCTGCTCTCGGCCTGAAACGCAGGTCTTCTCCGCCCCGCACCGGCCCCCAGCGTAGACCCAGCTGTGAAAGAGGGTGACTGGGTCCCAGGGCCGGTCCCTGAGGACCGGAGGTGGTGTTTGCTGGCCCCACTAATAAAGGAAGGAGCGGAGAAGGGAGAGCTCTGCGCTTTGCGCGGCCGCAGGGCGCAGGTTTCCGGCCCAGAGCAGCCCTTTTCTATTCTGAACAGAGTGCTTTAGGGGGTCCGAGGGGTCCCCGGGGAGGAAGCGGAGTGCTGAGTGCTCCCTGAGGGCAGCCCTGGGGCAGGGCTCCACACGCCCGCCGCTTTCCCTGGGGGCAGCGGAGCAGGTGAGCCGGAGCCCCGTCCACGCGGCCTGGGGATGTCAGGACTGGTGGAGACACCAGGGGAGCCCCCGAAGGAAGCTGTCCTCAGGGGGCCCCGAGTTACAGAGAGGACACCGCGGCCTTCCCTCTGACTCTTCCCGCTCGGTTTTCTTCTCTTAGGATACCCTCCCTCCTGTAGAAACCCTCACATAAGACACAGGAGGTGAAGGGCCTGTGGAATGGGCCTGCGTCCTAGCAGTTCAGCGAGACGCACCTTTGAGGAGCGGGATCTGGGCTCCACGGGCGACTATTCCTAGAACAGTTTCCTTTTAAGACTTACTTAACATAATTAAGAAAAATGCACGCTCAAAGCCAGTACCATCCTGTCAGGTTCGCTTCCGCCCTCATTCTCAGAGCCATCTGGACGCCACAGAAGGTCTCTCTGGGCCCCAGGAGCCTGCGCACTGACCTCCCACCCGCAAACGCCTTGCTCAGCGTCGGGCGCAGGGAAGTGAGGTGAGGCTGCCGCTTTCAGAAGGGCCACCTCCGTCGGGGGCTGAAGGCAGCGCGTCTGGCACAGTCAGAGCCACACACCCTCCCCAGGCCAAGTCCCACACCAGCAAAGCATCATCAATCCCATACTGACATTTAAACATACACGAGAGAGGCTGAGCGTCTCATATTTTCTGGGTCTTGGTTTTTACCTCTAGTAAATGAATTGCACTAGCTAATTCCCAGGTTTAACCTGGGTTTCAGACGCTGTGAAGGGAGAGTTGTTGAGAGTCCTAGGCAAGAACAGAGGACAGTTGCCCACCCTGTGTACCCGCCCTGGAGAGCCACCGCGCCTGCCGCCCACAGGTACCCAGCCCCGGCTCCGGGGGTCCACGCCCAGCCTGTGCCGCAGGGAAGCCAGCAGGCTGTCTCAACGGCTTTCCCTGACTTTGATCCTTGGAGCTCCCAAGCCAAGGGACCCAAAAGAGGTGAACACTATGAAACCTTTTTGAAACCATGTTCCAGGGCTCTTGTTTGTGTCACCTGATGTGGCAATATCTGACCTCCCTTCCCAGGCTGAGGGCACCCTTACTTTCCAGAGGCAGTTTCTTTCCTTGTGAGGCATGATGCTGCAAGATGAGTAAGCTGGTGGGATGAAAAGCTAGACTTCCACAGTGAGGTTGACCGAGACAAAAGGAATATAGAATATGTTTGTGCTCCATAACAAATTTCCCTTAAAAAGAAATTTTAAAATGGATTTATTATATTCACTATCATAACATAAAATTTGGATGAAATCAACCTAAATACCTAGATACAATTAGATATTAATACACAGTAACCTTTAAATATTTTTGATCACTAGTTAATAGAACTGTGACTTCAGAGCCAGCAGAATACATTCTTGTAATCGATGTGAACCCTTTCCAAGTGCCAAAAGCTTTTCTAGAATGAGTTTCAGTCTCTGGCACACCAGTGTTTCAAGTCTCCTATGTATCAAATGTCCTTGAGGGTAATTCTAAATATTTATGATTTTCTTAAGAGTCAGAAATAGTTGACTACTTCCAATTCAGTTCAAGAAAAGGTATCAACCAGTCCACCTTTTAATGCTATTCATACAGACACTCCTGGATGTCCTTCCTATATTTTCTTATCTCATTGCCAAAACAAACAAATAAACAGGCAAAATGCAGGGGCAGGGGAATAAAAACATTCAAGGTGTACTACAGTTTCTTACATGTATTTTAAATGATTTAGAATCTTTTCATAAATAGTTAATAATCATTTATTGATTTTCCTGGCTGTCTTCTAAGTAGATTCAAGTTTTCTGCTACTTCCTAAAGTTACCATCATTCATGATATTGCTTATTAAACACTAAATGCTACAGAACTCCCAGGACACCTGGCAGTCCCATATCTAGAGATTGAAGGTACATATAAAGATTGGAATGAATTCATTTTAGTAAATAAAATCACTGTAACTAGAAATGGTTCTAAAGTAAGCAGGATTAGATATAGCCTGTGACATATTGACTGATGCTAGGTTTTCCTTCTCCTAAAGCCCTAAGAGAAAAATAGAGGGATAATTTGGGTGACTGACTGTACCTTTTTTCTTTGGGGCTCCAAAATCACTGCAGATCGTGACTGCAGCCATGAAATTAAAACACACTTGCCCCTTGGAAGAAAAGCTATGACAAACCTAGACAGTGTATTAAAAAGCAGAGGCATCACTTTGCCTGTCTGTCTAGTCAAAGCTATGTTTTTTCCAGTGGTCATGTATGGATGTGAGAGTTGGACTATAAAGAAAGCCGAGTGCCGAAGAATTGATGCTTTTGAACTGTGGTGTTGGAGAAGACTCTTGAGAGTCCCTTGGACAGCAAGGAGATCCAACCAGTCCATCCTAAAGGATATCAGTCCTGGGTGTTCATTGTAAGGCCTGATGGTGAAGCTGAAACTCCAATCCTTTGGCTACCTGATGTGAAGAGCTCATTTGAATCCTCATTTAAAAAGACCCTGATGCTGGGAATGATTGAAGGCGGGAGGAGAAGGGGACGACAGAGGATGAGATGGTTGGATGGCATCACTGACTCAATGGACATGAGTTTGAGTAAACTTCAGGAGTTGGTGATGGACAGGGAGGCCTAGCATGCTGCAGTCCATGGGGTTGCAAAGAGTTGGACACGACTGAGTGACTGAACTGAACTGACTGACCTTCATTTTGTTGGTACCCTAGATGAGCATGATCCCTTCCTACCTATGGAGTTAAAACAACAGAGCAGCTTTCTTTATCGGGAGGCTTTTTCAAGCTGTTAACTGTTTTGAGAAAGCCAAATCAAACGGAGACCAGGCGAATGAAATCAACAGGTTTATCCACTCACTCATTCCACAGATGATGAGCTGTATTTGTTAAGCACACAGGCTGTGACAGGTGCTGTGGGTGGTGCTGGGGAATGAAGGGGAGTTATGGAGAACAAGTCTCCACCACCACAGAGCTTACCGTGTGCTGATCGAGAAAACCGCACAAGGAAACATAGAGTGGTAACCAGAAGTGTTTGCAGAGAGAGTGTCTATCACAGAGGGTTGACCTGGTCAGAAAGATCAAGCAAGGTATTCAGAGAAAGCGAAGTTTAAACAGATGTGAAAGATCTAGAGAAGCTAACCAGGCAAAGGGGGAGAGGTAGTGGCTGAGGAAACAGAGAAGAGGGCTCCCTGAAGAAAGCAAAAGCGATGAGACCCAGCGGCAGGGGGGAGCCGGGACACGGATGGGAGGGGTCCGCGTGGGTGCGACTCCCGGCGCGCCGCGGGCCCCCGGGCACGCGCAGGCAGCTCAAGGACGCTGCGGGTTCCACTTCATCAGAGCTTTGTTGTTGTTCATTTATTTTTAAATTCTCTCCTACATTTTCATTTTAACCATTCAAAACATATAGGTAACAGCCAATATTTTCTAATAATTATAAATGGAGTATAACGTATAAAAATTTTGAATCACCATGTTGTACACCTGAAACTAATACAATATAGTCCACCAATTATACTTCAGTTAAAAAATAGAAAAGATTTATTTTCACCTTAAAGCCCAAATCTGACTTTATAGCAGTACTGCCGCTCCCACAGCGGACGGACAGACACAGTGGGGCTCTCACTGCAGAGGCTGATCTTGAATTCAGAGACTCCTGGGGCCACAGAAATCCACGGCACCCTCAGCATCTGGAAACTCCTCTAAGCCCTGCCTCTGCGGACTGAGCGGGAGGAGAGAGAGGGTTTATCTGCTGGAAGCAGAAGAGCCTGTTTGGACCTTCTCTGCTCCTTCCCGCTTCCCAGCTTGGCCAGGAGGACCCCAGGAGGTGCCTCCAGGGCGCCTGCTACAGGCCCACAGAGCTTACCGGCTCCTACGGTGCCCAGGGCAGCGGGCTTTTCTGAGCATCGGTACCGTGTGTGGTCCTCTGTTACGGGGTCACATACATTTGGCAAGAATCAGGAACAACTTTTTCAACTTTGTCAAGGGCAGTTTTTGCTTTGACGATAGAGAAGACAGGTAATGTCTGAGCTCAGTATGCTGAATGCTATAACAAAGATACGGACCAGATCAGACTGATACAGCTGAAATGCTTCTGGGACTGGGGGGAGGCGGGTTGCCTCTGGCTAGGAGCAGCCGTGTCAGCTTACTGCAGTGAACCTCAGAACACTGTCACTTCAATACATGCCTTGCTGCGGAAGGCTGAGAAGGAGCCAGGAGGCGTTTGGAGCTTCAGACACTTCAGTTATTTACCACTTGCTAGTGTAAAGCAAGAAAAAACGTCTGAAGGATGTTTTGAGACATATGCGTTAGGCTCTTTATGTTCTAATGCATCCTTTCTATTTTCCTTGGCTCTTTTATACTTCAAACATCAGTCAATCCAACTCTCACTGTTCTTCATTTCAGCTGTTAAAGAAGTCTTCCTTGCCACGTGAATTGTATGACATTTCTTTTTGTATAAATCTTATAAATGGGTGAAGAAACAGCCTGTTTATTTTCCTCACTTGACTTTTTTGTTTTTTAAATGATACCCTGAAGAGAAAATCAAATACCCTAGAACACCTAGTGCTTTCAGAAGCAGACAAAAGAAATATGGCTTATTTTTACCACCCTGTGAAAGTTTCATTTCTATGGAAGTCACTTTTCTATGATTCCCTTGAGTTCTCCCATCTTGGAGTAATCACTATTTGTTCCAAATCTTAACCATACAGAATCCCCTGGTCACTTTAAAGCTGTGATGGATGCTGGCTGAGGGATAGCAAAGGAATGCCAACTGTTGAAAAGCTATCTTTCCACTTTTGTGGGAAAAGGCAGAGTATAAATAAATGCACCATATAATTAATTATCTCATCCTGATAGTAACATTATATATGAATCTCTTTTTTATATGACGATGCAGATACAAAGTAATGGATTTAGCATTCAAACTGTCTCATGTGTTAAGTTGGCAAAAACTGTGTTTTTCTCTAAAGGAACTATACACCTCACTGATAATTATCAGCAATAATTCTTTCTGAAACTTTTACTGTTTATTTTACGCTTATCCTTTCTGTAGCAAACACTCTAAAATGGAACATCCTGTGGGTGTTGAGGGCCCAAACGGTGCATTTTAAGCGCATCTCCTACCCACGCGCCATCAATCAGCTCTCTGACCCTTTTCCTCCCGTCGCTCCACCCTCACATAGGCAATAATAGAGCCGAATCCTTACAGCAGGCGATTCGCAGGCATGGTTGGTTCTGTTCTTGAAGTGGTCTCTTAAAATTATAAGGAAGAGGGCACAGAGAATGATCTGCAATACTGAGACCAAGAAGGTAAGGATTTCCAGTACATTAAATGATTGTCTCTAAGGCAGACAGAGACCAGACCCACGGACGCAGAGAGACAGGGAGAGGTGGGATGAAAGGAGACAGGAGCAACGAAACATGCACAGAGCCGGTACCTAAAAGAGAGAGCCGGAGGGGCCCCGCTGCGGCGCGGGGAGCGCTCACGCGGCCCGGCCAGAACCCGGGGTGGGCGGGGACCCTGCACACCCACGGCCGATGCGCGCTCACGCGCGGCGGGAACCAACGCAACACTGTAAAGCAATTATCCTCCAACTACACATAAATGGATTAAAAAGCCTGTCTCTAAACTGAAGGGGGCAGGAGAAGTGAGGGGTGCCGTCCATTTTATCAGCCATCTCAGGTCAAAATATACTTGGTTAAGTGCTTGCTTAGAAGCTCAGTTGACACATACAGAATGCATACAGGGATCTGTGGGAATACTATTTAACACCGTACGGGTGACGAGGAAGTGTGAAGGGCTCTCCCCTCTGTCCCTGACCCTGCGGGACGCGCGGGCAGGTCTGGGACCATCTCCCACGCGAGGGAGGCAGCTGCTAATGCGAGCCCCTGATACGGCTGACAGCTCTGGGGGTTAGAACAGTTTTGTGCGCTGCGCCCCAGACCGCTGTCTTACACGGCTGTTCATTCCTAGCTCTCCCCTGTGGAGGGTCCGCTGTTGGGCCGTCGGAATGGGGACGCGGTCTCCTCTCTTCTCCCTGCCTCCTGAAGGCGATGCTGCCTGGGACGTCAGTGGGATCACTTCCTTTTCTGCTCCGGGGATGCTGGGCAGTCTCGTGACTTTAAGTAGCGTCCACAGAGACACTGGCAGCCTCGGCCTGGCTTCTGAACCTTAGACACACCCGCCGGAGCGTCTCGCGGCACCTCACGGCCACCAGCCCCGCGCCTGCTGCCGGGAGGCGTCCCGCCGGTGAGGGCGGCTCTGTGCTCCCGCGCGGCTCGGCCGCAGGCGCACTGTCCCCCTGCAGCACTCGCCCGCCAGCCGCGTCCCCGCGGGCTCGCCTCGGGCCGGTGCGCTCAGTCCCTGCCCCCGGCGTGTTCCTTCCCGGCTGTCTACACCGCACGCTCTCTCCCTGACCTCCTCCGCAGCCGGGATCTCCTCTCCTGGGAAGCCTTCACCGCTCACCCTGTTTAAATACTAACCCAGCTCCCAGCACTTGCTGTCCTCTTCCCCAGCTCTTTGTTCTTCCACAGAAATTCTCTTTGTTTACACTTTTATTCTGTTTACTGTCTAAAATTTACCTTCCTTAAAGAATTTTTTCACTGCTGTATCTCTAGCACCTAGAAAAGTGCCCAGTGCATAATAAGAACTTAGTAAAAATTAAATGAAAAAAGACTAACGTTCCACAGAACACCCTTTCTCTAGGTCTGTATCAGACCGATACAGAGGCTCCGGGAGACTCATTTTCCTGAAGTTTAACTCCCCAGACAGCTCTGGGTCCCTGTGCTCCGCAAGGCCAGCACCAGGACGGGCCACAGCCCCGCTCACCACTCTCGGCTCGTGGCCGGCCTCCCCGCTTCCCGGGCACCTCTTCATCTGGACCGGGCGCTGCGGGCCTGCCTGGTTCGGTCCGCGCTGGCCTGGGGGCACAGCCCATCTCAGGGAGAGGAGCCGGGCTGTGCAGAAGGGGCGCAGGGCTCGGGCCAGCCTGCCTGGCATCCTTGCCTTCTTCCTCAGGCTTTCGAGCCCGCTTCTCACCGACCTCGAGCCCGCTTCTCACCGACCACGAGCCCGGCACCCCGGGCTCACAGCAGCCAGCCGGGGAGACTCCCAGGCAGTGGAGGCGATATTGTACTACACACTTATTTCTTAGTGTTTTTTATTTTTTAAAGTTCATTGAAAAAGAAAGTCATCATTGTGGGTATTTAATTAGTTCTCAGGCGAGATAACTCCCTACATGATTAGAGGACCAAGGTAATTGGATACTCTAATTATTTCACCTTAGCTATTTAGTCTTCTAGAAAGGAACAAAGACATGAAGCTATTGTGAAAGTTTGTTGTTTAGACTATGAGATTTACATCTTTTATGTCATTTAAATTTTCCAATATTTTTCATGGTAATGCATCTGCATGTAGACAGAAATCTCTTCTGACTGTAGACTGCTGAAAAAATTCTAATTCTGGTACAGTGAATGGAATAGGTTATTTCTTTAGAATATATCAATGTGGTAACAAAGTAGGATTATCCCTATAATAATGAGACCTGGCAAATGCCAAGAGGAAATACCTTCTTAATAGCTTCTGGACCTTGAATATATTACCATATGTGAAACAGATGACCAGTCCAAGTTTGATGCATGAAGCAGGGCACTCAAAGTTGGTGCACTGGGACAACCCAGAGAGATGGGGTGGGGAAGGAGGTGGGAGGGGGCTCAGGATGGGGACACATGCACACCAGAGGCTGATTCATGTCAGTGTACGGCAAAAACCACGACAATACTGTAAAGTAATTAGCTTCCAAATAAAATAAATTATTTTTAAAAGGATTATGAAACAAGTGTTTAAAACTAAAACAGATGCTAATTATGCCTTCAAAAAGTAAGATAAAAATTAGTATAAAATTATTAAATCATGTTTATTTTGACTGTGCAGCAGAGAAGAAAGTATAGCAACATTTACTGTTCTCTAAAGCACTCAGTTTTATTCCTGTTTGATTTTTGCTATTTTCTGAAAAACAAAACAAAACAAAAATATCAACAAAAAAGTTCAACTTAAAAAACCCTAAAAATTCTTCATACAATCTCAAAAAAAAAAAAGAATGTGGATAAATACACAAGTAGGAATATAAAATATGAAGATACATAATTTAGGCAACTAAGCCTATGAATAAATTAGATAATCGATATTAGACAGAAACATTCTTTTATCTAACCACTTCCATACTGGTTTATCTTCTACTCTAACAGCTTGTATTTCTCGTCTATGATGGGCATGGGTACATTTCAGTTAAGTTCAGTCGCTCAGTCATGTCCGACTCTTTGCGACCCCATGGACTGCAGCACGCCAGGCCTCCCCATCCATCACCAACTCCCGGAGTTTACTCAAACTCATGTCCATTGAGTCGGTGATGCTACCCAACCATCTCATCCTCTGTCGACCCCTTCTCCTCCCACCTTCAATCTTTCTCAGCATCAGGGTCTTTTCCAATGAGTCAGTTCTTCACATCAGGTGGCCAAAGTATTGGAGTTTCAGCTTCAACATCAGTCCTTCCAGTGAATATTCAGGACTGATTTCCTTTAGGATGGACTGGTTGGATCTCCTTGCAGTCCAAGAGACTCTCAAGAGTCTTCTTCAACACCACAGTTCAAAAGCATCAATTCTTTGGCGCTCAGCTTTCTTTATAGTCCAACTTTCACATCCATACATGACTACTGGAAAAACCATAGCTTTGACTAGAAAGACCTTTGTCAGCAAAGTAACGTCTCTGCTTTTTAATATGCTGTCTAGGTTAGTCATAGCTTTTCTTCCAAGAAGCAAGCACCTTTTAATTTCATGGCTGTAGTCACCATCTGCAGAGCACCCACAAACTTCAAGCTTTAAATATCTGAACCAGTTAAGATATTCTGGAAGTAGTATTGCATAGTTACATTGTAGCACATTTATCAGGAGCCATGCACAATGGATATTTTTTTTTTTTGAGACCTATTTCTATTCCCAAGATTTTGAGAATTTCTTCAATGTTGAATACTTCATGGAGTATTTAAGAGTATTAGCCCTTGGTTCCATTTATCTGGATCACAAATTTTAGTTTCCTGGCCTGGCATTCTGTTTCAACTGGGCATATTTCCCAGGAAATAATGAGTATTTGCTTAAACACACAGTATCTGTGATCTTTTTTCCTTTGAGATTCTTTTATAGGAGAACCCTCTGTTGTTAATAGCCTGGGGCAAAGGTTCTGGAGTGAGGCTGACTGGACAGCTTTCCTTTTTAATTTCCTAACAAATGACACAAATGGCATAGCATATATACCCACTCTCTCCAAAGATGTAATTGAAAAATCCTTCAAGAAACCAGACAGAGTGTACAGAAGAATAATCACGTAGGACGCAATCGTCCTTACATCAAGCACGAAGCAAGCTCAGCCCTCCCTTCTCTGTCACCGTCCAAGTTAAATGCAAAGTCTCTGTGTAAAGTCATGCTTTTCATAGCATGACCATGATTTCCGCCAGTCTTGTACTTAGATCTCATTTTCAGCTCTTTCTATAAATGGACAGTTCCTTCCTCACCCAGATATTCTCAGAAGGCCTACATGGAAAACTGATACTCAGAATGATGACTTTCTTTTTGCAATGAACTTTAAAAACAAAACAAAACAAAACACCAGTACTTATATGTGGTGTGGGGAGAAAGGGCTAGAATTGAGGGTGATCCTGGAATAGGGCTTCAGCCTTACCTATAAAAGGTCTCATTTTTTTGTGAGACAGATGAATAGAAATATTATTACGTTAAGTTGAAACAATTCAAATCCCTGCACGTTTTCTCTGCTCTAGGCCGCCTGCTGCCTGTGCCCGGCGTCACTGGGTCCTTAGAATCCTGCCCCCTCCCCTGCCCCCTCTTGGGGTTAATATTCTACTGTATTTCTTTTGCATCAAGAGACTGTATGACTATACATGTCTGTTTATATATATTATGAACCCTGCTTTTTAAATTAAGTACATCAAACTCTCCTGTTTTTTATTTCTAAACCTGCCTTGGCCTCTATAATTCCAGTGTAAGTTAGCACTTCAGAGCCTGAAAGCACGTTTATTTTCTCTCTGACCCCCTCCTCCTGCAGCGTCCTTGCTGCATGCTTCTCCTGCCGTGTGGTTCAGCAAATCACGCCTTCCTAGGTAGCCTCTACCTCTAGCACAGTGGATGGATTACCTCGATCTCGTTCAACCACTCAGTTCCCTTTTACCCCATTACACAGCCTCAAGGGTGATATGGATACCTGCAGGGAAAAAAAACAAATGGAAAACAAGCCTCTCTTATGAGACAGCATCGCCTTAAGAGCATTGTCTTATAAGACGGCAAAGCAAGAGTTTGAAATAGTGTTTTTATAATAATTTTATGTTAAAAAATAAATGACTGAATTGACAGGAAAGAGCACCTGCAACAGCTTTTTAATTTGTCTTCTTTGATCACTCTTCTCTCTCAGATCCATCGTCATAATGTCACTATCAATATATGGATAAAATAGACTTGATTTTAAAATATAATTGCTCTGATGAGGAACCTTTGTTGGGTCAATATTATCCACCAAAGCGAGTCTCAATCCCTTAGCCTAGTGCACAGATTCTTTTAAAATTTGGTGCATCCTGCTTTTCCAAGTCCATCTGCTTTCTGGGTACCAGAGACTCCATGCAGTAGTCACGCAAAGTGACCAAGAAGCAAACGGTCCCCGAAGCTGCCAGACGCTGCCACGCCCAACCCTGCCACGGCCTGTGCTTGCTGACAAAGGCCTGTGGCCGCCTCTTCACTCGCCCAACTCCTACTAATTCTCCAGTGTCCCCCCTCTGCAAAGGCCCACCTAAGGAGGATTAACTATTCCCTCCCCTCTGCATCCTTGAGCCTTAGGCTCAGATAAGTATGTCATTTATCACAACAAATTCTGATTTATCCTGTACAGGTCTTTCTTCTTTTATAGCCTGTGAGATCCTTAAAGGGCAAGATCATACTGTGTTCACTCATAATCTTGGTGACAACATGGAGTCTATTAACACATTCAATGTTCATTTTATCAGTGAATGAATCATTCATTCATAGTGAATCAATATGAGTCAATCATTCATTCACAGAATAACCAGACTGAAAACCACAATCACAGAAAACTAACCAATCTAATCATATGAACCACAGCCTTGTCTAACTCAATGAAACTAGGAGCCATGCCATGGAGGGCCACCCAAGACAGGAGGGTCATGATGGAGAGCTCTGACAAAACGTCCACTGGAGAAGGGAATGGCAAACCACTTCAGTATTCTTGCCTTGAGAACCCCTTAAACAGTATGAAAAGGCAAAAAGATAGGACAATGAATGATTAACTCTCCAGGTAGGAAGGTGCCCAATATGATGAGATGGTTGGATGGCATCACCAACTCAATGGACATGAGTTTGAGTAAACGCTGGGAGCTGGTGATGGACAGGGAGATCTGGCGTGCTGCAGTCCGTGGAGTCGAAAGAGTTGGATACGACTAAGCGACTGAACTGACTGACTGAGAATGACCATTTTGTACTGTCACAAGAAAGACTTGCTCTTATCACTATTATAAATAAGCTGTTGAAAGGACTCTGCTATCTCAGTCACGGAAGGGACCCTGAGAGACCACTAGGGTAATTTCTCCCTGATCCTTCCATTTCAGGCTGCTCAATTCTCTGAGGATTTCTCCAACCTACCTATCTCCCTGTTATACTTAGTATTCAGTATTAGACAACAATTACTAAGTTGCCCACCAGCTTTACTATCATAGGAAACCCTTAATTTGTTGTCTCATTCTTTCCTCAATCCTCTTTCAATGCTTCTGTCAACTGGTCAGCAATTAATGGTCAAAAATGGGCCACCCCACTTGGTATATAGTGCTGAATTCAGGGTTCTTCTTTTCCCCATGTTGTTGGAGATCTGGAAGCAGGAAAGAAATTCAGGATGAGGTCAAATAAGGACATATGAATTAGAGAAAGGAAAAGTTCAATAGCACGATTAGAAGGGAAGGGTGATGGACAGGTTGTCAGGTAACAGTTCTAAGGAAAATATAAAAACAATAGAGGATGGCTAAAGGGAACATACTGTGATGGTGTCCACATTTTTTCTGAGAATGAACATCTCACTCGTAAGCCTGTGGTGGAGATGGTTGTCTGGTGCAGCACTCACCCTGCTAACGGACCCTGAGTTCATGCGGGGCCGCGGTACGTCCTGTAAGGGACATAGTGGCAGCTTCCCTGGTCTTCAGCGGCTGGAGTGAAGTACTGGCAAATAACATACAGGTGGAAGTGACGCGTGGGGCTTCTGGAAGTCCGTTTAACATGAAAATGTGCTTTCTTGGTGTTTATTTCTTCTGGTTGTGTAGAATGTAGACTTAATGACTGATTTCAAGCAGTCATTTTGGACTGGGAGGAAACATACTCAGGAATGGTAGAGTAAGACAGAAAAAGTCTGAATCCCTGACACTGAGATCCACCACACCTGCGGAGCCACAGCTGTGGAACCCACCTGGACCGCCTACCTCCAGATCTCCAGTCTATCAGAGAAATCGACATCTGTCTTATTTGGAGAAAGTGGAAATAGTGACAGATTTTATTTTCTTGGGCTCCAAAATCACTGTGGATGGTGACTGCAGCCATGAAATTAAAAGATGCTTGCTCCTTGGAAGAAAAGCTATGACAAACCTAGACAGCATATTAAAAAGCAGAGACATCATTTTGCTGACAAAGGTCCATATAGTCAAAGCTATGGCTTTTCCAGTAGTCATGCATGGATATGAGAGTTGGACCATAAAGAATGTTGAGCACTGAAGAATTGATGCTTTTGAACTGTGGTGTTGGAAAAGACTCTTCAGAGTCCTCTTGGACTACAAGGAGACCAAACCAGTCCATCCTAAAGGAAATCAACCCAGAATATTCACTGGAAGAACTGATGCTGAAGCTGAAACTCCAATACTTTGGCCCCCTGATGTGAGGAACCGACTTATTGGAAAGACCCTGATGTGGGGAAAGATTGAGAGCAGGGGGGTAGGGGGGGACAGAGGATGAGATGGTTGGATGGCATCACCGACTCGAGATGTATGAGTCTGAGCGAGCTCTGGGAGACGGTGAAGGACATTTCCTGTCTTTCTGTGCTGCCATCCATAGGGTGGCAGAGAGTCAGACATGACTGAGCGACTAAGTAACAATGCTTGGATTTTCACTTCTTACAATGACCAACACTTCTGAGGTTTCAAAAATTAAAACAGAGAACATTTTAAACTGAAAGCTGTCAGTGATATATACTGCTATGAAGGGAAACTATAGTGGTTTGTCTACGGTGCTTTCTTGATTTGTGTGAAGCATGTGTGTTCAGCTGTGTCTGACTCTTGGCGGCCCCATGGACCACAGCCTGCCAGACTCCTCTGTCCATGGGATTACCCCAGCAAGGGCACTGGAGTGGGTTAGCTCCTCCTTCTGTAATTCTGTTTTTAGGACCTTGCATACCAGGATTCTCATCCCTGATCCTCTAGTAACTAAACGTGGAATCTTGAGGAAGTCATACTCTTTTGACCTTAGTAAAATGAGAATGAGATGAACACTGAAGTTCCTTCTAGCACTAAAATTCTGTGAATTTAATCATACATTTCCTTCAGTGGCTTTCTTAGTGCACTGCTTGTCTCATCTCTGTGAATTCAAAAGTTGTTAAAATGAGTTAGTAATGTAGTTCTTATGTGTCTACTTATGAGATGAAGTGACTAAGAAACATAAATCCCATAGAAGAATAAGAGAGATAACGCTAAAACCACCCTTCTCCTATGTTTCCATAACGGCCTTTCCACAAGCACAACATGGCATTCCTCGAGGTGTATGTGTTTGGTTTCACCTCCGTTCCCTTACAGATTCTGAGCCCATGAGGGTGGGGAAGGGGTCAAGAAAATGCATCTTCCTGGTGCCAAGCACTGACTTGAACATAGCAGGTGATTTTGCTGAAAATATGAGTAAGTGAAGGAAGATTTGTATAAAAAAAATGATGGTCCTAAAATAAAATGATACCTAGTTTTACGACTGGTAACCTGAAATCTTGTCTCTCTTCTTTGTAACACAGATTTTATTTAAGTTGTGATGTATTCATGAGTCAGAAAAACTTGAGAAATTCTTGATAATTTTTACAAGCTTTATTGGCTTTTAGGTTGCTGCCAGATTAAGAGAGTCATCAAGAAAAGAAAGGGGTGGTGGCGAGCGTCATGCCGTCTTGGATCAAACGCTATTGTTCTGCCTCTGACTGTGGCCTGTACCCCAGGGTGCCTTCAGCCTGTTCTGGGAGGCTGGGAGGATGGGCAAGGATGCGAGGACTGTGTCATCTCTGGGGACTCTGGCTGGGAAACCCCACCTACAGCCTTCTCCTCGTGAGGCTAGACCAGGGCCATCAATGAGAACCAGGGGCCACCCTCGCTCACTGCAGTCCTGCACACCACTGGAATGAATGACACGTCTGCTCACACACCTGCCTGACAAAAAGCAGCTGAGTAAGGTGACAAAGGGTTCCTGGCTTTAATCCCAGTCACAAAGCTATTTCCCTGTCCTTTTCCCTGGAGACTCTGTTTCTACTCCTGAGTGGGGATAAGAGCAGCTGCTTCCTGAAAGGCAGGCGCAGAGCTCCTCTTCCTTCCTCCTGGCTCCCCCAGACACAGAGCTCCTGTCCCTCCTCCTGGTCCCCAGGCTCAGAGCTCCTGTCCCTCCTCCTGGTCCCCAGGCTCAGAGCTCCTGTCCCTCCTCCTGGTCCCCAGGCTCAGAGCTCCTGTCCCTCCTCCTGGTCCCCAGGCTCAGAGCTCCTGTCCCCTCTCCTGGTCCCCAGGCTCAGAGCTCCCCTCCCTCCTCCTGGTCCTCAGGAACAGAGCTCCTGACCATTCTCCTGGTCCCCAGGCTCACAGCTCCCATCCCTCCTCCTGGTCCCCAGGCTCAGAGCTCCTGTCCCTCCTCCTGGTCCCCCAGGCACAGAGCTCCTGTCCCCTCTCCTGGTCCCCAGGCTCAGAGCTCCTGTCCCCTCCCCTGGTCCCCAGGCTCAGAGCTCCTGTCCCTCCTCCTGGTCCCCCAGGCACAGAGCTCCTGTCCCCTCTCCTGGTCCCCAGGCTCAGAGCTCCTGTCCCCTCCCCTGGTCCCCAGGCACAGAGCTCCTGTCCCTCCTCCTGGTCCCCCAGGCTCAGAGCTCCTCTCCCTCCTCCTGGTCCCCAGGCTCAGAGCTCCTGTCCCCTCTCCTGGTCCCCAGGCACAGAGCTCCTGGCCATCCTCCTGGTCCCCAGCCTCAGAGCTCCTGTCCCCTCTCCTGGGTCCCCCAGGCGCAGAGCTCCTGTCCCCTCTCCTGGGTCCCCCAGGCTTAGAGCTCCTGTCCCTCCTCCTGGTCCCCAGACACAGAGCTCCTGTCCCTCCTCCTGCTCCCCAGGCTCAGAGCTCCTCTCCCTCCTCCTGGTCCCCAGGCACAGAGCTCCTGGCCCTCCTCCTGGTCCCCAGGCGCAGAGCTCCTGTTCCCTCTCCTGGTCCCCCAAGCTCAGAGCTCCTCTCCCTCCTCCTGGTCCCCAGGCTCAGAGCTCCTCTCCCTCCTCCTGGTCCCAGGCGCAGAGCTGCTGTCCCCTCTCCTGGTCCCAGGTGCAGAGCTCCTGTCCCCTCTCCTGGGTCCCCCAGGCTCAGGGCTCCTGTTCCTTCCTCTGGTTCCCCCCTCCCTGCTGTCCTGCAGTGGCGCCCTAAAATCAGCATAATTGAACCCCTCATGCAGAATAAGAGGTAGTCTGAGTGTCATTTATAAATGCCTTCCTCATGGAGACTTATATGAAATTGTGCTTCACATAGAGATATTAGGACTTTTAATACAACACAGTAAAATTGCAGTATTAAACAACATACCGCAGTATCCTGGGGTTCCACATACTGTCTTCATGAGTACTTGATGTTCCACGATTTTGGAGAGTCCAAAATCAGCTAGAAGACAAGAAAAAAAAATTAATGAAATGAGTATTTTCTCAGCTTTTATAAGGTAACAGATTACTATTTTATTATTCAAAGCAAAACTTGTTTGTTTTGGTATTTGATATTGGGGTGGATATAGAGGACAGTCACTGGGGAGAGTAAACTAAAAGAACTAAATAATAATTTAAGTCTGGCCTTAAATTGGAAAAAAATTTACCCCATAACTCCAATATTTATTTTATGTTTTCTCTGTAATTACTAGCTTTTAGTAAATAAGCTATTTCTTCTGGAAATAATAGATGCAATGGATATATTTTGTATAATGTTAATTCTAAGATTTGAAACTAACTCTAAAGGATAGCATAGAATTACTAGTAAAATCAGAACTTTCAATCCATTGGAAGAAATTAGAATAAAAAAATTGGACTTTCTTAAATGTCAAGAAAATGAGCAGAAATATCAAAGGTTTATTCTGCTTCAAAATAAATAGTTTCATTCTTTAGTGTATTTGATGGACAAGAATTTACTCTCATTTGAGGAGCAGGTAACTTGGTGCAAAAATCCTTTTTATTTATTTCTCAGAATATTACCTAGATGAAACATGATCAAAAGTTGCTATCATTATACTCTATTTGCTGGGCTATATCTCTCTCACCCAGGAAACATGAAAACAGTTCAAGGGCATTCTTCAAGAGAGGCAGGTGGAGAACTGAGGCCATTTTAGACTTCAAAGGTAAACCCGCGTTTCCATGGAGTGCTGATCCTTATCAGAGGCAGCAGCAGGAAGTCCTTCAGAAAGGAAGGCTCTCCCAGCTAAATTAGTATCTATCCATCCATTTAAAGAAATCTCTTTAAGGATAAAATCTTTGAAAATGCTGTTAAAGGAAGCAACAAAGGGAAGCCTCCTGCTGCTTGCTGCCTTTCAGGAGTGACCAAGAAAACAGGCTGGTGGCCCAGCAGGACGTCAGCATTTTTCCTTTAGGTTCTGGTATTCATAACGTATATTATGTTGTCTGAGCTTTCCCGTGATATGTACAACTTAATTTTCAAATACCTTAACATAAATGCAGTGAACTCATTAGATTAGCATTATAAAGGACAGCGCCAAGAGAGCAGTGCCCTTCAGAGGATTTAGAACAGATTCTCCAAAGGAGATTTCATCTAAACTAGACTTTATAATTATTTTTGTAAACAAAGATTTGCTTTGTATGGGACAAGGAAAGTAAAATTTAATATACATTTTTTTTCTAAAATGCTGATTTACTGATGTCTCCGGGTAGATGAGAACTTTCCAAATCATCTCTGTAGTTCTTCAAGTTCTTATTGGGGGAAAAAAAATACAAATCAAGGTTTCCAGAGTTAAATAAGGCTTGGGAAGAGCCTTACAGACATTAATTTAGATGTTAAGTCCACACATTAGCACTTACAACTTTCTGAAAGCCCTGCAGAAATAAAGCCTTGCTTAGCTGACTCAGCGTTCCCTGACTTCCTTGACCAAACCCAGCACCTCCATACTCATCCCCACAAGGGGTTCACCCCCCCTTGTTCACTGAAGACCGGCGTTCTGTGGCCTGCACGTTGAGAAATAGAGATCTCAATTCATCTCTGTTCATATAAACAAATGGCTCAGAGCCAGAGTACACGGATATGTTCTAAGCATTTTGTGTCAGAGTTCTTCACTATCTAAAATGAAGCTCCAACTAACTTGTGATAAAAGTCGATAACCAAAAGGAAATGTTACATAATCTGTGATTTTCTTCTATAATAAACTTATCTTCAAAATACAAGGTCAACTCCTGAAGTCCCTGTCTTTTCCAAGGGCTGTGATTCCTTTGTGTGTCCAGCTATAAAGTACCAACTTGCACACATTAATTCAAGCTAATATTCTAGGAAGGAGTACAGACTTCCAAAACAATGTATTATTCCTTTACAGGTTTCATTATTTGAGGAAACTGAATGGAGACAAAACCGGACAGAGCAACATTTACAAATTCCACGGAATAAATCTCTTCTGCTTTGGGAACAGGGATAAAAAGACATCAAGAAATACCCTTACCAATTTTGAGCGGTGCATCTGGTGCCGGAGTTGCATAGAGAAGATTCTCTGGTTTGAGATCACGATGGACAATCCCATTTTCATGTAGGTACTAAATATGGACAGTAATGAAGTAATAGTCATGTAATTATATTTATGGTGCCAACATTTATAGGTAATCTTTCCAGAATTATAATAATCTTTACTAAGTTATATAATTCAAACACACACATATTAAAATTTAAAAATAAACACCATAAAGGTGAATGCATTTTAAATTATATGTCATTTGAGAATAGCTTATACGTAGCTTCCTAAAAATGAAATGCAACTTAAATTGTATAGAAGCTGTTGCCACAAATAAAATATTTACTTCTCAGGGAACACTGATTACAGTTCTCATATGCATATTATCATATCAGCTCAAATTGGCTAATTATTATTATAAATAATAAAGTCAACATGCCCTGTGTTGAAATTTGTCTGATTTATTATCTGAAAGACATAATTCTATGTGTCATCTTAGAAGTTCACAACCATAGCAAAGACTTCATAATTATTGTTTGAACAGACATTTAGACGTGAGTAATTACTATAGAGAACTACCTTTAATATGATAAATATTGTTTAATGACAATAAATGCTTTCATAGGCTCTTTGAGGATTAGTATATCCAACTATCATTGATATTATCTTAAAGATTACCTCTAACATTCATTTTATTATATTTTAAATTCTTTTGTAAATCATGTGTAATCACACATGTAGCACATTTTTGTTGTGAATGTTAAAGTTCTACCTGACCCTGCTTCTCCTCCAAGGGAAGTCTACGTCCTCTCCAAAAGTAATCATTCATCACTTTGAAATGGTCTGAACTTTTCTCTATGCATTTACAAATATGAGTACATGCATACAAAGAAATATACCTGATTTTTCCATTTTCTTACATAAATGTATCACTAATAAAAATTTTCACTCTGCTTTTATTTTTTAACAACATGTTTTAAACTTTTTTCCCATATGTCACCATAACTTATTTTATTTAACCCTTGTATTCATTTTTTGTTGGATATATCACTTTTTATTTTGCTATTTCCACTTTGATGGACATTCAAATTTTTAATGCAGTAATAAACCTTCAATACTTACAAATGTCAGCATTTTTGCTGATATTCTCTAGGATAGATACCTGAAAGCAGGTCTGGTGGGGTCAAAATGTATATAGATTTTTAATTTTAATATATACTGCAAAATCACTTTCCTAAAAGACTCCAACAACATTTACTCACATAAACAGTGTAAGCGTATATGTTTTCCTAATATCTAAATACCAAGTTTATATTTTTAACTTCTGTTGAGATGGAAGATAAAAATTATGTGTTAAGTTTGGTTTAATTTGTCTTTCTCTGTTTACTCATATAGTCTAGCTTCTCTTTATACACTTTCCTTTTTATAAATTGCCCATTCAAATCCTTTGCCTGTCTTTCTGTTGCATTGAGAGAAAAAGTTGCCAAGGTGCTGCAGCTTTTCTCCTTTCCTGTGGCATAGAGGAAGGGAGGAGGTCCTTCTTTCTTTCTTTCTACTCAAGCCAAGTAAAAGGAAATAAAAAGCTTCAAGGCTGCCTGACACGTGTCATTTAGTGGTCTGAGGAATGGGACTGACGCCTGGCTCACTCATGACAAAACTGGGAAACAGCTGGAGCAGGTGATGGAGGGGAGAGGGTCTCAGAGAGGCTCAGCTTCCTCCCCTGACAGCTGGACAGAGAAGCACGTTTCTCACGGACCCGTAGTGGACTGTGCAGAAGGGCTTTGGACGCGGGTCCCCAGAGGAGGTCCTTCTGCTGGAGTGCCCCCCGCAGGGGTGATGCCACCTCATCTTGGCATCACAGAAAGCAGAACCCGAGGGCAGTGACAGCAGGCAGCTGAAGGGCCACTCAGATCACCCGGAGTGAGAGAACCGTCCTGCAGAGAGTCCCCGCAGAGCTATCAAAGGTGACCCACAGGGGAAGACAGCAGGCATTTGTAACCTGCCACAACCAGAGACCACTGTACCAGCTCAGGGAAGACCAAGATATAATCTCCTGTCTCCTTCCGGCTCCGCATCATCGCCTTCACATCCCAGTCCTGGAAGAACCACAGTCGGCACCTAGCCGGTTGGAAAAGAGAAGAAGAAAAGCAGAAACCAACAGGAATCCATACCACTATGTTTATGAATTACAGATCCCAAGGGGGGGAGGCAAGAAATTTGAAACTGGGTGAGTCTAAAATTTTGGTGTTTTCTTGAAAAGATGCTCAATAATCACTAGTTATTAGAGAACTGCAACACAAAACTGCAATGACGTCCCACTTCACACCAATCAGAACGGCTGCCATTAAAATGTCTACAAATGACAAATGCTGAAGAGGGTGTGGAGAAAAGGGAACCCTCTTACACTGTTGGTGGGAATGTAAACTGGTGTAGCTACTATGGAAAACAGTATGAAGGTTCCTCAAAAACTAAAACTGGAATTACCATATGATCTGCAATCTATTCCTGGGCGTATATCTGGACAAAAGTACAATAAAAAATGATACGTGCACCCCTGTGTTCATAGCACAATAGCCACGCCATGGAAACAACGTGAGCATCCATTAACAGATAAATGCATAGGAAGATGTCGTACACACACAAAGCAATACTACTGAGCTGTTAAAGAAGAAAACAAGGCCATCTGCACAACATGGATGCAACTACAGACTCTCCTACTAAGTGAAGTAAGTCAGAAAGATACAGACAAATACCATACGCTATCATTTATATGTGGAATCTAGACTGTGACACAAATGAGCTTATGCAGGAATTAGAAACAAACTCACAGACAGAAAAGACTTGTGACTGCCAAGGAGGGGGGTGAGGGACGGACCAGGAGTTGGGATCAGCAGATGCGAAGTATTACACACAGAATGGATAGACAAGGTCCTACTGCACAGTGCAGAGAAATGCATCCAGAATCCTGTGATGAACAACAACGGAAGGAATATAAAGAAGAATCACTTTTTAATATTCTGAATCACTTTGCTGGACAGCAGAAAGCAACACAACATTGTAAATCAACTATACTTCAATAAAAAAAGGAAAAAATAAAATTTTGGTCTTTTCCTTTCCAAAAGGCACTGGAAAAATTAGGGCATGGCCTGAAATTTTATTCACTGACGAGAAGAATGGATTTACAGGGTTAATCTGTCAGAGCAACAGTGAGAAAAAATAAAATTTTGCTTTTGCACATGTCTAACCACTTGCTCACTCCTTGCACTAGATCAATATCAGGTAGCTAATTAAGATCATGGCATCTGGTCCCATCACTTCTTGGGAAATAGATGGGGAGACAGTGGAAACAGTGTCAGACTTTAATTTTTTGGGCTCCAAAATCACTGCAGATGGTGATTGCAGCCATGAAATTAAAAGACGCTTACTCCTTGGAAGGAAAGTTATGACCAACCTAGACAGCATATTGAAAAGCAGAGACATCACTTTGCCAACAAAGGTCCATCTGGTCAAGGCTATGGTTTTTCCAGTGGTCATGTATGGATGTGAGAGTTGGACTGTGAAGAAAGCTGAGCGCCGAAGAATTGATGCTTTTGAACTGTGGTGTTGAAGAAGACTCTTGAGAGTCCCTTGGACTGCAAGGACATCCAACCAGTCCATCCTAAAGGAGATCAGTCCTGGGTGTTCATTGGAAGGACTGATGCTGAAGCTGAAACTCCAGTACTTTGGCCACCTGATGTGAAGAGTTGACTCATTTGAAAAGACCCTGATGCTGGGAGGGATTGGGGGCAGGAGGAGAAGGGGACGACAGAGGATGAGATGGTTGGGCGGCATCAGAAACTCGATGGACTTGAGTTTGAGTAAACTCCAGAAGTTGGTGATGGACAGGGAGGCCTGGCGTGCTGCGGTTCACGGGGTCGCAAAGAGTCGGACACGACTGAGCGACTGAGCAACAACAATACTGCCATTCGTGTCCTGAACACTTAGTTTACATTCCACGCACCATTATAAACACCATTTAGATCTCTTGGCTTACTTAAACTTCACAGCAGCTTTATGATGGAAGTCACATAATTCCTGTTCTGCAGATGAGAAAGCTGAAGGATAAAGAGGCTGAGAGATCCTTACAAGGTCACAGCTGGACGTCGTGGTGGTGGGCTCAGATCTGGGCATCTGCCCATGCAGGATTCCCAAGCAGGAGCTCAAGAACCACTTACTGCTTGACTGTGTAGTGTGGGGATGAGATGAAAATACAAATGAAGGAGAAGAGGGGAGAACAATGGAGGAGAGACAAGGTATTTAGTAAGAGGGGGAGGAGAAATGAGAATGGCAGAGGACCACACTCAGCCTCAAATCATACCCTGGAAGAAAACACCGCACCCCTGAGGAGGAACATACTATATCTTGTATATCTGTAGTGTGAAAGGCAAAGATGTGAGTGTCTCATACAATAGCTTTGGAACATATCTAAGAATTGCATAAATCAATAGAAAATATTGATTTTCTAACCCAGTTTAGAAGCTCCATAGCTTGGGGAAGAAAATGATGCTGAAAATAGTGACACAGTAACAACAAATGAGATGAAGGGACAAGTGTTGGTTTAGCAAAGTACTAATTATATAAAGATTTTCATTAAATGTTGTTCTGGCTTTCTTGAACAAAAATGGTGGTTTTGTGTTTTAAGTGCAAATTTTAAAAAAGCAAGACACAACAAACAAAACATCATTTGGCACTCCAAAAGGAGAGCTAAGAGAAGAAGAGTTTTATAGAAAATAATAGATCTAGGAGTCACGCACTACCAGAGGGACAAACTGAAAAGCACATAATGGAATGAATGCCAACAGTCCTGATCCCGACTTCCAAAGACAGAGGCAAGGATCATTTGCTGTAAGCGACTTGGTGTAGAAAGATTATTAATACTCATGATATAATCATCCAGACATGTGGGAGACTTTATTGACAAAATGGCAATTTTATTTTTGCTTAGACCCACTGATTGCCTTTGATCAATAGTTACTACTTTTAACCTTTACATTATTTCCAGTTGGGAAGCCAGGAAGAAGACAAACATGGAGTATGATCTTCTGCCTCCCCCCAAGGAGACACAGTCATCGGAAGTAGCTGCGCTTCTAGAGCGTCGATTCTCAGACTTTCTGGCCTCAGAACTTCTTTACAGTTAAAATTTTTAAGAACCTCAAAGAGCTTTTGTTTATGTGAGCTCTACCTAACATTTAGTTACTCTGCAAATGGTTAGAACTGAGAAATCAAAAAATTACTTTTAATTTAAAAATAAAACAATAAACTCATGACAATATACACATTTTAAAATATGAATAACTATTTTCTAAGATATGAAACTAGTGAGCACTATACCACTATTTTAAAGTTTTACAAATTTCTTTCATTTCTGGCTTAACAGAAAACTGCTGGACTCTCACATGCACTTCTTTCTCTACCGTAAAACCACATACCATGTTGTTGCTGTTCAGTCCCCAAGTCGTGTCCAGCTTTTTGTGACCCCATGGACTGCAGCACGCCAGGCCTCCCTGTCCTTCACTATCTCCCAGAGCCTGCTCAAACTCATGTCCATTGAGTCGGTGATGCCATCCAACCATCTCATCCTCTGTCGTCCCCTTCTCCTCCTGCCCTCAATCTTTCCCAGCATCAGGGTCTTTTCAAATGAGTTGGCTCTTGGCCAAAGTATTGGAGCTTTAGTTTCAGCATCAGTCCTTCCAGTGAATATTCAGGGTTGATTTCCTTTAGGATGAACTGGTTGGATCTCCTTGCAGTCCAAGCAACTCTCAAGAGTCTTCTCTAGCATCACAGTTTGAAAGCATTAATTCTTTGGTGCTCAGCTTTCTTTATGGTTCAACTCTCACATTCATACATGACTACTGGAAAGTAAGGAAAAATGCTTTCATATTATGATGAAATGATTTTGACTTTACACACCCTCTGAAAGGGGTTTCAGTGACCCTCAAAAAAAGTCCCTAGAATATCTTTGAAAAATTCTGTCTTATAGCATCAGAAGTCATAAAAGCCAACCCTAAATATTTGTTGGAAGGACTGATGCTGAAGCTGAAGCTCCAATACTTTGGCCACCTGATGGGAAGAGCTGACTCACTGGAAAAGACCCTGATGTTGGGAAAGATTGAAGGCGGGAGGAGAAGGGGATGATAGAGGATGAGATGGTAGGATGGGATCACCAACTCAACAGACATGAGTTTGGGCAAGTTCCAGAAGACAGTGAAGGACAGGGAAGCCTGGCGTGCCGCAGTTCATGGGGTCACAGAGTCAGACACGACAGAGCGACTGAACAACCACGAACTGAATAATAGGAACACTGCCCCTTATTTTCAAACTAGGTTTTAAATAAAATATACCCTTCTAATCTCAACAAATCCTAATCTTATTTTGATACAGTGAGATCACTGCACATGGAGAAGTGGGGAAGAAAAGGATATTAAGGGTGAAAAATGCTTCTCAAAATTGTGTACTCATAGGAAAATGCATCAAGACATTTTACCATATCATATGAATGACATAGAACTGATTAAGAAATACCTAATCACAAAGATATAGACCTTATCAAGGTATTCTCAATCTTAGCTGCAGATTATTTAAATCATGGAGAGTCAACATAGACAAGAGGATTAAAAAAACTAAAAAATAAGATTATTGGATATTCTAGAATAAGCCATCAGGGAAGCCCATTGTAGAATAAACCAAGTGTTAGAGGTAATAACAATTAAAGTAAATCAGGGACAAGCAAGGAAACATATTGAAAATCTGAACAACAGTTTGGGAGAAGACCTACAATGTCTTCTATATAAATCCAACAATTTAATGGGAAGAAATAATGAATCCGACAAAAATTGTAGCACCTAATTATTGAAGTTTATCTTGAGTAACAGTAACTTTTAATAAAGAAACTGGAAGAGCAAATAACCAGATGTGTATGAATTTAATTAAAACTGGAATAAAAAGAAGGAGGAGGAGAAACAGACAGCCTCCGAGGCAGAGAAGCACACAACTAATTTACTGGCTCAATTTTTGGAAAGTGCATTCTCTTTTTAGAAAGAAAGCATTAAATGACAAGTATAATTTTATCTGTAGACTAATCAAAATAGGAAACAAATAGTTTTTAAGGATCTTATAATAATAAATTTAATGTGTTGGTACCAAAGGCATATCTTAGCTGAGTTCTGTTTCAGTATCACACTATTGGTTTTGATCAAGGGTAATACAAGAAATAAGGCGTATAAAGCTTTGAGATATTGCTTTTGAAATGGTTATTAAGGAGTAACATCATGACAGGTGCTCTGGGGCCATTTACACCAAGTATACTATTTATTATCTGTGTGACCTTAAGCAATTTGCCAACCCTCTAAATCTCAGCTTTCTCATCTGCAGTGTCCACTCTGCAGGCTGCAGTGAGAAACCCTTAGCATGGAGTAGATATTCCACTTCACAAACAGTAGTTATTGGGACTCTATCATTGTTCTTTTATGTCTCTTATAAAATGCATTTAGAAATCCTTTGAGATTTGGAATATTTGCTCTTTTCTGAAGTATCAAAGGGTACTTTGATCAGAAAACACTTGCCTTTTATTTCATTCCATTTCCTTCAGCTTTGGCTGCCAAGCAGCCCGGTGACAGAGAAGCTCCAACTGCACTAATCAGCCTGATTCACACTGTTTACTTCTCCTTCTCCTTGCTTTTTAAAAAATTCTTCTTCCACTTTAATAGCTTTATTTTTCATTTAATTTACCAAAACATCTCTTTCCAAAAGATGAAATATAAATTACAGGGAGATTGAATATGTTACATATCAGCCTTCTTCATTGTTGAAACAAGTCTGAGTCAAACAAGGGCTGAAATTGCTACAATGTGTAACAATGTTTAGACATCAGAAAAGGCGCAGTTTGCGCAGTTAGGATCTGGAACCTTCTCACCATGCTTCTCCCAGTCATCACACAGCGAGCAGCTATGACGACTCACGCTGCGCGGACCGGCCGCCGCCCCCAGAGCCTGCTGTTTGCGCGCGCCCCCTCTCCGGGGCCCTGGGGGTCTTCCGGCGCCGCCCTGGGGCTGCTGCAGGCCCTCCCGCCCCCGGCCGCAGGCGCCCAGGCATCCCCCTCTCCCGCCGGTCCCGCTTTCAGCACAGACGACCTCCGCACTAGGCCGGCTCTCCTCATCCTCACCCTCAACTATAAGTCAGGTCCTCGGGGAGGCTGTCCCAGATTAACATGCTCTCTTACGCACACACGGTCTCATGTGCTCTCACAATGCTTTCTATTTTTCTTTACATCATGTCTGTTTCTCTGCAAGCTTTATGTTAAGGAACATCTCCCTCGCTAGACTGAAAACTCCATAAAGACGAGGACATTTTTACCTGGATCCCCAGATACCTAGTTTTTACTGTACGGTGCCTATGCTAAATGTGCACTCAATCAATACTTTTGAATGAACATTAAATAAATCAAGTTTCCTATAGACAAGCATGTTATTTTAGTCTTTAGTCAAGAACTTACAGTTACATATTCAAGAATGATGGCAATCTGCACCTTTTATTCATCTGCCATTATCAATGGCAGAAGTTTAAATTCTTCTGCTTATATTATAGTGATGTATTTCCATAGCAACATCAGTTTGATACATTTAGCTGAAGTAGGACGTCTGTTTATGAAACATACTATACTTACTGGATAATAGTTCTTAGTCACCTCAGCGGTTCTCAGTGAGTATCAATTAGATAAATGAGATTTACAGCATCACTTTGAGAAAAGCCAAAATCCAGAAAGAATATTTTGACTATAAGATCGGACAAAAGGGTTTCATCTTCAAAGTGACATTTTGAATAATTACATATTTTTTTTCTTCTGTAGCAGTATTAAGTTGATTGTTATGGCTGAATTAATTTCTTTGTATCCTTTGAAGTTTACCTGAGTATGCAATACAACATAAGCCGCAGGGGAGTTTAGAGAAAGACACTTGAAGATTCGTCTGTTAGTTTTCCCTTCAGTTTCCTTCACGTCTAAAACATTCATAAACTGTACTGGCCATTGTAATAAAATGGAGCTGAGCTGCCCAGCCACAGTGACACAGTAGTGAGGAGTGAGCACATCCACAGACCTCTGTCTGCAAACAGAAGAGCCCCCTGGACCTCAGGGGGGCCTGCGGACCAGACCTGCCGCTGACCCTGGAGGAGGTCCCGAGGTGAACGCTGTTATTAGATTACAGATGTGGCTTGCAGTGTTTGGATACAGCAAAGCTTTGCAGGAAAATGCCTGCTGGAGTGGCGATGTCATGGGGAAAGAAAGCAGAATAATTACCCTTTTCTAGAGAGGGTAATTATGAATGGCACTGGGTAGACAAACCTGGGGTGTCGTGTTAGAGTAGGTGATGGGAGAAGTGGTCATGAAGAACAGTCAGACTCCAAGCCTCATTTCTGACTTTGATATGAGCCTCCTGGGTACAGAATCAAACTGGGAAACATCGGTGCTTTTAACAGGTTGAAATTAATTTCCTGTCTATTTGTATATGTGTATGTTATAGAAGTCCTATTAAGTACATATTTGAGGAACAGTCTACTTAGCCTATTTAGCCTAACAGTCTATTTAATCTATTTATGGTGGAAATATCATTTTACCTGTACTATTTTCCCTAGATTCAACCCCAAGTCTAAAACATTCACTGAAGACTTCAAAAAATCATTGCTATCAATAGCAATTATTAAGTCATTCACTTAATAATAAATTATGGAGCAAAAAAATGATGGAAAAAGTCATATGTTCTGATTTAGACAGAATCAAAATACAAAATACAGAACACAGAATTCTGTATTCTGCTAAATTCTGCTAACAGAATACAAAAATATAAAGAAAACTAAAATAATGTACATGTCATCTACAAATAAATCAGTGTCTAAAATGTATTTGTATGCAAAGTCAGAGCAAGTGCATCTTGTGAGGCAACTTTTGAGATTGTTTAGGAAGGATAAGCCTGTGATAATTCCATTCTCTTATTTCCGATGCATATGATCAAATTTCAGGAAAGATGAAGTTTTTAGGAATGGAGGCAATGGAAATGGTTTAACGAATTAAAAGAGGTGACACTCAGGAGACAGTGAATAGCTTGGGAAGAGGTCCGGAAGCGATCTGCAGTTACGGAGAAGGGAGTTGCACACGTGCTTTTGCAATGAGAGAGGAGAGGTCAGGCTGGAGCAAAAGGGGACAAAGGGAGCGCCCGGACCTGCAGGCTGGCCCAGCTCAGGAGCAGCACAAGACGACTCCGCGTCCTGGGCAGACAGGACTGGGAGGGTGCGGGTACGCGTCAAGGGCACGCCGTCCTCCGGCAAAGAGCAGAGCTCCTTCACGGGCATGGAGACGCGGGAAATATTCTGATGAGGTGTCCATGCTTCAGACCACAGTACGTGATTTATGCATTAATAAGGTAAGAGAGGAGATCCGGGACGTATTTCAAACTGAAAGCTTTTGGATGCAATGAAACGTATATCAAACATGACCAAGGGAAATTCTCTACACTTTTCTTGGGAAACATTTACATCCACAGATGTAAAAATGGTTCTTAAATCAAATATGCGTTGAAGTAGAATGTGGAATTAAAAGAAAAAACTCCCAAACTTATCTTACCATTAGGTCTTTCAAAAAGTGAAATCACCAAAAGCTCAAATTCTCTTTTAAATAGACAAAGATAACACCACTGCCATGAATTCAGGGGGTGTCTAGACATGTAATTAAACTCTCTCTATGGTCCTAATAAAAACTGTGTCCCTGTGTAATGAAAGCTGCCGCACAGTAATTTAGTTTAATTACAGCTATGCTGTGTTCGATGGGCTGTGTGTGGTTAATTGATAATGTCTCAGGAGTTGGTAAGAGGAAGCGTGAATCTCTTTAAAAATCTAACAGGACAAAGAAAAACCTGACATTAAAAAAAGAAAATGGTATTCTGACTACAGTTCTCCTACTGGGGATGAAAATTAAGCTGCATGTATTTGCTCAGAAAGCTTAGTACCAATACACATAAATGTAAGTAAGACGTCAAAGTAAACAATCTACTTACGTGTCACATTTGCTTTGGAGCCCTGACACTACCACTGCTTTTATACTCAACCTCGACTCTGTGACGCCTGCAGAACTGTCAGCAGAATACGTGAGAAATGAGGACTGTACCCACTACTACAGATCAACAGGCCTGGCCAAGACTGGCGGTGAGATCCACGGCCCTGATGGAGAGCGGCCCGGACCTCCGCCTGTAGAGCACCTCGGGGCGGAGGAACGCGTGCCGGACAAGGGCAGGTTCTGGGCGGTTGCATTTATTTCATCTCTGATGTCTTCCTTTCTCTTCCTGGCCTTGACCAATCAGTCATAATTCTATCTCCAGAATATATCTCATATCTCCTCTGTATTTTCACTTTTATTCTCACCACTTAGTATAATCCTCCCTGTTCTCAACTGACACTATTAACATTTGCGTCTATACAAACAGCCCCGTACCCAGGTCATCTCTCTAAAATACAAGATTAACTCATGCCAATCCTCTAGTCTAAAAATATAAACAATTTAAGGGTTCCAGAATGCCTGTAAATTAAAGTTTAATCTCCTCAACATGAAAATTAAAGGCCCTTCAAAATCTGTTCCAATTTCTGGCTATACCTCATGTTGGGACCAGTCTCACCATGCTCTCGCTGCATAGCTTTATTTACTATTTGTAAATCACGCCGTATACATTTTCATTTGGTTCCCAAATAATAAGAATCTTTCATGTACCAAAGTATATTTTCTAAAGATTCTTTAAACAATATTACTCATCTCAAATGCTCTTCCAGAATACTGCCGCTCCCATCCAGAAGAGGAGCTTCATTTCCTCGCTTTGAATCTGGTTTGACTTGACCGGTGACCAACAAACAGAGTGCAGCGGAAGTGCCAGTGTGTGACCTCTGAGGCTAGATTACAGAATCACTGCAACTCCCATCTGGCTTGCTAGAGACTCTTTTTCAGATCCCCACGCTGCCATGTAAAACGTCTGCTTCTCCTAAGACCTCAGGGCTGTGAGAAAACTGGGTGACGTGGAGAAGCCAAGTGCGGCTGTTCAAGCTGACTGCCCCGGCTGGTCCAGTCGACAGACGTCAAGTGTCAGACAGGAGGGTGAAGACTCCCTGGAACAATCCCTGCCTCCAGCTCTAAGCTCCCAAACTTTGGAGTCTTGAGCTATCACGGAATGCAGGTGACTATCATTCCTATTGTGCCCTATCTGAAGTCTGGACCCAGAGAATATACGAGCAGAATAAAATGGTTGTTTGAAACCACCAGGAATGGGGTGATTTGCTACCACAGCAACACCGCCAGGAACACTTCATTCCAGATTACATACTGCCTCCTCTATGAAATTTCCCTCTAATCCCACAATTAGAACAAATATTTTCTTTGTCCCCCCACAGCACTATCTTCATATCCCTATAACCCTCTCATACTGTTATCACAGTTAATTATGTACTTGCTTATCAAAGTAGGAGAGAAATTCCTTTAGAGCGGGGACTGTTGCCAGGCAGACTTTTAACCACTGGACTCGCAGGGAAGCCCCTCACCTGTGTCACTTCCAAGTCTGTTTCTATTGACTGAATTTCCTCCTGCCTTCATGCAGTCTCACTCTAGGTGTGCCTTCTGCATGCATTTCTCATAATTTTTCACTAGGCATATTGTGATTTTGTCCTGCTGGCTGTTTGACAAATACAGATGCATTTGCGATCTTCTTTAGCTTTGTTCTGGGTGCAGCTAAGTCGCGCTACTTGAGAATAGTTTGATCCTTTTGCAGTCTGCATTTAAACTGTTAATTTTGTTTTCTCTTCCCACTCCTGTGTGAGCTACAAGTAGCGTTCCCTCTAACCCCAGGCTCTTGTCCTGGCCGTGGGCTGCTCCTTCTCACGCACAGTCTGCTCAGTTGAAGATCCGGGGAGGGACTACCTGCAGCTCCCCGGAGACCACCCTTCCCCCGGCACCTGCTTGGTGGACTCTGGCCTCTGCCTCCCAGACTCCGTTCTGTCTCCTCGCCTCGGGGAGACTGCCCGGCCCCTCTAGGTTTATCCCTCCCTGCAGGGCCGCCCAAGAACCCTCCTCAGGGGTCACCCAGGCGGCCTGACATCCAGTCTGAAACCTTGTCACCAACACACAGACGCAGACACACACAGAGACACACACACAGAGACACACACAGAGACACACACACAGACACATACACAGAGACACACACACACACGGGCACAGACACACACAGAGACACACACACACACACACATGGGCACAGACACACACAGACACACACACATACACACACAGAGAGAGACACACACACACAGACACACACACACAGACACACACAGAGACACACACGGATACACTCACACAGAGACACACACACACAGAGACACACACACAGACACACACAGAGACACACACACACACATGGGCACAGACACACACACAGAGACACACACACAGACACACACACACACGGGCACAGACACACACAGAGACACACACACAGAGACACACACAGAGACACACACACACAGACACACACAGAAACACACACACAGACACACGGGCACAGACACACACAGAGACACACACACAGAGACACACACACACAGACACACACAGAGACACACACAGACACACACAGACACACACACAGAGACACACACACAGAGACACACACACACACGGGCAGACACACACACAGACACACACACAGAGACACACACACACACATGGGCACAGACACACACACAGAGACACACACACAGACACACACACAGACACACACACAGACACACGGGCACAGACACACACAGAGACACACACACACAGACACACGCAGAGACACACACAGACACCCACAGAGACACACACACAGACACACGGGCACAGACACACACAGAGACACACACACACAGACACACACACACACACAGACACACACACAGACACACACACACAGAGACACACACAGAGACACACACACAGAGACACACACGGAGACACACACACAGAGACACACACACACACATGGGCACAGACACACACAGACACACACACACACAGACACACACACACACACAGACACATGGGCACAGACACACACACAGAGACACACACACACAGACACACACACAGACACACACACACAGACACACACAGAGACACACACAGAGACACACACACATATGGGCACAGACACACACAGAGACACACACACACAGACACACACACACACATGGGCACAGACACACACACAGACACACACACAGACACACACACACAGACACACACACACACGGGCACAGACACACACAGACACACACACAGACACACACAGAGACACACACAGACACACACACACACAGAGACACACACGTGCACACACACAGACACACACAGAGACACACACAGACATACATAGAGACACAGACACACAGACACACCCACACACATGCACACACACAGACACACACACAGACACACACACATGGGCACAAAGACACACACAGACATACAGAGACACACATAGACACACACACAAACACACACACAGACATACAGAGACACATACACGTGCACACATACACAGACACACACACATATTCTTTTTCAGGGAGAAGTGTCAATTAGTTCCCTTTCATTCCATCTTGTCATGAGTAGACAAGGCCAAGATTATTCCAGACATTTTCAACATTTAAAAAATAATACTTCACTTGATATCTAAAACTGGAATTAGGCTCAGCATGTGAGATCACTTTGAACGTATCACTGCTACTGATGTACCAATAAGCGCAGTCAAGGCTGTTAAGGAAAGGAGGAATGATAATTGGAGAAAACCTGCATCTAGTTCAACACTGATCAGAGCCTACATTTAAAATTTCTACTGGGGAGTTCCCTGGTGGCCCAGGGTTGAGAGTCTACCCGCCAACGCAGGGGACACGGGTTCTGTCCCTGGTGTGGGAACTAAGGTCGCCGCCCACACCATATGGTGCCTGCTGCCTTTTCTTTTGGAGAGTTACTGTTTGTTTCTCCATTTTCTTTAATAGAAATGGGCCTATTCAGATTGTCTGCTTCTTCCTGCTTGAGTTTTGGCAAACTGTTTCTTTCAAGGAATTGGTCTATTTCATGTAGGTGATCAACTTTGCTGGCACAGAGTTGTTCATAGTACTTTTTATTTCTCTTTTCACGTTGACAGGTTCTGCGACGATGTCCCCCTTTCATTTCTGGGATTAGTCATTTGTGTCCCCTGTCGCTTATTATTTTTTTAGTTATCCTGGCTAGAGGATATTGATTTTATTACTCTTTCAAATAACTAGTTTTTGGTTTCATTGATTTTTTTTCCTACTGATTTCCTGTTGTCAATTTCATTGATTTCTGTTCTAATTCTTATTTCTTTTCATCTTTTTACTCTAGATTGGAGTCCTTAAAAATAATTTGTTATGTATTTTCAAGTTCTTCATATATGAGTGTAAGACTTTTCTGGTAAGTTCAGTAATTCAGGTATTAAAAATACAAAAAGTTTTATAATTCCATTAAACACTACATTCTTTAAATTGCTGGTATTGTTGATTTATGTTCAGTTTAATTACTTAGTCATCTCCAACTCTTTGTGATCCCATGGACTGCAGCATGCCAGGCCTCCTTATCCATCACCAACTCTGCAGTTTACCCAAACTCATGGTCATTGAGTCTGTGATGCCATCCAACCATCTCACCCTCTGTCATCCCCTTCTCCTCCCACCTTCAATCTTTAAATGACATCAAATACACTGCTTTTAATTGTTAAATGACATTTCTTTAGAAGTCACATAATGAGGTTCATTGTTAAAAGTCCTGAAGTGATACTAAAGCAGAAATCTAACATCAAACCCTGAATAAAATCAATGCAACAAACACAATACATTGCCCATTCCATGAAAATTCCATGTGATAATAAATGCAGTTTCTGGTATTTACAGAGAATATGATTTTAATCATAAGCAAACCTAATAGATTACTTAATAAACTCTACAATGCAAAAAGAATGATATTTGCACTCCCTTGGTTATATTGTCTTAACAAACCATGCTAGATCCTTTCTGCCTGCCCATCATTCCTGGTGTTTAAGAAGAGCTGGATGAACGGAAGGAGAAAGCTCTGAATTCTGCCAACATGAGCTCTCTCAGTCGAGCTATTGTCTGACCTAACTTTCAGGGAAAAAAGGACGCATTCCACAAAATGTCAAAGGAGGGGCAGTAGATGCTTCCATTTTGAAAGCGAGTTCAGTTCAGTTCAGTTGCTCAGTCGTGTCCGACTCTTTGCGACCCCATGAACTGTAGCACGCCAGGCCTCCCTGTCAATCATGAACTCCTGGAGTTTACTCAAACTCATGTCCATCGAGTCAGTGATGCCATCCAGCCATCTCACCCTCTGTCGTCCCCTTCTCCTCCTGCCCCCAATCCCTACCAGCATCAGGGTCTTTACCAATGAGTAAACTCTTTGCATGGGCGGGGGGGGGGGGCGATGTATTGGAGTTTCAGCTTCAGCATCACTCCTTCCAATGAACACCAGGACTGATCTCCTTTTGGATGGACTGGTTGGATCTCCTTGCAGTCCAAGGGACTCTCAAGAGTCTTCTCCAACACCACAGTTCAAAAGCATCAATTCTTTGGCACTCAGATTTCTTCACAGTCCAACTCTCACATCCATACATGACCACTGGAAAAACCATAGCCTTGACCAGACGGACCTTTGTTGGCAAAGTAATGTCTCTGCTTTTCTATAATATGCTCTCTAGGTTGGTCATAACTTTCCTTCCAAGGAGTAAGCGTTTTTTAATTTCATGGCTGTAATCACCATCTGCAGTGATTTTAGAGCCCAAAAAATAAAGTCTGACACTGTTTCTAATGTTTCCCCATCTATTTGCCATGAAGTGATGGGACCAGATGCCATGATCTTAGTTTTCTGAATGTTGAGCTTTAAGCCAACTTTTTCACTCTCCTCTTTCATGTTCATCAAGAGGCTTTTTAGTTCCTCTTCACTTTCTGCCATAAGGGTGGTGTCATCTGCATATCTGAGGTTATTGATATTTTTCCCAGCAATCTTCATTCCAGCTTGTGCTTCATCAAGCCCAGCATTTCTCATGATGTACTCTGCATATAAGTTAAATAAGCAGGGTGAGAATACACAGCCTTGACATACTCCTTTTCCTATTTGGAACCAGTCTGTTGGTCCATGTCCAATTCTAACTGTTGCTTCCTGACCTGCATACAGGTTTCTCAAGAGGCAGGTCAGGTGGTCTGGTATTCCCATTTCTTTCAGAATTTTCCATAGTTTATCATGATCCACACAGTCAAAGGCTTTGGCATAGTCAATAAAGCAGAAATAGATGCTTTTCTGGAACTCTCTTGCTTTCTCGATGATCCAGTGGATGTTGGTAATTTGATCTCTGCTTCCTCTACCTTTTATAAAACCAGCTTGAACATCTGGAAGTTCACAATTCACATATTGCTGAAGCCTGGCTTGGAGAATTTTGAGCATTACATTACTAGCATGTGAGATGAGTGCAATTGTGCAGTAGTTTGAGCGTTCTTTGGCATTGCCTTTCTTAGGGACTGGAATGAAAACTGACCTTTTCCAGTCCTGTGGCCACTGCTGAGGTTTCAAAATTTGCTGGCATATTGAGTGCAGCACTTTCACAGCATCATCTTTCAGGATTTGAAATAGCTCAACTGGAATTCCATCACCTGCACTAGCTTTGTTCATAGTGATGTTTCTAAGGCCCACTTGACTTCACATTCCAGGATGTCTGGCTCTAGGTCAGTGATCACACCATCGTGATTATCTGGGTCGTGAAGATCTTTTTTGTACAGTTCTTCTGTGTATTCTTGCCATCTCTTCTTAATATCTTCTGCTTCTGTTAGGTCCATACCATTTCTGTCCTTTATTGAACCCATCTTTGCATGGAATGTTCCCTTGGTATCTCTAATTTTCTTGAAGATATCTCTAGTCTTTCCCATTCTGTTGTTTTCCTCTATTTCTTTGCATTGATTGCTGAGGAAGGCTTTCTTATCTCTCCTGGCTATTCTTTGGAACTCTGCATTCAAATGGGAATATCTTCCCTTTTCTCCTTTGCTTTTTGCTTCTCTTCTTTTCATAGCTATTTGTAAGACCTCCTCAGACAACCATTTTGCCTTTTTGCATTTCTTTTCCATGGGGATGGTCTTAATCCCTTTCTCCTGTACAATGTCACGAACCTCTGTCCATAGTTCATCAGGCACTCTGTCGATCAGATCTAGTATCTTAAATCTATTTCTCACTTCCACTGTATAGTCATCAGGGATTTGATTTAGGTCATACCTGAATGGTGTAGTGGTTTTCCCTACTTTCTTCAATTTAAGTCTGAATTTGGCAATAAGGAGTTCATGATCTGAGCCACAGTCAGCTCCTGGTCTTGTTTTTGCTGACTGTATAGAGCTTCTCCATCTTTGGCTGCAAAGAATATAATCAATCTGATTTCGGTGTTGACCATCTGGTGATGTCCATGTGTAGAGTCTTCTCTTGTGTTGCTGGAAGAGGGTGTTTGCTATGACCAGTGCGTTCTCTTGGCAAAACTCTATTAGCCTTTGCCCTGCTTCATTCTGTACTCAAGGCCAAATTTGCCCGTTACTCCAGGTATTTCCTGACTTCCTACTTGTGCATTCCAGTCCCCTATAATGAAAAGGACATGTTTTTTTGGGTGTTAGTTCCAGAAGGTCTTGTAGGTCTTCATAGAACCGTTCAACTTCAGCTTCTTCAGCATTACTGGTTGGGGCATAGACTTGGATTACCGTGATACTGAATAGTTTGCCTTGCAAATGAACAGAGATCATTCTGTCATTTTTTAGATTGCATCCAAGTACTGCATTTCAGACTCTTTTGTTGACCATGGTGGCTACTCCATTTCTTTTAAGGGATTCTTGAAAGCGAAGGGAGCTGCTATTTGAGAGCCAGTCCCACCATCAGCATGCCTGGTCAGACCAGTCTGAACGATCAGCCCATGAGTGTTGCACGATACTATGACCCCCAAAAACTGATATAAAAGAGCAACTACTTGTGAGGAAATAAAACAATTACATGGACATTGGGTTTGGCTACAAAGAATTGAAGTCTGCTACCCAATTTCTTACTACTGCCTCACATAACGGGGTGTTCACATTTGACACCACCACCCTTCTGGGTATAGACAAGTGACAGAGCTGACTGCATGTGGGAAAGTTTCACCTTTGGGGCTATCATACTCCCACCTCCTCCTGTCCAAAAAAGAATGGAACAGGCACATATTCTTAATTGATTTGAGTCAGACTTAATTTTTAAATTATAGCATGTGAAGTGATTCTCTCTCATTATATCAAATAAGCAGTTTTCAAGAAGTGAATTCAAGAATAAGAAAGCAAAGGCAAACATAAACAGGTGCACTGACCTGCTGCAATGCACCTGTGTCTTTCAAAAAGGTGTGACTTTTTCCCTGCTGTGTGATATTTAAAACAGATGTATTTCACTCGTTACATTGCAGTGTTAGCTCTTGAACTCATTCTGTGCTCAGGCTTCTTTGCTCATCTATGTCTCTGGCCTTGGGCCTAACTTCGTCTGTAGCAGTAGATGGTAGAAGAATGCAGATGGCAAAAGGATTAAGAGCATAAATGCTGAAGTCAATTTTTATTTTGTGTTCTAATCTTGATTCTGCTACAATCCAGCTGTGTGATCTTAAAAAAGTTACCTAAAGGATACAAATGGTATGGACCTAACAGAAACAAGATATTGAGAAGAGGTAGCAAGAATACACAGAAGAACTGTACAAAAAATATCTTCACGACCCAGATAATCACAATGGTGTGATAACTCACCTAGAGCCAGACATCCTGGAATGTGAAGTCAAATGGGCCTTAGGAAGTATCACTATGAACAAAGCTAGTGGAGGTGATGGAATTCCAGCTGAGCTATTTCACATCCTGAAAGATGATGCTGTGAAAGTGCTGCACTCAATATGCCAGCAAAATGGGAAACCTCAGCAGTGGCCACAGGACTGGAAAAGGTCAGTTTTCATTCCAATCTCAAAGAAGGGCAATGCCAAAGAATGCTCAAACTATTGCACAATTGCACTCATCTCACATGCTAGCAAGTAATGCTCAAAATTCTCCAAGCCCGGCTTCAACAATACAAAAACCATGAACTTCCAGATGTTGAAGCTGGTTTTATAAAAGGTAGAGGAACCAGAGATCAAATTGCCAACAGCCGCTGGATCATCAAAAAAGCAAGAGAGTTCCAGAAAAACATCTATTTCTGCTTTATTGACTATGCCAAAGCCTTTGACTGTGTGAATCACAATAAACTGTGGAAAATTCTGAAAGAAATGGGAATACCAGACCACCTGACCTGCCTCTTGAGAAACCTGTATGCAGGTCAGGAAGCAACAGTTAGAACTGGACATGGAATGACAGAACGGTTCCAAATAGGAAAAGGAGTACATCAAGGCTGTATGGGAGAAGGCGATGGCAACCCAACTCCAGTCCTCTTGCCTGGAAAATCCCAAAGACGAAGGAGCCTGGTAGGCTGCGGTCCATGGGGTCACAGAGAGTTGGAAATGACTGAGCGACCTCACTTTCACTTTTCACTTTCAGGCACTGGAGAAGGAAATGGCAACCCACGCCAGTGTTCTTGCCTGGAGAGTCCCGGGGACGGAGGAGCCTGGTGGGCTGCTGTCTGTGGGGTCGCACAGAGTCGGACACGACTGAGTGACTCAGCAGCAGCAGCAGCAGCACGACTGTATGCTGTCACCCTGCTTATTTAACCTATATGCAGAGGACATCACGAGAAACGCTGGGCTGGAGGAAGCACAAGCTGGAATCAAGATTGCCGGGAGAAATATCAATAACCTCAGATATGCAGATGACACCACCCTTAGGGCAGAAAGTGAAGAACTAAAGAGCCTCTTGATGAAAGTGAAAGAGGAGAGTGAAAAAACTGGCTTAAAACTCAACATTCAGAAAACTAAGATCATGGCATCCGGTCCCATCACTTCATGGCAAATAGATGGGGAAACAGTGGAAACAGTGACAGACTTTATTTTGGGGGGCTCTAAAAATGCAGATGGTGATTACAGCCATGAAATTAAAAGACGCTTACTCCTTGGAAGGAAAGTTATGAGCAACCTAGATAGCATATTAAAAAGCAGAGACATTACTTTGCCAACAAAGGTCCGTCTAGTCAAGGCTATGGTTTTTCCAGTGGTCATGTATGGATGTGAGAGTTGGACTGTGAAGAAAGCTGAGCACCAAAGAATTAATACAGGGGCATGAAGGAGCGGGGCAGAACCTGAGACCAGGGCTCAGCACTTGTCTAAGAACTGGGTCAGGGAAGCACAGAATCCACCTGCTTTGACTTAGATATAAGTACAGAAAATTATCAAAAACCCACGAGACAGCCTAACTTAGTGGACTTCTGTACAGAATGAAATTTAAAAGACCAGAATCCCAAAGGCCAGCAAGGAGACTTGTGCAGAGGCCTGGCATGCAGTTGAGCCTAGACTGGAGCTTTAACAGCTTTGGTTCCACTGTTCACACAACTCTCCAAGCTTGTGCACGATTTTAAAAGGGGGGAAATGCTATTGCTGCTTTCCCCACAGAAAAGGAGCTGTGAAAACTGACATGCACCGCTTAAGTAACTGAAATTCAAGGATAAAGAATGGATATGTAGACCTCTAAGCAGAAAAAAAGTAAGTCATCTGTAAGAAGGGAAATATCAAGCTGATGTCAGATTTCTGCAAGGCAGCGTTCAGTGCCAGGAGATTACAAAGGAATGGGTACAGACTGCGGAGGTTAGGACCAAGTGTCCCACTCCCACAAAAGTTACAAAGCGTCCTGAAAATATAAAGTGGCCGAAAGAGTCACGAAGAAAACCTGGGGGATGTATTGTGGCTACGCCCTTCTGGGAACAGAATAAACAAACCCAAAGCAAAACAAACAAAAAACCCAACCACTTGGTGAGTGAATCTGGTCAATTAGGAAATAAGAGGAAAAAACTGTGATGAAGGGCTAGTGATGAGCGTCAAGTCCACTTAAAGGCAGAATTCAAACAAATGAGTAAGATGCAGAATATAAACAGTGAAAACCTCACTGGTATAAAACAAAGATATGACAAGGGAGAGAATTTTGTTTGAAGTTATAAAAGGAGTCACCAGAGAACTAAAAATAGAAATGCACACACAAGTTCACTAACAGAACAAACTATGTTTTCACGTAGAGCTCAAACAAACAAACACGGATTAAGTAAACAAAGATGGGTCAAACGAATATGTGTGTATTAAAAAGCTATTAAACTAAGAAAAGGATAAGAACAAAACAAAATGACCCAAAAGGATCTGAGAACAAATACACGAGATTGTAAGTATCTATAGAGAAAAAAAGAGAGAGGGAGAGACAGAATATGATACGACTTCCTAAGAAAGATATACAAAATTAAAAATCTTAGAGAACCAGTTTTAAAAACCCTTACAAATTTGATGAGAAAATTATGCAAGACAATACACACAAAGCAAAACTAGGAGAAAACATTTAATCTATCTGTGTATATGATACAGATTACATATATATATATACAAAAGATTATACATATATATTAAAGGCTAAGATTTGAATATATATAGAACTCCTATATACCAACAAGAGAAAAACACATAAAAACACACACACAAAATTACTGAAAAACAGAGCAAAGAATAGAAAAGAGAATATAATGATCAGGATTGGTCAGATGTACCTGCTGATAAAGAGGCAGATTCAAAGTATCAGCAATACTAGACTGGTAAAGCCTTGCAATTTAGCAGCATCCATAAAAGAATGTAAAATGAATATATCATTTCTCTCATGAAAGCCACTTCTTGGAATATATACTAAATATCTTCACTTGTACATAATATGCCTCAAGGATATTTATTACAATATTATGTATAATTTTAAAAATTAGAAAAAACATTTAACTGGAACTGGGTAAATAAATTATAGAACTCACAGTATGAAAAACCACATAGCACCTAAAAAAATGAAAAAATTCAGATGTATTAAAATATGATAGACAGAATCATGGTCCCAAAGAATGCTCTACGCTCCAGTCTTAGGACGGTGAACATGCCATGCAGCACGGCAAACAGGCTTTGCAGGTGCAGTTAGGATTATGAATCACTGCTGCCTTAAAATACAGAGATCACCTTGGGTTATCCAGATGGTCCCAATGTAACCGTATGAGCCTTTAGAAGCAGAAGAGGCAGGCAGAAGAGTCAGTGAAACAGATCTAAAGCGTGATAAGAATCTGATGTGCCTTTGCTGGTGAGAAGATGGAGAAGGCCAAGTATTGAGACAGTCACAAGCAGAAATGAGCTTGGAATTTCTTTCCCCGAGCCTCCAGAGAGAAGCACAGCCCTAATGATACGTTGGTCTGGGAACTGTGTGAGTCTATTCATGCTGTGAGTCTATTACACTTCTGACCTACAGAACTGTAAGATAACATATGGTGTTTTAAGTGTCTAAGTTTGTGGTAATCTGTGATGCAGCAACCGAAAACTAATACATAAATGGAAAAACTTTCCAAGATGTATTGTTAAGCAAAGAAATAAATAAGACTGCAACATAAAAAGAAACAAATGCATGTAAGTATATTGCATTGTTTATATTTTTGATGCTAGACGCCGCATAGCCTCAGCCACAGCCATCATTCCTTTCTGATTGCTGATCTGTGTTTCAGCTTGTTTTCTAAGACATGACAAATAGTTTTAGAAACCTTTGAAAATACTTGCTGTGGTTAATGCTCTGAAGTAGCAGAACTGACTTCGTAACATTGAAAAGAAAACAATAACAACACGGGAGAGCACAGTAGAAATGCACGAGAACACAAATTAAGTAGTATACATGAAAAAACGAACCGAAACACTTGTTAGTGAACGAGTCTTTGAAAGGCCTAAAAACAAATGACATTCAAGTTTATCCTTGAATGTGGAATTTTGGATTCCTAATTTACTTTCCCATATAGTCCATGTTTTGAGTTAATTAGACTGAATACATTATGTTAGGAAATAAATGCATCACACTTTGATAAGTAAGAGTAGGTTGGTCTGGGTGTAACAGGCAGAATTTTATGAATGACCTCCATGTATAATTAGCTCTTATAATAAATGCCCAACCATTTGAGTGTTGGTGGACTCTACAAATGTGATGAGGCAGCAATTCTAGGATTATATTAATTTACATGACAACAAGAAGATGATTCATATAGGCTTAATCAAATCATAGGTATCCTTGAAAAGCAGAGAGTTTTCTCTGGTTGGCAGCAGAAAAGGAAGTCAGAGATTTGAAACACTTTCTTCCTCACAGTTTCCAAATAACCACCTGGACAACTAACACCCTGGTTCCCAGTTTTGTGAGACTAAGCACAGAACCCAACAGAACCCCCTGGACTTTTGACCTACAGAACTGAGAGATAATCAGTTGTTTCAAGCTGCTAAATTTGTGATAATTCATTAGAAATAGAAAAGCAAATATACTGGGTATTTTACAGTTAGTACATGGTAAACTGTTCATGGGATTCTCCCATGAACAGTTTATCACTGGATATTAGAAAAAGCAAGGAAATTTCAGAAAAACCCCTATTTCTGCTTCTTGACTATACTGAAGCCTTTGACTTTGTGGATCAGAGCAAACTGCGGAGCATTGTTAAAGAGATGGGAATATTAGACCACCTTACCTGTCTCCTGAGAAACCTGTATGCAGGTCAAGAAGCAATAGTTAGAACCTTACATGGAACAAAGGACTGGTTCAAAATTGGGAAAGCGGTACATCAAAGCTGTATATTGTCACTCTGCTTATTTAACTTACATGCAGAATACATCATGTGAAATGCGAGGCTGGATGAATCACAAACTGGAATCAAGGTTGCCAGAAGAAATATCAATAACCTCAGATATGCAGATGGTACCACCCTAATGGCAGAAAGTGAAGAGGAACTAAAGAGCCTCTTGATGAAGGTGAAAGAGGAGAGTGAAAAAGCTGGCTTAAAACTCAACATTCAAAAAATGAAGATCATGGCATCCAGCCCCAGCCCTTTATGGCAAATAGAAGGAGAAACAGTGGAAACAGTGACAGACCTTTTCTGGGCCTCCAAAATCACTGCGGATGGTGACTGCAGCCATGGAATTAACAGACGCTTGCTCCTTGGAACTGAATATTTGTGTCCCCCCAGAATTCATATGTTGAAGCCAGAATCCCCAGTGGGATGTCATCTGGAGCTGAAGCTTTTGGAGGTAAGTTTGGAGGTAAGTTTAGATGAGGTTTGGAGGGTAGAATTCCTGTGATGGGATCAGGGCTCTCAGGAGATGATGGGAAGACGAGACTTGCTCTCCCCCAGTGAGGACAGAGCAGGAAGACTGCAGTCAGTAAACCAGGACAAGCCCGCACGGAGAACTGGACCAAGCTGGCATCCTATTTGGGACATCCAGAACTGTGGCAGTGGCAACAGCACCCCACTCTGGTACTCTTGCCTGGAAAATCCCATGGACGGAGGAGCCTGGTGGGCTGACATCTGTGGGGTTGCAGAGACGGACACGACTGAAGTGACTTAGCAGCAGCAGCAGAACTGAGAGAATAAATGTTTTTTCTTTAAGCCTTCCAATCTGTGGTATTCTGTTATAGTACCCTGAACAAGTTAACAAAGCCATTGATTCGAAATACCTACAAAGAATTGCCCTACCCAAATGAAACTAGTGTTCCTGTTTCTTCTGTTGAGAAACTCTCAGTCTTAGCCAGAGTGAGTAAGCTGGATTTTTGTGAGCTCCTTGTTCAGAAGCTACACACTCGAGATTGGACCAAAGACAAGACATCAAGTAAAGTTCTGTTTCCATGACTGGTGCAATCTATAGGCTACGAACTAGGCCCTTGCCTGTTGGTTAATTTGACATCTTCCATTGAATTATACACTTCTCATTTATGAGGCAGGCAAAATACATTGTAAAACATTTTCAGAATTTGTTTTTCAATTATTTAATAATACTAAAATCAAAATCCCATGTTCAAGGAATGAAGTTAACAAGACTATTATTGTAATATTGCCTGAAAGTGCGTCTTCTGAACCAGAAATTTTTTAAAAAGTATTCTACCTTACTCTTCCAGAGAATTATTCATTTTTTCCCACAATATTTCTGAATTAACTGCTCCCAAAATAATTTTGTTTTTTTTTTACTGCAGCCACGGAATTAAAAGTTGCTTACTCCTTGGAAGAAAAGCTATGACAAACCTAGACAGGGTATTGAAAAGCAGAGATGCTACTTTGCTGACAAAGGTCCGTCTAGTGAAAGCTGAGGTCTTTCCAGTAGTCATGTATGGATGTGAGAGTTGGACTATAAAGAAAGCTGAGAGCTGAAGAATTGATGGTTTTGAACTGTGGTGTTGGAGAAAACTCTTGAGAGTCCCTTGGACTGCAAGGAGATCAATCCAGTCAATCTTAAAAAGAATTGGTCCTGAATATTCATTGGAAGGACTGATGCTGAAGCTGAAACTCCAATACTTTGGCCATCTGATGTGACGAGCCGACTCATTTGAAAAGACCCTGATGCTGGGAAAGACTGAGGGCAGGAGGAGAAGGGGACGACAGAGGATGAGATGGCTGGATGGCATCATCGACTCGATGGACATGAGTTTGAGTAAACTGCGGGAGTTGGTGATGGACAGGGAGGCCTGGCGTGCTGCGGTCCATGGGGTCGCAGAGTCGGACACGACTGAGCGACTGAACAACAACAACAAAAGGGTCAAAGACATCAAATGTAGAAGATTCACACTGATCCATTTAATTCAGAAGACTTCATTTTCTCAAGACAGAGAATGCTTCAGCTTTGGGGCAGACGACCACTACCGGAGAGCATGGAAGTAAACCTCATGGTCCCGTCCCCATGCTTCAGTAGGTCATCCACGGAAGACAACACGGACAGTGTCGGCTGAGTCTAACCTGGTGACCCTACAGTCCTTGCACAGAAGCACACTCGCAAAGCAGGATCGCTGTTCACCTCCAAACCACAATACTTTGATGCTTCCCACTCAGTCATTCTTCCTTAAAAGGGGATCGCTGTCAAAGGAATATTTCCAGCTGGGAGCCATTCCCTTGCAGCCCATACAAGAGGCTGTCACACATAAACTGTATCAACAGAAAGAAGAGACCCCATTGTGAGTGTAGAATCCTTTGCTCAGCTTTTTCTGAATTCCAGCTTTGCAGAGCATTGAGGGTCAGAAGAACAGAATACACAGATGTGCAATATGGTATGACAGGGACAGAAAATAGGCCAAATTGCCAGTTAAAGTAAGGCTTGTTTAAAACAGAAAAGGAATCATGATAATATGATAATATCCTTCCTCTCCTAGCCGATGCACACCTGCTTGGAATAAGCATTTTTAAATAGAATTAAAACGTATTACCTCACTTAAAACCATATTCCCTTATAGGTGAAATCCCCATCTTTTTTTAATTTCTCTTTATTTACATTAATCTTTGTAGATCATCTATATAAACAGAAACAACGCGTGCCTTTGTGCCGTTCCCACCGCATAAGGACGTTCTGGGTAGTCCTCTTATGACTACATTTTCCTTTTTTATACTTTAAAAAAATACTGCAACTATTAACTAGAAAAATCTTTCCTGTTCTTTCTTGAGGTTATTCGGTTCTGCTGCTCCACAGTCAGGGATTCTGTGGCTCTCATTCCTTTAGCAACTGAAATCTGACAACAGTTGTGAATGAACTTCTAAAGATTGCAATGCAAGGACATTAAGGAAGAATCAGGTCATGTCTACTCAGTAATCTCATGTCCGTAATCCTTCAATAGGCTTCTGCAATAGGGAAGACATTCATCTCAATTCTGAGGTATTTCCTCCAAAGGAAGGTAACTTAGATGTTATTTTTATCCTCTTTTTCCTGTTAAATCTTCTCAGACACAGGGACTGTGTCTCATGCTTGCTTTCTAAGCTCTCCTCAGGACCAACAGCGCATGCTCATCGTGAGCTAGAGGCTTTGGTTGGTCTCTTAAAACGCTTTGCATTTTTGCTGTTGTCTTATTCATCATTTGTTTTCAGCTAGAGGAGAGGCAAAAGAAGAGTACAAAAGGAAAAAATATGTAGGAGAAGGAAACAGAAATTGAAGGAAAAAAGTCACTAGAGAAACTACGCAACCGGACGGAGAGACGGCAGTGACGCCTCGGAGAGCAGGCGGCGGAGGGGAGCTGCGGGGCCGCGGCGCGGGGGAGCCGTCCCGGGGCGCTCAGCCGGCGCGCCCTCGGCCGCGCAGCCCCCCACTCCGCTCGCTGCTCATCCTCTCCACGGCCGCACATACGAACAAGCCGTTACTAACAAACGCTGACAGCCGCAGTCCAAGGGCCGTCTGCATCGGCTTGGCTGTTAGCATGTTTCATTCACAACATCACAAACCATGCCGCTTCAGATGATTTTCGTTTCTTGCTGGACAGCTCCACAACTGCTCCACTGGCCTCCCCGCTCCTGGACGTCAGGCCACCACGAGGAGGGCTGTCCTGCAGCCAGAGTCCCTCAGGGTCTGCTCACCCGCAGAAACACGGGTGACGCACGCCTCTCACTCAAGCCCTGGTTCTCAAGTGTGCTTTACTGTTTAGCAATATCCAAAGACCAGCAGTTCATGCCTCTATACCTTCGGTCTATTATGATCTAGAACAATAGATCAAGAGAAAAGGAATACTGGAGAAAAGGAATATTCCTGAAATTCCCTTTTTTTTCATACTGGTTGCCTACCAAACAAAAATCTTTTTCTTTTAAAACCCAACACAGACATAACTTCCTCTGGCAAGATTTTCCTGATTCAGTTTCTCTCTAGATGTTATGAATAGCTTTGCCTTTAGTAATGTCTTTGAATTTGCAAAATGCATCAACTGGTACACATATATATTCTTACAGCTATGTGCCAATGTGTCTATATGCTCTATAAACTAGTGAACTTCGTAATCTTTATATCCAAGATTTTGGCACATACCAGAGAATTAGCTAATGGTTGAACTGAATTACTGACATCACTCAACATTTACAGAAGCACCAAGTCATTTAGAATGTAACAATTTACATGATGTTTTATATATATAGAAATTGGAAAATTCCTAGACATGTACTTCAGAATTTATTGTGATTCACATGGTAATCAAAAGAGAGAAGGCCACTCAGAATTTGATAAACTTTTGATATTATTATCTTTGCCAATAATGATGTACAGAAACATTCCATACACTAGAGAAAAATACCTCCTTCCCAGGCATTATTTTTAGATCTCCAATTTCTTAATACTGAGCTATAATTTTCAGAATGTAGATTTTTTTTTGCTCCAATTTTTCTCTGATAAAATGTCTATGCTATGCCTGAGCCACTGATCTATTTTATCCTATGTTTATAAATAAAATATATTAGAACATTAACAGAACTGTATGTTATTTCTTCTCTGATGAATATAATCTCTCAATTCTTAGAAACTACATTTACTTTTTACCAGTAAAATTCTCATTATAATATTTTAATGCCTTGAGCCTTGCACAAAAATCGATCCTCCAGAGATCAATGCTCAAATGGAAGTAATAAGAAACAAAATCTCCCCAGAAAAAAATAAAATATCACAGGAACTGACAAACTCAAACAACAAAACCACCCACATTTGCTGTTCTAGTCTGTCAATGCTTATGAACTCCTCAGAAGAATCTTTTTATCGACAATAAGTGGATGCAAGCAGGAACAACATTCACAAGAACAAGTGCCAGAAACGAGTTTATTGTTAGCAATCTTAAACCTCACTGTCCCTTTGAATCATACTTAATCCTGATTTATCAGTATGTGGGGGGCTTGCTGTGGTGCAGTGGTAAAAAATCTGCCTGCCGATGCAAGAGATGCAAGAAATGCAGGTTCGATCCCTGGGTCAGGAAGATCCCCTGGAGAAGGAAATGGCAACCCGCTCCAGTATCCTTGCCTGGGAAATCCCATGGACAGAGGAGCCTGGTGGGCTGCAGTCCACAGGGTCCCACAGAGTCAGACACAACTGAGTGACTGAGCACACACAGACACAGCATGTGGCTGTGTGTTTGACATTCAGTGGAATTCAGTTTTAGAAAAGTGCGGCACCAGAATCTTTTTGTCTAGGAGTATGCCCTTCATGTCACGTTTAGATGGATGGAAAATTATGCAATTTGCTCTGACACATTACCATTATTAGTATAAACTCAAAAGTTTATTTAAGAGTAAGTTCAGTATCTTTTACTTCAAGTAACAAGACATACAACTTAAAGTGGCAGAAATACTGAGAGGTACCAAACAGGAGAATTCCAAATGAATTCTCTGCCTTCTTCATCATAGTTATGTTTCTCTTCATAATTACAAGACAGCAAAAGCAGTTCCCAGCATCATAGATAGACTCCAAGATGACAGTAAAGAGGAGAAAAGACCTTTTTGCCCTTGGTTCTCCTTTTATTAAAGGGAAACTTTTCCAATAGTTCATGAATAGATGGCCCCTCAGAACCCACTGGTGAGGATTGGGTCATATGCCCTTGGCAGCAAGGGAGGATGAGGAGAGAGGTTCTAGCCCTTTCCATCTTTATAAAAGTAGACTGGTTCTGTCAACAAGGAATTAGAGGTTGGATGGAAGAAGGCTTAAACGTGTCAAACAATGTAAAGTTGAATAACATATATATTGCCCTTTATAAACACAAATAGTAAGTTTTTAATGCTGCTGCGTTTGTTTTTATTTCATTGACCTCTAGAACCATTTCACACACATTAGTAAAGACTATGAAAACTTTAAAGAGTCTATGAATAGAGTCTATGAATAGAGACGGAGAAGGCAATGGCACCCCACTCCAGTACTCTTGCCTGGAAAAACCAGTGGATGGAGGAGCCTGGTAGGCTGCAGTCCATGGAGTCGCGAAGAGTCGGACAGGACTAAGTGAGTTCACTTTCACTTTTCACTTTCACTCATTGGAGAAGGAAATGGCAACCCACTCCAGTGTTCTTGCCTGCAGAATCCCAGAGACGGGGGAGCCTGGTGGGCTGACGTCTACGGGGTCACACAGAGTCAGACATGACTGAAGTGACTTAGCAGCAGCAGCATGAATAGAGACAGAAATTTTGAGAATTAATTTTTGTTTTTAAATAACTTACGGTACCATTGATTAAGGTATTGTCTCTCACCTTTGCCTTTTACAGTCCTTTGTGCAGCTGGACTGAGTTACAGCCACACTCCTCCTTGCTGGTCTCCGTGTGACTCTGAGTTAGGGGCACCAGGGAGACGGCGGAGGCGGGACGAGGACGAAGGCACTTGCTCCCTCCCTTTCTGAGGCTGCCCCGTGCACTTCTGAAACACTTCATCCCTTGCAGGGGCAGATCCTTTGGACAGCAGCCATTGTTTCCAGTTTGTCCAGCACTCGCAGAACCAATCCTGGGCCCCTCTGCAGTGACACCCGCACTGGTTGGTTAGAACACTCTTCTCAAATGTCTGAGGGGCAGCTTCATGGGCAGCTCCTCTGAGCTCAGAAACAAGACCCCAGCCCAGCCAGGCAGTAAGCCTCCACACAGGACTATAGCGCCCCTCCTTTAAACTTCTAAATTTTAATCATCCAACCTCTTTATTGGGTTCCTCCAGTCCAAAAAGAGCCTGCGTCTTGAAGCTGCTACCTCTACAACATATCAGCTTAGTGTCCCCTTTTGTCTTTCCAGTTCTTCAGTATCTAGCGCTAATTCTTTATCTTAATTCTAACAGGCTAAATTTATTTCTTTTTTAGGGGAGATTACAGATTTTAAAAATTTAACAAAAGGAACTTACACTATTTCATCCTGTTTTGCATCCTTATAATCATGTTCATTTCCTCTCTTTCTTCAATGTTCAGATACCATATTTGTCCCATAATCTTAAAGGGTTAGATGACTTTGTTTGCAACTCTTCATGCCTACCACTATAATATTTAAAACAATTCAAACAAAATAATCTATTTTTTTTAGATAGCAGACATATTCCATATTTCTTCAACCTTTTCCTTTTATTTTATTAAATTCACTGTACACTCTATATTGCAAGTTTCTCCAGGCTCCAAGTTCATGGCTTTTAAGTTAATACGTGCCCAAGAGAACTGTGGTTAGCAAAAGAGAGAAGGCAGCATCAGGGGTGGATAAAAGAGAATGATGGTGACTTTTCTGAAAACAGAGGAACAGCAGGATATCAGTGGTAACAAGGGAAGGACTAGAGGCGGCAGAGACAGTCAGCTACCAGAGCAGATTAAATATTCCCTGGTTATCTCTAGAAGTAAATAGGAAAGAGGGCTCTACGCTTTGGCCTTGTGCTTTATGACAGGTGACATGACGACCCTTCCCAAACGTCCAGGCTGACTAGACTGTTTAACTTGGGACAACCTGGAATTTATTTCGAGAGGCTGAGTACTCAAGAAGGCTTAACGGCTGCACTTAAAGACTGACTGAATGAATTCAAACCCAAAGGGGAAACATCTTTCATATTCACTGTAAAAGCTTTTAAAAATGCTGTTTAAAGCTAAAAAAGCAGAAGAAGCAAGATTACAGTCACACAAATAGTGTGAAATATTTGGGGCAAGAAGTGAGATGAAGTAGGGGCGAAGAGAAGGGTTTTAAGGTTTGTCGCCTAAGGGGTATAATTGTTCTTGCAATATATTTCCCAAGAACCTTTACATTTTCAACTTCTATGGGTTCAAAAACCAGCATAGATACAGTCTTAAAAGTGTGTGATTCAGAAGAAATATGAGATATATCAATGATTACTTAGAGTTCCCAACTGTCTTATTTTTTATAGCTCTCTATAGCCATGTAGCTGATTGATAGTAAACTATTTCATAAATGTCAGCTACTTCGCACAAGTTTTAAATTGCTTCTTTCTACCTGTGAAACATTAAGGAAAATCACTTTAACTTTTTCTCCAAGTTAACCCTTCTTTTCAGCAATCAGAGAAAATTTGATTTTTATAAAACTTCTCTCAAAGAATGTTTGATTTGAGTGTAGTAACCTGCTTCCTAAACTGAAGCTCTGCAGAGCTTTGTAGGTAAAATAATACAGCTTTTGTTTTAAATTTCTTCTGGCTTTAGATTCAATAAAAGGATCACCAAAGTGTCCAAGGATGTACTGCTGCTGCTGAGTCGCTTCAGTCATGTGCAACTCTGTGCAACCCCAGAGATGGCAGCCCGCGAGGCTCCGCCGTCCCTGAGATTCTCCAGGCAAGAACACTGAGTGGGCTGCCACTTCATTCTCCAGTGCATGAAGGTGAAAAGTGAAAGTGAAGTCACTCAGTCGTGTTCGACTCTTCACAACCCCATGGACTGCAGCCTACCAGGCTCCTCCATTCATGGGATTTTCCAGGAAAGAATACTCAAGGATGTACCAGACACCACTAAATACATGGGAAGATTTTCACCAGTTGAGTCTGTTTTATCTAGACAAATATTCCCCTACTAATTCAATACAATTGAACTCAAAATTACATTTTGTGTGTGTGTAAATATGGGTGCATGTTTCCATCAACTTATAAAGCTTTATTCCAGTTTAAAGTGTTAACATACTTCTCCCTTTCAAAAAATTGTCAGAATTTATTCTCCTAAGTTACTCATTTCTTTTCTTGAAAGAAAAATCAACAATCTCTATTCTCTAAGGTTTATATTTATCTCTTTGAACCTTTTCCCACTTCCTTACAAAAAAACAAAAATAATAAAGAGAAAAATTCAAGAAATGCAGAGAGAAAAGAACAACCATAGGCACCAAAGTCTGATCTTACTCATAAAAACAGACTGGAAATGAGTCTTACAAACTTACGGCACTACATATGAGGACTGCATCTTTCAGAGCCTGAGTTATCAACAGAAAATAGAAATTTGTTCAACATTTTCTAGTAAGTATTTCATGCAGGTTTTCTGTGGATTTTATGGTTTGTCACTGAAGCACACTTCTTAAAGACGACTCTGTGAAAGGAAGACATTACCAAGAGTCACCCGACCGCTGTCTCCTCATACTCACAGCGACTGCCTCCAAGATCTGTTTGACAGCATCTGCGGCATCTCGTTCACTATAATATCCCTTTTCCACAATCCTGAAAAAAACCATGACATGCGTCTCAGACACAGGCATTCAATTGAGCAGATGTTAAAAGAAGTTAAATTAACGTTAAAGAAGATTTATCTAAAGAATTGCAGCAGGCTACCGTAACATGAGGGGAAAGATTTCCATAAGTTGCCAATCTAGAAGTCTTTAGGTTTATTTAGGAAAATGGAAAACATTTATTTTGCCTAGGCTTGGAGTATCCATCCTGTTGGGAACAAAAAATTCTTGTCAAATTTTGTGTTGCAAATAATTTTAAACCTATAACAAGTAGACAATATATCATGAACCATCTCATTTAATTGTCACACTGCTTCAGCAGTTATTAATTCATAGCCAATGTTGCTTGATCTATCCAATTACTTTCCCTCCTCCTCTATTATTTTAAAGCAAATATCAGACATCATATAATTTCATTCGTAAATATTTAAGGAGGTATCTCTAAAAATAAAGGATTTCTTAAAATCACAACTACAATTCCATTATCATATCTATAAATGACAATTCCTTAATATTATCAGATATGCAGTTTCAACTTTCTAATTGTTTTCAAAATCAGTTTGTTTGAATCAGTATCAAAATAAAGTCTATGAACTGATTGGCTGATATGTCTCTTATTCTCTTTTTATCTGCAGCTCCTCTTTTACACAGCCTCACTCTCTCTCATCTGCTTTTCTTTTCCAAATAAATGACTCGCTCCTTTTGCATAGACTTTGGACAGACATTTTCCTTTGAAATTAAAGTCTTTTCTTTTTTTAAAGAATTTTCCTAAATTAGAATGTTTCATAATTATTTTCTTCCATTGCTTTGGATTTCTTCTTTGGGGTATGCAAGTACACACATATAAGAGTTTTCTCCAGAAAGAATGAAGGGATGGAGCCAAAGCAAAAACAACACCCAGTTGTGGATGTGACTGGTTATAGAAGCAAGGTCCGATGCTGTAAAGAGCAATATCGCATAGGAACCTGGAATGTTTGGTCCATGAATCAAGGCAAATTGGAAGTGGTCAAACAGGAGATGGCAAGAGTGAATGTCAACATTCTAGGAATCATCGAACTAACATGGACTGGAATGGGTGAATTTAACTCAGATGACCATTATATCTACTACTGTGGGCAGGAATCCCTTAGAAGAAATGGAGTAGTCACCATGGTCAAAAAGAGAGTCCGAAATGCAGTACTTGGATGCAATCTCAAAAACAATAGAATGATCTCTGTTCGTTTCCAAGGCAAACCATTCAGTATCACAGTAATCCAAGCCTGTGCCCCAACCAGTAACGCTGAAGAAGCTGAAGTTGAATGGTTCTATGAAGACCTACAAGACCTTTTAGAACTAACATCCAAAAAGGATGTCTTTTCCAGCATAGGGGACTGGAATGCAAAAGTAGGAAGTCAAAAAACACTTGGAGTAACAGGTAAATTTGGCCTTGAGTACAGAATGAAGCAGGGCAAAGGCTAATAGAGTTTTGCCAAGAGAACGGACTGGTCATAGCAAACACCCTCTTCCAACAACAAAGAGAAGACTCAACACATGCACATCACCAGATGGTCACCACCGAAATCAGATTGATTATATTCTTTGCAGCCAAAGATGGAGAAGCTCTATACAGTCAGCAAAAACAAGACCAGGAGCTGACTGTGGCTCAGATCATGAACTCCTTATTGCCAAATTTAGACTTAAACTGAATAAAGTAGGGAAAGCCACTAGACCATTCAGGTATGACCTAAATCAAATCCCTGATGACTATACAGTAGAAGTAGGAAATACATTTAAGGGACTAGATCTGATAGACAGAGAGCCTGATGAACTATGGACAGAGGTTCATGACATTGTACAGGAGACAGGGATCAAGACCATCCCCATGGAAAAGAAATGCAAAAAGGCAAAATGGTTGTCTGAGGAGGTCTTACAAATAGCTGTGAAAAGAAGAGAAGCAAAAAGCAAAGGGAAAAAGGAAAGATATTCCCATTTGAATGCAGAGTTCCAAAGAATAGCCAGGAGAGATAAGAAAGCCTTCCTCAGCAATCAATGCAAAGAAATAGAGGAAAACAACAGAATGGGAAAGACTACAGATCTCTTCAAGAAAATCAGAGATATCAAGGGAACATTTCAGGCAAAGATGGGTTCGATAAAGGACCAAAATGGTATGGACCTAACAGAGGCAGAAGATATTAAGAAGAGATGGCAAGAATACACAGAAGAACTGTACAAAGAAGATCTTCATGAGCCAGACAATCACAATGGTGTGATCACTGACCTAGAGCCAGACATCCTGGAATGTGAAGTCAAGTGGGCCTTAGCAAGCATCACTATGAACAAAGTTAGTGGAGGTGATGGAATTCTAGTTGAGCTATTTCAAATCCTGAAAGATGATGCTGCTAAAGTGCTGCACTCAATATGCTAGCAAATTTGGAAAACTCAGCAGTGGCCACAGGACTGGAAAAGGTCAGTTTTCATTCCAATCCCTAAGAAAGGCAATGCCAAAGAATGCTCAAACTACTGCACAATTGCACTCATCTCACACGCTAGTAAAGTAATGCTCAAAATTCTCCAAGCCAGGCTTCAGCAATATGTGAATTGTGAACTTCCAGATGTTCAAACTGGTTTTAGACAAGGCCGAGGAACCAGAGATCAAATTGCCAATATCCACTGGATCATTGAAAAAGCAAGAGAGTTCCAGAAAAACATCTATTTCTGCTTTATTGACTATGCAAAAGCCTTTGACTGTGTGGATCACAATAAACTGTGGAAAATTCTGAAAGAGATGGGAATACCAGACCACCTGACCTGCCTCCAGAGAAACCTGTATGCAGGTCAGGAAGCAACAGTTAAAACTGGACATGGAACAACAGACTGGTTCCAAATAGGAAAAGGAGAAGGAGTATGTCAAGGCTGTATATCATCACCATGCTTATTTAACTTATATGCAGAGTACATCATGAGAAACACTGGGCTGGACAAAGCACAAGTTGGAATCAAGATTGCCAGAAGAAATATTAATAACCTCAGATATGCAGATGACACCACCCTTAGGGCAGAGAGTGAACAGGAACTAAAAAGCCTCTTGATGAACGTGAAAGAGGAGAGTGAAAAAGTTGGCTTAAAGCTTAACATTCAGAAAACTAAGATCATGGCATCTGATCCCGTCACCTCATGGGAAATAGACGGGGAGACAGTGGAAACAGTGTCAGACTTCATTTTTGGGGGCTCCAAAATCACTCTGGATGGTGACTGCAGCCATGAAATTAAAAGACGCTTACTCCTTGGAAGGAAAGTTATGACCAACCTAGATAGCACATTAAAAAGCAGAGACATTACTTTGCCAACAAAGGTCCGTCTGGTCAAGGCTATGGTTTTTCCAATGGTCATGTATGGATGTGAGATTTGGACTGTGAAGAAAGCTGAGTGCCGAAAAATTGATGCTCTTGAACTGTGGTGTTGGAGAAGACTCTTGAGAGTCCCTTGGACTGCGAGGAGATCCAACCAGTCCATCCTAAAGGAGATTAGTGTTGGGTGTTCATTGGAAGGACTGATGCTGAAGCTGAAACTCCAGTACTTTGGCCACCTCATGCGAAGAGTTGACTCATTGGAAAAGACCCTGATGCTGGGAAGTATTGGGGGCAGGAAGAGAAGGGGACGACAGAGGATGAGATGGCTGCATGGCATCATCGACTCGATGGGCTTGAGTCTGAGTAAACTCTGGGAGTTGGTGATGGACAGGGAGGCCTGGCATGCTGTGATTCACGGGGTTGCAAAGAGTCAGACACGACTGAGCGACTGAACTGAACTGAAGAGTTTTTCTTCTTTATGGGCTCAAATAAACAAAATAAGGAATGAAAGAGGAGAAATAGCAGCAAATACCACACAGATGCAAAAAAAAAAAAAGAATACCATGAACAGTTATATGCCAACAACTTGGACAACCTAGAAGAAATGGAAAATTTTCTAGAAACAAACCGTCAAAACTAAATCAAAAACAAACCCTTCAAGACTAAATCAGAATGAAATAGACAATCTGAACAGATGACTCAGTAGTATTAAAATTGAATTTGTAAATAAAAAAAACTCCCAGAAAACTTAAGTCCATGGGGGAGAAGGCTTCATAGGGTAATTCTAGCAAACACATAAAAGAGAATTAATATCTATCCTTCTCAAACTATTCCAAAAAATGTAAGAGGAGGGAAAAATTTAAAACATATTCTAAGAGGCTACCATAACTCTCTTACCAAAACCAGACAAAGATAACACAAAAAAAGAAAATTATAGGCCAATGTCTGATTAATGTAGACAGAAAAATTGTCAACAAAATATTAGTAAACCTAACTCAACAATATATTAAAAGAATCATACACAATGATCAAGCAGGATTTATTCCAAGACGCAAGGATGGTTAAATGTTTGCAAATCACTGAATGTGCTGCACCACAGTAACAAAAGGAAGGACAAGAATCACGTGATCGTCTCAACAGAGACAGCAGAAGCATTTGACAAAGTTCAACAATCATTCATTATAAAAAATCTCATCAAACTGTGTAGAAAGGGAACACATCTCAAAATAACAAAGGCCATTTAAGATAAATCCACAACTGGATTACAAAATCCAACATTACATTCAACAGTGAAAAGCGAAATGCCTTTCCTCTAAAATTAGGAACAAGACAAGGACGTCCATTCTCTCCACTTTTACTTAACACAGTATTAGAAATCCTAGCCACAGAAATCTGACCAAAAAGTAAATAAATAAATAAAAGGCATCCAAATTGGGAGGGAAGAGGTAAAATGGAACTTCTTGCAGATGACATGACACTCTATATAGGAAGTCCTAAAGCCTTCACAAAAAACTATATGAATAAGTAAATTCAAGTAAGTTGCAAGATATAAGATTAATATATAGAAATCTATTTGCTTTTTAATACACTAATAATGATCAGAAAGAGAAAGCAAGCAAATAATCCTGTTTAAAACTATGTCTAAAAAATAAAATACCTAGGAAGAAACTTAACCAAGGAAGTGAAAGAACTATACTTTGACAACTATAAAACACTGATGAAGGAAACTTAAGATACTACCAAGGAAGGAAACTGAAGATACTACAAAGAAATGAAAAGATAGCCCATGTTCTGGGATTAGGAGAATAAAAATTGTTAAAATTCACAAACTACCCAAAGCAATCTACAGATTTAATGCAATCCCTATCAAACTACTCATGACATTTTCTACAGAATTAGAACAAATTATCCTAAAATTTCCATGGACTAATAAAAAACCCCAAATATACAAAACAATCTTGAGAAAAAAGAACAAAGCTGGAGGTATCATGCATCTTGACTTCAGACTATACTACAAAGCTACAGTAATCAAAACAGCATGGAGGTGGCACAAAAACAGATGCATGGAGGTGGCACAAAAGCAGATACATAATCAATGAACAGAATAGAGACTGCAGAAATAAAGCTACACACTTATGGTCAATTAATATATGACAAAAGAGTCAAGATACAGAGTTGAGAAAGGAGAGTCTCTTTAGTAAATGCTGCTGGGAAAACTGGACAGTTACTTGTAAAAGAATGAGATTTGAACATTTCTTCACACCATAAAAGATTAAAAACCTCAAAATGGATTAAAGATCTAAATATAAGACCTGAAACCATAAAACTTCTAGGAGAAAATCTAGACAGAAAACTCTTTGACATAAATAATAGCAATATTTTTTCAGCTCTGTCTCCTAAGCAAAAGAAGTCAAAGCAAAAATAAGCAAGTGGGACCTAATTAAACTTAAAAGCTTTTGCATAGCAAAGAAAACCACTGACAAAATGAAATGCAAGCTACTGAATGGGAGAAACTATTTTATAAATGATATGACCAATAAGGAATTAATATCCAACATACATGGGCCTCCCAGATGGTGCTAGTGGTAAAGAATCTGCCTGCCAGTGCAGGAGATGCAAGAGACTTAGGTTTTATCCCTGGTTTAGGAAGATCCCCTGGAGAAGGGAATGGCAACCCACTCCAGTATCCTTGCCTGGGAAATCCATAGACAGAGGAGCCTGGTGGGCTGCAGTCCAGGGGGTCACAGAGAGTCTGACACGACCGACAGACTGAGCACACACGCACCCAGTGACACGTATGACAGCTCATGCAAGTCAGCGTCAGAAAAACAGGCACCCTGATTAAAAATGGGCAGACGGTCAGAACAGACTTTTTTTCAAAGACATACAAATGGCCAATAGGTCCATATAAAGATGTTTAACATCACTGATCGTCAGAGAAAAGCAACTCAAAACCATAGTGAGATATCTCCTCACGCCTTTTAGAAAGGCTATCATCAAAAATCCCACAAATAACAAATGTTGGCAAGGATGTGGAAAAAAGGGAACCCTGGTACACTGTTAGTGGGAATGTAAATTGGTAGAACCATATTGGACAACAGTATAGAGGTTCCTCAAAAAATTGAAAATAGAACTACCATATAATCCAGCAATTTCACTCCTGGGTATATATCCAAAGAAAATGGAAACACTATTGAAAAAGCTACATGCACCCAAATGTTCACAGAAGCACTACTTACAATGGCCAAGACATGGAAGCAACCTAAGTGTTCATCAATAAATGAATGGGTAAAGATGTGGTATGTAGGCATAATGGAATATTAATCAGCTGTAAAAATGAATAAAATCCTGCCATTTGCAACAATGTGAATGGACCCAGAGAACATTATGCTTTGTGACATAAATCAGAGAAAGACAAAATACTCTATGTTATCACTTATATGTGGAATGTAAAAATAAAACAAACTAGTAATGTACATAACAAAACAGAAACACATTCACAGATAGGGAGAACAAACCGGCAGTATATGTGGGAAGAGGGGAGCAGGGAGGTCACGCCAGGGGTGGGAGACTGAGACACGGACGAGCGTGTACACAGCAGACGCGCCAGCAAGGGCGCCGGCACAGCGTAGGCAGATTTTATGACAAGGCTAAATGGACATAACCTATAGAAATGTTTAATCACCATGTTGTGAAACTAATACTGCAAATCAAGTGCACTTTAAGGAAAAGTTTTTCTACTTTGGATTTATATTGTTCTTTTTTCTACAATTTTCTTAATTTTAGTTTATTTTGAATTAAGTTATAATTTCATTCCTTTTCTGGGCGTATCCTCCCACCATGCTTTCACTGCCTGAAGGGACCCTATTCTACTTCTTGTTTTCTATCTTCTTATAATCATTTTGTTTTAGAATTAATTAAGCCATTGCTCTGTTGCTTATTTTTAAGGGAAATTTGTTTCTCAACCTTTTTACAGAGTGGTAAGTCAGGATATCTATTCCAGTGTCACAGCTCTCGACTGTATAGTTAATTTCATAAAGCCTTCAAAGTCTGGACCTCATCCTTTCTAAGATCTCTTCTCTGTCTGGAACATTCCCTCACCTATCCTCTCTATTCTGATTACTGAAGTCTCTTTCCAGAAGTTTCTCCTAAATACATTTTCTCCCCCCACCACCCTCCAAAGAGCTTTAGATATTAATTTCAAGAGTTCATAGAGCCTTGACTGTAGCAGTCTCTTCAGACTTTACTGTGGGTGTAGCCCTTGCACATCTCAGAAATCTGGATGCCAAAAAGCCCTTAGCTTTCTTCTTATACTGGCCCATCCTGCTCCCAGTGATTTGGAGATTTGAGTGTTCTGTTCTTAGTTCTATCACTTTGCACTCTTGCTTCCTCTGCCCCCTCTTACATAAATGCTAATACCAAACAGCTCTTCCAAATTGCCGTTCCTTTGTCCTCACTCATTCATATTGTAGGATCACAGAGATACTCTGTCACCTGGTTTTGCTATAGATATTGTCTGTGAGGTTTTGGTTTTTCCGTGCTAGTTTTTCTGTCTAATCTTACAGGGATATTTGAGAAGACTGAAAAACAACTTTGTAGTGGTTTCTATCTTCCCAGAATTTTAAGAGAAAACATTTTTTTCTTTTGATAGACTGTAGATTAACAACTTGCACAAGATGTTTTCAGCTGAAAAAAAGTTTGTGGAAAAGACATCTGAAAAAGGTCAATTCAAAACATAAAAGACACAACAGCAAAAAACAATTCTAAAAACTGTTGAATTTTTGTAATTTAACATTATAATTTTTCTTAGATGTTTAGTATCTCAAATAGTATAGTTATTCTTCAGAAATACTTTCTTTTTTAATATTGTGGCAAGAAGTTTAAGTTCTCAAAGTATCTGATGCTATAGGGCATGATCAGAACAGATATGACAAAATAAAAATATTTATTAAAAGAAGATACCTCAATGACCATAATTATTAGGATTCATAAAAACTATATTGATGGGAAGAAATTAATTACTTTATTTTCTTCATGCAGTTATTCTGAACACTGCCAAAAAAACTCATAAAAGATGGAATATTCTTCCTAACTTTTTTATTTATTAGATAACTGTTATGCACCAGGGTCAAATAAAATGTAAACACAGATTACAATACTCAGGGGGTTATTATCAACTGGTTCTTAAAAATAAATTTTCACATGATATTTCCTTACAAGAATACGAGTTTTTCCAGTTCATGACTAAGTTATATAATCTACTTATTAAAATTTTAATTGAAACTATGCTTGAACTATACTCTCTGACTGACTTCCTGAAGAACTGACTCATTAGAAAAGACCCTGATGCTGGGAAAGACTGAAGGCAGGAGGAGAAGGGGCCGACAGAGGATGGGATGGTTGGATGGCATCACCCACTCGATGGACATGAGTCTGAGCAAGCTCTGGGAGTTGGTGATGGACAGGGAGGCCTGGCGTGCTGCAGTCCAAGGGGTCGCAAAGACTCGGACACGACTGAGTGACTTAACTGACTGACTGACTGATACTGTCTGAATATTTTTAAGTGGAGTATCCCCTTAAAAGGGGAAAAGAAGAACTACTGTGTCAGAGGCAGCAGAGAGCTCTGACTACCATTACCTCACCCTCTGCATTCCTCTCTAAATGTGGATTCTGTGGCACATCAACCAACACAAACGTAATTAGTGTGTCCTCTGGGGGCTGCACCTGCTTGGTTGGCTCCAGTCCTGTTTAAGGAAGGACGCTGTTACACAGATGATGGAAAAGAATGGCTGATAATTAACTTTTTTGCCATCTCCCATTCTGTGCAGAAGAGGAGAGAATCAATTATCTCTGGCCCTGCAAAAATCAGCGTGGACTTTCCCATAGTCACTCAAGACTAGAGCTTTACCACGACTTTGGGATACTCCTCCAGGGGGCACAACTCATGGCTTCGTTTACACAAGAACTCTTTCCGGGTTAGTACAGAACCAACTTGCACAACCATGAGTGGCCTTCCTGAAAAGACACCCTCCTTGTCTGTAAAATATACGTGAATTCGTATGAGCATCTCCACCCCTTAGAAAAGAAGTGCTTCACTCACTCACTAGAATTTCTTCTCTATAATTCACTTTATTGTGAACTCTCAAGCTTTGACCTAAATATGATGTTTATGAGCTTTCATTTTGATATAATTAAGGGTTAAGGGCCTGTGTTCAGAACATGTCCTTGTGTGAATGTCTAGTGACTGGCTGGCTGGAGGAGGGAATTTCCTTGGGAGCTGTTTTCAGGTAGTATAAAGGGAAGAGCAGTGGTTGTACAAAGAATAATGAACCTTTCACTACTTTTCTATACTCTATATTAAAATAGCAATATACTTCATCCAGTTAATGAAGATGATGCATTCTAGCAAAGGTATCCATTTATTTATTTATTCAGTAAAGATTATGGAATGACCACTGTGTGCTAGGCACTCAGTAGTAAACCAAACAAGACTTCTGCACTCAAATGGCTTCTCTTGGTATAAAAACACAGACAACAATCTACACAGTGTGCTAAATGTTGTGACAGATATTAGAGGATGGCCTGGGAGCTCCTAGAAAGGGCAGACAATTTATTCTGCAGGCCATGCAGGGTGAAAAAAGGATTCCAGAGTTGGCTCAGACCTGAAGGACATACAGGAGTTTTCCAGCTGTCGGGAGGATGGGAGCGGGGGTGGGATACGTGCAGGGAGAAGCATGGGGCTGGAGAGCAGGGAAACCGTTCAAAGAAAAAGGACCAAGACTACAGTGAGAATGAGGTCGCGAAGACAGGATAATGACATTTAATCAACACTTCTAACTGCCAAATGTGAGCCCGTACTTGCTGGACTTAACAAAGACTACGATCTGGGGGCTTCCCTAAGTGGCTCCGTGGTAAAGAATCCGTCTGCCAATGCTGGGGACACAGGTTTGGCCCCTGACCTGGGACGATCCCACAGGTCTCGGAGCGACACAACCACTGAAGCGCACGCACCCTGGAGCCCGCGCGCCGCGTCGGGCCGCCCGCACTCTGCAGCTTCTGAAAAGGCCGCGCACCAGCGGGCACCCCGCACAACCAGAAATAGGTAGTAAAAACGAGCAAGAGTTGGGCCCTGCCCGAGGAGACCGTGCATAACGGAGAAACTACTAATACATACATCACCATAAACAATGTTCTACTAAGGTCTGTGCAGCCAAGAAAGGTATTAACTCTTGTCGTCACAAACACCTGGAGAGCAGACATAGGGCAGGAGCACGAACGCAGGTGCCTCCCCCCAGCCCCCCGTGAACTCTGTGTGCCATAACTAGGCTCTACCACAAAAACCCAGCTGCTTCTCTTCCAGGCGCCTGCTGCTAAAAGACATTTTGTTCTCACTTGATTGGTTCATCAGAATGTCACAGGGACAAGTTTCTGAAACTCACTCAATTTTAAATATTTAATAAGTTGAGCTATGACCGAGGCCATTCACGACTGACCGGGAAGAGCAACAGCGAGGAACTTCTCAAGCTGCAAATGCAGGCTTGTGACTGAGATAGGGCTGTAGGTGAAGATACTGGTGACCAAGCAAATGGAGGTGAAACCCTGCAATCTTTTTCTCTGTAGCATGACTATAGTAGACGTGTTTGGTCAACGTCTTCTGTTGGGTATTGTGGCAAAATTCTTAGTCTTCTCACTAGACTGTTGCTTTGATCACCCATGGAGCCTTCCTGCAAAGCTGTTCATAGTAGGCAGTCAAAAAATATTTGTAGAATCAGTGTTAATTGCTAAGTAAATGGATGCCAGAAAAATTTCATACTGTGGACATTTGCCTATGTTCCTTATCATGCAAAAAAAAAAAAAAAAGCACTGGACCGGGAAGGGATATTCAGCCGCTGCAAGCAACTGTCCGCAGATCCAGAGGGAGACCAGCCATACACACGCTTCCCAAAGGAAAACGCGACGGACAGAAACGTTACTGCCCCTTTTAGGAACAAGCTCAGTCATGCAGTTTCTAGATATTATAGTAACAAGGATCTTTCTAGACGTGTATTTTGAACAAATCAAAATGTAATGGAGCAGGGCCCTAAGCTGCCTTCCGAGGACAGGCCCTCCCCACACCCTCTGTGGAGTCCTCTCTGAGGAAGGCAGCAGCATCTGAGGCATGCTCCCTGAGTTGCTTTACTGATGTGAAGCCTCTCGCTACCAAATGGAAGATGTTAACTACCTGATGACCGTGAGCGCATAAGCCCGGGCATGTGTTAACCCCTGTGACGCTGCCCTGTGACCTCATTTATCTGCCAACTGGAGAACTGCGCAGAGCTGATCACAAAGCCTGTGATCCCTCACCTAGCTTTTAAAAATGCCTTGCCAAATCCCTTCAGGGAACTCAAGCTTGGGGCTTCCTTAGAACATGAGCCACCTGTCTCCTGCATGGCCCTGCAATAAACCTTTCTCTGCTCCAAACTCTGACATTTTGGTTTGTCTGGCCTCACCGAGCAATGGGCAATTGAACTTGCACTAACAAAAGTGACTCAATTCAGCAAAATAGAGCACTTGTTTCATGAAGCAACAATAACAATTCTTACCAAAAATTCAGTTGAGATTTCAAAAGAAAATGCCCAAGAAACCAAACAATGTAAATACAGTTAAAAACTTACTGTGCTCAGCTGCTCAGTTGTGTCTGACTCTTTGTGACCCCGAAGACTGTAGCTCACCAGGCTCCACTGTCCATAGGATTCTCCAGGCAAGAATACTGGAGCGGGTTGCCATTTCCTCCAGGGCATCTTCCCAATCCAGGATCGAATCCAAATCCCTTGCATTGCAGGCGGATTCTTTACCACCGAGTCACTAGGGAAGCCCAATTACTAGACAGAAATATATAAATTTTGCTTCACTTAGCAATCTGGGAAACTGAGCTATTCAGGGCTTGCCTGTTGGCTCAGATGATGAATCTGCTTGCAATGCAGGAGGCCTGGGTTCAATCCCTGAGTCGGGAAGATCCCATGGAGAAGGGAATGGCAGCCCACCCCAGTATTCTTGCCTGGAGAATTCCATGGACAGAGGAGTCTGGTGGGCCACACTCCATGGGGTTGCAAAGAGTTGGACACAAATGAGTGATTCAAAATAGAATGGTGTATTTATATTTTTTTGATGCACGGATATGAGAATACATTTACAGATGTGAGAATTGGACCATAAAGAAGGCTGAACGCCAAAGAATTGATGTTTTTGAACTGTGGTATTGGAGAAGACTCTTGGGAGTCTCTTGGACTGCAAGAAGATCCAACCAGTCCATCTTAAAGGAAATCAGTCCTGAATATTCATTGGAAGGACTAATGCTGAAACTGAAGCTCCAATACTTCGGCCACCTGATGCGAAGAACTGACTCATTCAAAAAGACCCTGATGCTGGGAAAGACTGAAGGCAAAAGGAGAAGAGGGTGGCAGAGGATGAGATGGTTGGATAGTATCACTGATTCGATGGATATGAACCTGGGAAAACTCCAGGAGACAGTGAGGGACAGGGAGGCCTGGTGTGCTGCAGTCCATGGGGTGGCAAAGAGTCGGACATGACTTAGTGACTGAACAACAACAAAGATTACATGAGTAATTAGTGGCATATTGTTTTCACAAAATATTAATTTACTTATGTAACAAATCATAACTGAGAAAATTAATATCCAAAATAAAGATATATCATAAAAATAAGAGACCACAAATTCATTAAAAATGAATTTTATGAGTCCTCTCATATGAGGTCTATTTTTCATCCAGTTTCTTTAGTGCCTCTTATAAAACAGCACTACAAAATACTGTTGATGAAGAAACAATCCTTAGAAGCTACACAAGAGAGCCCAACTCTAGTTTTAATCAGAACTTTGATACCTCATTATAACCATGTGCTATTAGACAAGAGGTCCAGATAACTAGATGCTCAAAAAACAACTGAATGCCGTCATAAAAATAACTCTGAAATAGTGCAAAAGCATAAGATAGCTTTCCGGCACTAACCTCAAAATAAGGGCTTCACTTGTAGCCCAGTCAGTAAAGAATCTGCCTGCAACACAGGAGATGCAGGTTTGATTCCTGGGTCAGGAAGATCCCCTGGGAGAAGGAAATGGCAACCCACTCCAGTACTCTTACCTGGAGGATCCCATGGACAGAGGAGCCTGGTAGGTTCCCAGTCCATGGGGTCGCAAGAGTCGGACACGACTTAGCGACTAAACCACCACCAACCTCAAAACATGGTTTCAGACTCACTAACTAAGCACTGGCCAGGCTGGCCTGTGTAAATGAACTGCCTGGCACAAACCACAGAACAGAGATTGGTGTGCCACACCTCCTCCAGCAGTCTGGGAGCGCCTACTGGCCTGTTTTTAGAGTGTTTTAAAAAATATACTTAAAATACATGGGGTTACAAAGGAAACTAATTATAATGAATTATGCTTGTCAAATACGTTTTGGATATGCGGTAGAATAATAAGACTCACTGAATTAGATAACAAGGTCCAGTGACATATCTTAACTCACAGCTTCAAAAAGCTGATGAGCATGAACACTGTTTTGAGATCTCTGGGACAACTAATGTGATACAACAACATCTGTGATTTCAATGAATGACAGAGTCACAGGCAATGCAAATACTACCAAGATTTGTCACCTACACAACGGTAGGAAGAGTTTATAGCTTTATACAAAATATACTAGACTTCAGATCATTTTCAAAGGTCCAGGACCAAGTAATTTATATCTATGCTGCACAATTTCCTGTTGTCCCATCAGAAACTGCTAAACATAAAATCTCTCCTAGGATTTTAATCACAACGCCAACCCAAAAGGCTGCCTGGGATCCCAGTTTCTACGGGGCTCCCAGCCACCAACGGGCCTGGGCACAGGGACCCCTGGAAAGGGGGCACCGTGTCACCCCCGGCTCCCAGGCCGCGTCCCACGGCCCCCGCGGGCCCCTCACTCTGAGGCTGCCCCACCCCACGGCCCCTGCGGGCCTCCCTCCTTAGTGCCTCCAAGTCCACTGTTTGCTCCTGGCCCGCGTGCTCTTCTTCCCCAGGACTGGGGCTGTTGATCTTCTCATCATTTTGAACGCAGGATGAGAAAACACAGGCGATGCCTCTTTCTCTCTGTGGCTCTGCTTTAAATATGACTTCTGTACATTTGCTCCTGTCACCTTAATTGCTGCAGATTGAATTGAGCTTATCTCCCGCCCAGGAGTTAGCACAGGCAACGCAGCTGAAAAGCTCTAATCTGATCAGATCCTGCGGCCCTCAGACTTCCTGGCACAAAGATTAGGAGCCCAACTGCTCTCCCCACCAATGGCAGCTTTTTCTTAAATGGAGATGCTATTAGGTGACTGTAGGTTTATGTGGGAAACACCCTGGCCTGGCAGGATGTGCACTGAAGGATCAAACACACAGGGTAAAAAGCCCCAAGTAACATGCTTCCGAAATCAAGTCCTGAGGGCTGCCAGGATAAATCATGCCGCTACACACAGAGTTACATTTAAATGAATTCTGCTGTGCCTTGCATAAATCCACCACTCCTAAGCTTCATTCACGCTTTTTCTTATTTCATTCATGGTGTCTTTGTCTATATTGTTGCTTTTTCTATGAACTCTCCCAAAGAGTACTAAATTCATATGCTTAAATAGACAGTGTCACAGAGCATTACCGGCACCTGTTAAATCTGTAAGCCAGGAGAGAGGGAGGGAACCATGGATCACTGTGGGCGCTGGCCAAGGCGAACATGAAAAGCCCGACCCAAAGGTATATAAGTTGGCCAACAGCATAGAGTTTATTCAATCATCCATCTGACGGATACAGTGACTGCTTTGCTTTCTATCAGAATAGCTTCCAAGATGGAGCCCCACCCAGCATGTTCTGCATTGGACATGCGTCTCCCATCTCTCTGCCCTTCACCTGCTGATTTCCTATTTCCTACTTAAGATTCAGCTCAAAAGGCTTAATAAAGCCTTAATAAAGCTTTATTAATAAATAAAGCTCTTAATAAAGCTCCCTGAAGTCATTTCTGGCATAGAAGATCCCTTTAATTTGTAACCAATGGACTGTGTTTATGCCCCAGTTATAGCATTTATGAATCCTTACAGCCAAATTTGTGACCAGTCCGTAGTAAATGCAAAGTACTTTGTGATAGGTTTTCTCTGTACTACTGATTCTTATCTTTGTATTTTTATCTCTTGCTCTCCTTTGTTTTTTTAAAACTTGTGACAGTATGGTTGTCTCTCTAAGCTCCAATACACACTTTTGGAGGTGATGGTAGTATTACAAATAATATTTGGATCCCTATTAGTTTTATTTTCCCTATTCTAGACTGTGAGCTCCTTGAGAAGGACGAAAAATTCCTCTGGTTAACAAGGTGGGGTGTGTGTGTGTGTGTGAGAGTCACTTAGTCGTGTCCGACTCTTTGTGACCCAATGAACTGAGAAGAGAATAAAGTGGGTAGTGAATCTGATATATAGCAGGATGAGGCCAGACTATAAGGGGTTTTTTTGGTCATGTTTAAAAGCACTTACTTGAACTAAAAGTAGTAAGTAGCCTTCCTGGCTAAGCTGTGATCAAATCTGTGCTTTAAACATTGATGGATGGACGAAAGTGAAACTAATACCAGTAGGAGTCTACTGCAATGGCAGAGAATGTGAAGGCTCAAAAGGCCAGAAGCAATGGGAAGAGAGACATACACAGTATATACGAAAGAGACACGGCTTTTCGTGGGTGAACGGTATTCCTCGGTGCGCTTTCCTTCTTCGTTTTCTGCTGTGGACACTCGTGTCACGTCCTCTCCGGGAACGCATGCTCCTCCGCCTGCCGGCTCCCACCTGAGCCTGCTGCGCTGCCCAGGGGCTCCGATCAGGTGTCCCACGTCTCTTCCCAGCGCTCACCAGCCTAATGTGTTAGCGTGTAAGCAGGCTAGAATCACAACCCCAACCCAACAGTAAGTCCTCTAACTTTGTTCCTCTTCCTTTCTGTTGTGACTATTCTAGGTCCTTTGACCCTTCTGCAGCTTGAGTCTTTATGCTTCTGAGGAAGAGAGAAACTTTTTCTAAAACAACCCTTTTATGTGACTCTAGATCTTATTCCCTCAGGGTCTTCTCTGGGATGTTGTTCCAAATAAAAGTCCCTCTCAGATCTCTCCTGCTTCCCTATCCAGCAGGCTCCTTCCCATCAGCAAATTAACGTGTTACCAGCAAGCCAGTTTAAAACAGTAACTAAGCCTCCATTTATCCTATGTCTCTTTCTACTGCCTCACTTATTTTTCCCTTTATAGTCAAGCTTCTAAAAAAGCAGACTTTAATCTACTCCAAATCAAAGAATGTTTTGTTTATATGTAGCCAGATAAAACTGCATAAAGAGAAGATGTATTTATATTTACACATATATGCACACATTCATGCTTAAGTTAAGCCACACTTAAGCAGAATAAAATATTATGTCACTAATTTGAAGTTTCATTTTTAAATATTAAGAATATTGGCATTTGCTTACATAGCAGCAGTGTGGTATGTTAGAAAAATCATACATTGGAATCTGACATACTAGAGTTTAGTTCCCTTTAATTATTGCTGTTGTTATTAGATCCACTGTAAACTGAGTGACCTAATGGTGGTTAATAGACCTCTCTGATCCTCAGTTATCTGGTCTACAAAATATATATATCAAGGCCTACGTTGTATATGTGTTGCTGTTGAGAATTAAATGAGATCATAGTTAGTAAAATGCTTTGCCACTGCCAGGACCCCAAAAGGCACTCAAAAACGGCTCTCATTATAGTGACTAATTATCCTTTCAGACAGTAAGATTTTACATTTCTTCATTTCAACATTAGTCTTCACAAATTCAGATGTGTTCTGAGTTTGGTTAACCATAAAACCAACCATGACACAACTCCATGAAGACTGGAGAAAAGCCCTAATGTCCATTTCTAGGATTTTTTCCTAATGACAGTGTCCTGACAATTCCATTTATTTTCACCAAGAGCAGAGACCCAGGAATGCTGAAGCAGAAATGACCATCAGGACTGAAATACCAGGGACTCTGTCAGGTAATTAATGAGCTAAATGCATAATCCCCAAATATAGCCACTACTTCTCCTGCATATTCACAACTGATTATTTTCTTGCAAGAGAATATTTTCAGTTTGGGGAAATGAAAAACGAGTTGTAGTCAGACAGATGTGAGTTTCAGGCCTGACTGTATGACCTATCAATTTCTACAGTTTGTGGTCTTAAAAAAAATGAGAATAACAATGCCTTAGAAAGCCTGAAAGATGACTGAGTGACTTAAAGACTTTTTTGCACAGGACCGAGCAATACAAGGCCACGTGGCTTCCCTGCTGGCTCAGATGGTAAAGCGTCTGCCTGCAGTGCGGGAGACCCAGGTTGGATCCCTGGTTTGGGAAGAGCCCCTGGAGAAGGAAATGGCAACCCGCTCCAGTATTCTTGCCTGGGAAATCCCATGGATGGAGGAGCCTGGTGGGCTACAGTCCACAGGGTTGCAAAGAGTCGGACACGACTGAACGACTTCACTTTCACTTTTCAAGCAATACATCAGGGATTCTTCATAAACAAAACAAACAGCAGTTTATTCTCTTGTAAATAATTTGAAAGGGGCTAACTGGATTTAAAAAGAAAGACAATGAGGCCATATGGGGAGGAAGAGCTGGACCAGAAGACAGACCGACTGCCTGTCTGGGGAAGATCATCTACCATCCTCAGGTTCCACATCTGTGGAGTGGGACAGTGCTTTTCATCCTGCTTGTCCCAAAGGGTTAGCATAAAAGAGGAAGACACACTGCTGGCTGTGAAAAGACTTTTCAAACTATATGTACTGAATTTTTGCTCTCAGTAGTGGTGCGGTGGACAAGCCTACAGCTAAGAACAATGAAAACAAGCTAAATAAAATACAAAGTATACTTGAAGACACCACAGAGCTACCAAGGAAGTGAAGGCTTTAGGAGCCAAGCTCTAGAAGAGAAGAAAAACACAGAAAAGCAACCTGATATCTGATGCTTATGCTTTTTCTTTAAAGGAATTAAAAATCAGCAGCTGACAGGCCACCTTACACAGTAGAGGGAACAGAAGCTTGGCATTTAGGATCTGCCAAGGAAGGGGATCCTTGGCAAAAATCCCCTGGCTTCAACTGGGACCCTTAAAGGGCAAAACCTATGAGTAAGAGTTGACAAGAAATAGATTTGCTTTCAGGAAACCCAGCTTTGAATCAGTCCAATGCCTGATTAGATTAAAGTGATCTGTTCTTTACCTTAACTGCCTACTGAAGCAAAATAAAATTTGCTTTTTTGAGGCAACAGCATTTAAAGCCTCAAATTCTAAAACCTTTTATACATAATGTTTGGCATGTGAACAAGCATAGCCTGGCAAGCAAAAATACAAGGAGAAAGCAGAAAAAAGACAAATTTAAAAATTCACAAGATATTCTGATACTAGAGTTAGACAAAAATTGGGAAAAGAAAACAAAAAAACATTAAAAAATTTTAATTAGAAGAGCAGAAGGATACTACTAATTAGTTGCTTTATAATACAATCATTTTCTGGAAAAAAAATGGAAATTTACTCTTAAGCAATCTCATACCTTATCCACTTGAAAAGCTCAATAAATTTATAAGAATTGTAACTAGATTGAGAAAGATGGAAAAGAAAATGTTCTGGAGATTTCTTTATTTCATGATATTGTAATTTTGTGCAGATTTTTGGGGGGAATTTCCTTGGGCACAAAATATCACTGATTTTATTCCAAAACCTGTAATTCATTGTCCCATGCAATTTACTATTCATATGCTACATGAAACAGCAGATTTCACTTGTACTTATCAGGTTTAGGTTTTTAACAGCAACATAGATCTTTTGCTAATAAAATACAATCATATACCATTTGACTACAATGGGCTAATATAATTATCTCTTCATCAATTGCTCCATTAGTTCATTCATTAGATATTATTAGAGTCATCATTAGACCAGGAATGAATTTATGTTATTACAATTAAATAAATTTGGATTTTGACCTAAGTACAGGAAAAAGAGACCATAGTATGATTTTGATCTCTCAGGAAAGAAAGCAATAAGTGGATAATAATGCAGGATATATTTTCAGTTTGACCCAAATTTAAAGATAACTGTAGGATTAAGTAACTTAATGGAGAAACCACATTCATCTCAGATATGGCAACAGACATGTGCACAACTTTCGGTGGGGGGTGGGGAAAGTCTATCATCTAAGACCACTAAGAGTTTATAGAGTAGTTGGTTGAGTGCTTTAATGGCTGTCTGCCATTCTTTAGATGTCCTCTGCTAAATCTGAATATTTCATTCATTTATCATTATAAATGAAATTTATTGACATTTAGTTTTTCATTCTTATCTATAGCTGAATTAATTCTATTCCATCAAAATCAGCTCGACTACAAGATAAGAGACCCAGAAAGGCTGGGGAGAAAGGGAAGAGAGATCCCTATTTCCAAAATGACTGAAACAAACAGAGGTAAGAAGGTACATAGCAAATACTATTTACTTAATTGTGAAAATTCCTGTCCTGGAATTATTTACAAAGAACAGGAGGTTTCTCTCTGGTAGACCACGATTAGCAGGGAAATATGTCAGTCTTCCTTAGGGAGACCTCACGGCTCCAGAGCAAGCAGGATCTAACTGTAATTTGACTCTATTAATGTACCTGAAGAAGGAATATGTCCATGAAAGAGTGAGCTAACGAAGCGCTGAGAAAGGACAACTATGGACAAATTTAGGCAACATTCAAATGAACTGGTCCAGAAGAGTCTTGACTAAGCACAAGGGAACACGATGGTTTTAAGACAAAGCTGTCCTTACAGCGGATCAGAGTGTCCCGGCTTCCTCAGCATCACACAACAGCTTCAGATTTGTTCTGAGGTTCAGAGAAGTTAAGCAAACCACTCTGAGTCAGGGTTTACAACATGAGTCCAAATGATTATAAACCAAATCCCACAAGAAGTGTATGTGGAGGCTACCTATGCTTACGTATCTCAGGTGATTCATTTATCTGTAAAGAATGAACACAGTCTAAATGCTATAATTCTAAAAATCTGGTTATTCACATAACCTGTTCTAAGGAAACTTTAATATGCATCTGAACAAAATTATGTATCTGTTGAAGATATATATGTGGCTCCAATCAAGGCCATTTTGCTCCTTCCAATCTGAAGGTCAAAATCCGCACTGTGTAACATTAAAAGCAGACAGACCTTTGGAAATGGAGCTTCCCAGGTGGTTAAGTGGTAAAGAACCCGCCTGCCAATGCAGGAGACATGGTTCGATCCCTGCATCAGGAAGATCCCTGGAGAAGGAAAGGGAAAACCACGCCAGTATTCTTGCCCGGAGAATTCCAAGGACAGAGGAGCCTAGTGGGCTACAGTCCACGGGGTCACAAAGAGTTGGACAGGACTTAGTGACTAAACAACAACAGTGAAAAGTTTGAAGACTTCTGCAAGCTCTTGAAGAGGCAGCAACTTTAGCCGGGTGGAGCTGGGGAGGGGGAATGGGGGGCATGCCTTTCTCCAGCACATTCTAAACCTGCTTGCCTTAGGCATCTTTCTCCTCAGAGGCCATCACCGCAGCAGCTGCTCATGTACTCATCCTGCAGCAACTGTTTACTGAGAATTTACTGCGCTCCAGGCGTTCAGGCTACATCAGTGGTCCTTACCCTCTCTTCTGCCTTCGGTCCACTTAGCTCTTCACCCATTCTTCAACCAATAAGATGTTTACACCACAGAAACTGCAGTTTCTTAACATTTCTAATATAAGCCTACTCAGTTTCTTTGTCTTCTTCCAGATTCATTTTTGTTTAATTACCCTGATCAGCACAGCAAAGAGCTTCCAAGATCACATCAGGGCAAACAGGGAATTCCGAGATGAGGAGGGTGGGAGAGCTATGGAAACTTAAAGCATGCACAAACTTAAAACGTGCACAAATAACGCGTCTGTGTTATGCTCCATCAGATTTCTGTACATGCTCCCTGCCACCCTCAAACCTCCACCTTGAGTGATGAATGTATGAACAGACAACTAAAATTGGCTATAATTGGATATAATAGAACATATTTTTCTCTGCAACTTGGAACTCTTTAAAGAGCCTATAAAAGAAAGTGGGCCTAGAAACAATCATTTGGAGAGAATTGATTTTCATGAGCTTTGAATCATAACAAAGAATACTATTAACACATGCCTAACTATCTATAATTTTCATCAAATACTTTCTCACAAAATATTCTCTTAAATCTTACTGTTGAGCTTAGATTTAGTAAGACTTTTGAAATTGTTTTGTATCTAGAAAGTAGATGTTTTTAAAAGTAAATAGAACAATGATTTTTTCATTCACTAAGCATCCCAAATTTTCATTTACCCACCTCTTATCAAATATTTAAGAACTATCCTAGTAGAAGTTATCAACTGGTATAACATGTCATTATGAAGAATTTCAGGAGAAATTTCCCTTCAGTTATTTTTGGTGATTGGATGCAAAACTGTACTGTAGTTATATTTCTAGGACCCACTCACCTGTCAAACAGCTCTCCTCCTGTGACGAGTTCTAAGACCAGACTGATTTCTGTAGGGGTTTCAAATATCTCTTTAAGTTTTATCTGGGAAAAGATATAAAAAAATCACAAATTCTTTATTTTCATCTTTAGGAAATCATTAAAACTATGGCTACAACAGCACTGTCTGTGATAGCAACGCGTTGGATCATGGTTAATAAAGGTTCCTTATTCCAGTAGCAGGCAGTCATTTGTCACTCTCCAGTTGTTTCTTTATCAGTCACCTCATTTGTTCAAAGATCCTTTTGAACTTTTATATTTTTCCTTTTGATAGCTAAAGATATCTGCCCTAGAAGCACTTCCTAAATTTTGCCAAATCATCCAAATGTTTGAATTTCAACCGAATTTTAAAAAAACAAACCAGAAGCAAACAAAACTTCCTAAATCATTTGAAACCATCATGATTGGTAGAGATGCAAACGTTTCTTTCTCTCAGAACAGGACTTCAATTAGGGGTCTGAGACAGAACAGACCAGGTTAAATTCTATCAGCATAGAAAGGGAATCCCTTAACAGATAAAGAGTTGCTAGTAGATAAAAGAATACTCAGAAAAGTAACAGATACAGTGATTTGACTGATCATAACAGGGTTTTCATGATATTCAGATAATCCATCCAACTTTGGATATTTTCTTCTGAGAATCAAGTGACCAGGACTGATATATATATATTTAAGGAAAATTTCATATTGACTTCTTTTTGAAAGAAATAAGATAGATTATGTAAAAATGATGACTGTATACGGCAAATTTTGCCAATTGCTTACCCAAAGCCCTTCTCTCCCTACTGTACTGCAAACAGAACTCTTGTTTGGGGAAGCAAGGTACCTAGTCTCAAATTATGGATTATGGTTAGTCTTAGCCATTTATGATAACCCAGGTCCTTAATTTTCCAGTCTTCATGCAGTTTAGGGTGATTGTGTGACCAGCTGTGGCCAGTAAAATCTGAAGAGAATTCTGCAACTGGAAATTCTGGAAAAGCGTTTACTCTTTTTATCAGACTCTGCTGGTTAAACCGTTCGGCTCCCTTCTGTCTTGAACACAGACCTGGAGACTTGTTTAGACTGTAGAGCAGCCGCATCAGGGGCCGCGAGGGAGAAGCAAGGAGGCGAAAGCTGCGCCCTGAAGACGGGAGAGCGGGAGCCCCCGGTGGTACAGTGGCTAAGGGGCCTCCCTGGTGGCTCAGCGGGTAAAGAACCCATCTGCAGTGCAGGAGACCCCGGTTTGATTCCTGGGTCGGGAAGATGCTCTGGAGAAGGGATAGGCTACCCACTCCAGTATTCTTGGGATTCCCTGGTGGCTCAGTTGGTAAGAATCCACCTGCAGTGAGGAAGACCTGGGTTCGATCCCTGGGTTGGGAAGATCCCCTAGAGGAGGGCATGACAACCCACTCTAGTATTCTTGCCTGGAGAATCCCCATGGACAGAGGGGCCTGGTGGGCTACAGTCCACGGGGTCACAAAGAGTCAGACACGACTGAGTGACTAAGGACACAGAGCACAGTGGTTGGGACTCCATGCTTCCAATGCAGGGGGCTCGATCCCAAGTTGGGATCAGGAATAAGGACAAAAGATGGGAGAACCAATGGATGAGTCTTGGATGACATCACTGAGGAGCTGAACTGTTGCTAACAACTGCCTGCCTTCTGATTTCTTATAAGAAAAATATTTGTTTAGACCACCATATTCAAGTTTTCTGATATTTACAACTGAATTGCTAACTAATAAAGAACTTATAAGCACTTGGCCTTGAGCCGAAGCATGCTGGTCATCCTCTGAGACACCACAAATTTCTCAGTGAAATGAGTAAAATATTTTAAGTAACTGGCTCACTTTATAAAAATAAGTTGTGGCCTGGAAAATGGTTTTGTTCTTTTCACTTTATTGGCTCAAGTAAGCTTCCCCCAGCCCTCTCCCTCAGTGCCTTTATCTGGACATAGCCAAGAGCAGAGCTTCCGAGCACGTTTTATTTTCTCTATTCAAGCACATTATTTATTTGAATCTTTGCATTGTTTCTGAAGCAAATACTCTCTCACAGGAGACTCAAATGACTTTGGAAAGCAATGCATTTTCTTCACAGGCATTTTCAGCAATGGCATATTAATAAGACAGGCACACAAAAGGAAAAAGCCTGTGTTTTATTAGAGTGAAAAAAAGCTCTCCAATTTTAGTTATCCTCATGCATGAAAATAACAATGGTATATATTGCGGGTGTGCCCATTTTGAAACTCTTTCAAGGGGTATTATTCTTAAGATTTATTCAGTTAAAGAATTGAAAAACAAGATCAGATAAGGACAAGAATTAGGCCAAGGTGGCTACTTACTGGCAGTGAAAGAATCTCCTTCTTATCATCAGAATGGACAGTAAAGAACAAAAATCTCATTCTGCAACTTTGCAGATTATTTGAAATAGTAGGCTAAAAACCACTTACAATGTTTGGATGTGAGAGGCGAAGAAGAACTCCTATCTCAGTTCTTACGATTTTTTTGTCCACCTAAAAGGCAAAATGAGAGAAACTGAAGGATATCCCACCTTAGAAATGTCTTCATTGTAGCAGAGAATCAGAAACAGCAGTAACCACTGGATGAATCAGGTCAATGGCACAGGTGAATTTCTAAGCTTTTTTCTTATGTTACCTCCCTCCCTTTCTGCCCAGCTGCATGTCTTTCCCCTCTGCTTCAGACATGAAGGGAACTAGCTACAAATACGGGTCACAACTCGTCAGACCCTTTATGTGGCTCCTCTGCTGTCAAAAGTCATCCCTATCACCACTCAGGCACAAGTTCATCTCAACGTCCTCCTTCTCTTCCTTTCTTTTAAAAGCCTTGATTCAAACGCACTGGAGCTGTCAGCCACTTTACCTGCTTGTTTCCCACGGAAGTGAGCGTTATCACCCGGCCCGACCAGTCAGAGGACTCGCTCTGCAGCCGAAGTGACTGAGGCAGAGAATCAACGACCCAAGTCCAAGTCATCAGAACCAGGCCTCCCCCAACAGTTTACTCAAATAATCAACAAAGCATTCTCTTTTCCTCGCAAATTGGGAGAGAAAAAGAGGATGGAGTCGGCCACTACCAGGGACTGTTACTGATGCCCTTTGGAGACCACGTCCCTGAAAACGGAGCCGACGCTGCTAGAGAGGAAGAGTGAGCACCGCTGACTGTGTGACCCCCTGGGTTCAGTCACTCACAGGCGAGTCTGCGCTCTGAGCTTTCCTACTGTGTGAGCTACCGAATCTCCTCTTTCACTGACACTACCTGGAGCTGCTTGATGCCACCAGTGATGTAAGCTGAAGCAAAGTAAAGGAGTCTAAGGAAATAGTGATTCTAGTTGATATGGAAGCCTGGAGTACAGATTTGGATAAAACAGTTCCTCAGACCTATGTTTTCTGGGATGGAAGAGGGCATACAGCTTTCATCACATTCTCCAAATATCTCAGGCAGAGGAAAGCTTACAAATATGAGCCATTTGACAAAAAGAAAACATGTTCATTAGAACCAGGGGAGTCAAGGATCTCTCGTGAATGTATATGTAATAAATGCATACCACATAGTAAGGGTTTAATACAGTTTTGTATGTGCTCAGGCTCATATTAAACAATGCCAGGCATATGAAAAAACAAATAAAAGTGATCTTTTTCAGAGGAAGATTATAATCTAATTTTGGGCATAAAACTCCTCTATAAAATGCCATAAGAAGAAGACCATAAGCTGTAAACAAGTTGTGTTTTAAAAATTTCATTGTTCAGTGGAGGATCATGTTTCTATGAGTCAGAACATTGCTGTCACTCAAACAGTGGGCTAACTCTAAAAGGCTCTGAAGCTATTAGCCATTAAAAGTCACACTATTGTTAAAATAAAGTGAAGAAAGACTTGCTCGAGTGTGCACGGGCGGTGCTGGTGTGAGGTGTGGGCCGCTGGTGGCATCCAGGAGCCTGACCCATGGCATGTAGACCACACGGTTTGGGGGCGACGTGGTGTTAGAGGAAAACGCTATACGAGTTAACATACCAAGTGAAACAAATCACCTATTTCATGAAAATTTGCTATTGAACAAAAGAGACTCTACTTGCATCAGATGGGAGATCCCTGACAGAGAGCGGCATTGCTAAAGCAGGCCGACACTGACAGATTTCTTCCGAAGAGCTCCTGGCTCACACTCCATTTCAGCTCTGCAGATGCTATTGAGGAAAATCTCCATACACATAATAATTTTTTAATTACTTTAAAAATGTAACACTTTTTCTATCTTTGCTAAGGCATAAATGATATACAAAAACCCACACATAATCAATGTATACAATGTGGTGAGTCTGGACACAAGTTCCCATCACCATAATCAACGTAATAAATACATCCATCACCTCCAAAAGTTTCCCTTGTCCCTTTGTTGTGTGTGTGTGTGTGTTGGCGGGGGGGGGGGGGGGGGGAGTTAAGAACACTTAATGTGAAATCTACCCTCTTAACAAATTTTTAAGCAAACAGTATCTTACTGTTAACTACAGGCAATGTGCTGTACAGTAGCTCTCTGGACCTTTCTGACCTTGTATAACTTGATGCCCACTGAACAGCAACTCTCCACGCCCTCCCCAGCCATCCTTCAGGAAGCACAAGCCTGCTCTCTGCTTCCATGAGTCTGACTATCTCAGATGTCTCATGTAAGAAGGATTCATCCAGTGAATATGCATTTTTTTTTTAATCACAATCTTCTCCATAGGACAACTTGAATTTCCTCACTAATACAAATATATATATATTTTTTTTCATTATTGTGTGATGTTTAAAAAAATTTCAGAACATGAGTGTCTCTAAGATTTGTTAACAGTCGAACCTATGTTTCTTATTACACATTTAATGTTCATGTAATACAAGGTTTTCTTGTTTTCATAATTTTGATCCATTTAAAATAAGTATCAGAGATATCCTTTAACTCTTTTCACATGATATAGTAAAATCTTTTAATACCAATATGAATTTTAAGCAAATCTATTTATTTTAATTAATTTAATTGGAGGCTAATTACTTTACAATACTGTGGTGGTTTTATCATGTTATATCAATACATTAAATATCGGGATGCCTTCAAAAATTAGTTCTTTGAAAACTATCTTAACTCTGGAAATATTCATAGCAGATTAGATTATTTGGAATAACACACTTCTACTGTAGTTGTTTGTTTTTAATTCAGAATTAATTTTCTTTAAAGTTAATTTTGCAAAGGGTAATTATTTTCCCACTATACTTAAGATTAGTAGCTCTCAAAGTATGATTGGAGGACCCTTCTGGGTCCCTAAGACTCTTTTCAGGGTATATAAAAGGCCCTTTTCCAACTATGCAGCTGGGTGAGACTAGATTTTTTTTTTTCCTATACTTGAAACAAAACAAATTGAATGCAGAAGTAGTTGAGAATTAAACTGTCTTCTATTGAGCCAGATAATAAAGAGATTTACAAAATAATGACACTCTTCTAAGTATTTTTATCTTTTGGAAAATAAACTTATTTTTCACTGTAAATATTATTTATGTTAAAATATAATAGAACTGGATTTATTACTACTATAGCTTTAGTTAATTAACACTCAAAATTCTTTAATCTCTTATTATAGATTCTTCAGTCTCTAATACAGTAAATGTGTGTGTGTGTGCTGTGCTGTCTTGTCTGACTCTTTTGCGACCCCGTGGACTGAAGCCCAGCAGGCTCCTCCGTCCATGGGATTTTCCAGGCAAGAGTACTGGAGTGGGTTGTCATTTCCTCCTCCAGGGGATCTTCCTGACCCAGGGATCGAACCCGCATCTCCTGAGTCTTCTGCACAGCAGGTGGATTCTTTACCACTGAGTCAGTAAATGTGTAGCTATTTGGGATTCTCAGTGAGTTAGAGAGTAGACAGGGCTCCTATAGCCCACAAGTTTGAGAACGCTACTCCAGAAACCTCAACATTACACATCTGGAAGCAGAAACTAGAAAAAAAACAAAATTGCAGTAATAATTGAACTGAAAGAAAAACGTGAACGCCGTCTCCTCCCTGCTCGCCTGAATGCTGAAGCCCAGACTGAACGCGGGTCATGACTCAAGTGGAGGCCAGGAAGAATCTTAGAAAGAAGAAACTAGAGAAAACTGGGGTATTTACAGTCATCAATCCACAGAGAGTAAACTGTGGGGCAAAACCTGGACTAGCAGCCAAGGCAATGCACCTGAGGAATCCAGCAGGAATGAGGCCGAAGGGGAGAAGGGGACAACAGAGGAGACAAACGGCTGAGAAGCCGAGGACAGAGCAAGTCTCAGGTCAGAACATCTCTCCCACAGAGATTAGCTGAGAGTCACTTGTCACCTTTTCGAAACAAAGTCTAGAGGTCCCTAGACAGCCGAACTGTGGGGGTGGTTCCCCCTAAGGTGTCGCGGTGCGGAGGTCACCCTGGGTGCGTCCTGCCAGCCACCTTGCCTGACACCTCCCCAGTGTTTCTCCTGCTCCAGAAGGTATTGCTGCCTTCCCATTTCTGACTTTCCCTTCCAAACACCTGGGCAGGGCCTTCCCTGGTGCCAGCGCAGGGGGTACGGGCTCATCCCGTGCCCCAGGTGCGGGGGGCAGCGGAGCCCACGGGCCCAACCACTGAGCCAGCCGCCCAGAGCCCGGGGTCTGCAAGCAGAGAGGCCCCCGCGGTGAGCGGCCCGCACACCAGAGCCAGAGGGCAGCGCCCGCTCGCACCGCAGACAGCCTGCCCGGCGGTCAGGAGTAGACAGCTGACTTTAAAACACCTGGGCAGGTTAGGAGAGGGTCCCAGTGCGGGCACGGCCATTCAGAGTAAGTGCTATTTTTCCAAGAACATAACTGTCAAGCAAGCCACAAAAGTGGGCAGCGACATGAACAGTCATTACTGCCGCTTGAAATTAGCTTCAAGAGCTACTGTAATTTGCATCTTTCAGAAGCATCCACAGATGGCTTTAACAAATCAACAACAACACTGTTGTATAGGAGTTTTGTCCAATCATGGTCACTCTTGAGTTTTTCATCTGAAAACCCATAAAACATACCTTCACTATGTACAAAATAACCTGGAGAATGATGGTTTTTAATTGCTAACAATTTTCAATGATAAAAATACACATTACACATATACACAAAAATTAAATACACAAGAAAATTCTAACTTTAGCTTCCCAGAGAACAAACATGGTGAGGATTAACGTTCAGGTTTTTATTTGGAATGAGCACCCCCAATGCAGCGAGCGTGAGGAGAAAGGGAAGGACAGCGAGGTACGTCAGCCACGGCTGCAGAGCCGTAAGAACGCAGCAGGTCACGGGGCAGCCGCACCCAGCTGGCACACAGCCCCTCCCCGGAGGACCCACACACGATCGCCACGCCTTCCAGTTCAGGGGACGGTGGGGAGAGAGGGGATTCACCTGCCCAGGAACGCCCTCCTCTTTCCCACTGGCCAATTTTGGCCCCGAGGTGTTGAATTTGTATACCTCTGGGTTCCATATGTAGTCTCGGACAGTCACTTGCGATGCCGTATTGCTTTTCATCAGGTGTCATATCTCATTCAAACTTAGAAGTGGCTGGAGGAGTCAGAAGCTTGAAATGTGTGTCCGGGCTGGCCTACGGATGTCAGCAGCCAGCACGCCATACAGCCCTGCCTGGTCTGAAGACAGTTAGGTGCAAGGGATCTGGGAGGCCCACGGGCGTTTGGCCCAGTCACAGTTTTAATCCGTCACAGGAAAATCAGACTGACTGCAATGGGACCAGAGCTGCTTGCCTGATTTACTGTATTTTACTGCCCATCAGAAAGAGCTTTTCTTCCATTTATACTCTTTGTGCCGCTGAAGAGCCGCCAGTGTGACACTGATAATCTTAGATGGCTTGGGCACATGTAAAGCCATGTTTTAGCCTCCCCATGTGATGACCGCAAAGAGCCAGACACGACTGAATGACTGAACTGAACTACCTTAAACAGTCAAAGAAATACATCTTTCCATCATCATAAAATCATTTGTACAGTTTTAAAACTCCATGGAAATCAAGATTCCTCAATACTGAAAGAAATCCCAACTTTGCTGTCTGCCTCCATGGAGGGAGAGAGAGAAATGGGTAAGAGGTGCAGTTCCAGAGTAACATCAGAGAAGAAGGCTCCACCATCGAACAGTCGATCAGACGTGGGCCCTTCACTGAGACACACAGCAAATACACTGCTACGCTGGGATGTGGAAGGCTAAGGGAAAAAAGAAGGAAGAATTGAAAATACATGAAGAAGAAAGTACTGAGGAATTAAGTAGGAAAAAAAAGGAAAACCAGTCTCTGCATGTGAGAATAATGAATAGAGACACAGGTGGTGAAGTAACTGGAAAGGAGAGTAACTGCACCCCCATATCTCTCGTGGCCTCGATCCTCTGGCCGTCTCAGACAGGGTCGAGATCCAGACTCGGGAACTCCCAGTACTCTGGGCAAGCTGGCTCCTGCTCTGCTTCTTCTAGGAGTCAGTCAAGTAAAGCAGCATCTCCACATAAATGCTCACTTTCATCTCATTCTCTTTGCAGGGATGGAGAGCGTAAGTCTTATTTTGTCTCTGTTAGTTCTCTGACTTTTTAGGCTCATTTTTGGTTTAAACAATGACCAGAGAACATGATGTGAACTACAGAACTGTGCTCCTTAGATTCTTTGTGAAAAGAGGCAAAATATAAATTATTAATGGTAAATAAGCAGAAAAGTACCTTTAACTTTTCACAACTCTTTTCTGCACAGTTTCTGCTTAATTTAGCATCCTGTTTTCAGACATATCAACAAGGATGTGTTGGCAATAACATGCTTGGTGAAATGACTTGACAACAGGAGCTTTGTTAAATTCAAGAATGACAGTTTTAACCTACAAGGATCTGAAAGCCAAGAACTGCTACTTGAACACGCATACACCAAATGTGAGACACATAAAAATATTGAGGTTTTCCTACATGAAGCTATTCTCTCCAATACCTACAGAACTTTAGCCGGATCTGATTACTCCTTTATCTTCTTCATCTAACAGAAACCTGGGCATCTCACGACTACCTTAGTGTAAAGGGTGACTGCTTGCTTTTCTGCCTGAGAAATGGGAGGAATGATATTGCCATTTACTGAGACGGTAAAGACTGGAGAGCATCGGGTTTAGAAAGATGCAAGCAACAGTGTGGTCCTGCCCGGAGCTGGACTCACACACTATTCACCGCCTTGGACTATTGCTGGCGCGTGTGTGTGCTCTGCTGCCCAGTCGTGTCGGCTCTGTGCGACCCCGTGGACTGTAGCCCACCAGGCTCCTCTGTCCATGGAGTTCTCCAGTCAAGCATATAGGAGTAGGTTGCCATTTCCCACTCCAGAGGATCTTCCTAACCCAGGGGTGGAACCCATGTCTCTAGCATCTCCTGCCTTGCAGGCGGACTCTTTACCACTGAGCCATCTACTGTAGCTCGCTGATCATCAAATTGATCTTTGAAGAATCAAAGATTGTCTCCACTTCTGAGCCTTTTCACTTTGTCCTTGATAGTCTTTTGTCTTGAATGTTCTTCTCCAAGATATTTCAGCACAACTTTGGACTCAGAGGAGAAGGGAAGGGGCAGTAACGCAGAGGAGGTCACGGCTCAGCAGCGACGCCTCAGTGGGGGGGGGCCGTGAGGAGCCACGGGCGTGGCGGGGTGGGGCAGAAAGAAGACCTGAGTGGCAGAGAAGCCAGTCTCCTATTCCACACTTAATGAGACTAGTCTAATGCCAGTCTGGCTCTAATCAGAATGAGAAGACAAACTAACAAAGCTCAAATAAGGTTTTGAGAACTGTGAAACAATGTATTTTGGTAGTTCTGTGATGACTGCCTCCTACTCTGCATTCTCTGAAACATTTGGGAGAACCAAATGGAGGAAAGGGGAGCTTTCCAACAGAGGAGGAGCCTGAGGATCGGAACAGGATTTAGGCTAGAAAAAAAATGCCTCTTAGAAGCTCAGCCCAGGAAAAAAGACACGTGTCTTTCAGAACCTGAAGCCTCTGTACATCAGGTAGGTTCAGAAGAGAGCAGCTCTCTCAAGGGAGGCTACCTCTTCTCCTTCATTCTTAAAGTCTAAAATACGAGCCTTCCTGCTCGCAGATGCTAGAAACCCTTTCACAGGCAACAGGCTTTTACTTTACAGTGAATGAAGCAGGCTTAAAATATTCCTGGGAGAGATAACAAACTGAACAAAGCTTATACAGAAGATTTGACTGATGCCAGACTTCCTTTAGAAACAGATTTGACAGAGGGAGAGAAAAATGGGAAAAGAACATGATACATAAAGTAGAAAGGGCTTTACATACCTCTTTCTGGAGAAGGGAAAGGGTACCCACTCCGGTATTCTGGCCTAGAGAATTTCATGGACTGTACAGTCCATGGGGTTGCAAAGAGTCAGACACGACTGAGCAACTTTCACTTTTACTTTTCTCCTATTTCATCTCTGTATCTCTCCCTGGCATTAAGAATACATGGCGGGGGTCACCCTCATTTAATACGTCTTATCTTTAAAAACATCTCATTCCCCAATCCCTCACCCTTCTTCCTGCTTTCAAAGTGTAACTCTGCTCCCCTTAGCAGAAAACCTCTCCTGAGCGGTCTCTGTATTCTTTCTCCACGTCCTCCTCCCTTTCCTCATAGATTTGTCAGTGAAATTCAATCTGGCTTCACCTGCCTTTATAGGAGAGACCAGAGGTCTCCTTGAAGGAGACTAACTACTTTTCTGATCTTATCTTACTCTGTCAGCAGCATTTGATAGAATATCTGCTCACTCCCTTCTTCACATGAAATCGATTATACCATGTCACCATTCTGGTCTGACTTTTCTTCTACTTTAAAGGCTACAAATATTGTAATACTGCCTACCTAGTAGCCCTGCTCTGATTTTTAGCCTCCGATCACTCCCTCTGCATGCAGCAGCCAGTGATATCTTTAAAATGTAAATCAGGTCATGTCCCTCACCAGTTTAAATGCTGGCACCCCACTGTGCTCAGAATAAAGCTACCTCCCTGTCCCAAGGCCTCACAGCTCGGGATGGGGACTCACCCTTGAGGGCGGAGTTTGTTTTCCTGCTACACTGGCCACTCGACCTCCAGACCTGGCTCCAGGCCTCCTCCCCTTGACCCTCCCACTTCACTCAGAAAGCAACGGAGAGGCTTTCCCAGGTCACTGCACCAAAAGAAGGCACATGCACGTATACACGGGGTTTCCCGGTAGCTCAGGGAAAAAGAATCTGCCTGCAGTGGAGGAGCCGCAGGAGACTCGGGTTCAATCCCTGGGTCGGAAGACCCCTGGAGGAAGGCAGGGTTACCCACTCCAGGACTCTCGCCTGGAGGGTTCCATGGACAGAGGAGCCTGGCAGAGTCCATGCCAGAGTCAGCCACGGCTGAAGTGACTTAGCACACAGGCAGGCTCACATACACACATGAGATCATCACACTAGTCCCTTCATAAATTCACACAAATCTGTGTTACCATTAGTTGTAAATTACCTGCTTCTTCCCCCAGAACATAAGCTCTATAATAGCAAATGGCCTGTCTATTTTTACCCGTCAGTAACTCCAGCATTACTTACCAACCCCTGCTATATATTAATTTATTGAATAAATAAATGAGGGATGGTGCTAGTGTTTGAATATAAAAGATCAGTGGCTCAAAGGAAAACTCTCTGGTTTAACAGCTTTGTTTAGATGAGAGTGGGTTTGGTTAGTCACTTCTCCTCCTGCCAGCCAAATCATGTCATCAACATCAGTGGAGTGGAGAGTGCCTGTCTCACAAGCAGAGCTGAGTACCCAGATCGTCCAGTCTATACAGGCAAGAGCTGTGACTTCTAAACTGTGAGCTACAAAGAGTCACTATACTACTTATTCTAGATTGCACTCTCCTAGGATAAATAGGGACTGTTCCAAGAAACAGAAGTAATAAAAGCCCTGGTGGAATCCCTGCCTGTCTAAGCCCACTGCGGCATCCCACAGCTGCTCCGCTCCCCCGGGGAGGTTACAGAGAGCGTCACAGCTTCTTCTTCAACCAGGACACCCTGACTGTCATTTGTGTGACCCACACTGAGTATCAAACACAACACAGAAGAGATTAAATGAGAGTGAAATGATGAAAATCAGAAAGGAGAACAGTGAGAACTAGAATCCATACGCATTCCCGAAGAAGGAGAAGTGAGATCTTGGAAAGCAGAGAAATCAGGGACACGACTATGAACATTCTGTTCTGTCTCTGTGCCTGTCAAGGGACAGTTCAGAAGAAAAACTCTGCTGGATTCCAACTCCCATATTCCCCAATGAGGTGACTTCAATTCCCTCATGATCGAATCCATGCAAAAATGAAATTGATATCCGGTGATAAAAAATAAATATAGTGTTAGCCTCCCAAATGTTCCTTTATGTTCATGTTGTCAGGGCTGGAAGAAAATAAATGAATATTATTTATTTTTATAAAGGTATCATAGTCACTTTTTTTAAGTAAAATATAAAAAGCAAAAGAGAGTAGTAACGTATCTACCATTTTAACATTGCCATTTTATTTCCTTTTACTTTTAAAAATTGTGCATATTTCCTTATATATTTGAAACGGAAATACAATTTTGTTTCTTACAATGTTCACTGAAAAGATCATAAAGTTTTATGACTACCTAATGTTCGTAAGGGGCTTCCCTCGTAACTCCATTGGTAAAGAATCTGCCTGCAATGCAGCAGACATGGGTTCGATCCCTGAGTTGGGAAGATCCCCTGGAGAAGGAAAGGGGAACTCACTCCAGTATTCTTACCTGGAGAATCCCATGGACAGAGGAGCCTGGTGGGCTACAGTCTATGGGGTTGCACGAGTTGGACACGACTTAGCGACTAGACCACCGCCAGTGTTCATAAGCAGAATGTAAAGGAGCTTCCTAATGGCCCAGTGTCATTAATGGTTAGATAGCCCTTCCCTGGGGTCTCAGATGGTAAAGAATTTGCCTGCAATGCAAGAGATCTGCGTTTGATCCCTGGGTTGGGAAGATCCCCTGGAGAGAGAAATGGCTACCCACTCCAGTACTCTTGCCTGAGAACTCCATCGACAGAGGAGCCTGGCAGGCTACAGTCCCTGGAGGGGCAAAGAGTCAGACACGACTGAGTGACTAACACTAACTTATGCTTAGATACTTTAAACATTTCTTACATTTTGTTACTAATGTAAGTCATTCTGTAATGAACATCCTTGGCTGTACTTTTTTAAAAAATTTAACTTGAATTCTGGACCTACCATTTAGAGCCCTTTATAAAGTCTCTTATCCCATGTGAGGATTATTTCAATTTCTTCATGGATAAGATGGGGATAATAATTGCTATCCTACACATTTTATTGTTATAAGGATTAAACGAGAATATACACAAAATCTCTTGGCCCATGGTAGACGTTCAGTGTCGTTCCTGAAAGAATTTGTAAAAGCAAGGTAAACATTTCCCAGTTTTCTATTTCCAATTTTCTAAGTCTTTCCATAAAAATTAATCCAATGAAAACAAACAACATAGAAATAAAGGTATCTACGACAGCATTCCAGTGCTAGTAAGGAAAAATGTCTAACAAGCAGGAAAATATAGTTTTTATTTATCCTTTTTCCCTAAAAGTTGAAGACAGTTTTATTAAAATCCTAAACTATGTCCAATATAATCTTGCTGAATGGCAGTCAAAGAGGGGAATTGATGCCTCTCTGAATTCAGATTTAAACACATTCCTTCACCTTTTTTTTTCATTTATTTTTATTAGTTGGAGGCTAATTAGTTTACAATATTGTAGTGGGTTTTGCCATACATTGACATGAATCAGCCATGGATTTACATGTGTTCCCCATCCCGATCCCCCCTCCCACCTCCCTCCCCATCCTATCCCTCTGGGTCTTCCCAGTGCACCAGCCCTGAGCACTTGTCTCATGCATCCAACCTGGGCAGGAGATCTGTTTCACCCTTGATAGTATACTTGTTTCAGTGCTGTTCTCTCAGATCAGCCCACCCTCACCTTCTCCCACAGAGTCCAAAAGTCTGTCCTGTACATCTGTGTCTCTTTTTCTGTTTTGCATATAGGGTTATCATTACCATCTTTCTAAATTCCATATATATGCGTTAGTATGCTGTAATGGTCTTTATCTTTCTGGCTTACTTCAACCTGTATAATGGGCTCCAGTTTCATCCATCTCATTAGAACTGATTCAAATGAATCCTTTTTAATGGCCGAGTAACATTCCATTGTGTATATGTACCACAGCTTCCTTATCCATTCGTCTGCTGATGGGCATCTAGGTTGCTTCCATGTCCTGGCTATTATAAACAGTGCTGCAATGAACATTGGGGTGCACGTGTCTCTTTCAGATCTGGTTTCCTCGGTGTGTATGCCCAGAAGTGGGATTGCTGGGTCATATGGCAGTTCTATTTCCAGTTTTTTAAGGAATCTCCACACTGTTCTCCATAGCGGCTGTACTAGTTTGCATTCCCACCAACAGTGTAAGAGGGTTCCCTTTTCTCCACACCCCCTCCAGCATTTATTGCTTGTAGACTTTTGGATAGCAGCCATCCTGACTGGCGTGTAATGGTACCTCATTGAGGTTTTGAGTTGCATTTCTCTGATAATGAGTGATGTTGAGCATCTTTTCTTGTGTTTGTTAGCCATCTGTATGTCTTCTTTGGAGAAATGTCTGTTTAGATCTTTGAGCTACAGGAGTTGCTTGTATGTTTTCGAGATTAATCCTTTGTCTATTTCTTCATTTGCTATTATTTTCTCCCATTCTGAAGGCTGTCTTTTCACCTTGCTTATAGTTTCCTTTGTTGTGCAAAAGTTTTTAAGTTTCATTAGGTCCCATTTGTTTATTTTTGCTTTTATTTCCAATATTCTGGGAGGTGGGTCATAGAGGATCTTGCTGTGATTTATGTCGGAGAGTGTTTTGCCTATGTTCTCCTCTAGGAGTTTTATAGTTTCTGGTCTTACATTTAGATCTTTAATCCATTTTGAGTTTATTTTTGTCCTTCACCTTTTTTTGAAGACTGGGATGAGAGCTGTACTACTTTACTTAAGCTCCATAGAAGCTTCAAGATCATTTCTTATGTTTATTAATTACTGCTGACCATCACGGTAACACCTGGGTTATTACAGACCTGGGGATCAGCCAGATCCTATAGACATTCAAGTTCTAACAGAGCTGGAACAAATTCGTCATGTCCCTTTTGTTCTTTTTGGTCATTTTCACACCATCAAGGCAGTACTTTTCAAAGCACTTTACAAATTACTAAGGAAGCATGAAAACAGCAAAATTCAGTTCTCATTTTACATTGCTTTCAATTGGACAGCAATGACTTGGTGGTACAATCCCCAAACCATTTGAAGTGAAGGGCAGAACACTGTGTGTTTTCAGAGGCCTGAATTCTCCCTTTGATCCTAAAACTAGGTGATCATCTACGAGACACAAAACTGAGAATTTAGATATTCAAGACACTTATGACTGTAACCTGTCAAAGAACAAAAAACAAATAACTAAGACAAAAAGTGATCCTGGAAATACTAGCATTTAAGTACCATCTTGGGGTTGAATACCTTTCTGAGGATAGCTTTGAGTAGGGGAACACCTGGATGCTCTTTAGCTCCTTGACAATCTCTCTAAGATAATTAAGACTTTCGGATACCCCAGTTAAAATTGTTCAAAAATGCTAAAAACTTCCTCTAAAAAGGAAAAGAAAATGCTATAGACAAAAAAGACTTTTAAATGATCCTAAAAGTAACATCATAAAGCTCTAGGGCTCCAGTAAGAATGAGATACTACAAATCTTAATGATTTAAGGTCTGTAGAAAAACTCCCGGTTGATTTTGCTCCACGGCGGTATTCTCTCTCATTGCATAAAGCTGGATTTGCCTTCTTTGGTGAGGAATCATCTTAACATCTTAACCCAGAGCTTCATTTTCCTGAAGAGATCAGATGCTTCCAGAAATCAACAGTGGAAGCATACCGGCTCAGTCCTTCTCAGAGTCCGTTTCTATGCAGTGATGTGTACGTCCTCTATGCACCATCAGTGTGCTCTCCAGTCTCTTCTGGACTGAATGGCTCAGCTATAAAGCCCCACGTTGACTGACTGGGCAGATGTGCATACATTCCATGCTGCGGATCCAGCACCGCTCCCTCTCTTGCTAACAGTCCCCAGGATTGTCAGGGTGCGAGGAATGCTGTGGAAAGGGCCTGTGATCCAAGCACTGGGTGGTCCTGTCCTCCTCTGAGTGTCTGATTGTATTCATGCCCACGGTGTGTTGATGTGCTCCACGGCCGTCTGCAGCCGCCACGCCCTTACCTCCCCGTCCCGGGGGTCAGCGCCGGCAGTGGCCTTGTGTACCTCTGCCCTGTGGTCACGGAAGGGGCCACGCTCCACGGTGACAGCTGCCCTTGAACCCAGAAGCCACTGTAGGAAGAGCGGGTGACAGAGAAACAGCTCCAAGACAGAGCTGGATTTACACTGAATGTTTACCCTAGAGAAATTCTTTTAAGCTAAAAGAGACTCAAACGAAAAAAAACTAAGATATTTTTGTCTAAAACTTTTAAGTACTTTCCCCTCAGATACCCAGTTGGTACCAGATTCAGGAAGAATTTTAACTGTCATAGAAAATAAAGGATGCTTAAATTTCTTCTTTTATGCAGATATAAATATGGTAGGTAAATCATGACACTCATCCATATTCCCCTTCAAAAAATATGTCAAAATTTAAAAGATGAGGATAGCAAACTTGGATTCACTTTGATTTATCAATTAAAGAAGTCATTCACAGCCTATACTACTTCATTATTTTTGTCACACCTAGAAACTGATCATGACACCCAAATATGTCCTGATGATATAATGGAAAAATAGTTCTAAACTGTCCTGATATCAAAATCTCAGAGGAAAATCCTCCCAGTGACAGCCTGGTATCCTGTGGGGCAAAAAGCATTGTAGATATACCTATCCATTTGATACATTTTTCAGACCTCTGGGATAGAGCTCAAGTATGAGTAGCTTTAACTAAACGTACCCTGTGATACTGACACTTGGAACGGAGGGCACACTGGAATTCCATACGCACGGCCTCCGGCGGGACCATCGGCATCCTGTCTACCCAAAAGACAAGAGAGAAAAGACGCCACATACACAGCCACCAGTGGGACCATCGTGTGGCCGGTGTAGCATGAGACAGAAAGACAAAGGCAGCCACGCCTGCAACGGTGCCCATTACACGCTCCATTACTATCTTTCACTTGTTAGTGGGCGCTGCATACTGACACTCACTAACCTAAGGCTTTACAGCATCTAGAAAAGAAACACATTGCTTGCTTTCTCTGTTCACAGGAAGTCCCGTTTCGCAGAGTGACCTGATCTGCACTCAGCTTCGGTGTCTGTGTGTCAGTCCACAAAGGCTTTTTCATCCTTAATCAGATTAGCAAGGAGCAGTATCTAGCTTCAGTACCAGATCGGGGCCACGATCATTCCTTCCTTTTTTTCTAGCCTTTTTTCTCTTTCAGGACCTAGCTGGGATCAAACAGAAAGGGCTCAAATTTAGGACTCCATGCTATTGAGTCTTTTGGTTTCCAGGGAAAATTCCCATGAAGCATTTTTGCATTAACATATGAAAGGGGTTACTACAGACTGCTGAATAATTAAGTGTGGCTCCCATTTTTATTCTTTCCTGTTAAAATTGCTGAACTGGCATATGGTAATCTGAGAACACTTTCTTTAAAAACAAACTGTTGTAAGCTAATTCAATACTGAAAATTATTTGGATTTCTTCTAACCAATATCTTATGCACACAGTCATTCATTTCTTCTCTCTCAGCAGATTGACAGTCTGGAGTTCCAGGACTTGATCTCCTCTTAGCCGTTTTTCTCTCCTCTCTTCTTACATTCTCTGGATAGATGCAGCTTTGACCATTATTCAACCTTTACCACAAATAAATATAAAAATCAAAACTTATTAGAATGTTTTTCGTGGTGAGCACTAAGCTTACAGCCCTTCTCCTCCTCACCAAGTCAGGGATCCTGAGTGCGCCTTCAGGCTCATCTGCTTCTCCCAGCTCTTCCAGCTTTCCTGGCCTTCCTGGCCGTGGCCCATCCACTCCCCAGCTCTCCCTCCCGGAGCTCACACGTCAGGGATCCTGAGTGTGCCTGCAGGCTCATCCTGTCTCTCCTTTCCGGCTGTGGTCCGTCCGCTCCGCTCCCCAGCTCTCCGTCCCGGAGCTCCTCTCAGCCTCTCTGCACCTCTCCTCTGGTTACCAGACCTTCCGCACTCAGGTCTCTGATGAAGCTCCGTCTCTATCTTCTGCTAGGGAATGGTGACATAAGCTCTCCCTCTAAGATTTCCTCTAGTTCGGGCTAGTCACTCCTGCTGCTGCTCCACAGACTTCATAGAAAGGGTGAAGACCATCCAACCACTCACCACTTATAAAAGTCCTAGAGGGTTTAACGTGATAACCTGAGTAGATGGTATAAGGGCACAGTATGTTTCTTTCGGATAACAGCACACAGACCAGGACTGGTATATTCAGTATCTCCCCTTCTCCGTCTCTTTCTTTCTCCCTCCTCCCCTGGGGCTTCCCTGGTGGCTCAGAGAGTAAAGAATCTGCCTCAATGCAGGAGACCTGGGTTTAACCCCTGGGTCGGGAAGATACCCAGAAGAAGGGAATGGCTACCCACTGCAGTATTCCTGCTTAGAGAAGTCAATGGACAGAGAAGCCTGGTGGGCTACAGTCCACGGGGTTGCAGAGCCGGACACGCCTGAGTGATGAACACTTGCACTCTACGCCCCCAGCTCTTGGGGGTAAATTACGGCAGCCGTTCCGTGAGCTGCGGCCTTAGTACACATACTCCCCTTGCACCAGCTTGCCTCTAAATTATGGTGTTATTTTTTAAAAAGCAACAAAATGCCTGTGAAAGATCAATATAATGAGAAGATAGATAAGTGAGCTGAATTGTGATGGATTCCAGCAGCGTTTCTATCAAAAAAAAAAAAAAAAATCAAACTAGAATGACTAAGTTTCTCTAAGAACATCCAGACTTCCAAGTGGATCTCTGAATGGTAAAGCATACAAATCAGGCCAAGATTAACATTCTACCCAGTTATCTCTCTTCTCTTGTAGACATATACTTGTCACAAACTCAATAGAAATATCCCTGTTTCTGTTCCAGGGTACCTAGCTTAATAGCAATAGCCCCTATGAAAATCAATAGGTTCCAACAGACAGAACGCTTGGCGTTTCACTTCACTTGACACAGCTTGTTATCTGCAAGCTACTTTCCTTAATGTGTTCTGAGACCTCAATTGGGCCCAAAAAGTCTATTTGAGCTAGTGATTTATCATTGTCCTCGCTATCACTGACCAAGGGCGACCTTAACTGCACTTCTAGAGCCTACCTATGAGTGGTTCAAAGTAGCTACATTTAAAGTATTAGCAAAGTTTAATAGATGCATATCTTTAACCCAGATTAACCTAGCCATCATTCTTACCTATGTCACAGAAATTGAGAGCAAATGGCCTATGATCAGTTTTCCATGTTCCCAAAGGTTAGACAGAAAGAGATAAGAGCAGGTAACCTTCAGTTTACTGAGTGGAATCAATGGCATTACTTCCATTCCAGAACTGAAGAAGCTGAAAACTCCTCTAATGGAGATGTCCTAGAGATCCAGCTACTGAGAGTTTGAGGTAGGCCTGCGTGCTTTCTGCAATTCAGTCTAGAGCAACCTTTTAAAGTCTGCTGCGGCAGCACAGTTACAGGCTCCAAGATCTACTTCGTAAGGACATCAGGAAAGAGGAAGACGAGCTAAAGACTAACTCACAGAATGACCAGCAAAGCACAATGTGTAGCTCTTCAACCAGCTGAGAAGAGATTAAAAGCCTCTTTTAGCCTTTGGGCATTTAATGAAAATTTTGTAAAAGTTAGAAACATTTCCCAAGTGAATGTTAAATTATTCAAGAAAAGCTTTTCCAGTAATCTATAGGTAACTTTATATTATAATAACTAAAATATGACAACATTTAGACCCAGAACACGTTCCTCACTACAGATCAAGAGACAGTGCTCCAACGTCAAGAATCAGAATAAAACAGGAGGGTTGAATCTAGGAATCATGGGCATCCAAGATTTAAGTATGGGGTCATATGACCAGAAATCTTTAGTATCACAATAAATTTTATCAATAATAGTAAAATAGGGGGTGGATGAATCGGGAGATCAAGATTGACATATATACATTATTGATACTATGTATAAAAGAGATAAATAGTTAGAACCTACTGCATAGCTCAGGAAACCCTGCTCAGTACTCTGGTGACCTAAAGGGGAAGGAGATCGGAAAACACGGGGTGTATGTATATGTATAGTAGACTCACTTTACTGTGAAGCAGAAACTAACACAACATTGTAAAGCAACTCTACGCCAATAAAAATTAATTTTAAAAAGACACATATCCATTTTCAGCAGATTATTTTAAAAGGACTCCCAAAATGATATAATTTATTCATACAGCAGTATACAGCATATATGGTGGCTCACTGCTTAGTTTTCAATAAAGCTAATGAAAACATTAGAATTACACAGAATAAGATAGCACTCAGTTCAGTTCAGTTCAGTTCAGTCGCTCAGTCGTGTCCGACTCTTTGTGACCCCACGAATCACAGCACGCCAGGCCTCCCTGTCCATCACCAACTCCCGGAGTTTACTCAAACTCATGTCCATCGAGTCTGTGACACCATCCAGCCATCTCATCCTCTGTCATCCCCTTCTCCTCCCGCCTTTAATCTTTCCCAGCATCAGGGTCTTTTCAAATGAGTCAGCTCTTCCCATCAGGTGGCCAAAGTATTGGAGTTTCAGCTTCAGCATCAACTTCCAGTGAACACCCAGGACTGATCTCCTTTAGGATGGACTGGTTGGATCTCCTTGCAGTCCAAGGGACTCTCAAGAGTCTTCTCCAACACCACAGTTCAAAAGCATCAATTCTTTGGTGCTCAGCTTTCTTCACAGTCCAACTCCCACATCCATATGTGACCACTGGAAAAACCATAGCCTTGACTGGACAGACCTTTGTTGGCAAATAATGTCTCTGCTTTTTAATATGCTGTCTAGGTTGGTCATAACTTTCCTTCCAAGGAGTAAGCATCTTTTAATTTCATGGCTGCAATCACCACCTGCAGTGATTTTGGAGCCCCAAAAAATAAAGTCAGCCACTGTTTCCACTGTTTCCCCATCTATTTCCCATGAAGTGATGGGACCGGATGCCATATTGTGATATAAGATACCTGTGTGGTTATTGTTGTTGTTCAGTTTCTAAGTTGTGTCTGACTCTTTGTGACCCCACCTATTACAATTAACAATAGAAAAATGCTCACCATTTATTATATGCTCCCTAGGTACTGAGAAATATTTTACATAAATTATCTCTTTGTAGTTGTTAGTAAAATGCCATGAACTAGATGTTCTTAAACCCATTTCACAGATGAAGAAACTAACATTAAGAGATGCACATATCTGCTGTAAAGTCGTCCAGATAGTGATGGCGGAAGTAATCCTGAACTCAGGCTGCTTGGCTCCACAGTCCATGATCTCACCGCACAACTAAGCCGTTCCTATGGAGAGTCAGGAGACTGAGATGGGCTCTCAGAGTCGTAATCTCTGAATCTACACACTGAGACTAACCTTAGATTCCATATTGGGTATTCATAGAAGGATTTTACAGTAAACGGAACGCAGTCATTTTAAGGGCTGAGCCACATAGCTATAAATGTCATCAGGATTTCAGAATTCAAATATTTATCTCCAAAACTCCAGGGACACTATAAATGATTGATGATCATAATTTTCTTAAATCTCAACCAGTTCCTGAAAATGAGTCATATTGATACAGCTGAAGTGTGATTATTTACACACACCCCAAGGTTTGTACTCTTAGGAAAAGAGATGTTTATGACTTGTTCCTCTATTATCCCAAAATTCTTCAAAAGTTGTGATTCCATTTAACTCAGCAAAAGTCAGTCCAGACTGAAGGTTCCATCTGCTTAATCTGTTCCAATTTTGACACTTTCTTGAATCTATTTTTTCCTTCTACACAGTTTTAAGTTCAGCATTTTCAAAAGTCTTGTAATACCAACAATGTCCTGTCAGAATCCTTTAATATCCCAAGGTTGTCCACCTGAGGATGTAGCTTATGAAAATCCTTCTCCTCTATTTCAATTTCCTCTAAATATCACATGAAATGGAGATGACAAAAGGCTCATGAGTGAAAGAAAATGGCAAGACTTGTTTCCTTTACCCTGGACTTGCTTTACAAAGTCTGCAGTTCCCCTGATGTTAGTCCTTACATGCAAGGTAGCGAGTTACTAATGGGCAGCAGAGATGGCACTGGCTGTGAACCTGTGTTTCAAAATAAAAAGTTACAAAATGAGATACTCTTCCCAGGAGGAGAGTAGGCATGCCACTTCAAGTGACTTGATGACTTCTTTGGTCCAAGGATCTCTAATGCTATTTTGAAAAAAATTTCAAAATAAACCACCTATAGGAGTGGGTTGCTATTTCCTTCTCCAGAGGCTCTTCCCGACCCAGGGACTGAACCTGGGTCTCCTGTATTGCAGGCAATTTTTTTTTTTTAACCATTTGAGCCACCAGGGAAGTCCAAACAACCCAAAGAACCCTTCAATTCATTTTCCCTCTTGTTCACTTTCACTACTATCGAAGCTTTATCCTCATTAACAATGCAGTGAGATAAATGGATCTTGTTTCTGGAAGCGCTCAGGAGTTTCAGTACAGTAAAAAGCTGGCTCAACTATTAATACCATTTTCTGTTTTCTGGCACTTCAATACCTCTATAATAGAGTCACTGTTGTTTATCACAACATTTAGAAACTGTAAGATCTTGAAACACTTTCTGAATGGCCAAAGAAAAGTTAAGTTGAACAAGATCTCAATGGTAAAGTATGTTTTAAAACAAATTTTTTGTTAGGAGAATTTTTTCATACACTAAAATTTTGAAATACCAGCATGAACATTAGTATATTGTCCTAATTAGTAACTATTGATTTCTGTCATATTTTCTTTCTCTCTCCCCTTATGTGCACACACATACACACATTTTTTGGTTGAGAATTATTTGAAACTAAGTTGCAGACATTAATAATGTTGGTCATTATTAATGTATTCTAAATCTAGAAATGAAAGTTATCTATAGATAAAGAACATGGTATTATATCCATATATTCATTGACAACAATAAGCCTTTGACTGTGTGGATCACAACAAACTATGGAAAGTTCTTAAAGAGATGGGAATACCAGACCACCTTACCTGCATCCTGAGAAACCTCTATGCAACAGTTAGGTCAAGAAGCAACAGTTAGAACCAGACATGGAACAATGAACTGGTTCAAAATTGGGAAAGGAGTACATCAAGGCTGTATATTGTCACCCTGCTTATTTAACTTCTATGCAGACTGCCTGGCGGTAGGATCCCCCTGGTGGCTCAGATGGTAAAAGCATTTGCCTACAATGCAGGAGACCTGGGTTTGATCCCTGGGTTGAGAAGATCCCCCTGGAGAAGAAAAACGGCAACCCACCCCAGTACTCTTGCCTGGAAAATCCCACGGGTGGATGGAGGAGCCTGGTAGGCTACAGTCCATGGAGTCGCAAAGAGTCAGACACGACTGACTTCACTTTCACTTTTCACTTTTTATGCAGACTACATCATGTGAAATGCCAGGTTGGATGAAGCACAAGCTGGAATCAAGATTTCTCCTGTCTGGAATCAATGCCAGGAGAAATATCAGTAACCTCAGATATGCAGATGAGACCACCCTAATGGCAGAAAGCAAAGAGAAATTAAAGAGCTTCTTGATGAGGGTGAAACAGGAGAAGGAAAAAGCTGGTTTAGAACTCAATATTCAAAAAAAGAAGATCATGGCATCTGGTCCCATCACTTCATGACAAATAGATAGGGAATAAATGAAAATACTGACAGATTTTATTTTCTTGGGCTCCAAAATCACTGCAGACTGTGACTGCAGCTATGAAGCAAGCCATAACGCTTGCTCCTTGGAAGAAAAGCTATGACAAATCTCGACACCATATTAAAAAGCAGAGATGTCACTTTGCCCACAAAGGTCCATATAGTCAAAGGTATGGTTTTTCTATTAGTCATGTCCTGATGTCAGAGTTGGACCACAAAGAAAGCTGAGTACTGAAGAATTGATGCTCTCGAATTGTAGTGCTGGAGAAGACTCTTGAGAGTCTTAAGACAGCAAGGAGATTGAACTGGCCCATTCTAAAGGAAATCAACCCCGAATATTCACTGAAACGACTGATGCTGAAGCTCCAATACTTTGGCAACCTGATGTGAAGAGCTGACTCATAGGAAAAGACCCTGATGCTGGGAAAGATTGAGGGCAGAATAAGGGGGTGAGAGAGAATGAGATGGCTGGATAGCATCATTGATTCAATGGACACGAGGTCTGTGCAAACTCCGAGAGATAGTGAAGAACAAGGAAGCCTGGCGTGCTACAGTTCATGGGATCGCAAAGAGTCGGACATTATTGAATTGCTGAACAACATAAAATATATGGTAATTTAAAATATTTTTGTTATAATTACTGTTTATTTCCTGCAATAATGTTTTATTAGCCAAAATACCCAACTGTCTGAATGTTACAATTTACTTTATGTTTATTATCATATCAACTCTGTCCTGTGTCTATCCACTGATGGAATATGGATTTATTCGTGAGAGCAGATGCTTTAGTCTGACTTCTGATAGATTAATTAGAGTCTTTGTCTTTTACCCAGACATATGAGTTCTTAATGGGTTGGCAATGATAATCAGAGTGTTTTATAGGGGGAATAAGTCCCTTACTGCCAATATAAACTAAATCCTTCCTAGTTAAGCTATGAGAAAGTAACATAATATTGCCACAAAATGAAATTTGGGTAAACTGTCCTGAAAATCTCTTTAACAGATCCCAGGAAAGAGGATTATTGGTATCAAATAATTAACTTGTTGAAGAAATAGGAAAGTTTTCTTTGACTTAAAAACATTTATATATGAATCTGATCACCTATAAAATGGATGGGTTTTATGTTCATTAGCTTCTTCATTGTGACAAAAATTTTATTCAACTTCAGATAGATTATTGAATGGAATATTTTGAAATTCACCTTAGAGGTGCTATTTTATAGATAGTATTCTGGGTGAAATTGTATCCCTCTCCAAAATATGTTGAACTCCTAACCCCTAATCCTTAAAAATGAGACTTTGGGAATGAGTTGTTGTAAATATGAGTAGTTAGTTTAAGATGAGCTCATATTGGAGTAGGGTGGGCCCCTAATCCAACAGAACTGATGTCTTTATAAGAAGGAAATTTGAACACAGACATGCAGAGAGGGACGATGGTAGGAAGACATGCAAGAAGACTGCCACGTGATGAAAACAGAGATGCAACGGCCCATCAAGGAGCACCCAGAACCGCTGACTGTCTCCAGAAGTCAGGAGAGAGGCTCCCTCAGTGCCCGCAGAAGGAACCAACCCTGCTATCCCGCTGATTTCAGAACTCTAGAACTCAAAGCTGGAAAAAAAATTTTAATTGTTCTAAGCCATCCAGTTTATGGTAGTTTATTGTATCAAACCTAAGAATCCTCATAGATAGTTGAGAAGTGATAGATAGATAGATAGATAGATGTAAATAATCTTTCAAATCTCTTAAATTCAGGGCTGGTCATAAATGAGGACCCAAGGAATTATCCAGTGAAGTAATATAGTAGCCCCAAAGTTGTCAGTTGAACCACATAACTGTCATTTTTATAGGTCAAGAATAGTTTAACTGATGAAATTTTATGTGGCTCAATCTAATAAATAGATTTCATAAATGGTTCAAGTTTTCTGAACCCCCCTTTCCCCCTCAAGAGCAGATCATAAACTGAATTTGCTAGAATACTTCACTTCCCCTGCGTTACTTTCCCTCTATAAATAGATTCTTAGGCTTTGCTCATTTCTTTTGGGGAAGGAAGTTCTGTCTTCGTGACCTTATAGAATTAAACACTGAGGCAACTGCTCTTTGGGGTTTTGCCTGCTATTCCTCTCGCTTACACATCTCTGGGCAAGGCTGATTCCGGGAGACAATGCTGGGAATCCAGCTAACTCATGTTCAAAGCTCAGTCTTCTCCAGGGATTTCTATCATTACATTTGACACCTCAATAACTGTGTCTGACAACCTCTGCCTCACAGCGACGCTCTGCAGCGCCATCTGACACTTGCTTCTCATCCACATCTTCTTTCTGCCTGTCTTCTGAGGAAGATGCTTCCATGGGAGGTGGAGAAGAGTAGACAGGCAGGGCAAATCTGAGCTTTACTTTCCCAGTGAATGAGAGTCATGAACCTACCAAATGTCTTCACTTATCACTTATTCCAATTCATCCAAAGATCTTTGACATAAGCAAATACTGACTAAATCAACCCTTTGTCCTTGGCAATTCTGAGCATTCACAAGTCATTTCTGAATACTTATTCTCCTAGATGTTTATATAGCTAGTGCCTTTTATAGTTTCCTCAACTATGAAAATAAAATAACCACACACAAATTTTACTGACAATTTTTTAACCATTAAGAAAAGATACAACCAAGTCCAAAAACATCTCTTGTGTGACCACTGCTAAAGCATGCTAAATAATTTTCATAAAAGTAGATGTTTAACATGAGTTTGAGCAAGCTCCAGGAGTTGGTGATGAACAGGGAGGCCTGGCATGCTGCAGTCCACAGGGTCGCAAGCAGTCGGACACGGCTGAGTGACAGAACTGAACTGAACTGAGATGTTTAATAGAAAATTCTCTTTCATAAAATTTTAATACTCCTTAGTTCAAATACATTTTGTGACTATAAGAAATTGATTTAAGAGAAAATTTCAAATCTTACTGAGGAAAAGATCCCTCTGCATTCTGGAATCATCGCCTACAGCAAATGGGAAATTCAGAAGAAAGAGCTTATTAGGAGCAACTGCCATTTAAACTACTACCTTCCTCAGTTACACTGCTCTTGTTAGTTGAATGGCCTTAAATTCTAACAGATTGTTTCAAAATGTCATTCTGCTTCTATTTGACTGAATACCTTGTGCCATTATTCTCTTACTCATTACATGAGAGTCTAAAATTTCCCTGTGCCAGACAATACATCAACAGCTGGTGATATTAAGTTGCCTTTGTGAAAAAAAACCTTGGCCTCAAAGAGGTATTATTTGATTTCAAAAGTTATGATATGTCTCTTCTCAGCATATGTTACAGCTGGGTTTTCAGAAGTATATATATTTCACATATTTGCTCACATAAAATTTGACAAAGGAAGGATTCACTACAAAAGAATATACTGTCTTTCGTGGTTTTATAAGGGGAAATTTACCTAAGGACAGAAAGTATAAGTAGGGCATTACAATGACAAATCCTCCCTGAGGCACCAGAGTATAAAATGCCAGTATTACATACTGGTATCTGAATTTTGACCTCTCACCTTGGCATTTCGTACTTACTGGAGATGAGCCTAAGTAACCTTTGCCCCCTCAGCTCATCTACAAGTAAGGGGAAAAAAAACAAAAACCAATATGATAACAAAATCCTTCCTTCTTATTCAAATATAAACTTTTTAGATGAGCAGATTAAGTCCCAGATACATTAGCATTTGTCTGATTGCAGTTTACTGAAGCAAAAGCACCATCTGAAAATCAAGTTAGAAGCTGATGACTTCTTTAACAAATGCTTCTATTTGTGTTTCATTTGGGTGTTTTTAAATAGCAAGCTTTTCTAGTACATTAAGTGATACATTACGTGATTGGAGATTAAATATATATCTCTGCAAACATGACAGGTATACAAAGCAAAGTTTACCTGGAAACTCTAAATCTTTTTCCATTCCCTACTTCTCTCCCCCACAGCCATATCTAACTTGGGATCCAGCTGCTTTCAAAGAATCACAGTTTCCATCAGAAAACAGCTCATCTGGCTGTCCTTTCACAAACATGACCCAAGCGAGTGAGCTGCACATCTCAGTTCTCTAGCCCTCTGTCCTTTGGATCAGGGCTCCTGGCTTCTCAGGTCACGTATCCCTTAGAGACGTTATTATATAATGAAATAAACTTACTGTTTTCTTTAACACTTTGAGAGCATAAGGCTTCTGGGTCCCCTTCTGTTTGCATCTGTACACAATGGATGTAGCACCCCTTGAGGGGGAAAAAAAGACAAAAAGAAAATGTTATGCTCTCCGTAAGAAATTAAGGGGAAAGCTTGAAAATAAGTATCTCTTGCAGTTACCCTCATAACTGACAAATGTTTTACATTCTACTACAGGACTTGACAGACTTGAGAGGACTTTTTCTGTATAATTAAGGATACTGCGCTCAATCTTCCTGTTTGCTTTTCTACTTCTAGTCCATCTCTGCACAAGTGACCTGCTGCATTTAGTCACGTCTGGAGCAAACCCGCTCCTCAGGTAAACACAGATTTTGTAGGACCTCTACCCAGTCTCACAGCCTCTGACCCTTCCTGAAGGCAGGCACCTGGAGTACAACAAAGGTCATGGCTTCAGGGGGAGGTTTCAGGGGGAGGTTTCAGCCCAGCACTAGGCCGTGAAGGTCAGGAAAGTCTCCACTACTTGGCAAGGGTACTTGGGGGCCTTTGAGAATTTACACTACATCACCGGTGTCAGGAAGCATTAAAAATGAGGCTTCCTGTGTGCTGCTTTGGATCTGTCAGGAATCCTCTGGTCCTTATTAATTCCTGAATATTCAGGAATCAAGAGGAGAGGCACGCCTTTCCCGGGGCTGAGGAATCCAGGCATGTCCTTCCTTAGTTTTTCAATACGGTGATAAGTACCCTCTTCCTTTTTATGAACCATATGGTAAAAGTGATTGTTTACGACTCTCTCTCTTTGATAAGGGTCGACTTAGGTTTTGTAAGTCTGGAATTTTAATCTTTATCTTTGCTGAGAATAACTACCTTGTAAGACAGTATATATGCCCACACCATGTTGATTAAAACACCTTTGCTCCATCAGAGCTTGGATCCCCGTGTCTTTCTCTCTTTCTTTCTCTTCCTCTCTTTCTCTTTATCTCTCTATTTCTGGCTGATTTCCTGAAAAGCGAAAGCCGGCTGTGTAACCCAGGGAATATTAGCCTCTTTCCTTCTTTAACTTTCTCATCGTTGACTCCGGACTTCTGATCCATTAAAGGACCAATAGCTGGTACCCTGCTATTCTCCCAAAACCAGTGTTAGCCCTATAGAGATACTGGTTCCTTTGTTTTGGTGAATACTGTTACCACTTACACATGCACTAGCAAAATTGGTTATGTGAAAGGTCCAGGAGAAAATACTATTGAAATGGTTAAAGATATACAGAGAAAAAGCAGATTTATCCCTCTATAGAAAATTTGAAGACGTACAGAAACTTTTTACCTGTAAAGGAGAATGGTAAGAAGAGACTCAGTAACTATCTTTATCTATGTGACACGCGTGTGAAGTCACTAAAAAGGAACATTAAAAGCAGGGCACTGTGGTCCCGCTGCACCCTCTCCAGTCACGAGAGCAGGAGAACAAGACAGAGACAGAAGGACACCACACAGGCTCAGGACAACCTCAGAGAGAGAACTGCAGATAAATCTCAAAGTAAGGCCAGCTGAAGCAAACTCGTCAGACTTTGAAGATTAGGCCAAAGGACTAAGGAAGGTAGTCCTAAAGAATGTATCTTATGATACATTCACTCTAATGGTTCAGAAATTCTAAGAACAAAAGAAATTTACAAATCAAACATATTCCTAGCTACCTTTGCACATTAAATTTTTAAGAGCCTCCAAGAGTCAGGAATTGGTGATGTAAATGTTAATAGGTAAGAACAATTCCAACGCACTTAAAAACTTGGGGGGAAGACATATCACATACACAAAGAAATAGAGTTGCAATGGAATAAATGAAGGTAAATATAAAATTCTACTTTATTTTTAATTGCTCTAAATGATTTCTATGTAAAGCAAAAACACTAACAACTCATTGTGTTTACAGTGTATGTAGAAGTAAGAGGTATGACAACATAGCACAAAGAGTAGGGGAAGAAAGTGAGAAAATCCTGCTAAATCCTTATACTACAGGTTAAGTAGTATGCCTTTTTCTATAGTAGACTCTGATTAACTAAAGATGTATACTATACAACCCAGGGCAATGAGTGAAATAAAAATTAAAATTTTTACAAAACAAAATAAAATTTTTAAAATAAAAAAGTCAATAAAGAAGCTAAAATGGAATCAATAATGAAGTACTTGGGGGACAAAACAAAAGAAGAGATTAAAAACAAAACAACTTACAATATGGTATATTTTAGTCCCATCATATAAATATTACATCAAATGTGAACTTTATAAGCATATCAATTAAAAAACAAAGATCATCAGTCACATGCTAAAACAGACTGCACTTAATCTTCAGCCTCAATTTGTAGCCATGATCCGAACAGATAATTCCATATTGTTTTAGGGAAATTTTGTTTATGCTCAAAATCTACCACTCTAGGGTACCTTCCACAATTTTGGACATGTATAAACTCCTTCAGTCAGTGATTTGCTTCTAATGAACAATTTATTACTTCAGGTTCAAAAAAAAAGACCATCATATTACATGAAAAAACCAAGACCAAACTCTACATTGTTTATAATATACCCATTTGATATATAAAGTGTAAAAAGGTTAAAAATAAAATGATAGAAAAGAGATACTATGCAAACACTAAACAAAGCAGGGGTAACTCCGTTAAAATCATGCCAACCAGACTTCAGAATAAAGACAGAGATGAACATGGCTTAATTATAATGTTAAGAGGGCAATTCCCCCAAAGGACATTACAAAGGTCAGAGTGTATGCGCCTAACAACAGAACTTCAAAATACAGGAAGCAAAAGCTGATACAACTGAAAGGAGAAATAGACAACCCCCCAAATACAGTTGGAGACATCACTGCACTCTCTCAGCAGTTAACAGAGAAAGCAGAAAAATTACCACCAAAGATATGGAGGATATGAACAACATTATCAACCAAACTAAGCTAAATGACTTTTAGAGAACACTACGCAAAACAGCAGAATATACCTTCTTCTTGAAGTTAATACATTCATAGCCTCTATTTCCTGACAGTATAAAGAGAGTGGTATTGAAGGAAGAATAGACTTGTAGATAAGTGGAATGGAAAAAAGAATCCAGAAATAGTTATACATATACATGTCTAATTGGTTTCTGACAAAGGTAAACAGGCAATTTAGTGGAGAAAGGTAAATAGGCAATTCAGTGGAGAAAGTTACAGTCCCTCCAACAATAAATAGTGCTGGAATAACTGGATACATATATGCAAAAAACAAAGGCAAAACAAAAAGCCTTTATCCAAGCACCACTCTACCAAAAAATTACTCAATGGATCATAAGTACAAGTGCAAAACCACTTGTACTTAATTGTACATAATTCTGAAAAAAAAAAAGAAGAAGAAGAAAGATTTCTGACCATTAGTTAGGAAACGATTTCTTACATACACAATCAAAAGTGTGTGCTAAGTCACTTCAGTTATGTCCGACTCTTTGCTGGACTGTAGCCCAGCAGGCTCCTCAACTCATGGGATTCTCCAGGCAAGAATACTGGAGAGGGTTGCCATTCCCTTCTCAAGTAGATCTTCCCGACCCAGAGATTGAACCCAAGTCTCATGTCTCCTGCATAGGCAGGCAGGTTCTTTACCACTAGCACCACCTGGGAAACTCACAACCAAAAGTGCAGTAATTGAAAGAACAAATAAACTGGACTTCATTTACCTTAAGAAAGCTTGCCTTTTGAAAGTCACTGACAGTGAGAAATTTTTTATAATCATATATCTGATAAAGGACTTGTCTCTAGAATTAGAAACTAAGTCCAGTAGTAAGAAAATAATGCATGTTTAAGATGGGCCAGAGACTGGAATATATACCTCACCAAAGAAAATATATGAATGGCAAAAAGCACAAAGAAAGATGCTCAACACCATTAGACATCAGGGTAATGTAAATTAAAACCACAAAGAGATACAACTACACTCTTCCTGGAACACCTAAGAAAAGAGAGAGTATCATGACTGGCAAAGCCAGATGCAGAGCACTGGGCTCATACACCGCCGAAGAAGTGAGCAATGATGCAGCCACTTTGGAAAACAGCTTGGCAGTTTCTTATAAAATTAAGAATACCATGCGATTGAAAGCTATGTTCGTTCACAAACTTGAACATGAATCTTTATAGCAGCTTATTATTAATCAGGAAACACTGCAAACAACTCCCATATCCCTCAGCTGAGAAATGAGTAGAATACTATCCATAAATAAAAAGAAATGAACAAGAATCAGACAACAACATGGATGATTATCTAATATAGCATCCTAAGTGAAAGAAGCCAGGGTCCAAAGGATATAAACTGCATGACTCCACTTAATATAAAGGGAAGTGATTTGCAAACACTGAAGAAAATGAAAATTTAATTTTAATTTTATATAACTGCAAAATTAATATTCTCTTGAGAAACCTGTATGCAGGTCAGAAAGCAACAGTTAGAACTGGAAATGGAACAACAGACTGGTTCCAAATAGGGAAAGGAGTACATCAAGCCTGTATATTGGCACCCTGCTTATTTAACTGATATGCAGAGTACATCATGAGAAATGTTGGGCTAGATGAAGCACAAGCTGGAATCAAGATTGCCGGGAGAAATATCAATAACCTCAGATATGCAGATGACACCACCCTTATGGCAGAAAGTGAAGAAGAACTAAAGAGCCTCTTGATGAAAGTGAAAGAGGAGAGTGAAAAAGTTGGCTTAAAGCTCAACATTCAGAAAACTAAGATCATGGCATCTGGTCCCATCACTTCATGGCAAATAGATGGGGAAACAGTGGAAGCAGTGTCAGGCTTTATTTTGGGGGGCTCCAAAATCACTCTGGATGGTGACTGCAGCCATGAAATTAAAAGACGCTTACTCCTTGGAAGGAAAGTTATGACCAACCTAGGAAGCATATTAAAAAGCAGAGGCATTACTTTGCCAACAAAGGTCCGTCTAGTCAAGGCTATGGTTTTTCCAGTAGTCATGTATGGATGTGAGAGCTGGACTGTGAAGAAAGCTGAGCACCGAAGAATTGATGCTTTTGAACTGTGGTGTTGGACAAGACTCTTGAAAGTCCCTTGGACTGCAGGGAAATCCAAAGGAGATCAGTTTTGGGTGTTCATTGGAAGGACTAATGTTGATGCTGAAACTCCAATACTCTGGCCACCTGATGGGAAGAGCTGACTCATTGGAAAAGACCCTGATGCTGGGAAAGATTGAGGGCAGGAGGAGAAGGGGATGACAGAGGATGAGATGGTTGGATGGCATCACCGACTCAATGGACATGGGTTTGAGTAAACTCCAGGAGTTGGTGATGGACAGGGAGGCCTGGCGTGCTGCGGTTCACAGGGTCGCAAAGAGTCGGACACGACTGAGCGACTGAACTGAACTGAACTGAATATCAAAAATTAATGCAAAAGAATCTATATTAAATAGCATCCATTCCTTAATTTACTTATCACATTAACCTATCACTAATTCCAATATATAAATTATCATAAGAAAAGCTTTCAAAGAAATTTTAACAAAATGCATTCTTGTCTAATCAATCTCAAGATACAAGTATGCTAGAAGTAACTTAAAAATTAAATAAAATTCGTATATTAGAATCCTATAAGAATGTCCAATTTATTTTGCTAAGTAAGTTGTTAACATTAACAGGACTAATTTTTTCCCAGCAGTACTGAGATAAAATTGATATATAACATTATGCAAATTTAAGGTGTATATATATGTATACACATATATATACACACTATATATATATATATATATATATATATATATAATGATTTGGTATATATATTGCAAAATTTTTGCCACAATTAATTAATATATCCATCACCTCAAATAGTTATAATTTTAGAAATAACTTTTTAAAGGATGGATAGATTAAAAGAACAGAACAACCTAAATAAATGTAAATGAAAATAATACTTCAGTAATTTACTCTGTATTCTTTGCTGAAATGAAAACAAGTAATTTAAATCATTTAATGTCTATAAATGTAATTTTAGAAAGAAACCACACTTTCAGTATGTTCATATAAAAATAAAAATATGTATATTAACAGTAAATTTTTAATACATAATGAATCTTTTGTTAAAGTGTTGTATCCAAATTTCAAGATAAATTGCATAAAGAGAACTACCATAACATTTCTTGAGATACAAAGGAAGCAGAGAGATTACACAGAAGATTTTATATTCATGGGTTTATTCAGCTGGAAAAAACTCACTACTCATTTCTATTCCTGTGTAACACATTCTTTAACAAACAGGCCAAAGACTATAGAAATTATTTCAATTAGAACTTTTTTATGCTAAGATTTTGGTGAAGAAAGTCCATAGTTTTTTGAAGTCTGGGCCTGACTTCTATTTTCAAATTAGTTTTCTTTCAAAAAAATTTAGGAACAAAACCACATTTTAGGTCCAGCCTTGTCTGATATGGTGGATAATTTTTAAAAGGTTAAAAATGTCGACTACTATGTTTCACTGCAGAGAAAGTAGTCAAACCTGTCATGCATGTGTAAAACCACATACAACATGTGTATACGATGACCATGATACTAGGTATATGCTATTATATATACATACAATATATAGCCTATATAGAGTGCACATAGTAGGGCTTTCCAGGTGGCTCCGTGGGGAAAGAATCCACCTGCAATGCAGGAAATACGGGAGATGCCGGTTTGATCCCTGGGTTGGGAAGATCCCCTGGAGAAGGGCATGGCAACCCACTCCAGTCTTCTTGCCTGGAGAACCCGATGGACAGAGGAGCCTGAACGGCTACAGCCCATAGGGTCACAAAGACTTCAGACATGACTGAAGTGACTGAGAACGCGTGCACGCCAATGTGTACGGTGTAGAGAACACTGGAGTGGTAGCCTGCCCCTTTTCCCGGGGATCTTGCCGACCCAGAGATCGAACCGGCTTTCCCACACTGCAGTTGAGCGACCAATCCACCTGCAATGTGGGAGACCTGGGTTCAGTCCCTGAGTTGGTAAGATCCCCTGGAGAAGGGAAAGGCTACCTACTCTAGTGTTCTGGCCTGGAGAACTCCAAGGACTGTATAGACCATGGGATCGCAAAGAGAGTCAGACACGACTGAGCAATCATACCATATACATATATATATATAAAATGCATACACATACACCATTGCCCTGTAAAGCTGTTGAAGCACTTGATGTTGGTACCTGGCACTGTGTGCCAGAACTTATGGATGTGGAGGGAAAAGCACCAGATATAATATTTATTTTCCTGAAGACATTTTAAGCAGAGTCCCTTTTCTATCTTTTCTTCTTTTAAATAAACAAGATTGGCTAAAGATTGGTCTTATTTTCCCTTCAAAAGAAATCCAAGTGCACTGACATAACTGCCCACCCACGAGCAGAGAGACAGATATCCCAGTGCTCTCGGAAGGCCAGGCAGAGGGCAAATCTGCTTCAGACCAGAAGCAGGAACTCTGATGTCTGGATTCACATCAGTGTTTTAGGGAATTGGGATGACTGTGCAATGTTAAGACAATTTATAATCACTGGCATTCTCCCATTAAGGGAGGTTAAAAATTAGAGTCTGGCTTTCTGGGAAAGGACCTAGTGGACATTTGTGACTGGGCTGAAGCAATAGAGCTTGGCTTCCCTTAGCATCAAATCTTAAATCTGCTGGAAATGCAAGAGAACTTCAGGTATGAAATCTCTTAAAATGTAGAAGTCTGGAAGGGCTGTTTGCTACTTCGTTGTTTTGGCCCAGCTGTGTCTCTGTAATGACATGCTTTACGGCCATGTAAAACTGTCTTTGCTAAGGATATTAGCCTTGTAAGTCATTCAAAACTTTCACCTATTTTTTCAATGGAAGGAGTCTTAAAATGGAACCAAAGATTCTTGTTATCTTTTTCTGATGCTGAAAGTGTTTGGATAAAGAATATAGTTATGTCAAAATATTAATCATTTCTAAACATTTCAATGCATTTCTTATTCTTCTGCTTGTTTTTGAATTTGACTTTTAAATTTCTTATTTCCAAGGTACATATGTGCTTGCAAAATAGATCCTCCAAATGTTCATTATGAAAAGGTTTAAGAGGGAAGATGTGAATTATAAGAACTATCAATCAGATGCTGAAAACATCTGTGCAACTCTCTATAGCATCATATTTCTTCCACATGATTGACTTGCTGTCATTTAACAAGCCTATTCTTTTCATTGATTTTTTATTAGATGAATTATTCAAGAAGACTGGTTAGAATCTCAAAATTTGATACTTCTTCGGGGTGAAAGTAGAGTCACATTCAGGAACAGGAGCCTGAAAAGTCAAAGTCTCTGCGAGTTCAATGACAGGTGTCCACTGTTTCCTTCTCTACCTCTGTCAGCTGCGATTCCTCAATGTTCTTCACTAATTAAATGTTTCAAGACACTCCTTGGTCAGCAAAGATTAAAGAAAAAGAAAGCATCTAAACCTTAAACCAGCAAAACACAGAAGAAAAAAAATGCTGAAATGACTTAATTACTGTTTTGGCATTTTTCGACCTACAACTTGAAGAATGGCTAATCTTTAGAATTTAGAAAGTTGTTATTAGACCTGGAGCTTTTCCAAGTCAATGAAAGTTTACAGTTTTAAATCTCAAAGATCTCATATTGAGAAATGTTATTGAATATCAGACCTTAAAAAAGAGTTCAAGGCCCAAAGTTTTAGTAAGTCTGGTTCGGGGTCTGTCCACAGCTGCCCCCCCCCCGCTTCGTTTCCTGCTCACTCCTCTGGGGGCAGGGCAAGCCCCCCATCCCAGTACCGGGGTCACAGCAAGTCCTGCTATTCAGGGGCTCACAGTGACCCTTGTAGTTTTCTCCCTGACAGATTCCCAGCTGTCATTTCACCTGGAGGTTCAGCTTAGTCTACATCCAGGGTATTTTATATCTATTTCCTGATTTATACTCATTTCCTCAAGACCTGCACACATTGCCAAGTGCTTAACTTCTCAACTCTGATCACCAGCCCAGATCATTTTTATATTCTCTGCTTAGTGTGCCTCCAGTTTTCTTACAACCCTGCTCATCTGTAACTTGTTTTCAACATTTGCCTCACAGAACCTATTTGTGACTTGATTCTTAGTGCCTGAATCTGTAAGGACTGGCTGAAACATGACCCCCTTTGTTTCAAAAATTTAACAAAACTCCTGTCCTAAGATAAACTAAGAGCTCAAGAAGCTTTGAATTCAAATGCTGAATTTTGGCCATCACAAAGTACATAAAAAACAGTTCCAAATTATCAGGTTGCCTCAAGTATTCATTCTCAATCACAAAGTGACAAAACAGTAAAAATTGTACATATAAAAGGTTTTAATATTCCTGTTAGTCCTTTGCTTTGTTTGCTTCAAAATATTTAATGCCTCTGCAGTTGGCCTTTAGTATCAATGATTCAAACTTTCTATGAAGACTTTATTTTTCTTTTCTCTCTGTGTGCATGCGGCACACAAAGAATTGAATTTCCAGGCAACCACGTAACACCACAATGTAACGAGGACAGCTACAGCTCTTCCTTCACACATCTATCCTTCACTGCCAGTCCCATTTCCATTTATTCCATATCTTCTACTATGATATATTTAATACATATCCATCTAATCCAACCTCCACACCCTCACTTAAGCCTCAGTTCAGTTCAGTCACTCAGTTGTGTCCAACTCTTTGCGACCCCATGAACCACAGCACACCGGGGCTCCCTGTCTATCACCAACTCCCAGAGTTCACCCAAACCCATGTCCATTAAGTCGGTGATGCCATCCAACCATCTCATCTTCTGTCATCCCCTTCTCCTCCTGCCGTCAGTCTTTCCTAGCATAAGGGTCTCTTCAAATGAGTCAGTTCTTCACATCAGGTGGCCAAAGTATTGGAGTTTCAGCTTCAACATCAGTCCTTCCAATGAATATTCAGGACTGATTTCCTTTAGGATGGACTGGTTGGAAATCCTTGCAGTCCAAGGGACTCTCAAGAGTCTTCAACACCACAGTTCAAAAGCATCAATTCTTCGGTGCTCAGCTTTATTCACAGTCCAACTCTCACATCCATACATGACCACTGGAAAAACCATAGCCTTGACTAGACAGACATTTGTTGGCAAAGAAATGTCTCTGCTTTTCAATATGCTGTCTAGGTTGGTCATAACTCTTCTTCCAAGGAGTAAGCATCTTTTAATTTCATGGCTGCAGTCACCATCTGCAGTGATTTTGGAGCCCCCAAAAATAAAGTCAGTCACTGTTTCCACTGTTTCCCCATCTATTTGCCATGAAGTGATGGGACCAGATGCCATGATCTTAGTTTTCTGAATGTTGAGCTTTAAGCCAACTTCTTCACTCTCCTCTTTCACTTTCATCAAGAGGCTCTTTAGTTCTTCTTCACTTTCTGCCCTAAGGGTGGTGTCATCTGCATATCTGAGGTTATTGATATTTCTCCCGGCAATCTTGATTCCAGCTGTGCTTCTTCCATCCCAACGTTTCTCATGATGTACTCTGCATATAAGTTAAATAAGCAGGGTGCCAATATACAGGCTTGATGTACTCCTTTTCCTATTTGGAACCAGTCTCTTGTTCCATGTCCAGCTCTAACTATTGCTTCCTGACTGGCATACAGGTCTCTCAGGAGGCAGGTCAGGTGGTCTGGTATGCCGATCTCTTTCAGATTTTCCCACAGTTTATTGTGATCCACACGGTCAAAGGCTTTGGCATAGTCAATAATGTAGAAATAGATGTTTTTCTGGAACTCTCTTGCTTTTTCGATATCCGTCAGATGTTGGCAATTTGATCTCTGGTTCCTCAGTCTTTTCTAAATCCAGCTTGAACATTTGGAAGTTCATGGTTCATGTATTGCTGAAGACTGGTTTGGAGAATTTTAGGCATTACTTTACTAGAATGGGAGATGAGTGCAATCGTGCAGCAGTTTGAGCATTCTTTGGGATTGCCTTTCTTTGGGGTTGGAATGAAAACTGACCTTTTCCAGTCCTGTGGCCACTGCTGAGTTTTCAAAATTTGCTGGCATATTGAGTGCAGCACTTTCACAGCATCATCTTTCAGGATTTGAAATATCTCAACTGGAATTCCATCACCTCCACTAGCTTTGTTCGTAGTGATGCTTCCTAAGGCCCACTTGACTTCACTTTCCAGGATGTCTGGCTCTAGGTGAGTGATCACACCTTTGTGATTATCTGGGTCATGAAGATCTTTTATGTACAGTTCTTCTGTGTATTCTTGCCACCTCTTCTTAATATCTTCTGCTTCTGTTAGGTCCATACCATTTCTGTCCTTTATTGAGCCCATCTTTGCATGAAATGCTTCCTTGGTATCTCTAATTTTCTTGAAGAGATCTCTAGTCTCTCCCATTCTACTGTTTTCCTCTATTTCTTTGCATTGGTCACTGAGGAAGGCTTTCTTATCTCTCCTTGCTGTTCTTTGGAACTCTGCATTCAAATGGGTATATCTTTCCTTTTCTCCTTTGCTTTTCGCGTCCCTTCTTTTCATAGCTATTTGTAAGGCCTTCTCAGACAGCCATTTTGCTTTTTTGTATTTCTTTTTCTTGGGGATGGTCTTGATTCCTGTCTCCTGTACAATGTCATGAACCTTATCCATAGTTCATCAGGCACTCTGTCTATCAGATCTAGTCCCTTAAATCTATTTCTCACTTCCACTGTATAGTCATTAGGGAATTGATTTAGGTCATACCTGAATGGTCTAGTGGTTTTCTTGACTTTCTTCAATTTCAGTCTGAATTTGGCAATAAGGTGTTCATGATCTGAGCCACAGTCAGCTCCCAGTCTTGTTTTTGCTGACTGTATAGTTTGTCCATCTTTGGCTGCAAAGAATATAATCAATCTGATTTTGGTGTTGACCATTTGGTGATGTCCATGTGTAGAGTCTTGTGTTGTTGGAAGAGACAGTTTGCTATGACCAGTGTGTTCTCTTGGCAAAACCCTGTTAGCCTTTGCCCTGCTTCATTCTGTACTTCAAGGCCAAATTTACCTGTTACTCCAGGTAGTTCTTGACTTCCTACTTTTGCATTCCAGTCCCCTATAATGAAAAGGACATCTGTTTTGGGTGTTAGTTCTACAAGGTCTTGTAGGTCTTCATAGAACTGTTCAGCTTCTTCAGCATTACTGGTCGGGGCATAGACTTGGATTACCATGATACTGAATCACTTAAGTCTACTAACATCAAATGCAACATCTATTATTGCTTTTATATACTATTTATCATAATTTTTCTGGCTTTACTGAGCTATAACTGACATTACATTGTATAAGTTTAAGATCATACATGTTGATCTGTATCAGTTATGTTAGTTAACACTCCCATCATACCTCATGTAATTACTTCTGTGGTGACAACATTAGAGATCCACTCTCTCAGCAACTTTCACGTATATAATCCAGTATTTCCCATTAACTATAATCACCATGTTGTGCATTAGATCCCCAGGACTTATTTATGGAAGTTTGTACCCTTTGACCAACATCTCCCCATTAACCAAACCTCCTAGCCTCTGACAACCACCATTCTACTCTACTTCTGGGAGTCTGACTTTTTCATATTTCACATGTAAGTTGTATCACACAGTATTTGTCTTCCTCTGACATTTCACTTAACATAATGCCCTCAAGGTCCATTCATGCTGTCACAAATGGCAAGATGTCCTTTCTCACTGTTGAATTATACACACACACAGCACACATCTGCTGATGTCCACTTCGGGTGTTTCCATACCTTGGCTATCATAAATAATGCTGCTATGAAGGGAGTACAGATCTCTCTTTGCGATTCTGGTTTAGTTTCCTTTGGCTATATACCCAGAAGTGGTATGGCTGGATTATATAGTTTTATTTTTAATTTTTTGAGGATCCTCCATATTGTTTCCTATCAGCACAAAGTCTCCCTTTTCTCCATATTCTCACCAACAGTATCTCCCGTCTTCATGGTACCAGCCATTCTAACAGGTGTGGGATGATATTTCATTGTGGCTCCATTCGCATTTGCCCAGATGATTACCAGTGTTGAGCATCCTTTCATGTAGATATTGGCCATCTGTATGTATCCTTTGCAAAATGTCTATTCAGTTCTTCTGCCTATTTTTTAAATCATATTATTTTTTGCCTTTTAGTTGCAGTATTTAGTTCAGTTACATTTAATATTGTTAGTGATATGGTTGGGTTTAAGTCATTCATACTGCTATTTGTTTTTTGTTTCATTTATTCTTTGTTCCTTTTTCTACACTTTATTGCTATTCTCTGGACTGAATATTTTAGTATTTTCAGCATCTTATTTCATCACATCTCTTGGCCTTTAAGATATATACCTCACTGATTTATTTTGTTAAAGGTTGTTCTCAGGACTATAGTATGTATCTTTAACTTACCATAGTCTGCTCATAGCTCTAAAAACAAGAACCTCAAAACACCAATTCCATGAACCATCTTCCCTTCCTTCCCTAATCTTTGACTATTCTTTTTGTGTATTTTACTTATGTAATGATTCTGATTCAAATGAGTAGTTTTTAAAACGATATTAAGGGAAGAGTAAAAACTTACTTTGTATTCCCTGTACTCTTCTATTTCAAATCTGAATTTCTGTCTGGCATTATTTCCCTTCGACCCAAAGCACTTGCTTTAGCATTGCTTGTGGTCCACGTGCACTGACAGTGAATATGCCCAGTGTTCATCTATTTTCAAATGTCCTTATTTACTCTCATTTTTGAGATATATTTACACTAGATACAGAATTCTGGAGTGACAGATTTTCTTTCTTCAGAGCTTAAAAGGTGTTGTTCCACTATCTTCTGACTAACTTATGATCCTCATCATTTTCTGATGAGGTTATTAGCCATAATTTGCATCACTGTTCCTTCTATATATCATATTATCTTTGGTTGCTTCAAAACTGTTCCCCTTCTAACTTTGGTTTCCAGCTTTAGATTGTATGTTTACATCCATACAGTGACGTATGGATTTCTTAATGGATTTTTCTGTCCACTTATGCTTGCTGCTCTATGAGTTTCTCAAATCTACAATGTTCTTCACCACATTTGAAAATTTTTTGCCTATTATTCTTTAAACATTTTTCTCCCTCTCAGTTTTTTGTCTCCTCTTCCTCTGGGACATATATTATGTATATAATAGTCTCTGTACATTTTCCTACAAGTTACTGGGATTCTGTTCCTTTTTTATCAATTTTTTTTTCTCTGTCCTTCAAATTAGATTTCTACTGATTGTCTTCAAGTTCACCAACTCTTTCTTCTGCAGCCTTCAACCCACTCCTAAATCTATGAATTTTTAATATCATGTGATGTGCTTTTCAATTCTAAAATTTCCATTAGACTCTTTTTATAGTCTGCATTTCTGTTCTAAGATACTCCGTATGTTTACACATTATGCCCATATTTTGTTCCATGTTCCTGACTGTGTGCACCATCATTGTTTTACACTCCTTCTCTGCCTATTCCAACATCTGAGTCATCTCCAGGTCTGTTTTTGTTTTTTGTTTATTTTTTAATGCTCTTCCTCCTTGATTTGGGTCCGATTTCCTATGTTACATCTAGTATTTTTTGCTTGTGTAACAGACATTTAAAAATAATACACATTAGGTAGTATACACATAAGCGAGTGGAGGTGATGGAATTATAGTTGAGCTATTTCAAATTCTAAAAGATGATGCTGTGAAAGTGCTGCACTCAATATGCCAGCAAATTTGGAAAACTCAGCAGTGGCCACAGGACTGGAAAAGGTCAGTTTTCAATGCAATCCCAAAGAAAGATAATTCCAAAGAATGCTCAAACTACTGCACAATTGCACTCATCTCACACGCTAGTAAAGTAATGCTCAAAATTCTCCAAGACAGGCCTCAACAGTACCTGAACTGTGAACTTCCAGATGTTCAAGCTGGTTTTAGATAAGGCAGACGAACCAGAGATCAAATTGTCAACATCCGATGGATCATCGAAAAAGCAAGAGAGTTCCAGAAAAACATCTATTTCTGCTTAACTGACTATGCCAAAGCCTTTGACTGTGCAGATCACAGTAAACTGTGGAAAATTCTGAAAGAGATGGGAATACCAGACCACCTGACCTGCCTCTTGAAAAATCTGTATGCAGGTCAGGAAGCAATAGTTAGAACTGGACATGGAACAACAGACTGGTTCCAAATAGGGAAAGGAGTACGTCAAGTCTATATATTGGCACCCTGCTTATTTAACTTATATGCAGAGTACATCATGAGAAACGTTGGGATGGAAGAAGCACAAGCTGGAATCAAGATTGCCGGGAGAAATATCAATAACCTCAGATATGCAGATGACACCACCCTTAGGGCAGAAAGTGAAGAAGAACTAAAGAGCCTCTTGATGAAAGTGAAAGAGGAGAGTGAAGAAGTTGGCTTAAAGCTCAACATTCAGAAAACTAAGATCATGGCATCTGGTCCCATCACTTCATGGCAAATAGATGGGGAAACAGTGGAAACAGTGACTGACTTTATTTATCTGGTCTCCAAAATCACCGCAGATGGTGATTGCAGCCATGAAATTAAAAGATGCTTACTCCTTGGAAGGAAAGTTATGACCAACCTAGGCAGCATATTAAAAAGCAGAGACATTACTTTGCCAACAAAGGCCCATCTAGTCAAGGCTATGGTTTTTCCAGTAGTCATGTTTGGATGTGAGAGTTGTACTACAAAGAAAGCTGAGCGCCGAAGAATTGATGCTTTTGAACTGTGGTGTTGGAAAAGACTCTTGAGAGTCCCTTGGACTGCAAGGAGATCCAACCAGTCCATCCTAAAGGAGATCAGTCCTGGGTGTTCATTGGAAGGACTGATGCTGAAGCTGAAACTCCAATACTTTGGCCACCTGATGAGAAGAGCCGACTCATTGGAAAAGACCCTGATGCTGGGAAAGATTGAGGGCAGGAGGAGAAGGGGACAACAGAGGATGAGATGGCTGGATGGCATCACCGACTCAATGGACATGGGTTTAGGTAAACTCCGGCAGTTGGTAATGGACAGAGAGGCCTGGCGTTCTGTGGTTCACGGGGTTGCAAAGAGTCAGACATGACTGAGTGACTGAACTGAACTGACTGAGGTGGTATGGATTATAGTATCTTCTTTGAAAGAGAGTTGGCTTCTTTTTAGCGGCAGGTTACACTGTTGACAAATCTTTCTGATTCTGTCAAGTTTGGCTTTATTTGTTATTATTATAGAAGAGATCTATTTGAATTTTTTTCTTGGTCCATAGTTATTGTCCTTGCTCAAGGGTATGATCTTTATTCACAAAGGTAAGGTACAAACTTTTTGAAATCTCAACCAAATATCTGACATGCTCAGTGAAGTCTCTTCACCCTGAATTGACCAGACAGCCCATCCATGTCTGCTAAGAAAACATGCCTCTCTTCCTTTTGATATCCCCGTTAGTTCTCAATCCATCCACAGAGCACATTGCTCCTGCTTACCACATAAAGACTCAGCACACTGTCCCCAGTTAGGCCGCCAAGAGGAATATGGCACTCATCTTGTGATTTCCTTCTCAGGGATCAAATCCCTGTGTTGTCCATTATTTAATGCCTGAAAACAATTGTCTCATCCATCATGTCCAGATAGTTTTTGGAAGTGTAAGTGTAGTATCTGGTATTTTCATCATTTCCAGAGCAGAATTCTTCCTTACAGTCTTAATTTTTATCACCTTATTAATATATTATTATTGCAAAGGAGAAAAATGATATATTTATTCTTTATGCATTTAATAATACTACATTACAAATGTTAACAGAGTTTTGATTGAAAGAGATTAGCAAATGATAAATCTATAAGGGTAGAATCAAGAAATTTCCCTTAGGCATTTCCAGCAGTTTTCTAAATATCAACAGCTTCTGCTATTGCTTCTGGAGAAAAAAGAATTTTGAGACTTGAGATATAATTTTATTATGTCAAAACACTGTGCCCAAGAATTTCTGCTGTTGAATAGATGATAAAACAGGAATATTTTATGACAAAATAACTAACCCATTTTAGATTGCAGGCCTTGAGACTATCACAATTGCTGTTTCTAAAAGATTTATGTGACTGAGAGCTATACCAGATGGCTGATACAAACAAGGAAGAGATTTCATCTCTCTCAGCTGTGACATTTGTCATTGGTATTTAGCTATGTCTAGCATTTAATATTATGAAACTATAAGGATTAAAAATTAGTAATGATCACCCATTTAACAAGAGGCTTAGCAGAGGCAAGGATGGTAACTTATTTAGTACACAGATATGTTTGTTTGACTTGCACAAGGTTTTTTAAAAATGTTGAATATCTTGCCAACATTCAAATATTGAGAGATTTCATGTAAAAAAATTCAGATTTCCAGTTTCTCTTGAATCTGGCAATACCAATTTTTAATTTGGGTCCAAGAGTAGTTTATAGCTAGAAAAGAAACTGTCATTTAGAGATGGCCTGTGGTCCCCTTACCTTTATGCATTTACACCATCTCCCAGCTCCTAAGCATATACATTTGCTTCCTCCAATCTAATGAACATTCAGGAAGTAGGAACAGTTGGCAATCAAAGCAGATAAATGTCTAAAGGTTCCTTTCCAGAGATGTAGGTGGGATTATCAAGTCCTAGAACTTATTCCACCTCTCTGCTTTAACCTTCACTTTAGTGGTTAGAAGTTCATGACTATTTTCTATTTCACTGTATCAAAGACATCATTGATTTTAAGAGGCATCATTAAGCTTTGATCTCTAAAATACAAAAAGCTCCTACATATAACTCTGCTATCCAATGGACTGAAAGCTGCATCTTTATTGCAGAGATGTTAAAATGTGTAAGATTATGCCTTTAATATCAATTAAAATGATAACATCATAAATGGATATGATTCATAACATGCTTTCTAACTTACAGATCAATTTCTGATCAATTGCAATTTCATCATAGTTCCCATTCCCAAGACCATAACCTCTTAAATATGCTCCAAGCGTCTAGTCTCACTCCCATTCATGTCTTCTTCCATTCAATTAGTAGAACGATCTTTCCAGAACAGGAATGAGACCATGTATGTCCTCTACTCACATTCCCAGGACAGTGAGGATCCAGTCTGCTTAGCACGCCATGTGAGACCACACCCCATCTTGCCTTTCTCTCCTCAGCTCTCAACTTCTCTTGCTCCTCCTTTTGTTTCTAGCAATACCAAACTCACGGAGTCTTTGAAAATGCTTTCTTTTTTGTTTGAATCACCTCTTTTAAATTTTCTGGTTACTCAGATTTTTGTCATTCTTTAATTCAACACAATCACAACCTCTTATGGGATACCTTCTTTGGCATATATGCTGCATCCTTTCATTTTATTTTGGAATCATTTGAAATTATCTTGGTCCACTTCTGCACCTACCTACTATTTGCCTTGTAATTTATTCACATGAATGCATGCCTGTCTAGATAAAAGCTTGCAAATGACCAGTTCATAAGTGGATTCTACCCTGCACAGGCACATTCTGCCTATAAAATATTTAGACAATTTTTACAATTAGATATCTACATGAAAAATAGAGACATCTCACATTTTAAGAAAGTTCAGTCCCTAGGGACATTTCCAGACTAGCATTTCTGGATAATCATGACCAGATGGCGTTGACAGAGACAGCCCCATCAAGATTAGACATACTTTCTACAGAGTGTCATGAAGTCCATTATCACTCTGGTTTTTTTAATGTATTTTTACTTGTTTACAATACAGCTCTGGCCTCTATAAACAACCAAGTTTGCAACTCTGGGTATGAATGGTGACCTCCTTGAATTAACAGAGAATCTTACTGATCTTGGGTTTCCCTAGTGGCTTAGATGGTAAAGAATCTGCCTGCAGTGCAGCAGATCTGGGTTGATCCCTAGGTTGGGAAGATCCCCCAGAGAAGGGAACAGCAACCACTCCAGTATTCTTGCCAGGGGAATCCCACGGACAGAGGAACCTGGTGGGCTACAGTCCATGGGGTCGCAAAGAGTTGAACATGACTGAGTGACTCACACTTTCACTTACTCATCTGTCTTCCTTGGTGCCTAGCACAGAGCCTGGCATATATAGCTGGAATTCAAGAAGCATTTTATATATTGATTGAATAATCTAATACAATAATTACAAAAGTCTAGCAAGAGGTGAGGTAGGTATTAAGATTCACAGCTGATAAAGAAACTGCAGTTTGGAAAGTCGACTCTTGCTCAAAAGGGCACAATTCATAAGAGGCAGTGCTGGGGCCAAACCCAAATCTCTACTCCACGCCTCAGAGTTTCCTACAAAAACACAGGCTCTCTGGCTTTCTACCTGCTGAGGTCATGAAACCTCAATATTTTTTCAACTGATAAATTAATCTCCATGTCTTCTATATCTCCACCGTTACAAAACTTATCACTCATTGCTTGTGTAATAGTTCATCATGTGTATGACCACCCCCCCATGTGACTTGAGGATGAAGGCCTGTGACCAGCCACCACCTTCCAGGGAGCAGACCTGCAGTATTGGTTTGGAGAACCTAAAGGGACTGAATGAGTAAGTCTCTATTCTCTATTATTTCTGTCATAACAGTGCCTGAAATTCTATATGAAAGGAGGGAAGGAAAGAAAGAAAGGAAGAAGGAAAGAAGGAAGACTGTTGTTACAAAAGAAGAATAAACAGGCAAACAAGAGTTCACTTATACCCTGTAAACTGTTTCCCATCTTTGTTAATAGCATTTGTCATGATAAAATCAGTAAATTCATATTGTTTCCCATTTGTTTAGGATTTAAAAGTGTTAATTCACATCACTGTCATATTTACATTTTCAGATGTTTGTATTTTTTTCCACCAGGTCACATGTATCATGTATCATGTATTTCTTCCATTAATGTAGGTACTTTGTTCCATTAGTGACATTTCATGACACTTCATGACATTTCATGACAAATTAAAAGTAAATCATACAATCAGAAGTGACACTTCTGAACAGTGTTGTCTGAGTTGAAGTGACTCTGACTGATAGCAGAGCTTGATATTTCCCATTTGTTTGGGCTCCCCCCTCTAAAAAAAGAAAAAAAAATAATAATGATGTCGTCTTTCCTCTTCCATCTAGGTGATAAAGTTCAGCTGGGAGTAAACTAAGTGTCATTCATAGCTATGCTAAGGCAGTCAACCCTAAAGAATCTTAAGCTCTATGAACAGTATAAATGAGCCTCTCTCACTTATCCCAGAAAACAGGAACATGCTGAGGGCTGGACTATCTGACAACTTCTGGGCTCGGCACAGGGATCCCTAGATCTCAGGGGTCACAGCACTGCCCAGGATCCTATGATCATCTGTGGATCACAGGAATAGTGAATTCAGCTAGCCATATATTTTGCCAACTTTAAACCCAAATACGGAAAGCTTGATCATTTTTCATAGTGCTATTATTTAGCAAGCCATTTAGTATCAGGTAAATATTGTACTTCCTCCTAATGCATTCACTAAATGCATTTACTAAATTAAGTCACATACCTACATAAACCAATCATTACTATTATATAATTATCTTCTCATCATAAATGGAAAGTTATGGTTTGAAAATAGCTTATACAGCTTATATAAACTGAAACAAATAGCTTATATGAACTGAATCAAGTACTTCAGTTCTCTGCATATAGTACAAATCTGCCGTTCTTTCTTAGCATCTTATTTTTATACACTCTTCTAAAACGTATCCTTTCAATACATTTTATGTTTCTTAAAATATTATTTCATTAGTTTTAAGATTCTGGATTCTAGATTTATTTAAAAGAAAAATACAATTTTGCATTCAGACAACACATTGCACCTTGTTGAAAAATTAATAAGGATTGCAAAATGGTGCCAGCAAAGCATTAAACCAAGTGGTAAGGCCCCAAAGAGCCAAAACAATCTTAAGAAAGAACCAAGTTGAATATATCACACTCCCTGATTTCAAACTATCCTACAAAGCCATGGTAATCAAAGCAAAGTATGGTACTGACATGAAAACACACAGATCAATGGAACAAAATAGAGAACCTAAAAATAAACCCATGTATTCATGGCCAATCTATGACAAAGGAGACAAGAATATACAATGAAGAAAAGACAGTCTCTTAAAAAAATCTGGGCTGGGAAAACAGAACAGATGCAGATACAAGAGAACAAAACTGGATCACATCTTACACTATACATAAAAATACATTCAAAATGGATTAAAAACTTAAATACAATGTGTGAAACCAAAATATCCCTAACAAGAAAACATGGGCAGTGAACTCTTTGACACAGATGTCAAAGTTTTTTTTTTTTTTTGGATCTGTTTCCTCAGGCAAGAGCAACAAAAGAAAAACTTATCAAATGCAACTACCTCACACCAAAAAGCTTGTGCACAGCACAAGGAAACCAACTACAGAACAAAGAGACAATCTACTGAATGGGAGAAGATACTTTAAAATCATATATCTGGTAAGGGGTTTAATATCCATACATATAAATAACTTAAATAATGTAATGTTCACAAACAAAAACCCTGATTAAAAAATTAGCAGAAGATCTGAATAGACATTTTTCTAAAGAAGACATACATATGGCCAATAGGCACATGAAAAGATGATCAATATCACTAATTATCAGTGAAATGCAAATTAAAACCACAATGAGATATCACCTCACACCTTTCAGAATGGCTATCATCAAAAACAGGACAAATAACAAAGACTGTGAGGATGTAATAGTATGGAGGTTCCTCAAAAAACTTAGAATAGAACCACCATATGATCCAGCCACTTGACTTCTGGGTATATATCCAAATAAAAATAAAAAAAAAAAACCTGGTGGTTGTCAGAGGGGAGGGTGGTTGGGCGCTGGGTGAATTAAGTGAAGAGGATTAAGAGGTACAAACTTCCAGTTAAAAAATAAACAGTTGGGGGGAGGAGCCAAGATGGCGGAGGAGTAGGACCGGGAGACCACTTTCTCTCCTACAAATTCATCAAAAGAATAACCGAATGCAGAGCAAACTTCACAAAACAACTTCTGATCGCTAGCTGAGGTCATCAGGCGCCCAGAAAAGCAGACCATTGTCTTCGAAAGGAGGTAGGACAAAATATAAAAGATAAAAAGTGAGACAAAAGAGCTAAGGACGGAGACCCGTCCCGGGAAGGGAGTCTTAGGCGGCCTTGCTTGGGCTAGGGTCCGGGCCTGAGTGCCCTGAGGACAATCGGGGGGAGCTTCTGTGAGGTGCCAACTTGAACTGTGGGAGACCAAAGGAGAGAGAGAAAATTGACCGGCCGGAACACACTGCCGGCCGTTCGCAGAACAAAGGGACGGGGAAAGTCCCGAGAAGAGCTCGCAGGCTGCGGACCGGCCCAGCCCCGCCGGAGGCAGGAGGCAGGGGGGAGGGGAAGGCCGCGGCGAGACACAGGGCGCAGGCACCCGACCGGTGCGGGGCGGGGACTGGGGCTGGGGACGCGGAGGGCGGAAGGCGCGCGCACCCGCCTGGCGCCAGCGGAAACTGAGACTGGGTCCGCGGAAGGGAGTGGGTGCGCCACACCTGGGGATAGCGCGCCCACCAAGCCCCTGGCTGCCTGGACCGCTCTGACGGGGAAGGCACAGAGAGCAGGCGCAGCTTTTCCTTCCGCGCTTTTGTGTAACACCCGAGGGCTGGAACCTCGCGCAGCGCGGGGCGCGCTCCATATAGAACAGCCGGGAGCCTGAGCAGCGCAGACGGAGAAAGCAGCGTCAGCCCCTTCCGGCAGCGCCAGCCCGCCCCCGCAGGGCCAGCCCCTCCCCGCAGCGTCAGCCCCGCCCCCGCAGGGCCAGCCCCTCCCCGCAGCGTCAGCCCCGCCCCCGCAGCGCCAGCCCCGCCCCGCAGCGTCAGCCCCGCCCCGCAGCGCCAGCCCCGCCCCGCAGCGTCAGCCCCTCCCAGCAGCGCAACGGAACTAGCTACCTGAATAAGAGTCCGCCTCCGGCCGCCTGTGTCAGGGCGGAAATGAGCCTCTGAAGAGACCGGCAAACAGAAGCCAAATAAACAAAGGGAACCGCTTCAGAAGGGACTGGTGCAACAGATTAAAATCCCTGAAGAAAACACCGACTTCACCGGAAGGGCCCTGTAGATATCGAGAAGTGCAAGCTGGAACGAGGAGCTATCTGAAACTGAGCCGAACCCACACTGACCGCAACAGCTCCAGAGAAATTCCTAGACATATTTTTACTTTTTTTTTTATTTTTCTGTTTTTTCTAAGTAAGGAAAAAAAAAAAATTTTTTTTTCTTTTTATATTTTTCTTTTTTATTTTTTCTCTTTTATTTTCCTTTAAAATTCCCTATTACTCCCCCATTACTCCTTAACTTTCATTTTCATAGATTTTTACGATTTTTTTAATTAGGGGAAAAAAAAATTTTTTTTTTTCTTCCTTTTTTTTTTCTTCTCCTTTTTCTTCTTTTTTTTTTTTCTTTCCTTTTTCTCTTCTATTTTCTATTTTTCTTTTTCTCTTATTTCTTTTAAAGTCCTCTAGTACTCCTCTACTACTCTTCATTTTCATCTTCACTACACTATAACCTTACAAAAAAAAAAAAAAAAGAGAAGCCCTATCTTAAAACCGAAGATTATTCCCTCCCAATCTTGACTCTCTGTTTTCTACCTCAGAACACCTCTATTTCCTCTTTTCCCCTTCTCTTCCCCATCCAATTCTGTGAATCCTTGTAGGTGTCTGAGATACGAGAACACTCTGGGAACAGACAGCTGCGTAGATCTGTCTCTCTCCTCTTGAGTCCCCCTTTTTCTCCTCCTACTCATCTCTATCTCCCTCCTCCCTTTTCTCCTGTTCATGTAACTCTGTGAACCTCTCTGGGTGTCCCTAACGGGGGAGAATCTTTTCGCCATTAACCTAGAAGTTTAATTATCAGAGCTGTATAGTTGGAGAAGTCCTGAGACTACAGGAAGAATAAAACTGAAATCCAGAGGCAGGAAACTTAAGCCCAAAACCTGAGAACACCAGAAAACTCCTGACTACATGGAACTTTAAGTGATAAGTGACCGTCCAAAAGCCTCCATACCTACACTGAAACCAACCACCACCCAAGAGCCAATAAGTTTTAGAGCAAGACATACCACGCAAATTCTCCAGCAACACAGGAACATAGCCCTGAATGTCAACATACAGGCTACCCAAGGTCACACCTAACACATAGACCCAACTCAAAACTCATTACTGGGCACTCCATTGCTCTCCAAAGAGAAGAAATCAAGTTCCACGCACCAGTACACTGACGCAAGCTTCCCTAACCAGGAAACCTTGACAAGCCAAACGTCCAACCCCACCCACTGGGTAAATCCTCCACAATAAAAAGGAACCACAGACCTCCAGAATACAGAAAGTCCACTCCAGACACAGCAATCTAAACAAGATGAAAAGGCAAAGAAATACCCAACAGGTAAAGGAACAAGAAAAATGCCCACCAAGTCAAACAAAAGAGGAGGAGATAGGGAATCTACCTGAAAAAGAATTTAGAATAATGATAATAAAAATGATCCAAAATCTTGAAAACAAAATGGAGTTACAGATAAATAGCTTGGAAACAAAGATTGAAAAGATACAAGAATTGTTTAATAAAGACCTAGAAGAAATAAAAAAGAGTCAATTAAAAATGAATAATGCAATGAATGAGATCAAAAACACTTTGGAGGGAACCAAGAGTAGAATAACAGAGGCAGAAGATAGGATAAGTGAGATAGAAGATAAAATGGTGGAAATAAATGAAGCAGAGAGGAAAAAAGAAAAAAGGATCAAAAGAAATGAGGACAACCTCAGGGACCTCTGGGACAATGTGAAACGCCCCAACATTCGAATCATAGGAGTTCCAGAAGAAGAAGACAAAAAGAAAGGCCATGAGAAAATACTCGAGGAGATAATAGCTGAAAACTTCCCTAAAATGGGGAAGGAAATAGCCACCCAAGTCCAAGAAACCCAGAGAGTTCCAAACAGGATAAACCCAAGGCGAAACACCCCAAGACACATATTAATCAAACTAACAAAGATCAAACACAAAGAACAAATATTAAAAGCAGCAAGGGAAAAACAACAAATAACACACAAAGGGATTCCCATAAGGATAACAGCTGATCTATCAATAGAAACCCTCTAGGCCAGAAGGGAATGGCAGGACGTCCTGAAAGTAATGAAAGAGAATAACCTACAACCTAGATTACTGTATCCAGCAAGGATCTCATTCAGATATGAAGGAGAACTCAAAAGCTTTACAGATAAGCAAAAGCTGAGAGAATTCAGCACTACCAAACCAGCTCTTCAACAAATGCTAAAGGATCTTCTCTAGACAGGAAATGCAGAAAGGTTGTATAAACGTGAACCCAAAACAACAAAGTAAATGGCAACGGGACCACACCTATCAATAATTACCTTAAATGTAAATGGGTTGAATGCCCCAACCAAAAGACAAAGATTGGCTGAATGGATACAAAAACAAGACCCCTATATATGCTGTCTACAAGAGACCCACCTCAAAACAAGAGACACATACAGACTGAAAGTGAAGGGCTGGAAAAAAATATTTCATGCAAACGGAGACCAAAAGAAAGCAGGAGTCGCAATACTCATATCAGATAAAATAGACTTTCAAATAAAAGCTGTGAAAAGAGACAAAGAAGGACACTACATAATGATCAAAGGATCAATCCAAGAAGAAGATATAACAATTATAAATATATATGCACCCAACATAGGAGCACCGCAATATGTACGGCAAACACTAACGAGTATGAAAGAGGAAATTAATAGTAACACAATAATAGTGGGAGACTTTAATACCCCACTCACAACTATGGATAGATCAACTACACAGAAAATTAACAAGGAAACACAAACTTTAAATGACACAATGGACCAGCTAGACCTAATTGATATCTATAGGACATTTCACCCCAAAACAATCAACTTCACCTTTTTCTCAAGTGCACACGGAACCTTCTCCAGAATAGATCACATCCTGGGCCATAAATCTGGTCTTGGAAAATTCAAAAAAATTGAAATCATTCCAGTCATCTTTTCTGACCACAGTGCAGTAAGATTAGATCTCAATTACAGGAAAAAAATTGTTAAAAATTCAAACACATGGAGGCTAAATAACACACTTCTGAATAACCAACAAATCATAGAAGAAATCAAAAAAGAAATCAAAATATGTTTAGAAATGAATGAAAATGAAAACACAACAACCCAAAACCTATGGGACACTGTAAAAGCAGTGCTAAGGGGAAAGTTCATAGCATTACAGTCTTACATCAAGAAACAAGAAAAAAGCCAAATAAATAACCTAACTCTACACCTAAAGCAATTAGAGAAGGAAGAAATGAAGAACCCCAGGGTTAGCAGAAGGAAAGAAATCTTAAAAATCAGGGCAGAAATAAATGCAAAAGAAACTAAAGAGACCATAGCAAAAATCAACAAAGCTAAAAGCTGGTTTTTTGAAAAAATAAACAAAATTGACAAACCATTAGCAAGACTCATTAAGAAGCAAAGAGAGAAGAACCAAATTAACAAAATTAGAAATGAAAATGGAGAGATCACAACAGACAACACTGAAATACAAAGGATCATAAGAGACTACTACCAGCAGCTCTATGCCAATAAAATGGACAACTTGGATGAAATGGACAAATTCTTAGAAAAGTATAACTTTCCAAAACTGAACCAGGAAGAAATAGAAGATCTTAACAGACCCATCACAGGCAAGGAAATCGAAAGTGTAATCAAAAATCTTCCAGCAAACAAAAGCCCAGGACCAGATGGCTTCACAGCTGAATTCTACCAAAAATTTAGAGAAGAGCTAACACCTACCTTACTCAAACTCTTCCAGAAAATTGCAGAAGGTAAACTTCCAAACTCATTCTATGAGGCCACCATCACCCTAATTCCAAAACCAGACAAAGATGCCACAAAAAAAGAAAACTACAGGCCAATATCACTGATGAACATAGATGCAAAAATCCTTAACAAAATTCTAGCAAACAGAATCCAACAACATATTAAAAAAATCATACACCACGACCAAGTGGGCTTTATCCCAGGAATGCAAGGATTCTTCAATATCCGCAAATCAATCAACGTAATACACCACATTAACAAATTGAAAGATAAAAACCATATGATTATCTCAATAGATGCAGAGAAAGCCTTTGACAAAATTCAACACTCATTTATGATTAAAACTCTCCAAAAAGCAGGAATAGAAGGAACATACCTCAACATTATAAAAGCCATATATGACAAACCCACAGCAAGCATCACCCTCAATGGTGAAAAATTGAAAGCATTCCCCCTGAAATCAGGAACAAGACAAGGGTGCCCACTGTCACCACTACTGTTCAACATAGTGTTGGAAGTTTTGGCCACAGCAATCAGAGCAGAAAAAGAAGTAAAAGGAATCCAGATAGGAAAAGAAGAAGTGAAACTCTCACTGTTTGCAGATGACATGATCCTCTACATAGAAAACCCTAAAGACTCTACCAGAAAATTACTAGAACTAATCAATGAATATAGTAAAGTTGCAGGATATAAAATTAACACACAGAAATCCCTTGCATTCCTATATACTAACAATGAAAAAACAGAAAGAGAAATTAAGGAAACAATACCATTCACCATTGCAACAAAAAGAATAAAATACTTAGGAGTATATCTACCTAAAGAAACAAAAGACCTATACATAGAAAACTATAAAACACTGATGAAAGAAATCAAAGAGGACACAAACAGATGGAGAAACATACCGTGTTCATGGATTGGAAGAATCAATATTGTCAAAATGGCTATTCTACCCAAAGCAATCTATAGATTCAATGCAATCCCTATCAAGCTACCAACGGTATTTTTCACAGAACTAGACCAAAGAATTTCACAATTTGTATGGAAATACAAAAAACCTCGAATAGCCAAAGTAATCTTGAGAAAGAAGAATGGAACTGGAGGAATCAACCTGCCTGACTTCAGACTCTACTACAAAGCCACAGTCATCAAGACAGTATGGTACTGGCACAAAGACAGAAATATAGATCAATGGAACAGAATAGAAAGCCCAGAGATAAATCCACGAACCTATGGACACCTTATCTTTGACAAAGGAGGCAAGGATATACAATGGAAAAAAGACAACCTCTTTAACAAGTGGTGCTGGGAAAACTGGTCAACCACTTGTAAAAGAATGAAACTAGAACACTTTCTAACACCATACACAAAAATAAACTCAAAATGGATTAAAGATCTAAATGTAAGACCAGAAACTATAAAACTCCTAGAGGAGAACATAGGCAAAACACTCTCTGACATAAATCACAGCAAGATCCTCTATGACCCACCTCCCAGAATATTGGAAATAAAAGCAAAACTAAACAAATGGGATCTAATGAAACTTAAAAGCTTTTGCACTACAAAGGAAACTATAAGTAAGGTGAAAAGACAGCCGTCAGATTGGGAGAAAATAATAGCAAATGAAGAAACAGACAAAGGATTAATCTCAAAAATATACAAGCAACTCCTGAAGCTCAATTCCAGAAAAATAAATGACCCAATCAAAAAATGGGCCAAAGAACTAAACAGACATTTCTCCAAAGAAGACATACAGATGGCTAACAAACACATGAAAAGGTGCTCAACATCACTCATTATTAGAGAAATGCAAATCAAAACCACAATGAGGTACCATTACACGCCAGTCAGGATGGCTGCTATCCAAAAGACTACAAGCAATAAATGCTGGAGAGGGTGTGGAGAAAAGGGAACCCTCTTACACTGTTGGTGGGAATGCAAACTAGTACAGCCACTATGGAAAACAGTGTGGAGATTCCTTAAAAAACTGGAAATAGAACTGCCATATGACCCAGCAATCCCACTTTTGGGCATACACACTGAGGAAACCAGATCTGAAAGAGACACGTGCACCCCAATGTTCATTGCAGCACTGTTTATAATAGCCAGGACATGGAAGCAACCTAGATGCCCATCAGCAGATGAATGGATAAGGAAGCTGTGGTACATATACACCATGGAATATTACTCAGCTGTCAAAAAGAATTCATTTGAATCAGTCCTAATGAGATGGATGAAACTGGAGCCCATTATACAGAGTGAAGTAAGCCAGAAAGATAAAGAACATTACAGCATACTAACACATATATATGGAATTTAGAAAGATGGTAATGATAACCCTATATGCAAAACAGAAAAAGAGACACAGAAATACAGAACAGACTTTTGAACTCTGTGGGAGAATGTGAGGGTGGGATGTTTCAAAAGAACAGCATGTATACTATCTATGGTGAAACAGATCACCAGCCCAGGTGGGATGCATGAGACAAGTGCTCGGGCCTGGTGCACTGGGAAGACCCAGAGGAGTCGGGTGAAGAGGGAGGTGGGAGGGGGGATCGGGATGGGGAATAAGTGTAAATCTATGGCTGATTCATATCAATGTATGACAAAACCCACTGAAATGTTGTGAAGTAATTAGCCTCCAGCTAATAAAAAAATTAAAAAAAATTAAAAAAAAAAAAATAAACAGTTCATGAGGAGGTGATGTACAGCAGAGGGGAAATAGTCAATGGTATTGTGAAAATTTCGTATGGTTACAAATGGAAACCAGAGTTATTACGGTGATCAATTAAAAATTTATATAAAT